>NC_143395.1:150082252-150707252 GCF_052110815.1 Crocodylus siamensis | reverse complement strand
GAGTCTCAAACAGATGTAAGTGGTGCAAGACCTATCTTTTACCTATGCCAGAATTTGCATATACCCAGTGGCCATGTCTAGAACTTGCACATACCCAGAGATTTGCACATACCCAGAGAAGCTTACTGCACAAAAGCTCATCGCTACTGTGCAACAGCTCTGTGCAGTAGCGCTACTGTGCAGTAGCGTTGCTGGGCATGAACCCTGATGTAATGCTATTGCACAGTAATAATGAACTGCTATGCAGTAAGAGTCGCTAGGCAACCATGCTGGGATGCTACTGCTCAGTAACTCCAGTTACTATGCAGTCATTTAGTACTTGGTTATGCAAGTACTAAATGACTGAACAGTAACAATTGTGCAGCAGGCGGCTCATGCAGCTGCGGCCAGAGTGTCTTAGGGAAGATGCTTCCTTGGAGTGGAAGGTAGTCAACATCCTGAGAAATCAGCTCTATCTTTGCTTTTTTTGTGCAAATGCAGATTAAAATCCTTTGTTTTAGGTCCCCTTGTTCCATAACATTGCTCCTGGTTTGCAAAGGAATTGCTAAAGCTCTCTGTTAGAACCTGGGGCCGTGTCCAGACGAGCGTGGACATTTGGTTCCCTGGGGACAAGTAGCAGTGGCGCACTTGCACTGTGCTGGCCCAGCAGCCTTGCCTGGGGTGCTGGGGGCTGCAGCAGCCATGATCCTACCAGGCAAAGCCTGGCTGGCAGCTGCAGCACAGCTCCAGGAGGCCTGGCTCTGCTTTTCACTGGCATGTGCTACCTGTGTGTGCGCTGCTCCGTTAGTTTTTCCGTGGTTTTTTTTTGACTCCTGGATATCTTGCAGTATGGAGAACACCTGACTGTGCAGCGTATGGTGCTGCATCCTGTTTGCAGTGCCACATACTGTACGGCCACACTTATCTGGATGTGCCTTGGGAGCAGCTTTGCCATTGGCTTCAGTGGGGCCAAGCTGACATTCCAGTTTTTAACAGTGTCACTGCACAGTCATTGATCTACCCTGTGCGTTATCCACTCCTCAAACTACAAGCACCATCACTGTACTTACTTGAAGCTGCAGCTGCCACAGATGAGTAAGCTGGGTGGACACTGCTAGAACCTAGGCAGAAACAAGAGAGTCTCTTCTTTGGAAACATATTTGACCAGAGGTGTCAAATGAATAGGAGGCCAGATCTAGACTCCAAAGCTTCACATGGGCTGGATCTGGACTGTGGGTCTTTTTGCAGGCTGGATGACCCACCTCTAGATTCAGCCTGCAAAGCTTCTTGCTGTGCTTTTTGGAGCTGGCACCAGCAGCCAAGGAATTAACAGTGTTGCTGCTCAGTCCCGATCATAACAGCTGCTGGAGCTGTAGTATCCATTTGGCCAGCACCCAGGGGTGAAAAAAGACTGATTTTAATTGCCAATGGCAATTGAAAAAACCTAAATTTGGTAGCTACCTTTACTCCCTGGATGCTGGCTATGCTGACACTGCAGCTGCAGTGGGTTAATGAGTGTTAACTTCTTGGTTTCCGGCAACCGTGGTGAAAGTGACCCACCTCTGTGGGCTATGTTTGACACTCATGTATTAAGTTATAGAAACAATATACATGCCCTTTGAATGAGGGGGAAGGAAAGGATCAGGAAAAACATGGCAAGCAAGTTCATAATTAGAGAACTATGAATATTTTCCTTTATAAGAGTCCAAATAGGACTGAGGGAAAAGTAATTACAAAAATACAAGTTATTGTGTAATTAATCAAATAAGTGATTTTCCAATCTTTTTGTTGAATTATCAAGCTCAGCTCTAACAGCTAGCCAAAATATTCTGAGGAATTTCTGTTGAATAATATATATTTGAAAATTATAACATTTGGTGGACTTTCTTTTTACTTTTTGTATAATGTAATTGGAAGTAAGAATAAGTTGTATTTAAGAAATTTCCAGAAATAGCCCATTTTACGTAAGTGATTATATATCAACTTGTTGATGAACCAAGATGAAAGTAGTTACTTTTACCTGTTATTAGCCCACATATAAAACACAAGGCACTTCTACAGCGCATTAAGTTTAGTACCTCTAATATAAGGTACTAACTAAATGCAGAGTAGCTGGCACTACTGCTCTGTAGCAACAGTGCATGGCCTTTTTGTGATGCTTAATGAACAGTAGACTAATTCTACTGTGCATTAGCATGACTTTTGCCATGACATACTAATGTGCAGTAGAATTAATCTACTGAGCATTAAGCATCTTGTGTAGATGTGCCTACAGTCATACAGATGGTTAAGAAAAATATCTTCTCCAGGAGTTTTGTAACTTCTCAGAGGACAATATGAGCACTCTATCACACGAGTTTCATCTCAGCCTTTTGGCACAAAAATAAAATATTTTACCCAGTATTCATATTTCTATACTGAATTATTTAATAAATTGTGATGATCTTTTAAATAATGACCCAATAAAACATAGGACTTGTTCTTAAAATACTAGGAAGACTACAGGTTAACATGGCAAGAAAAAAGTTCTACATTTGTTCTACTTACCTATATCCCTGACCCGATGCACAGGAGGTCGTGGTTTGACAGCAGCAGTAGTAGTTGTTGTTCTGGTTGTCATGAGGGGTGCAGTTGGCTTTGGTGTTACATTGATGGGTTCTGTTGCTGTGGTAGTAGGTGCTGGTGTTGTGGTAGTAACTTGTGTAGTTAATGAAGGTATTGGAGTGGTCCGATAATCTTTGCGAAATGTTTCTCCTGTAAGTATTTCATAATGTGGTATGTGTAGCAATATGATACATGTGGCATACATAGAAACATCAAACTCAGTCCATTTGTTTCAAAAGGCAAATACATTTGCCCATTTGATTTATTTGGGCTCTCCCTCAACAAATAAGCATCATATCCATTAATGCCTTCACTGATATGTGGATATCCCACTTACATCTTGATGTGATGTGGTATTATACAATTCTCTGGAAAGCAGTGATCAAGAACTAATTTTCAGTTTTCATGACCTATTTTTTTCTCTTTCAATTTCTCCACTTTTGACAGGGAGACCTACAAACTTAATAGTTGCCTTAGAATCACAAAATTGCTGATATGGCCAATTGCAGATAATTTCTATTTCATGGCCATGCTCTCCCTGCAAAGTCTGGCAATTAGGGAATCCGTTTGAATGTAAATCATCTTGCTAGTGGTAATAAAAAATGATTATATGTGAATCATAGGCCAAAAATAAAAGGCATCAAACTACCACAGTACCACAATATTGTCAAGGGGTGGACAGCCTTTAGGAACAATGCTTCAGGTAATTATGGCAATGTCAGCACATCAACCACTGCTGTTTTGCTGAGGTGAGGTGGAGGATGGCACAATTTCATAAGTATCTGCATTATTCTAAAGTCGACTCATCTCAACCTGGTCATGCTTTCAAAAATTTGGACATTCACAGTTGCAACAGGAGAGGAAGTGGAGGTGGAATGAGACCAGTTTTAACTTGCTGGCTGTCAAAGGTACTTCCTCAATATCATTGTGAAATGATGTTTTTATAGCTGTGCTTATCATTTATTTCATCAGCTTTAAAAATAAACCCTGAACCCTGTCATTTCAATCCATCTACAAAAAATGCCACACAATCACATCTCACGTTCCTTCCACGCAGGTGTTCATTTCAACAAAATTCCATGTCCCCAGGGAGAGGCAGAGACATTTGGGGGATCAAAACAGCATTGTTTATCTTTAATTGGTTTATTCACGGCTATCTCTGCAGAACCTGCTGTTTTGTTGATGGTATGTTCTTATGGTGAAAAGCATAATCTATGACACTTTCTGATGGATTAATTGCTATCTGCTGCTGGCCAGTGAACAATTCCAATCTCAGGCAGTTTTACTAGGATAATACTGAAAGAGAGCTCTGAAGAAAAACCGGAACAGATTAGCTGAAAATTCAGTGTAATGGCTCCCTTTGAGCTGAACCTTGCCTTGCCAGAGGAATGTAGAGGGCGCAGTGGGCATGTCTACCAGCTACAATGCAGTGCTGTGTGGATAGATACCTGTGGTAGTTCAGGTACCAGACGCAGTACAGCTGCATTAGCACAGCACTTCATTGAGACTGAATGAGCTAGTCAAGTATCTCTACACAGCTCCTCCTTGTGCTGTATAGACATAGCCAGTAAGTCTTTCAATGTAATATTGTACCTCTGTGCTTCAGGGAAGGCATACTCTTGACATTTATCTACCCAGCTTGCAAGGATGAGAGAAATGCAGAGTTGATTGCCATTTTATAAACTCAAAATGTCCACAGAAGACTTGTACTGTGTGGAGAAACATGGCTCTCTCCCTTTACTCCAGGCCATGAGGGAGTGACAGAAAATACACCTGATCCTATAAGAGGGTATCAGTAATCATGGCTGTGTACTTAGCTCCAGAGCTTCTTATGGATATAATATCTGCCTCAGCCACAAAAACTCTGAGAGTTGTTGTATAGGCATGAACGCTCCTTGCCTGCCTCCCAGCTATGTAAGAAGTGTCTGAAAGCCACAACGTCAACCTTCAGATTTTGCTGTGCTTGCTGTCCTCAAAAGCTGTGGTGTTAGGATATCCTGGTATTTTTCCTCAAACTTGCATGCCCTTTGGTGTCTATGAGCTTATATGAGCAGCAGTAGTGCAGTCACTGGGAAAGTGAACCCAGAAGGGAAGCTCAGCAAAGGGTGGAGTATATGAGTACTATAGTGTTCAATCCAGTTTTGGTAACCAGCTGCAGGTTCTTTAGACTGAAAAGCTAGTCTGTCTAAGGAAAACTGAATCCACTTGTTCTGGAAAGTAGACCCACTCCCTCTCTAAATTTCACTGAGGTTCCCAGGGCATACCTGGTTCAGATGACTTTTCTGATGTCTTAGAGGTGTCAATAGTCTTAGTAGATTTTATATCTTGCTCTGACTTTCTAGATTCTGAAACACAATAGAGCACATTATGAGAATGTAGTTTTAGGAGAAAACCATCTCAAGCCTTTCTCTTTTTACAGAGCATTAGTCACCATGGTACCTAGCTACAAATAAGGTAATATCTGCAGTCTGTGCTGTGCTTTGGAAAAGTATATTGAGACTTGCATCCAGGAAGTAATATGCGGTTAAGTTATGCTGTCCTGTACTCAAAACTTGATTTCACTGGGACTTTTTGAACCAATTCAAAAAATACAGAGTTTGACTAACACTGCAAAACTCCAATGTTTAACTGAAAACTATGCACTCTGAGAAGGACCACAAAACACAGAGGAGTTTTCTGGTTCCTGATATGCAGTTATTAAACCCTGATCTTGTATGTCCTTGAATTTATAGATGGTTCTGTAGACCCTGGGACTATTCACAGGCTCAATGAAGTACTAGCAGGGTCCGGGTCTTGGAATACACCAGGAAATTAGGTAGGATTGGAATGCAGTATACCTGTTCCCAGTTGAAGTACAGCCATAACTTGTTAATGCCTGACAATAACAAATCACTTTGGGGCCACCTGCAGACTTCCATACTTAAGGCTAAATGAGAACCTGAGACTGTGGATTAGCAGAGCACTTAAGTATGTGCATAGCTTCCTTTGAGTAAAAGGATATTTGATAAAGCTAAGGTTTGGGCCTTTAGTTTTCATTCGGTTCTTAGCTTTTCCAATAGGACTGACCTATTATAGAATGTACTCCAGGGTTAATAACAGAGGTGTAATGACATGACTGGGTACCTGCCACACACATGGGCAGCAGCACCTTCCAGTGGCCATTGCACAACTAACCCAATTGTGCAGCCGTGCAATGCATCAGCTGCTTTAAGAGCACAAAAGATATCAGGCAGTATGGTTCTACTGAGACTGGTGCCGGAATCACAGCTCTGGCAGCCAGCCAGGTGTGCAAGACAGGTGTTTTCACTAGAAAGGACAAGGAGATACTCAAAGGACTCTCTCTAGCTATGTGGCTTAATTTTCCAGCTATGTAATGTGCTCATGTTGTAAATCAGATCTTTTCAGATAAGGAAGTCATAGCCTTCCATTACGAGATGGATCTTACACCCTTTACAGAGCTCTTGAGAACTCAATTGCAAGACTCAACTGTGACTACCAAAAGGGCACCATTTCACTGGTGACAAGGAAGTCTGCTTGGAAGACTGTTTCAGAAGGTTAGAGCTTTGGTTCCTGTGAAATAGGACTGGGAGAAACAAACTGGAAGACTCTTCAAACATTGTGTTAGGTAAAGCAATTATTATCAGTGTCTTTGGTGACTTGGGGCTTTCATCTTAGAAGCCTAGTACATCCATTGCAAGTCTTAAATTTTTAGTTCAAGCTGATTAATACAAGACCAGTGCCAATAAAATGTTTATCAATGATTTACTGATGGATGAGGTCATCTCTGGTATTTTGTACATATAAGTGACATTTGAATGACACTGCTGATTAACTGCATTTCTCTCTCCTGATAGATTGGGACACTAGTGGCATAAATTGCATTTTGAGTTACACTGTTCAGAGCCAATTGACACTGTAAAGCAGGGGCGGGCAATTTTTTCATGCGGAGGGATGCTTACTGAGTTTTGGCAAGCTGTTGAGGGCCTCATGAGTAGCCTTGCCCCTTGACAGGTGCCCTGCCCCCTGGTCGCCATGTTGTGACCAGAAGTCCCACTCTCTAATCCTGACCTTTGCCACTAGAAGTTCCTCCCCTTGCCCCCAGAAGTACTCCTTTCAGGAAGGGGTTTTGCTATCTTAGGACGAGAAAAATACCAAATTATGTTTTAAAAAGCAAACATCTACAATATTAATTAATTTGATTTCAAAAAAATATTTTTGTCTTGATTTACATATGTTTGTGTAGTGCACATAGAGGTGATAGCATAATAGCTTAAAATAAAGTCTTACTTTTGTATATTGAGGAGGTGTGTAGGTATAGGTTTATGGGGAGCTGTGGGTATGTGGGGTGTGAGGGGTGGATAGGTGTGGGGGATGTGGGTGTTTGTGTGGATATGTTGGGGGTGGGGTTTGTGGGGGACCTGCGTGTATGGCAGTGTGATGGGGGGTGTGGGTTCATATGTATGCTGGGGTAGGCGGGTGGGACTCGACCTATGAACACACACACACGCTCCATCCCTTATTCCCTCATTGCACACACATACACATGCACTCACACACACACACCCTCCCACTCCTGGCACTGGGGTATGGGTGAGGGCCCCATCCTCCTGCAGTCTGGCCATGCAGCTGGGAGCTACATGTTGCAGAAGTGGCTGGCAGGTGGGCAGGAAAGTAGTGAAAGTGGCAGCGGGGTGGGGAGTGGGAGTGAGCAGGTGTGCAGAGTGCAGAGACAGCTGGGCAGGAGCATGGGGCTATGCTGGTGTCCTAGGACCAGAGCTGACTGGGCCCAGAGCAAGGTGGCAGGAGCACGGGGCATGGGCTGGCAGGGGTCTATGAAGCCAGGCCAGGCTGCTCCAACAAGGAGAGGGGAGAGCCAGTTCAGCTCCAGAGCCCCTGTTGTCCTGGGCCCTGCTTTACTCTGGGCGCCACCAGCACTTACGCAGGCTCCATGCTCCTACCCAGCTATTACTGCACTCCACGCACCCGTTTGCTCCCATGCTCACCCCACCTCTTGCCTGTGGCAGCTTTCACCACTTCCCTGTCCACCCACCAGCTGCTTCTGTACCATGTGGCTCCCAGCTGCATGGTTGGACTGTGGGACTCAGCAGGAGACAGCCTGGCCCGGCCCAACCCCAAGGACTGAGATGATCCCCATAGCCCTCCCCTACTACCCTCCCCCCACTCTTACTTGAATTTCCCTACAGTGCAGGGATGCATGAATAGCCCCAGGGGCCCAGGCCAGAAGGCTCTGCTAGCAGAGGCTTCCAGATGTGGGTGGAGGTGGGGGGAGGGCTAGGGGGCAGGGCTGGGTCGGCCTGGTAGTTGGGTCCTGCTGGCTTCCCCTGGGTCCTACTGTTCCTGGCTCCTGTCATCTTTGACAGGCAGCCAGGAGAAGATGAATATTAATTTTCTAAATTTTCTAGGGGCCCCACAGGCCAGATAGAATGGCCTGGCAGGCCATATCCAGCCCATAGGGCAGATTTTGCCTACTCCTGCTGTAAAGTCTGACACTCCAACTGTAGTGGCAAATGGCCCAGTTGGCCAAGCTGACACACTGGGCATAGGAACGGAAGTAATGGGAGGATTACTTTTTTTTTTTTTTTACTTTTTCTAGGAGAAGCCAAAATGTTTAAGAGCATGGCCTCCCTTCTAGAAGTGTGGCTTGTGTTCATGCCTGTGATTTCTGTGTATCCATTCAAACTGCAGAAACAAGCCTGAATATTTATACCTGGACCTATTGCTAGAATCAGAGAAAAATTGGGCTCAGGATAGGATCATCCCTGACTAAGTAGTAGGGCCGTGCGAAGTTTCACTGGCTGTTTTGTTCTGAAACTGTTTCAACCAATTTCAAGGTTAAAACAGCAAAATCAAAATGAAAAAAAGGCTGTTGAAATAGCCTCAAAACAAAATGAGGCTGATTGAAACGTTTCAACCATAGGCTGGGCATGGGAAGTCCACCTGGCCTGACTTCCCACCTTCAGTGCAAGATACAGCAGGTGGATGGAGGCAGCCCAGTGGGGCTGCTTCCTGGTGCCCCACACTTGATTGCACCGGGGGCAGGAGGCAACCCAGCGGGCCTGCTTCCCTGGACCCTGTGCTTGATCACACTGGGGGTGGGAGGCAAGCCAGTGGGGCTGCTTCCCCGCCCCCCGTGCTTGATCGCACCGGGGGTAGGAGGCAACTCAGGGTCTGCCTCCCACCCCCGGTGCAATCAAGTGCAGGGCACTGAGAAGCAGCTCTGCTGGGCTGCCTCCCGCCCCGGTGCGATCAAGCATAGGGGTCAGAGAAACAGCCCCACTGGGTTGCCTCCTGCCCTGGTGCTATCAAGTGCAGGGAAGAGGGTAGCAGACCCACAGGGCTGCCTCCCGTTCCCTGCACTATCAAGTGCGGGGGTCAGGGAAGCAGTCCAGCTGGGTGATGTAGCACTGGGGATGGAAAGTCAGCCCAGCTGGTCTGACTCCTGGTCCCTAGCAAAACTTGAAACAGTGGTGAAACAGCCTTTCTGTTTCAATGGAATGAAATGGAACAGCTGTTTCGACTCGAAATGAAATTTGAGACGAAACTCTGTTCCGTTGAACTGTCAAAACTCAAGACAAAATGGAACAGTGCCATTTCGCACAGCCCTACTAAGTAGTTTCAGACATGTATTGATATAATCTGCTCTTAAAGGCTTCCTAGGATGGAGATTCCACAACCTCCCCAGGTAACCTGTTCCAGTGGTTTAATTTGCTGATTCAAATGTGCATGCAAGTGCACCACAAACTAAAATTACATGTTTTCAGTTA
Organism: Crocodylus siamensis; assembly: GCF_052110815.1. Lineage (NCBI taxonomy): Eukaryota > Metazoa > Chordata > Crocodylia > Crocodylidae > Crocodylus > Crocodylus siamensis. The sequence continues at coordinate 150,697,884 of NC_143395.1, read as the reverse complement.
TGCATTCTCAATAGATGTGTTTCATATATTTCAATGTAAATATATCATCCATATGCAGTAATTTGCAGCTGAGTAGAATACTTGCTTCAAGTTAATGCCAAGTGGTGATGCACCGTTCCAGACTCCAGAATATGAATTATACGATCAGCCAACATTATATGTATATAATGAACAAATATATGTGAGGGAATATCACTTCTAATTACTTGCCTGATTTAACAGTTGAGCTTTTTGAGGAAGAATATTCAAGAGTTGGTGGGTATGTCACACCTTTTCTTGGTTTGCCCTCTGAAAAAGAAGAGAATACATGTTATATATATATAAATGCACATACACACCTAATTCACAACAATATAGATTCAAAGCCTTGAAATGTAACATAGACAAATGGCATAAATAGCTACATTACTTTTAAAATAATACACACAGGAGAAGCTCTTGACCAAAGATTCCAAGTTTTCTGTTGGCAAAATTTCCAACAAACGTAAAAGTACAGAATCAGGCTCTTAAACCCACCCCTATTCACTTTTTCTGGCATCTCCTTCTTTCCGTTCCTGTATCTCAGAACTGTTTTGCTAAACACACCAAGGCCTAAATCAGGAAAGCAAGTAAAATATTAATTCAAGAAACAAAAAATGATAGAAATAATATTAGAAAGGTAAAGTTGGGAAGGACTTTAAGAAGGGGAAGACAAAGGAGGAGGGAGCCTTGGACCACTAAACCAAGCAGCACTTACAAGTACAGCCCAGCCTAGACCGACGAGCAGAACATATATACAGGTAAGCAACAGGGGCCAGGGCAATGCTGTGATTAAGGGGCCAGTGCACACATCCACAGGAGGCCTCAAATGCCTCTACACAAATGCTTGTAGTATGGGAAACAAGCAGGAAGAACTTACCCTCCTGTTAGCTGACACCAACCCAGACATAGTGGGGCTCACTGAAACGTGGCGGGACACAATGCATGACTGGGCAGTGAATATCAAGGGCTATAGCCTGTACAGAAGGGACAGGACAGGCAGGAAAGGTGGGGGTGTGGCGCTCCACATTAAGGAGGAATACACATCCTCACCAGGTAGCACAGAGTCAAAGGAGGGGCACACAGAAGTGCTCTGGGTTAGAATACAAGGCAGTTGAGGGGAAAGAGACTTAACGGTGGGGGTCTACTACAGACCTTCCAACCAAGGGGAAGAGCTAGACCAGGAATTCTTAAGTCAGTTCACAGAGGTAGTTAGGTCAAAGGATGTGGTCATCATGGGTGACCTGAACTTTCCAGACATCTGCTGGGAAGAGCAGTCAGCCAAGTCTGACCGCTCATGTAGGTTCCTAGCCCAAATGCAGGACCTCCTTCTAATCCAGGAGGTGCACAGCCCCACCAGGGAAGACGCCTTGTTGGACCTGGTGCTGGCCATGGGTGATGACCTGGTGAGGGGGCTGAGGGTGCTCGACCACCTGGGTGACAGCAATCATCGCCTGCTGGAATTCACCATCCAGCGCAAGGTGGTAAAGGTCTGCAGCAAGGCAGCAGCCCTAGATTTCAGAAGGGCGGACTTCAATGAGCTAAGGAGAATAGTCGGGGAAGCACTGAGGTCCCGGAGGGGAGGGAAGGGGAGCCAGGTGTCCAAGAACAGTGGTTGCTCCTTAAGGAGACAATCCTCCAAGCCCAAAGGGAGGTAATCCCAACATGGATCAAAGGGAACAGGAGGGCACAAAAACACCCATGGCTCACCAAAAGCATAGGGGAATGTCTCCTATCTAAAAGGGAGGCGCACACACAATGGAAGGGAGGGGCCATCACCAGGGAGGACTATACTGTGGTTGCTTGGGGATGCAGGGGGGCAGTCAGGAAGGCCAAGGCAGAGCTGGAACTGGGACAGGCTTCCCAGATCAAGGACAACAAGAAGTCCTTTTTTAAATACATAGGGGGCAAAAAGAAGGTACCGGGTAATGTGGGACCCCTGCAAGACACGCTAGGAAATTTGGTCATCACACCAGATAACAAAGCTAACATATTTAACAACTTCTTTGCCTTCATTTTCCTGAGCAGGGACCAGATCAGCCCTCCTGCTGGGCCCCCCTCAGGCCCTAGGGGAGGCGCACCTAGGCCAAGGGTCAGGGAGGATCTAGTCAGGGAACTTCTGGAGGGACTGGATGTATTTAAATCAGCTGGTCTGGATGATCTCCACCCCAGAGTGCTGAGGGAATTAGCTGAGGTCATTGCGGGACCCCTGGCACGGCTTTACGATCACTTGTGGTGCTCTGGTATGGTGCCAGAGGCCTGGAAGAGGGCCAATGTGGTTCCCATCTTCAAAAAAGGGGGGAAGGAGGACCCGGGGAACTATAGGCCAGTTAGTCTTACCTTGATCCTGGGCAAGCTTTTTGAGAGAATTATTCTGGCACATGTCCATGAGGGGCCAGCAGGGGAGATTATGCTTAGGGGCAACCAACATGGGTTCATTACAAGCAGGTCCTGTCAGACCAACCTGGTGGCCTTCTGCGACCAGGTCACCAAATCCTTAGATGCAGGGGTAGCAGTGCACATAGTCTTTCTGGACTTTTGGAAGGCCTTCGACACTGTCTCTCACCCTGTTCTCATTAAGAAACTAGGGGACTGTGGTGTCAACACCTACACAGTCAACTGGGTCGCCAACTGGCTGGAGGGCCGCAGCGAGAGAGTGGTGGTGGACAGGTCATTTTCGACCTGGAGGGATGTGGGCAGTGGGGTTTGGCAGGGCTCGGTCCTCGGGCCCGCACTGTTCAACATCTTCATCAGTGACTTGGACGAGGGGGTAAAAAGCAACCTGTTCAAATTTGCTGACGACACTAAGATGTGGGTGGATGTGGGCACATTAGAAGGATGGAATAGGCTACAATCGGACCTAGACAGGTTACAAGGGTGGGCGGACAAAAATAGGATGGGATTCAACACTGACAAGTGCAAGGTGGTGCACCTGGGGAGGAAGCACCAGCACCATACCTACAGGCTGGGGAACTCCCTTCTCGTCAGTGCAGAGGCAAAAAAGGATCTAGGAGTCATCACTGATGCCAAGATGAACATGGGCTGGCAGTGTGGGGACGTGGTCAGGAAGGTCACCTTGTCATGCATCCACAGATGCATCTCGAGCAGGTCCAAGGAGTTGATCCTCCCCCTCTATGCGGCACTGGTCAGGCCGCAGCTGGAGTACTGCATCCAGTTCTGGGCGCTGCACTTCAGGAGGGATGTGGACAATATGGAGAGGGTCCAGAGGAGGGCCATTCACATGATCAGGGGGCAGCAGGGCAGGCCCTATGAGGAGAGGCTACGGGACCTGAACCTGTTCAGCCTCCACAAGAGAAGGCTGAGGGGGAATCTAGTGGCCTGTTACAAACTAGTCAGAGGGGACCAGCAAGCACTGGGGGAGTCCCTGTTCCCCCGAGCACTACCAGGAGTGACCAGAAATAACGGTCACAAGCTGGCAGAGGGTAGATTCAGACTAGACATCAGGTGGCGCTACTTCACGGTCAGGGCAGCTAGGATCTGGAACCAACTTCCAAGAGAAGTGGTGCTGGCTCCTACCCTGGGGGTCTTTAAGACAAGGCTTGCCAATCACCTTGCTGGGGTCATTTGACCTCAGTACTCTTTCCTGCCCACGGCGGGGGTCGGACTTGATGATCTGCTCAGGTCCCTTCTGACCCTACTAACTATGAAACTATGTAGCCCCACCCTCTGCAGAAAGGCAGGATTGGTTACTCCAGATCACCCCAACATCTATTTTGAAAGATCTCCAGTAAAGGGAGATCCCACAGCCTTCCTAGGTAGCCTCTCAATGCCAAACTATTCTTATAATTATAAATGTTCTCTGATGTGGAATTCCTCTTTAACCAGAAGACATTCTTTTCTAACCTCAGGTTCATGATTTACTATTGCTGATGACAGTCATTTACAATAATGACACAGAATCCCATGCTTGGGTACTGAGACATACAGTAGCTATATTTGGATTGAACATGGGGGGGTCCTTCCTTTGAAAACAGGTATAGTTCGCAGTTATGCTATCTACCACAAACTTTTCTAGTGCAAAACCAGATGGCATTCCTATTGATGTGTGTGTGTGTGTGTGTGTATATATATATTTTGCTTTGCAAATTCTTCATAGCCAGTAGCTTTGATACCTTCATGTTTCTATTCCAGGCTAGATTCAGAAAAGTTGGGATAAAACTATACAGAGGTAAATTACATCTCCTTCTGCCAGTCAACCTCATTGTGCCATAGATGGGACTTGCCAGTGAAGACATTACTGCTCAAGCTTTCACTTATAAAGATGCTCTGAAAGAAGAAACTACAGAGGAAAGGCACTGAATCAATAAGTTCTAGCACCAAGGCCACAGCCTCAGATCAGATGGAGCCAACACTTTTTGAGTTGCTCTATGAGTCTATTCTCTCACACTGAAGTAGTGACATGTTTTTTTTTAACATGCGAAGGTCTCTACTGGCATTTCAGTTGAAATACTGAGGACTGAACCATGGGGCTCCAGACCAAAATGAATGAGAAGCTACAACTTATGCTGCATTTGGGGGTGGGGGTGGGGGTGGGTGATAACTGGTATCCTCTGTGGATGGGAAAAGGAGGGACTAGTCATACACTCAGCAGTAGCCTGGTTGAGTCTGAGCAAATCTGGCCTGCTTCATATAAGAAGGTTAACAACTGAGTTGGAAAAATACTGCCTTTGTTCCCCAGTTGCACCACCTTTGGCACCCCCGTGTCCTTTGTTTTATCTCCTTTAAAAGCCTGTTCTATTTTAACAGAGAAGATCAAGAGGTGAGGAAAGTAATTTGATAACATTTCACCCTCATTTCAAAACTAGGTCCAAGGCCTGCCCAGGTCTCAGTGCTGACCCACTGAACTAGCAGTCACAGAAACTGTTGCAATCACCAGCACACCATGGAGTGATTTAACTAGCATCATGTCCAGTTGCTTTCCTTTCCCAGCCCAGAAGCCTACTTACGCCTGGATTACTCGGGGGCAGTGTTTGGCATAAACTTGGAGGAAGGTTCAAACTCACACTGCTGATCCCATAGTAAGATATATCAGCCACTCTGCTGCTGCACCCTGACTCATGCAGGGTATATATATGTATGTATATGTGTGTGTGTGTGTGCATGTATAATACATATGTATGTACATGTATTAAATATGTGTGTATACACACATACGCACACATACACATGTATATATTATATAAATAACACATGATTATATATATATCTATATACATAACATGAACAAATATATATAAATATATAGAGGGCATATATAATGTATAACATACACGCATGTGCACACACACACATATAAAAATAACACATCTGCAAACACTCTATGTCCCAGGTGATAGCTAAAGGGAAGGGTGTCAGAAGGACACAGTGGGGTGCCTAACTCTGGGGCTGCCCGCTGCTGCCTACCTGCTGCTTTGCTTCACTCTGCTGACACTTCCTGGCAGTGGGTGCCTTGGAGCACAAGGCATTCTCAGAGTCAAGTTGTGTAGAGCAACAGTGGAGTTTGCTGCTGCCCTCCACTTTTCCCCATCAAATTCTGATTTCTTTGCTCTCTGGACAGGGGCTGGTGGCAAAAAAATAGGGTGACAGTTTTCCCTTGGCAGTAGTGAACTCCCCTGCTAGTTTAGAGAACTATGGCCACCTATATACATGCTTTGGGGGGGTGGGACATTTTAATTAGAGTGTTTTTTGGAGATCTGCTTTAATTAAAAAGTCTTATTGTCATGTGTACTAAACCTCCACAGGTTTAAAAATGGCTATGGGATGCATTATTTAAACTTCATTTGATCAGGTTTAGATAAAGCACCCCAGCAGCCATTTTAAAACCTGCAGGGGCTTATATACATGATGATGAGGGCATTCTGGAGCATTCTAATTCGAAGGCAGAGCAGACTCAATTAATCAAGTCTGCTCTGGCATGTTCTAATTAGAACACAAACCAGCATATATCTATATCTCCCTATGATTCCCAGAGTGCCTTACACTCCATGAGACTTCCTAGCTCTTTGCTGTGATCCTCTGCCAGCAATTGAGAAGGTAGGAGGAGGGCAGGGAGGAGGGGTGAGAGAAAACTGCCCAGGGTGCAGTTTTTCTATGCTATGCTTCTGTTTTCTACAGATGTGTATTCACCATTTTAAATATCACAAACTACTCATGAGAGTCTCCTGACTGAAAGCAAGCCACCAGCATGTTTTCAACGTACAATATCATACACATTTTGGTTTGCTGATAATGAAGTTGATTGACATACAGGTGACTCAGCTAAAACTCCCAAGCTGTTCTCAGAGGATGCCTTAGAAGGTTTTTATGTCTAGTCATTATTTTCTTGTAATTGGCTCTGTAACAAATGTTTCTTTGTAGAAAGTGGGGTCTGTGTGTATTCAACCACAGGCCAACAGGATGAAAAGTTGTGGATTCTCACTTTTTCATTACTTTAAATTCCTCAGAAACCAGTCATATTTTCAGAAGGCTTAGTGAAGACTCCCTTTCCTAAAATACGCCTTTTTTTGGTTTTATGTGAGCCACTTCATGGACTGTCCATGGTTTCATTGATGTTAAGGAGGCACCTCACAGTGTGTCAAAAGAAAGACATGCAGAACGAATGACATCATGCCTCAATATACCTAATCTTGCTCTACCTATTTGTGTTGCATGTATTTCCAGCTTTCTGCTGCACCATGTATCACATGGTGTTGGTACAAGGGTGGCTATATGCAGAATTAGAAGTTTTGTGACAGTGGGCACATCTACACGTACAGTTAATGTGACTGAATAAACTCCAGTGCAATTTGAGCTGAAGTAAACTAACCTGGATGTCACCATCTACACATGGATTTAAGCGCAGTAATTTACTTTGCCATCAGATAGTACTTGTCTAACGGTGGGATTATCTAACGGTGCAGTAAATTATTCTACACCAGCCTAATTGCCATGCACATGTAGATGATGACACTTTACTGTTCAGCAAATTAGTCTACTGTGAAGTAAAGCACACATGTAAATGCACCCACAAAAATTTGACTGGATAGTGGCTGAGCAGGAATTCATTGGGGGGGGGGTGGAAATCAATTTCCCACTTACGATTCAGAGTTAGGATGTGCTCTCATAAGAAGGCAATGCCAAACTTTTCAGCCATGACAGGAAATTTCCAAACCTCCAAAGTAAAACCCTTTAATAATGTGATCTTGCATGTGCTGGTAGACTGAGGCAAAAAGAACATCAGAAGCTCTCAAGCAACAGTGAAGTTTGATCATATTCCTAATCCTTATTTGCTATTCACAAATTGTTCACAAAAATATTCAGCCTATGTAATATGGGCTATTTTGATCTTTCCATAAGTCATGTCTGAACTACTCATAACAGTTATATTAGTTTTAAACAAGCAATGGAAATACAAGTCAAATGCAAAAGTTATGTACAGAGCAGTGTAAGTTAGATACACTAACAGCATAAATTAGTTACCCTAACTCAGATCTCCATTCACTAATTTTAGACTCTCTTAGGTCTACTTGGTAGATTACTCTACCAATGTGCAAGAAGGACTAATTTACCCTCTGAATTTACAAATATAAATTAGTGTAAGTGGTCGAATGCTGTACTTTATATGAAGAGGGAGAAAATCAAGACACTGAACTGTGTCCTAAATTGAAACTTAATGGAACTCCAGAAATTGGTTGCTTAACAGAAGTGGATCAGAACTCTAGTTAAGACATTTGGGATATACTGATATGGTCTGCTAAGGCAGGGTATTGCTTAATAAAAGTGGTCACTGGTGGTATTTCTCGCAATTCAGCTTAAGATTCTACTTTAAAATTCAAAATTACCAGCATATATTTTTCCATATGTCTTTGGGTTCAATAAAAAGCCTTGGTACCAGTGGCCCTAGCCAATAACTGTAGCAAAAGTCTTTTGTTATGGTTATGAAGAAACACTCTGTTTTCATGGTTAGCTGATATAAAGATGTTTGCTTCTGTTTTTACAGAGTCCACATCACTTAAAATCGTAACTGAATTAGCTCTTTTGCTTTTCAGCAGTACCTGAAACAATGAAGGACTCCCTCCAGCGTGGCAGGGACAAGGATCGAATTCCATTGGAAAAGCTCCCTTTATAACCAGAATGTCCAGCAACTTTTTGAACCAGGATTTTCCCTCCTGAGCTGTCAATTATACCACTACAAAGAAAGCAATATGAAATCAGAAAGGAACCACAGAAACTTAGAAACAAAACCATCCAAGAAATGTGGAACATTTTTAAATGACATACTGTCCTATAACAGTCTTCACTGAAATATGTGGAAGTTTGCTGCTGAGAAGCATTTGTAGTTCTTCAACAATGGAAAGCTCAGGTCGTTATAAAAGAGACCATCTATTTCAGACAGCTATGTTTCTGAGCCAGACCTGATGATGTGGCTGAAGGGGTAGTATTCTATCTATCTCCATCCATGCACATCCTAGGGAAAGCACTTGACTATTTTTATTTAAGTACCTGCACATCTGTAAGCAAAGGGGTGAATGCTATGCTGTATTATACTCTGCAGCTCCCTGCTGGCTTCAGTAAATGGGAAGGAAGCTACAGTAAGTTGAGGCTTCTCCTTTCACTGGTTGACTATTTTAACATATTCTTGTCAACATAAGAAAAATAAAAGGAAACTCACAAGTTGCATATACCATAGACAGACAACATCATTAGCAAATCCAAACACAAATGGGTCTTATAGAAAACAGAGACTTACTGTTCCAAAATATGTGTTTTTGCCTTTTTTGAGTTATAAGAGAAAATGACTTCACTATCAGTAGTTGAAGTTAGGCTTATCTTTTCTCTCTGGGATATTCTACACTCTGATATTCATGCACAATTCTCATTGTATTTAATGGTAATTGTATGCAAATACTTGAGGGAGTGATATGTTTTTTGTAAAGCCAAAGAGAGGTAGCTATCTGTGTTATGAAATAAGCTCCTGCTTACAAAAGCTTATATATCTCTGATTCAGTTAGTCTATAAGATGCAAATATACCCTGCCTTCTGCTTGACTTCAGACTAACTGAAACCTCTTTTCCTTTTGTGAACAGCAATTTACTTCCGAACTTATGAGCAGGTACAATTGCAGCCAGCAGATGGCAGCAGTACATATAGATATATATGTGTGTGTGTCTAGGCAGGTGTGAGTCAATACAAGATTGAGATAAGATATTCAATATCATTTTTTATCTACTCTCCCATTCAGTAAGAGACTCATACTTTCCCTGACCTTCCTTTTGTTGCTAAGACAGACAAAACTTTTGGGCTTGAGGCAATATCTTTATTAGACCAGTTAGATAGTAGCAAAACAATTTCTTTCCACGCAAGGTCTTCGGTCCAATCACTCTTCGTCAGGTAGAGGAGACTTCAAAGAAAAGTTCTCACGGGTAGAAAAGAAAATTCATCTTGTACAGGGGAGGTAAAGGATGGTGAGGTTCCCCCGGGTTTCAAAGTCCATTTGTGAAAAAGTTGCTCTGTGAATATTTATTTTGTTGGTAACATATTGTAGAAACCCTTCTTGTTACCCTCACATCTCTTGCTAGTTGCAACTTCAATTGCACTTTGGCCTTCCTGATTTCATCCCTGAGTGCTGGAGCAACACTCTTATACTCCTCCCTAGTTGTTTGTTCAATCTTGTAAGCTTCCTTTTTGTGTTTTAGCTCATTGAAGAGTTCCCTACTAACCTAAACTTGTCTTCTGTATTAACTTCCTTGCCCCTTCTTACCTAATTTAAAACCAATCTAATAGGTCAATTAAGCTGTTCATGCCATTTGGGGCTGTGATCTCATCAGATCACATCTGAAAAGATCTAAACCAAGCCAATATATGAATAGGAGAACTCAAAGCCTGGTAGTGGGGAGAAGGAAAAGAAGAAATCCTGAAAGATTAATTGAGTGATTCCTTTCCAAGTCAATACTGGACTTCTCTTTAATAGCATTAAAGTACATTTATAGGAAATTATTTTTCATGTAAGGCACAAAACCCTGAATCTTGAATATTCCTGGTTACTAAGGTATTGCCCCAAACAATGGGTGAAGCAACAGCTGCGCTTCTAAGTGGATATGGAGGTTGTAGGATAGTGCTGTGCCAGTGAACTAACTTACATTCCACTAATGAGCTGTTGGCGCTTCAGTGTAGCAGATACAACCTAACAGAGGTACTTGTTTCCCTTTCTGTACCTTTTTCTGTGGCATGAAGGCACATCACTCAGTACTTGTAATGGAGGCTGTCAGCGGATGCTCTTAGGGTATTTCCAGCTCAGGCGATCCTACTAAAGCACAGGCTCAACTCTGTTGTCAATCCCATGATACTATTGATATTGCTGTTATTACTTTTTTACTCTATCACTTATTGTGATATACATACATGTACGTAAAAATAATATTGCAACAACAAATAGTTATTTACTACACATATATGGGTGATCTGAAAAACTCTAAGCTCTTCTGTAAAGCTGATAAATACCCTCAAGAACAAATAACTTCAATGGACATTCGAGGTGCACAGCACTTTAAGTTTGATCTCATACATAAAGCAGTGGTGCTCAACCTCGTTTTCCAGTGGGCTGGATGGGCAGTGCCCAGTCTTTCCATGGGCTGGATCCAGCCAGTAGACTCAATTTGGCACCCAGGGCAGGCGCAGTGAGGCTGGGGGTGGGGGGCAGCCTGGCCCTGATCCAGCCATGCAAGGGAACACGGCTTAGCCCCGTGGGGGCAAGAGGGGGCATGGCCCAGCCCCAATCCAGTTCCATGGGGGCAGGGTCACAGCCTGACCCCACAGGGTGTAGCCCAGCCCCAACTTGGCCAGGTGGGAGGAAAAGGGGCATTGTGTGGCTCGGACCTGCCGGGGAAGGGGACAGGGTCACTGGCTGACCAGCTGTGCAGGAGGGTTGTGGCCCAGCCTCACCTGGGCTCCACAGAGAGAAGGGGGCAGCGCCTAGCCTCAATCTGGACATGTAGGGGGAGGGTCATGGTCCAACTCTAACCCACCAGAGGGGGCCTTGGGGTTTTGGCAGCAGGGAGGGGATGCAATATATTAACTGCTAGCACTCTCCCACTGCCAAATAGCCCCATGGGTCAGATGCCAAAGCTCAGCAGGCTGTATTTGGCCAGCAGGCTGGAAGTTGTATACCCCGATATAGAATAAATGTCCCTCTTGTGTTCTTTTTCTATAAAATTGCAGTCTGTAGTCAAGTCCACCAGCATGGTTTAGTAAGCCTCAAAGCCCATTTTGTTATACTGGCATTTTGTTGGACTGATTGTCTGACCTGTGAATAGCAGCACCGCACACACTGGAAAAAGAAGCATAAATATCTGTGCCATAAACACGGTATTTTACATCTTGACATCCAGGTGGACACTTTGCAATGAATTCTGGATTGATTATCTTCCCAGCTTTGACGTCACAGTCGATCTGAGGGATGTCTGTGAATGCAAAATAGTTGTAAAGTGAGATTTAATATTCTCATGGTTGAATAACCATGTAATGCAATCTTGTGTGATAGGGTGTTATGCGTACCATTCATAGTGCATTTGCACTACAGTCTCTGGACACCAAAAATGCCTGTACATAATACTTAAAAATACAAGACAACAGGTGTGAGTGTCACTAACAATGGAGTAAGGAAGTGGGCATCACTTATCCCAAGTATAACTTGCTTTAGATGGAAAATCTCCACTGACCTCTCCCTTGGGCATGTTAAAGACTCTAATCACCATGGGCTAGATTGCGGCACACGGTGAGGGAGGGCAGGGAGCTATTGTGCACACATGAGACAGTTTTCCAGGACTTCCCTTGTGGCCAGGCTGCTCTGTATCACCCACAAGGTAAGGCTGTGATTAAATGCCACACCCAGAGCCCACGACTTAACAGCAGGCTTGCATTTTAACTGGCTTGGCAAAACTGAACGTACCGAAACATCCTCCTAGGACTGTAGGTAGAAATCGCACATCTTTGTATTAGGGACATAGAACACACCTTTCGCAGCAGTTAAGATAGTGTATTTCACTTCACTGTGTGCTCATTACAATATATCAATGCCTCGCCACCTACGCTTTTATACCATGCTCTTCATTGTGGAATTTGAGTATGCAGTATTCTTTTGCTGGACCTATTTCACTCTGATGTGTCACTTCATTATGAGATATGCAGTCATGTTCAGAGAGGCTGTGTATTGCTGTATGTTTCTAATTGCTCTTTAGAGAAACCCAAGGAGTTGTTGAGAGATAATCATAGCCACGCTCATATTTGTTTCTGCATCAAGTGCTCCTATTGTAAAGCATCCTGGCATGCTAAAGGGACTACTTACAGAGTTTAGGCTTTTTGGTCTTCTTTGTGGCTTCTTTAGCTGCACTGGTACAGGTCAGACACAAAGCTAAGGCAAAGAAAACAATGTCAGGCAAATGGGTGACTGCCAGCACCAGTCAGCAGAAGCACCAATACTTGGAGTTCCTAGAACAGTGGTTTTCAACCTGTGGTCCATGGACTCCTGGGGGTCTGCAGATTATGTCTAAGAGGTCCATAAAAGATTACTATGATCAATCTAAAGTATGTGACTACCCACATGTATAATTAAAAGGGGTCCACACCTCCATTCCAAATTTTGTAGGGGTCCACAAGTGAAAAAAGGTTGAAAAACATTGTACTAGAATCAGGATGAATCATCATAAAAATTAAACCAACATTTTCTACACAGTAATTAGAGGTCTATCTAAAGTGAAGTCTGCTTTCAAGATGGCTTTTGCTCTGGGTGGGGCTTTTCACAAAAGGGTAAAAATGGACTTTGCTGGATCACTTTTACACTCAGACACATGCACAATCATGCACAAGCACTTTCTGTCTCACACCCCTGCCCCCCTAACATGACAGATTCATTGCCAGAAGATACTACTGAGTCCAAGTGCTCAGCAGATATAAGAAACTCATAGACATTTGCAAGGAGTAACATTTTGCATTCAAAAGCTTGTCTAACTTTATCTCAAATACAGAGTTGGTCCAATAAAAGTGATCACCCTAAGAAATCCTTGCCTCTTGAATAATTTCTGGACCACCATGGCTACAACATCACTTTTACACTAATACAACCTTCCACGTTTCTGTTTAATAGAATAAAAAATGTAAGGGACGTAACATGCCTTATGGCAAACTAACAATTAGCTGAGGAGCTAGGGAGGGGGAGTTAGAAGGAAAATTTCCCTCATGGGCAAGTTTTGCTATAATACCACACAAAAGGGATTATAGAACCCTCCTGAAGCAGCTGGTACGGTGCACTGAGGAAGACAGGATGCCAAACGATATGGCCCACTAGCCTGATTTGGTTTGGTAGTTCCCGGTATCCTGTCTCAGTTAGTGTGTTGAAGACCCAGTTATGCCTTGACACACCCAATGATAAGTGGGATATGTATTGTTATGATGAGAAATACATTTTAAAATATTTTCTCATTTGTTATTGGATGTCCATTGACTGACCAGATGCCATCTGTAATGTTCATTTCCCTGTGTTTATTTTTCTTTTTTTCAAGTACTATACTGTGGTTATTAGCTACATACTGGGTGTGTCTACACGTGCAAATGCAATGGGGTGGGTTTACGCTAGAGTAATTTACTCTAGCGTAAACCCACCCTGGGTAGGCATCTACACATGTGGGGAAGCGAGAATAGATTTGGTGCTCATGGCAGTAGTCAGCTCCTGCCCACACCACTCCTACACAGCCCCCCAGCATCTAAGGGGAGCTGTAGGCTCCACCTGGGTGCTAGCCCAGGGGCTGGCAGGCAGCACTGGACCAGGAGACAGCTGTCTTCTGCTGGGGGCTGGGACATTGCTCCCTGCCCCTTGGAGCTGCCTGCTGCCAGGGTGGCTCCACCACTGAAGCACAGGCAGGGACAATGCCCCCCTACCCTGGCAGCAGGGAGCTCCCAGCCCCTGCTCCGCAACTGGGATCCTGGAGCAAGGGACTGGAGATTCTCATCTCCCAGCTCCAGCTCTGCAATCGGGGAGGGGGGGCTGGGAGATAAGAACTGCAGTTTGGGGGCTGGGAGCTTCCTGCTACTGAGGAAGGGGACATTGTCCCCACCCAGGCTCCAGTAACAGAGCCTGCCCAGGCAGCAGGCAGCTCTTGGGGGCAGGGAGCAAATTCCTGCCCCTTGCTGCCCAGCTGACTGGGAGTACATGCCATACTGCACAATAATTATTTGTGAGTAAATTTGCTACTTTTATTTAGAGGTAGCAAATTTACTCCTGATTAGAGCAAATTACTGCACAGTAAGTATCTGCATGTGTAGAACCCAATACTTACAGTGCAGTAATTTGCTTTAATCATGAGTAAAGCGTCTCATGTAGACACGTTCATTCTCACCTTCTTAGGCTTCCCTCTCTCCCATCTGGGTTTGCTTTTGTTCATACAGCCTGACCACAGTGCCTTCTACGCACTGAAACTCTCAATGCTTGTGTGTGCTTTTCGAGTTCTTTGGCTGTACCATGCACACGTCTTGGTTGAGCTATATTAGGGGCAGGCAATTATTTTGGGTGGAGGGCCACTTACTGAGTTTGGGCAAGCCATTGAAGGCCACATGACAGGCAGTCAGGGGCAGATAAATATTAACTTCCAAATTTTTTAGGGGCCCCACAGGCTAGATAGTATGGCCTGGTGGGCCGCATCCAGCGCACAGGCTGCACTTTGCCCACCCCTGAGCTATATGGATCTCTCTCACTGATTCCCCACATGCCTCATAGGACACTCACTACAGATGAGCCAAATATTCTAAAAAGGAACTTGCCAAGTAGCCCTTCCCTTGCTATATCCTCTTATTTCCCCACGCTTTACAAATTTATTCAAGGTTTGTTCCTCTCTGCACTCACAACAGAGAAGCTCATGGCCAGAGATTTCCTTGGCAGTTCTGTACAATCTCCACATTTTACAGCCATGTAAGGTTACATGGGACTCAGTAAGCAATTAGGAACTTTGCATGCAGTTTGGTAATTCCTTCTATTCTCTGAATCTACCACTCTTCCAAGTCTTAACACCCATATTTGTTTTTTTTGTTTTGTTTCTATATCCGCTGATTCCCTTTGGAGGAGTTCACTGAGAGGAGGTAGTACTTCTCCTCAGCTAGGTATATATAATTTGTTTAGATCAGTGGTGCTTAACCTCTGGCTGGCAAGCCAAATCTGGCCCATGGAGCCACATGAACTTGCCCAAAGGGTTCCCCAGGGGTCTGGACATTTGGTGGTGGGGGAGCAGTGGCAATTAACACTGACACCATTTCCCAGATTTCCAAGTCCTGTGGGCCAGATAACATGACCTGTGCATGGAACCAGGGTCTTAAGTGTGATCTGGTATGGGGTCCAATTCAGTGTGCAGAACCAGATCTGATCTGTGGGCCCTGGGGCTGCGGTCTGATGTGGAATGTGGGGCTGGGGCCACGTGCCTGCCCAACCCTGTGCACTGGGCCCACATACTGGATCCAGCCTTCAGACTGACCCTGCATCACTCATTTGGCCATAGGGCCAAAAGATTGGGTACTACTGGTTTAGACTGTGAGCCATGCCTCAAGTTCTACTCATTTCTAGGATAGATTCAAATCCTTTAATGGCTCCTTTTTTGCATGATCTGGCTTTAATTTGCAAAGGGGATGGATGAGTGAAGAGAAGGGAGCAGCAACCAGCTCTTTGCCATGCTCTTCACCAACTCCACCAAATCTGAGACCAGTTCATGCCAGATGGGAAATCTGACCCCTGTTATGGAACAGTGGAACACTGAAACAGTGTCTACCATTACACTCTACCCTTTGGCCTCTAATTTCAA
The DNA here is from genome assembly GCF_052110815.1 of Crocodylus siamensis. NCBI lineage: Eukaryota > Metazoa > Chordata > Crocodylia > Crocodylidae > Crocodylus > Crocodylus siamensis. The sequence goes on along the minus strand of NC_143395.1, from coordinate 150,682,027 downwards.
CAGTAACCTCTTAACAAAGGCAGAAGGCAGGGCAGAGTAGCACCCTTCTGACTTAGTCTCTAAAGGCACCTATGCATGTGCTGGATGTCTGCTCTGACACATTCTAATTAGAATGCATTGGAGCAGACTTTATTAATCGAATCTGCTGGAGCGTGTTAATTAGCATGCTCCTGCAGCCTCTGTACCACATGTATTCACTGTCCCTACACTTCAAAATGGTGGTGGGAGCACCACCATTTTGAAGTGTGGCATGCTGTATACATGCAAAGCTGGGGGCAGTTTAATTAGAGAGCTTTCAGAGCCACTCTAACACCCCTCCCCACCCCAGAACATGTGTAAAGATGCCCCAACATTCTAGCTTTATCAGCACAATCCCACCATAGATGTACTCATTGTGGCCCATTGCAATCCACATGAGATCTAGAGATTGCCAATTAATTAATTAGTGGTCAATTGATTAAATTTTGTTGTGTGGAAAAGTTAAGAAATTGGGTTAACATTGATGAGACAGGCCCCACCCCCTCATCTTCTACCATGAACCCAAGCAGCAGTGGGCAGGCCAGGCTGAATCCCATAGCCACCGACCAGCCAGCACTGGAGAACACAAATCCACTTCCAGAGTTGTTGAGTCATCTTGGAAAGCTTTTTGTGCTGTTTCCTCATTTTTTTTCCTTAGGGGAGTGCTTCTCAGCAAATATTTGAATGACATTGTCAACTGAGTCATAGTGTTGAGATCATTCAGACATTCAAAGTTCAAAGGAGGCTTCCAGTTTTCCACAAATCATTGGCCCAGAACTATATTGTAGGACCTGTCAAATCTTTGGGTGTGTAGGCATTCACTATGCACTTACCCAAAATGACTGCAATAACTGACACCTTCATGATGAGGAAAAACAAAGTCCAAGAGTTTCAACAGGGTGTATACTGAAAGGGAAAAAAAAATCAATGCTATTGCATTTGCATTCAGGGGTGTTATAGGTATTCTGGGTGGTGGTGTAGCAAGAAACATTTTTTGCCTGCCTCCCCCACCCCCTTATGAAGACCCTCCATATGGCAAAAAGCCCTTTTTGCAGTATTTGCCCCCTTTGGGGGATGCTTTCTCTTTTCTACCTTTTCTTCCTTCCTCCAACTTCTTCTTTTATAATATTATTGTTATTTTTATAGAATATAAGGTATACTTGTAATAAAAATACAGTGTCTAGATGCTTTTATGGATATAAAATAGTATTCTGCATCAGTATGTTCCCCTCCCCCCCATTGTATTTGGTCTATTTGTTGTATGTGCCATGGTATTTCATCCTTTTATGTTTTATATTCTAAGCTTTTTAACTCTGTAACAAATGTACTTTAAGTTTAAAAGTAAGCTGTACCATGTAACAAAGTTAGCAAGGGCAGGAATCAAACTGCAGCTTCTCTGTATGGATCAGGTCTCTGAATGAGGATAACAAGTTAAGGAGCAGCAATTAACACCTAGAAAACCATAGACTAAGGAGAGGAAAGGATCAGAACAGAGCCAGGAACTCCCTGAAACTTAACTGTTAAAGGTACAGAAGCCCTGATTTGAACTAATCAACGCTGAAGACCCACTCTTGGGATTGAATACCTTCCCCCCACAATCAACTGCCCCCAGAGCCCTATTCATCACAGCAGTGAATTAGTCAAACTTCATCAATGGACTGCACATGCCTGAAGGCGTGACCCCTGGGGTTGACAGCTGCCATCCAGCAACCACCAAGTGGGGTGTCCCGCAAGGTCAATGACCCCTGGATTGGGTAAGCCCGAAAATTGGGGAGTCACCAAAGTCTACCAGAAAGGGATAAAAGGCAGCAAAGAATGACCCCCAATGGTGCCCTTTTTGACCTGACCAGCACCCTGCCTGCCCAGCCAGAAGGACCAGCTGGTGACCCCCTTCTGAAGCAACATCACACTGAAAGAAGCCTTGACTGGCCATCAACGGCAGACTCCAGCACTTGGGAATAGGTATATCTTGACACAGGTGCTTACTGTTCATAGCTAGCTACTGTGAGTGTGTGTGTGTGTGTGTGTGTGTGTGTGCGCGCGTGAATGTGTGTGGGTTTGAGGGGATCAGCCCTAAGGTTTATGATCTAACTTTTGCATCCATCTAATAAACCAGAGCTTTATGATGATCCTGTGAGTTGGTCCTTTGTAGCCATCAGGGGGAGGGGGAGAGGAGTGAGGAGGTCACACTGTGCACTGCTGATTAGCCCTCTGAGTTTTCCCATGGAAAAGGTGTGTCTTAAAACATATACATCATTTACTTACTATAGCCCTCATATTTAAATAGTGGGAGAGACTCCAAGGATTAATTTTTGGCTTTGTGTAAGTAACTGAGCTTTGCTATTTGCTTCATTGAAGCCAGAATTTCACCCCAGACACTCATTTTTGAAGCCAGTAGTAATGGATTGCATTGCAGACATTGATATATTCTTTCAACCATAAATATTAATTTATTTTCCTTTTAGAGAGAGCACACAAAAACACAGCACTGTACTTTTTCAGGTACCTCTGATGACAGAACAATCAGCCTGACTTCCAGCACCTGGGAAATTATTCCAACAAATTCTAGTAAGAGACAATATATAAATATCTGTAGGAGGAAGAGGTGATCACTACGGGTGCTTGTACATGTGACAAAGATTGCCCATTTTTGCGGTTTGTGTCACTCTGTACATGTGCAGAGTGTTTTACCATTTAAATGAGTTTGTTACATTACAAATTAAACCACATTTGCATGTAGTTTAGTATGCAATGTAAGCATTTGTAATGTTGCAGCCTTTTGACAGCTTGCCCCACCTGCTGCCTGCTGTCCACTTCAGGAGAGCGGGCTGAAGGCAGAAGTGGTGAGAAGCCTGATCCTTGTTTTTTTTTTCTTCATGGAGCCTGCCCGCATCTTCTGCAGCTGGGGGATGAGCTGCTGGTGAGCTGAACACCCCCTGAGCTGTGGGGGACCCTGAACCTTTTCTCCATGGTGGCGGTGCTTACTGGGGCCGCAGGGAGGGATGCTAGCAGGCCAGATGTTTCCCCAGCTCAGGCCTGGGGAACAGCTGGATTGGGCTGAGTGCTGCCTCCAAGCTGGGGCAGCACCTGCCCACTAGCCACCTGCCTGCGTGGCCCAAGGGGGTGCCACCACTTTGGAGGGAAGGCCGCTAGTCATAGGAGAGGCATGCAGGCTCTGCAAAAAGAAAAGAATTGGGCTCCTCACCCCTTTTTTTTTCTCCGATGGAGTTACCCCTAAGCTGTGTATAGCCCTGGTCTTTCCCTCTGCAGTACTGGTGCCCCCTGGGGCCATCCAGGTGGGGCGCTAGTGGGCCGGGGGCTGTTCCAGCTTGGAGGCAGTACCTCACCAGATCCAACTCTGCCCTGAGCCTGCCCAGGGAGCAGTGCTCAGTGGGCTTACAGTGGGCAGGCTCAGGGAAGAGCTGGATCTGGTGGGGTACTGCCTCTGATCTGGGGAAGCCCCTGGCCCACTAGCACCCCACCTGGATGGCCCCACGGGATGCTGCTGCCACAGAAGGAAAGACTGCCCCCCCACAGCTCAGGGGCTGTGTAGTCTGATGGTAGCTCTCACCAGCAGGCTCTGCTGGGGAAAAAAGTGGTGATTCTTTTTTTTTTTTTTTTTTTTTAATAGAGCCTGCCCATCTCCATCTCCCACAGCTGCGGTCCAGCTGCTGATGGGCTCTGAGCTGTGGGTAGCCATGGTACTTCTTTCCATGATGGTGGCATCTCCTGAGGCCACCTGGGTGGGCAATTAGCAGATGGGTGCTGCCCCAGCTCAAAGGCAGCATCCAACCCGATCCAACTGCTCCCCAAGCCTGAGCTGGGACAGCATGTGGCTTGCTAGCCAATTCAGGGGGGGCGCAGCTTGCCCCTGGCTGCAGGAGATGTGGGCAGTCTCCATGAAAAAGAAAAAGGATTGGGACCCTTGCTATGACAGTGATGGAAGCCCTTAAACTTAAATCATTGCAATTAAAAACCCACCGTTTCAATTTAGGGGACTAAACCCCCGCCATATATAGATCACATATCCCCCGGGCACCACCTGGGATAACAAGGAATAATGGCCACAAATTGATTGAGAGCAAGTTCAGGCTTGATATCAGGAGGCATTACTTTACAGTTAGGGCTGCCAGGCTCTGGAATGGGCTCCCAAGGGAGGTGGTGCTCTCCCGTACCTTGGGGGTTTTCAAGAGGAGGTTGGATAGATATCTGGCAGGGGTGTTATGATCCCAGCACTCGTTCCTGCCCATGGCAGGGGGTTGGACTTGATGGTCTGTTCAGGTCTTTTCTGACCCAAGAAACTATGAATTTGTTAAGAATAAATCTTGCCAAACCATGTGGCTTCTGTTGATTGCAGTAACTCTTTTGCTGGATAAGGGAAATGCAGTGGACATAATATACCAAGGTTTCTGACAGTCCCAAAATGCCATCCTTCTAAATAAGCTGGAGAAATGTGGGGTAGGTAAAATAACTATTAGGTGACTATAAAATTGACTGGATAACTGTGAAAGGTAAGTCAATGCATCCATGACTGGCAGCAGCTCTCAAATGAGGTGCCACAGGGGTCTGTTTCTGTTCTGGGTTCAGCAGTGTTTAATAATGACAAGGATGCAGAAATAGAGATCAAATTTGCAGATAGTACAAAACATGGAGGGATGCCAGCCAGGAATAAAGGCAGGATTAAAATTCAAAGGACTCTGGGTAAACTGGAGAGCTGGGCTATGGAGGCAACAAAATGAAATTGAACAAAGACAAATATAAGGTGCTACAAAATAGGAAAGAAAAAACAGATGCACAAGCATATAATGGGGATAATTGGCTTGGCAGTGACACTGTGGAGAAGCTGGGGGTTACTGTGAATCACAAACTCAGCATGAATCAGTAATGTCATGCTGTCTTTAAAATAGCAAACGCAATTTGGGACTGCATTAACAAGAGAACTGTGCACAAACCGCAGGAGGCAACAGTACCGTTGGCCTAACTGTTTGGAGGAGGCCTAACTCTCTGGTGCTAGATAGGCCTCGGCTGGATTACCGTGTCAAGTTTGGGCCAATCCATCTGTGGGAAGATTTGGAGGTGGATGACAAAAATAATAACATGATTGGAAAGTACGAGGAATGGCTGAAGAAGCTGTGTATTATGTTTAGCTTGGGAAAAAGGTGACTAATGAGGACACCACAGTAATTTTGAATGGCTGCCATAAACAAGATAGAGAAAAATTGTTCTCCCTTACCACAGAAGGCAGGAAAGACACAAGGTTTAAACTGAGTACTGCAATGCAGATATTAGGGCTGTGCGAAGCTTTGGCCACTGATTCAATTTGGCAGAGATTTGGCCCAATTTCCAAATCTGGAATCAAATCAGGAGGCCCTTTAATGTCTCTGAATCGAATCAGAACTGTCTGAATTGATTCAGCAAGATTTGGCGATTCAGACAGACACAGTTTTAAATGTTTTTTCTACATACCTCAAGGTACCAGGCAGCTTGTGAATGCTGCGCTGCTGGGGTGCATGAAGCGTCCCACAGGAGCGCAGGGGGCTCCCCAGCACACTTGGCAGCAGACTCGGAAGTGGACCAGAAGCACTTCACAGTCCACTGCCAGGTCTGCCAGGGAGCCTGCTGGGCCCACCCCTCCGGTGTGCTGGGACCTTTCCCCCATGTCCAGAAGTGGACAGGAAGTACATCTGGTGCACTTCTGAGTTCGCTGCTGAGCATGCAGGGGCCCCCCCTACGCTCCTGTGGGATGCCTCATCCACCCCAGCAGTGCAGGGTTCACGACCTGCGCCTGGTACCTTGAGGTGCTTAGAAAAAACATTTAAAGCTGTGTCTAAGGCTGAATCGCTGATTCTCCGAATCAGCATCGAATCTTCACATTCAGATTTGGCCAAATTGAATCAGGGACAGTGATCTGAATCAACTAATCGAATCACTGTCCCTGATTTGGGCCGTACCTGAATCTGAATTGAATAGGGTCTATTTTGCACACCCCTAGCAGATATGGATCAAATCTCAGGAACCCTTTACTAACTAAGAACAGCAGGACAATAGAGTCAGATGCCCGGGGAAGTTGTAGAATCTCCTTCACTGGAGGTTTTCAAGAGGCTGGATAGATTTTTGTGCAGCAGGTAGGACTAGATGGTCTTTGAGGTCCCTTCCAACCCTGTCCTATTTATGGAGTTAACAAGCAGTTAGCTGCAGTCACCCAGTAAGGACAGATTAGGGATGATTCAAAATAGCTTGCTATTCTACCATCAGTAATGATCTATAATAAGGATCTCTTTCCCTTTCTGCAGGCTATTGTTTGTATGGAATCTTTATCACGCCATTTATACAGCACTCTTTCTGGGATATTTATATAGTGATGCAGCGGTGCTTCTAAAGTAAGTTGGTAAGGTTTGGCAAAAAGATTAAATGACTGGCTAGTGATGGTAGGCAAAAATATGAGTTCCAATGACAAGAGAAAAACAGTAGGATAAACTGCTTCTGATGAGAAGTTCATTTTTAGAAGTGAATTTTAAAACCATTTTTGAAGTGCTGCAATGTCTGAGCATATTTTTTTAACTTCTTGGTTGAAACCTTTTTTGAATCAGCAGTGTGCCAAGCTTTGTAACAGATTTCTTAGCCTACTTTGCTGACTGGGGCTTGGACAACATCTGCTGGAACTTTGTCCAGGTCATACACAAATTTGGAGCCTTTTCAAGGTTTCCTATCACTAGATAAAAACACCCAGTGCCTTGGATTTAACATGATGCCATAGGCAACAAGTGCTGGTAAAATCAGAATCCGAGAATGCCTATGTTGGTTTATATACAAAGCATAAATCCACCACACACACACACATATACATGTGAAATGATATGAACAACTTGCCTTCTCAAAGCTGTCTATAGCTTAGAATTAGGACACAACATTTTATTTAATTCAAATATATCATTCCAGAGATGCATGTAAATGTAAAATCCTGCTGAGTGTTTCTTTCAAAAGATACCTAGGAACATGAAAACAACCACACTAGAACACATCACTGGTCCAAAAAGGCTAGTTTTTGAGATTGGGCTTCTAAGTTAAGTCTAAAATCTCAATAATGTGGCATGCCAGCCAAGCAAGGTTATCTATGGAGCTTCTTCATTCTCTGTATACTCTTTCCTTCCTCTTTATCTTATGTCCAGAAACCTAAATATTCTTTTCCAAAGATAAAACCTATCTGTGAATTGGGAAAAAAGTAGACAGGAATGATCTGGAGTCATCCTTTGGTGCTCCTGACTCGAGTTCATGACTGCATTGCAGGTTCCAGCCATCCTATTATGAACAGCTAAAAGATCCTTGGGGAAATTATGCTTCACTCTCATGTGGGCTCCCACAAAGAAAGCCTGCCCTGGTTGCTTTCCTTAGTGCAGTGTGGCTATTTCAGGCTCAGGGCTACTCCTGCCAGGTCCCACACCATGGCTGCACATAATTGTTTTATCTGTGAGACCTGATGATGCTCCAAGGGAATTAATCCTGACTGCACTGCAAAATCCCCATGGTGAATCATGAAAAAGCATCTCTAATTTTGCTATAGAAGGATTCCACATGAACTAGCTGCCTCCCTACACCACTCTGATCCCACACACATTTCCCCTTTAAATGCCTGCTGAACGCTACTAATGGAGTAGGAAGAAGGGTCCTTCAAGAGCAGTATGTGAGAATGTGTGTATGTGTATGGGGGAGAGGGGGGCCCTTAGGATGCACTCTGCCACCCACCTATTCTTTGTGGATGTTCACTTCCCTTGCTCCCTTCTTTACTACTGAAGGTGAGAAGATTGATTCTTATTGTAGCTTTCTGTGCAGTACTCACAAATGGACTGATCCAGGGTCCACAGAAATTGATGGGAGATGTTCCACTGATTCATAGATTTCATAGCATTAGGGCTGGAAGGGACCTCACAAAATCATCAGGTCCAAGGGGCAGGAAGTCAGCTGGGGTCAAAGGATCCTAGCAAGATACTCATCTAAATGTTTCTTGAAAGTGTCCAGAGTAGGTGCTTACATCATCTCTGGAGGGAATCTATTCCAGGCCCTAGGGGCTTGGACAGTAAAGAAGTTTTTCCTTATGTCTAGCCTAAAACAGTCTTGCAGGAGTTTGGACCTTGTCATCCCTTGGGGTGCTCTGGAGAACAGGTGTTTCTCCGGATCCTGGTGCATACCTCTTATGTACTTATAGGCTGCCATCAAGTCACCTCTGAGCCTATAAGACTCTCCAGGCTGAAGAGTCCCATGGCTCTCAGCCTCTCTTCATAAGGCCCACTGTCTTGCCCTTTGATCATGCATGTGGCTCTCCTCTGGACTCTCTCAAGTTTCTCCACATCCTTTCTGAATTGTGGAGCCCAGAATTGGATGAGTACTCCAGGTGCAGCCTCACCAAGGCTGAGTACAGCAGGAGGATGACTTCCTGGGTCTTGCTTGAGGTGCATTGGTAATTGCAAGCCAGAGCTGTGTGTGGTATCACATTGGTGGCTCATATTTACCTTGTGGTCAGTCATGACCCCAAGTCTCTTTCAGTCATGGTGCTAGCAAGTGTAACACTGCCAAGCCTATAAGTCTGATGCAGGTTTTTTCTCCCTAGGTGGAGCATTTTGCATTTCTCGTTGTTGAATGCCATCAGGTTTTCATCCGCCCACCTTGCAAGCCTATTTAGGTCATCCTGGATCACCAGCCTGTCCTCAAGTATGATTACATTTCCCCATAGTTTGGTGTTGTCAGTGAGCTTCTGACACCAGAGCCCAAATCATTTATAAATACATTAAAGAGTACAAGTCTGAGAACGAAGCCCTGGGGGACACCACTGGTCACTATGTGCCACATTGATTCGGTTCCATCAACTACCATTCCCTGGGTCCAACTTTGGAGCCAGTTCCCCAGCCATCAGACCATGAGATTATCGAGGCTGCAGTTCCCCAATTTTGCCATGAGGACATCATGGGACACCAGATCAAAGGCTTTTTTGAAGTCCAAATATGTGATATCAACCTCTTCTCCTTTGTGAACATGTGTCACCTGGTCAAAGAAGGAAATGAGATTGGTGAGGCAAGACCTACCCACAACAAAGCCATATTGGCTGTCTCTCAGAACGCTGCCTTCTGTTAGCCTGTCATTAATGGTTTCTTTGATGATTTTTTCCAAGATCTTTCCAGGGATTGAGGTCAAACTGATTGGCCTGTAGTTTCCTGGATCTTCTTTCCTCCCTTTCTTGAAGATAAGCACCACATTGGTCCTCTTCCAAACTTCAGGTACCTCACCCAAGCACCACAAGTTCTCTACTATCCTTGCCAGTGGCTGTGCTATGATGTCAGCCAGTTCCTTTAGCGCTCTTGGGTGCAATCCATCCAGACCAGCTGATTTGTGGATGTCCAGCCTCTCAAGGTGTATGTTTGCCCTTACCCTGGTAATCCTGCATCTTGTCAGGCAGGGTGGTCCCTTTGGGCTGGTGAAAGATCGAAGCAAAGTAATCGTTAAGGAGATTGGCTTTTTCCTGGGTGTTGGTTAGCAGCTGCCCCACTTGGTTTAGCAGGGGTCCAATGTTGCCCTTGTTGGGTTTTTTTAACTTCCCATGTATCTGATGAAAGACTTTTTATTGTCCTTGATTTGTGTAGCCAGTTGGAGTTTGGTTATAGCCTTGGCTTTCCTAGTTCACTCCCTGCAGGTATGGACCAGTGCTGAATACTCCTCCTCGGTGGTGTTTCCTGTCTTCCAACTTTTATAAGCTTCTCTTTTTAGGCACAGGAGGTCCATGAGTTCCCTAGTGACTGATCAGATTTGGCTGAGTGCCCTTCCCATGAGATGTCAGGGTAGTTGAAGTCTCCCATGACAATCATGCACCAAGAACATGCAGCCTCAGCCAGTTCCCTAGCGAATTCGTGGTCAAGCTCTGCTCCTGATTTGGAGGTCTGTAGTAGACTCCTACTCATTATATCCCCTTCACCACATTCCCCTCATATTCTAACCCAGAGGGTCTCAAGTCACCCTTCTTGGGTGCCAATCTCCACTTGTAGGGTACTGCTCCTTCACATAGAGAGCTACACCCCCTGCCCTTTTTTTCAACACATCTCTCCTGTACAAGGTATAGCCATCTATACCTGTGGTCCAGTCATAGATGGAGTCCCACCAGGTCTCCATTATCCCTATGAGTCATAGTCATTTCTGTTTAGCAGCAGGGCCAGTTCCTCCTGTTTGTTCCTCAGGCTCCTGGCATTTGTATACAGGCAAGTGAGTCTGCCATTGGAGGCCCTAGGCTTCCCTGCACTCCTAGAAAAGCCCCATCCCTGGGCTGGGGTAGGAGTGGGTTCCCTTGAGCAGCCTGACCTGCTGATTTTGTGGTTGACACTTGGTGGGCTTGCACTGGTGGTTATCCACCCATCCCCCAGTCAACTTAGTTTAAAGCCCAGTCAAGCAGGTCAGCCATTCTGGCTGAGAAGACCTTCTTCCCCAGTGGAGTGAGGTGGAAGCTGTCCCTTCCCAACAAACTGCTTCTTCTCTCTCTGAAGCGCAGACTGTGGTTGTAGAAGCCAAAGCCTTCACAATGGCACCAGTGCTGCAGTCTTCTCCTCACTACTTCAATTCATCTCTCCCTCCTCAGCCCATGACCTATAACCAGGAAGGATTGAGGAGAAAACCACCTGCACCCCAAACCTTTGAGCCCCACTCCCAGAGTCCTGTAGTCATTCATAACCCAGCTGGGATTGCTCTGAGCTGTGTCATTTGTGCCCACATGGATAAGGAGCATGGGGTAGTGTCAGAGGGCTGGATAAGTTTTGGGATCCTCTCAGCTACATCCTGGATATGGGCCCCTGGGAGGCAGCAGACCTCATGGGCTAAGGGGTCAGGGTGGCAGATCGCTCCCTCTGTCTCCCTCAAGAGGGAGTCTCCCATGACAACCACACTGCATTTCTTCTTAGGGATGGTAGCTGGTCATGCATTTCTTCCTCAGTTACAGGAGCTGGCAGCTCTGCTGGACTCTACTGGTGCTGCAAGGGGTTCATACCTGTTGCGAAGATTCCAGGAGGGAGGTGACCCTAGTGCAGTGAGCCTTGGGTCCAGAGACAACCTTCATCCAAGGGACCCCTGGTGGACAATATGGGAGCTCCTCTTGTCCACCCTTGTCCTGGCAGCCAACCTAGCTCTTCTCTCTTCTTTCTTCAGGTGAAGGGCCTGGCAGTAGGAGTTTGTCTCCTCTTCACCATTTCTGATGGCATGCAGCCTCTGCACTACAGTCTGGAGCTCCTCTTTTTGGCACTCCAGAGACTCCAATATGGAGCAAACCTCACAAGGAGAGGTGTCATTGCTCCTGATGCCATGTGCCTACAGTTGTGCCAGGCAGCCCCCACAGCTGAGAGCCAGGGGCCCCATCTGAGTGGAGGCTGGAACTATGGGTCTGTCTGGGTGACGGCCTCAGAGGTACTGGGGGGAGGGAACCTGAGTATTGAGGGGATCTTTGGGGCTGCATGGCTCCCTGAGGGGGCTGGACCAAGTAGGACCCAGGTGGGGCATGACCCTCCTTGGTTCCACTCAGCTGCCTCCCACAGCTGTCTAATTCCCATCCACTGTGGGTCCCACTTACCTCCTGGCTGCGCTGGGGGGTCGAGGTCAGTGTCCACCACATGTCTCCTGGGGTTCCTGGGGGTCCTAGACTCACAGGGGCATGATGGGCTTCCACCCATGTGTCTCTCACTGGAGCAAGACCCCAAATGGGGTCCAGACCCCCATTCCAATGGGTATTGTGTTAGCTTCAGATACATTCACATAAAGCCCTTTGAAATGCCACTACACTGTTTGCTCAGTAACTGCCTGCGAATGCTAGCTCCACAGACTGATTGATTTATGCACCATGTAAGGAAGCTTTGCTGAGGGAAGTACCACAACACCTGTATCAGGGGTGGCCCATGTGCCACAAGTGGCACAGGCAGGCCTCTATGTGTGGCACATAGTAAACAGGGAAAGGGACAGGTAGCAGAGGCAGATGAGGCAGGAAACAGAAAGCAAAGCAGCAAATTGGGCAAGGAGCACAGGGAAGGAAGCAGAAAGCAGGGTAACAGATCAGGTAAGGGAAGAGGATCAGATTGACCCTTGGGGCGTGTGCAGAGATGCAGTGGCTTGGATGAACCTTCTTTTCAGTCAATGATGCTGTGGGAGCAGCAGCTGGGGACTTTACTTAAGCCCTTGAATTGGGTAAGATTTCCTTACCCATTTTCCCTTCAATGCCTAATGGCACCTCCCCTTTTCTCCCCTCCCCTCTGCTCCCCTTCCCTCTTCCCTGACCATGACTGCTGCTATCTCTAGCTGCCCTGGAGATAGTGGGGAGGCTCCACTGCTGCCTGCTCCAGCTTAGCTCTTCAGGAGCTGGGCTCAGCCAGGGATAGCAGCGGTGGGTTCTTCTCCCTTGCTTGGTCCCCCTAGGTGTTCCCAGCCAGACCAAGAGCAAACACAGGGAAAGAGAACCCACCCACTCCTGCCTCCACTATCTCTGGAGCCTCCCCCCTGCTCTCAGGTGAGCTGGGGACAGCAGCAGCAGTAGCTATGAAAGGGGAATGGGAGGGGAGGGGACACACTGCTTTGCATGGAAGAGAGGGAAGATTGTTACTTGACGGAGGGGCTTAAAGACCCCAGATGCTGTTCTTGCACTGCAGACTGCCCACCACAGTGGGGGGAGGTGGGAGAGAGGTTGGGAGTGGAGGGTGAATCCCTCCACCCCTTTAGAAAATCCTGGATCTTTCCCTGTCTCTGGGTAGCCTGTTCCAATGCTTGACCACTAACCACTGCCATAGTAAGAAAATTCTTCCTAATATCCATTCTACATTCCCCTTGCTGCAACTGGAGATGATTTCTCTTTGTCCTGGTCCTGCAGTCACAGAGACCAGGCTATCATTATCCCTGTATAGCCATCTTTCAGCTTTTTTTGTTGCTCGTTTCTAATGATTTGCTCAACATTTGTGAAGTTGATTTCACAGAGCAAAGTAAAATCATATTATCAGTGAATACTATGAAAGCCACAAGACTGAGAACATACTTTGCAGTGAAAAACAATGTACAGAGTTGAGATATGGATATGTTATGACCTGTTGTTTTTAACTTGAAAGGAATATAGATGAGACTAGACAGGTGGGACTGATTTTATTATAACGTCATAAAGGTAGGGTTAAAAATAAAAATGAACAGAGTATACAAAAGACATCCTTTTGTAGGACTTCAGCTGGATCAAGTCATAGCAGTTTTTCAGAAAAGATTATCATGATCATCTTATCTGACTACCTGTATAACCCAGGCCACAGAATTTCACTCAGTGATTCCTGCAACAGGTTCAGTGGGTTGTGATTGATTTAGACCTTATCTAGATGCATCTCTGTAACAGAGAACCAAAGGCCCCTGTTTCTTTAAGAGTGAAGGAGCAGCAGAGAGAGCCTTGGGCAGGGAAAACTGCTCATTATGAGCTTCCAGGGAATAGGTACTCAAGGAATTACCTGATGCAAGCACTTGCCGCAGAACTAGCTGTGTTCCAGTAGCATATAGGGTGCCTTGCATGAGACACAAAATAAGAGCACACAGACCAGCAGCAATAAGTCACCCTGAAGTTGAGCCAGCATGCTGAACCAGGAAGCACCTGCAGCAGCCCAGGGAGGCATCTGACTGGCATGGGGCAGGGCCAAGAAGCTATATTAATTATATTATATTAATTCAGGCCCTGAGCCAGAAGGATCAGTCTGGCCCTAGAGGCTGCTGAGGCAAGAGTTCCAGGGCAAGGGAAATGTAGGGGCTCTTCTAGGTGGCACTGGGGCTGTCTTGAGGAAAGTGAATATAGTGCTGATGCCATACATGGGAATATTACCTGGGGTAAGGGGAAGCCTTGTTATGTAGGCAGGTAGCCATTGTTTGGACCCAGAGGGGTTTTAGGTGTGTTTGCCAGAAGGCTTACTCCTGGGTTCCAGTTTCACCCGGTGGTTTGGGAGTGGCTGAAAGGGCAGTGTGTTGAGGCCACAGGGGGGCACCTGAGGGGTGCATGTTGGCTTAACCCACGGTAAAGTGCCAGAGGCACATTGGTACTTAGAGCCCAGCTTGGGGCCTGGAGTCAGGGCATGCCATAGACTTAGGCCTGAGGGGGAGTTTAAATCCCAGAGAGAGAGACTGAAGCCTAGATTAGGCAAAAGCTGGGCCAGGTCTGGGGGGCCCAGTGCCAAGGAAGGGCAGATCCAGGGCCAGGGGGTCCTGTGCATGAAAAGGACAGAGGCAAGGGCCAGGGAGTATAGGAGTCTAAGCAGACTCAGCAAATGTACTGCCCAGGACAGGGCAAAGACAAAGCCAGATTAGGCAGCCAAGGGCTGGAACCAAGAAACCAGGTCAGGCACAGTGGGCCTAGGCTAAGAGAGTCAGTGAGAGAAACAGGGCTGAGGCTGGGAAGGCTGAGGCCCAGATAAGAGTATAGAGGGCTGAAGTGCCCTGCTACTGGGTTGGGGCCAAATGCCTACTGAAGTCATTAACTGGTGATATCTTTGAGACATGGACATGGTTGTAGGGAAGGCCAGAAGCCATGATTAGCTCTTAAGGCTAACAGGTGCCCTGGGAGAACTAGCTGGCATCTAGAGGAACTGAGGCTCACTTTGGGACCCATTAGGCAGCCTCCCTTCCAATCAAGCAGTTACATCAAGGCATGGCAGGAAAGTGAGACGGGAAGAGTTTCATAGTTTCATAGTTTCATAGTTTCATAGTAGCTAGAGTCGGAAGGGACCTAGGTAGATCATCTAGTCCGACCCCCTGCCTTGGCAGGAAAGAGCACCGGGGTCAGATGACCCCGGCAAGGTGCTCATCTAACTTCCTTTTAAAAATCCCCAGGCTAGGAGCCTGCACCACTTCCCCTGGAAGCTGGTTCCAGGCCCTAGCCGCCCTGACTGTGAAGTAGCGCCTCCTAATATCTAATCTAAACTTACCCTCCGCCAGCTTGTGACCGTTATTCCTGGTCACTCCTGGCAGCGCACGGGGGAACAGGGACTCCCCCAATACCTGCTGATCCCCCCTGACCAGTTTGTAGCAGGCCACAAGGTCCCCCCTTAACCTTCTCTTGTGGAGGCTAAACAGGTTCAGGTCCCGTAGCCTCTCCTCATAAGGCCTGCCCTGCTGACCCTTGATCATACGAGTGGCCTTCCTCTGAACTCTTTCCATATCGTCCACGTCCCTCTTGAAGTGTGGCGCCCAGAACTGGACGCAGTACTCCAGCTGCGGCCTGACCAGTGCCGCATAGAGGGGGAGGATCACCTCCCTGGACCTGCTCGAGATGCATCTGTGGATGCATGACAGGGTACGGTTGGCCTTCTTGACTGCCTCCCCACACTGCCGGCCCATGTTCATCGTGGAGTCAATGACGACTCCAAGATCCTTTTCCGTCTCCGTGCTGGCAAGAGGGGAGTTCCCCAACCTGTAAGTGTGGTGCCGGTTCTTCCTCCCCATGTGCAACACCTTGCACTTATCAGTGTTAAACCCCATCCTATTCTCATCCGCCCACCGTTGCAACCTGTCAAGGTCAGCTTGTAGCCTATTGCACCCTTCTAGTGCACCCACATCCCCCCACATCTTAGTGTCATCAGCAAACTTGAACAGGGTGCTTTCTACCCCGTCATCCAAGTCACTGATGAAGATGTTGAACAGTGCGGGCCCGAGGACCGAGCCCTGCGGAACCCCACTGCCCACGTCCTTCCAGGTCGAGAAGAACCCATCCACTACCACCCTCTGGGTGCGGCCCTCCAACCAGTTGGCGACCCATTTGACCGTGTGGGCATCGACACCACAGTCTCCCAGCTTTTTGATGAGGACAGGGTGAGAGACAGTGTCGAAAGCCTTCCGGAAGTCCAGAAAGTCTACATCCACAGCAACCCCTGCGTCTAATGATTTGGTGACCTGATCGTAAAAGGCCACCAGGTTGGTCTGACAAGACCTGCCACTGATGAACCCATGTTGGTTGCCCCTGAGCATGCATTCCCCCGCAAGGCCCTCCTGGATGTGTGCCAGGATAATTTTTTCAAAGAGCTTACCCGGGATTGAGGTAAGACTAACTGGCCTGTAATTTCCCGGGTCCTCTTTTTTTCCCTTTTTGAAGATAGGGACCACATTGGCCCTCTTCCAGTCCTCCGGCACCTCGCCAGAGCACCACGAGTGCTCATAGAGCCGTGCCAGGGGTCCCGCAATGACCTCGGCCAGTTCCTGTAGAACCCTAGGGTGAAGATCGTCCGGACCAGCGGACTTGAACAAGTCCAGCATCTCCAGAAGTACCCTAACTAACTCCTCACTAACCCCTGGCCCAGGCGTGTCTCTCCCGGGGCCCGAGGGGGGCCCAGCAGGGAGGTGGCTGAACTGGTCCCTACTTAGGAAGACAGAGGCAAAGAAATCGTTAAATATGTTAGCTTTATCATCTGGCGTGATGACTAAGTTGCCCATCGTGTCCTGCAGGGGCCCCACATTACCCGGGACCCTCTTTTTACCCCCTATGTATTTGAAGAAGGACTTCTTATTGTCCTTAATCCGGGAAGCTAGTCCTATCTCCATCTCTGCCTTGGCCCTCCTGACTGCCCCCCTACATCCTCGGGCGACTGTAACATAGTCCTTCTTGGTGATGACCCCATCTCTCCATTGGGTATATGCCTCCTTTTTAGCAAGGAGACATTCCCGGATGCTCTTAGTGAGCCATGGGGGTTTATGTGCCCTCCTGCTCCCTTTGACCCTTGTTGGGATTACCTCCCTTTGGGCATGGAGGATCGTCTCCTTAAGGAGCAACCACTCCCCTACGACATCTGATTCCCTTCCCCTCTGGGTCCTCAGCGCTTCCCCAACGATCCTCCTTAGCTTGTTGGAGTAGAGTACCCTACAGCTGAAGCAGGATAAGGATTGTGTGGCCACCAGGGGATGTTCCAGGCATGTCTGGAGTCTGAATCTGGTTACTATGTCAAAAAGCAAATTCAGAATTGCAGGTAAGATATTTGAAAAGAATCATGGAGTTGAAAGTGTAGATACAGGATTTAGAAGAAAAGATTGTGGAATTGGTATTCATATACAAGCTCTTTCATTCCATTCGTTATTTGAATTACTCTTCTCTCTTTAGTTAAGCCACATATCTCAGGGCCGATTTGCCAACGCCCCGCCCACCTGTTTCTGGGCCAACTGCCTGCCTTCTCTCTCACCATGCCTTGATGTTAATTGATTAATTGTTGTTAATTAAGGTGGGAGGCTGCCCATTCATGTTCCAATGCCAGGGGGCTCTATCTGCAGCTCCGTACCTCCCTTACACTGCAGCCCATACCTTGCAGATGGCATCCAGCTGTTATAAACATCACTGGCCCCACACTGGGCCCCAGAATCCTCCTATCAGGACCCCTCCTGATCCCTCCATTTAGATGGCCTACCCCACCTTCATTCAGGCTATCTAGCTCCCTGAAACTATTTTCCCCTCTCAGGTATGGTCCCTTCCCCTGGGACCTTTGGCCACACAGGCCCTGGCCCCACCTCCAAGGCCAGTCAGGCACCCCAGGCCCTCCAAGCTCTGGGCGTCCCTCACCGTGGGTATGCTCTTCTAGACAACTAGCAGCATCATTAGGTAGTAGTCTTTCCTCATTACCACTTACCTTACAACCCTACTTATTCTTACAATCCTTTCCTACACCTCTTGACATGAAATTACAGCAAACACAAATGTAATCAAATAGCAAAATTTAGTATACTCATCTTTTCAGATTGGTTGAATTTTCCATTGCTTCTTTTTTTCAGCACACTGCCATGAATATTAGCTATCCAGTATAAGTTAAAAACACTTCATGACAATTATATCAAAACTTGGATTAGAATGTAAGCAAAATTGTTGAGATTAAAGCAAACAAACAAACAAACAAACAAACAAACAAAAAGCTTTAAATAATTAGAGACAACAAGTTACAGGACCTGGAGCTGCTTTCTGTATTTTGGATGATAGTTTAGCAGAGGGAAAAACAATCATGACAAAAGAGACTGTATCCGTTATAGAACAACATATGTTGCCCACAAACTATAATATGCTTGAATAGCAGTCATGGTAATGTCAAGAATGAGCTTATTGACAGTAATGTTTTGCTACTAATGCTTGTTCGCATGAAGAAATCTAGCTCACTTCCTAGAAGAAAACCATTTAAAAATGTTGTCTATCATGTACTTCCACAATTAATCTGTCAAAGGAAATAAGAATCATAGTGCATTCCAGAAGAGTAATAAGTGACATAAACCCAATTTAGCTGCTTTTCCCCCTCCCATTTAGGTATTTTAGTCTAACAGCAAATCATATACTCCTTCCACTTGTAACAACAACAGTAGGCCTGGCCAATTGCTATTCTCACTATCAGAGCAGTCCTGGTCCTCCTTTCTTTCAATGAAATCCCAGCAACAAAAGTATATGATGCAGGATCTTGAGGTGTGCTGAGCACACACCAATTAGTGTCACTGAAGACAAAGTTGCCACTGATTTGGGCTCAACACTGTGAAAATTAGAAGGTATCTTAAGTTGGGCACCCAAACACCACCCTCAAGACAGTGGTAACTCCTGAGGTTTTTGGCTACAATTCAGAGGGAGTTGTGGCTGCTCAAAGATGCTCATTCATTCAATTCAGGAGTTAGGTCAGGATGGAGCTACTTTCATTTGTGCTTTAGCCATATTAGACAAATATGGACTGAAATAATTTGCAAACCCTAGCAAGCAAGCAGAATGCTGTGCAAATTCCAGGAGAACTTGATTTTCCAGTCTGATAAAATGTTAGAGTCAGCAAACAGCCAATTACATTTGGAGCTAACGATAACAGAGAATCCAACCAGTGTGTTGTGGCTAATGGCTCATTTTTCATAGTGCTTAGGGCCAGAAGGGACCTAAACAGATCATCAGGTCCAACCCCTGCCCCGGGCAGGAACGATAACACCCCAGTGTCCAGCCTGACCCCCAAGGGTCACCACCTAACACCCCAGCCAAATATCTGTCCAGCCTCTTCTTAAAGACCCCCAAGGTAGGAGAGAGCACCACCTCCCTTGGGAGTCCATTCCAGAGCCTGGCAGCCCTGACTGTAAAGTAATGTCTCCTGATGTCCAGCCTGAACCTTCTCTCTAATCATTTGTAGTTGTTATTCCTAATAACCCCCAGTGGTGCCATGGGGAACAGAGCCTCACCCAATTTCTGCTGGTCCCCCCCAATGAGTTTGTAAATGGCCACCAGATCCCCTCTCAGCCTTCTTTTGTGGAGGCTGAATAGTTTCAGGCCCTTTAGCTTCTCTTCGTGGGGCCTGGCCCACTGCCCCTGACCATGTGAGTGGCCCTCCTCTGGACTGCACCCGGAATTGGATGCAGTACTCCAAATGCGGCCTGACCAACTCCACGTAGAGGGGAAGGATCACCTCACCTCCCTGGACCTGCTTGTGATGCATCTGTAGATGCACGACAAGGTGCAGTCAGCCTTACTGACCACTTCCTCGCATTGGCAGCTCATGTTCACACTGGAGTCAACAATGACTCCAAGATCCCTTTCTGCCACTGTTTTGACAAGAGGGGTATTCCCTGTCCTATAGGCGTGCTGCAGGTTCCTTCTCCCTAGATGCAGCACCCTGCACTTGTCTGCATTGAATTCCATCCCATTCTCATCTGCCCACCCCTGTAACCCGTCTAGATTTAGCTGGATTCTGTCCCTCCCCTCCAGCATGCCCACCTCACCCCACATCCTGGTGTCATTTGGACAGCGTGCTTTCCACATCCACCTCCAGATCACTGATAAAGATGTTGAACAGTACAGGCCCCAGGACTGAGCCCTGTGGGACTCCACTGCCCACATCCCTCCAGGTCGAAAACGACCTGTCTACCACCACTCTGTGGGTGCAATCATCTGGCCAATTTACCACCCATCTGACTGTAGGCATCAATGCCGCAGTCACCTAGTTTTTTTAAAAGAATGTGGTGGGAAACGGTGTCAAAGGCCTTCTTAAAGTCCAGGAAGACTACATCCACCTTGACACTCTCGTCTAGGGACTTTGTGACCTGATCATAAAAGGAAACCAAGTTAGTCAGGCAAGATCTGCCCTCAATGAACCCATGTTGGCTGCCCTTGAGCATTACCTCCCCTGCTGGGCCCTTGCAGATGTGCTCCTTTATAAATTTTCTCAAAGGTCTTCCCAAGGATCAAGGTAAGATTGATTGGCCTATAATTGCCAGGGTCCTCCTTTCTCCTCTTCTTGTAAATGAGGACCACAGTGGCCCTTTTCCAATCCTCTGGTACCTGGCCAGAGCCCCACGAGCGGTCATACAGCCATGCCAGGAGCCTTGCTATGACCCCCACCAATTCCCTCAGTACCCTTGGGTGAAGAGCATCTGGACCTACTGATTTAAAACACATCCAGCCCCTCTAAAAGTTCCTCAAGTCATCCCCAACACTAGGTATGGCGGTGCCTCCCCTGGGTCTATCCATAATCCTAGTCGGGGGAGTGTCCTGGTACCTGTTCAGAAACATGGAGGCAAAGAATTCGTTAAAGAGGTCACATTTTTCATTTGCTGCAATACCAGATTGCCAGGCCTGTCCTGTAGAGGCCTCATGTTACACAGTGCCTTCTTCTTACTCCCTATGTATTTGAAAGAGAACTTTTTGTTATCTCCAATTCTGGTTGCTAGCCCTAGCTCCATCTCTGCCTTGGCCTTCCCAACAGCCTCCTTGCAATCACGAGCAACAGAGGTGTAATCCTCCTTGGTGATAGCCCCTTGCTTCCACTGTTTGTGCACCTCCTTTTTCGCCTTTGGGCATTCCTGGATGACTTTGCTGAGGCATGGGGGTTTTTTTAGCACTCCTGCCCACCTTGGTGCACATTGGGACTGACTCCCTTTGAGCTTGGAGGATCGTCTCCTTGAAGAACAACAGCCATCCTGGACTCCCATCTCACTGAAGCTCTGAGACCCCAATACCTCTTCTACTAACCTTCTTAGTTCACTGAAGTCAGCCCTCCTGAAGTAGAGGACTTTTGCCGTACTGCTTGCTTTCACCACCCTGCACTAGATAATAAATTCTAGCAGGTGATGATCACTGTCGCCCAAGTGGTTGAGTACCTGCAGACCCCTCACCTGAGGCAAGGACCAAGTCCAGGAAGGCATTTCCCCTGGCGGGACAATGCACCTCCTGGTTTAGGTGGAGGTCCTGTATCTCGGCTAGTAACCTACACGAGCGGTCAGGCCTGGCTGACTGCTCCTCCCAGCAGATGTCTGCGTAGTTTAGGTCGCCCATGACAACCACATCCTTCGACTTTACAGCCTCCGTGAGCTGACCTGAGAATTCGAGGTCCAGCTCAATCCCCTGGTGAGGCAGTCTGTAGAAGACGCCCACTATCAAATCCCTTTCCCCACAACTCCTTGCACTCTTACCCAGAGTGCCTCAGTTTGCCCCTCCTCTGACCCCATCCTGATCATCGAGCACATGTATTGCTCTTTGACGTAGAGCGCTCCCCCACCACTTTTTTCCCTGCTCTGTCCAGTGATTTGGACATAGACACAGCTTTAAACATTTTTTCTACATACCTCTAGGTAGCAGGTGCCTTGTCAATGCTGCTGCAATGCTGGGGTGCGTGGAGCATCCTACAGAAGGGCGGTGGAGATCCCCAGGGAACTTGGCAGCAGACCTAGAAGTGGACCAGAAGCACTTTCGGCCCACTTCTGGGTTTGCTGCCAAGCATGTGGAGCCCCGCTCCCCCATGCTCCTGTGAGACATTCCATCTACCCCAGCATCACAGCCTTCACAAGCTGCTCTGGTACCTCAGGGTATGTCAAAAAAACTTTAAAACTTGTGTCTATGTCCAAATTGCTGATTCTCTGAATGAGCATCGAATCTTCAGATTCAGATTTGGCTGAATTGAATCAGAGACAGTCATCTGAATCAATTAATCAAATCACTGTCCCTGATTTGGGCCGAATCGAAATCAAATAGGGCGTGCTTCACACACCCCTAATAATTAGCCCCATATTAGTATGATATTTTTTCCCTCATGCATCCTTCTTGGTAATATGAAATCAGCCATGTGGGCATGCACATTTTGGCCTTGATGCATAAGTCAAAGTTTTATACATAAAAATTAGTTACATTTTGGGTTGCATTCAAGAGTCAAAAAACTTTATCAACTTGCCTTCCTTCTGTTCTGGTGGGAGATACGGCAACTCACTTCTCAGATTTTGTATTTTCTTTGCAAGTTATTCAACCCTTCTGCATTTCACATTAAAAAAATAAAGGAACTCAACAATATAACTACACTTTTAACACCTCATGCCTGCATTGATTTACACTGTTATCTTTTACAATTAATTTGCTGATGGCCTCTTATTTCAGTGCACCTGGTTATAACAGCAGGCCCTCACATATGGTGCTGGTCATCACACAGATCCTCAAAGCCCAGAACATGAAAGTGAAAATCTTAAATACAACAGACAGTGCTTCTGTTTAGATATTACAGTTTTGGTAAATTATATCCAACCCCCATATTCTCTTAATCCATCTACATAAGCAGGCATGTATATGGCAGTTATCTCAAATATCTGACTGGGTATGATGTCTAAACTCAGTAAAAGGCATAATACCTTTAAAAGTACATATCTTTGAAAATATGAAGAGATAGTAATGATGTATATATTTTATTTGTTTGATTTTCTTTAATTTTCTTAGCCAAGTTCTTTACGCTAATAATTAACTAGTAATAACAGTCAGCAGATCCTATGTAGGGCCTTGCTTTATAGGCCCTTTTATTCAGAGTTCTCAAAGCGCTTTATAAACAAAGGCCATTATCATTATCCCTGGTTTTCTGTTCTACCTATACTCCACTAGTATCTTCATCACCAAAGGAAACTTTGGCAGTGCAATATGAAACACTGTAGCTCCAAGCTGGTAGGTGCTTTGCTACCCCAGGAAAATTTACAGGCAAGTATTAGGTGGCCTATATATTGCACAGAGAGCTAGGCACCAAACAGCAGTGGAGGGAAGTAGTAGGGGGCTAAATTAGAAAATAGTAGATGATGATGGCAAGCATCATAGCCCAGCCCCTGGCATGGATCTTTGAAAACTCCTGGCGCTTGGTGTAGTGCCCAAAGACTGGAAGAAGGCCAATGTGGTGCAGATCTTCAGGAAAGGGAGGAAAGTGGATCCGGCTAACTATAGGCCCATCAGCCTGACTTCTATCCCAGGGAAGATCTTAGAAAAGTTTATTAAAGAGGCCATCCTTAATGGACTGGCCGACATCAACATCCTGAGGGATAGCCAGCACGAGTTTGTTGTGGGTAGGTCTTGCTTGACCAATCTCATTTCCTTCGACAACCAGGTTACCTATCACCTGGACAAGGGAGAAGAGATTGATGTCATATATCTTGACTTTAAAAAAGCCTTTGATCTGGTATCCCATGATCACCTCTTGGCAAAACTGGCTAATTGTGGCCTTGGGTCCACCATGATCCATTGGCTGGGAAATTGGCATCGTGTCAGACCCAGAGGATAGTACTTGATGGAAGTTAATCGTCATGGTGTCCTGTGACCAGTGGGGTCCCCCAAGGCTCTGTCCTTGGACCCATATTGTTCAACATCTTCATTAATGATGTGGACATTGGAGTCAGAAGTGGACTGGCCAAGTTTGCTGATGACACCAAACTCTGGGGCAAAGCATCCTCACTTGAAGACAGGCAGGCGATCCAGGCTGACCTGGACGGGCTCAGCAAATGGGTGGATGAGAACCTGATGATGTTTAACACTGAAAAATGCAAGGTTCTCCACCTTGGGAGGGATAACCTGCAGCACCCTTATAGGCTCGGCAGTGCTACACTGGCTAGTACTATGGAAGAAAGAGACTTGGGGGTCATCATTGACCACAAGGTGAACACAAGCCTGCAATGTGATGCTGCTGCTAGTAAAGTGAGCAAAACACTGGCTTGCATACGTAGATGCTTCTCAAGCAAATTCTCCCCTTGTACTCGGCCTTAGTGAGGCCGCAGCTGGAGTACTGCGTCCAGTTTTGGGCTCCACAATTCAAAAAGGAAACTCAAGAGAGTCCAGAGAAGAGCCACGTGCATGATCAGAGGTCAGGAAAACAAACCTTATGACGACAGGCTGAGAGCCATAGGGCTCTTTAGCCTGGAAAAGTGCAGGCTCGGGGGTGATCTGATGGCCACCTATAAGTTTATCAGGGGTGACCACCAGTATCTGGGGGAACATTTGTTCACCAGAGCATCCCAAGGGATGACGAGGCCGAACAGTTATAAACTACTGCAAGACCATTTCAGGCTGGACATAAGGAAGAATTTCTTTACTGTCCGAGCCCCCAAGGTCTGGAACAGCCTGCCATCGGAGGTGGTTCAAGCACCTACATTGAATACCTTCAAGAGTAAATTGGATGCTTATCTTGCTGAGATCCTTTGACCCCAGCTGACTTCCTGCTCTTCCGGTGGGGGGCTGGACTTGATGATCTTCCAAGGTCCCTTCCAGCTCTAACGTCTATGAAATCTATGAAATGCTGAGGCAAGGGTATGTGTTCATCCTGCCCATCTCAGAGACATGGAATATCTCTATACTGCAGACTGTTGTATAGGCTAAGTACAGACAGTCAAACAGCCTGAGGATGAATCAATTCAATCTGCAGGTTAGTCTTAGTTTCATAGGTTAAACTGCTAAGCCAGTGAACAGAAATTTACTTTTGACTCTGGAAATGCAGCCAAATGTCTGCAGTGGCCCAGGCCAGAAGCCAGGGGGCTCTAGAGCACATCCCCCGGCTTGGCTGGAGCAGACAGCTTGGGCTAAGGCTAGCCTGCCCACCCTGTAAAGGGGAGAGGGGGTTGTGGCAGAGGTGCAGAGCATCCAGGGATGCTGGAGTACTGTGAGTTAATTTGAGTCTGGAAGGGATCTGGGTCAGAAGTTCCATAAACTGATTTAACCAAAAATCAGTTAAGTCTGATACTACATTTTTATCTTAAACTGGTTTCAGCCATTTTGAAAGCAGCTTATGTGCACTCAGCTTCTGTTGTGTTACAGATTTGAACCATTTTCTGATCATTTATACCAGTTTATGTGTAATTTAAGTCCCTGGCATGGTTTTGAGATACCTAAGATGGATTTAAACAAGCTAGCTTGGATACCTTCCATAGCTGCAGCAGCGGAGTGCTCTGGGTGGGTTGTGTAGTAATCACTGGGTTTAGGGAACACAGGTATATATGAATGAGAAGAACTAAAAAGCAAGTTTTATTTGTGGAGCAGTAAGTAAACTTTTGCAGATCTTCAGTCTCTAACTGACCTGAGAAACCACCATTCCAATTGCCAGCTTTCTCAGTCTCCTGTTAGAGAGCCTCTCTAAATTGTAACTTCTATTATTACATAGAATCATAAAATCATAGAAAGAAGGACAGGAGGGACCTATAAGATCATCAAGTCCAGTCCCGTGCCATGGGCAGGAGGTAACTGGGCTCAAACAAGCTCAATGAGGTATTTGTCTTTAAGCCTCCTCTAAAGACCACCAGAGATGGCGACTGCACCACTTCTGCTGGAAGCATATTCCAGATTCTAGTTACTCGTACAGAAAAGAAGTTTTTCCTTATGTCCAGCCAAAAGTTTTCCTCAACTAAGTTGTGTCCATTGATCTGTGCCTTCTGGGGGGGCGGGGTGGGGGGGAGGCTTTTCTGAAAAGTTGTTCACCTAGGTCCTGGTGTTCTCCCTTGACATATTTGTAGCCACCTCTCAGCCTTCTTTTGCTCAGGCTGAACACTCCCAGATCCCAAAATCTCTCCTCATAGGGCCTGTCCCCCAGGGTGGCCTTTCTCTGTACCCTTTTGAGATTATCCACATCCTTCCTGAAGTGCAGTGCCCACAACTGGACACAGTACTCCAGCTGTGGCTTCATCAATGCCAAATAGAGGGGGAGGAGCACTTCTCTGGATCTGTTGGTGACATCTGCTGATGCATGCCTGAGTTCCATTTGCTCTGTTGGAGGCTTCATCACACTGGTGGCTCATATTCATCTTCGGGGCGACTGTCACCCCTAGGTCCCTTTCAGATGCAGTGCTAGCCAGTGTACCACCATCCATCATATAGATATGATGAGGGTTCTTCCTACCCAAATGAAGGACCTGGCATTTGTTTTTGTTGAATCTCATCTGTTTTGTTCATCCCATAGGGCCAGCCTGTCAAGGTCTTCCCTGAATGCTTGACCTGTCCTCTGATGTGCCCACTTGTCCCCACAGTTTGGTATCATCTACAAGCTTAATCATTGCACTTTTCCCTCCCTTGTCCAAGTCATTATTAAAGATATTAAAGAGCACAGGCCCAAGCACTGATCCCTGGGGTATACCACTGGATGGCCTTCCAGGATGAGGCCACCTCATCAATTAAGACTCGTTGGGATTGGCCTCTGAGCCAGTTCCTAACCCAACCCACTGTAGCCTGGTTTAGGCCAGTACTCTCCAACTTAACTGAGAGGATTTCATGGGAAACACTATCAAAGGCCTTGCTGAAATCTAGGTAGATGATGTCCACCTCCTGCCCCATGTCCAGGTGGTTACCTGGTCATAAAAGGACACCAGGTTTGTTGGGCATGACCTCCTCTCAACAAAGCCATGCTGGTTGCTTTGCAGTACCCCACCAGATCCGAGCTTTTGGGTGATGTCCTCCTTGGCAATTTCTTCAAAAATCTTCTCCGGGACTGAAGTCAGACTGACCAGTTTATAGTTGGCCAGGTTATCCCTCTTTTCCTTCTTAAAGATGGGTACAAGGTTCACCTTCTTCCAGTCATTAAGGAAAGCTCCTGAGTTCCACGATTCCTTGAACAGCCTCGCCAGAGGCACCTCTATGAGCTCAGCCAGCTCTTTCAGCACTCTTGGGTGAAGGTCACCTGGACCAGCTGACCTGAAAGCATCCAAATGATCTAAGAGTATCTTCACCTGACCTGGACTGATTTTATGAGGATCACTGTCTTTGCCGTATTCTCTGCACCCCTGGTCTGGTGACCAGTTCTTGCTTTGTTTCAGGAATACTGATGTAAAGTAATTGTTAAGGAGCTCTGCCTTTTCACAGGGGTCAACTGTGGGCTTCCCCTCTGTGTTCTATAGGAGTGCCACAGTGGAGCTTGATTTTTTCTTGCTCCCTATGTACCTATAGAAGGATTTTTTGTTATCTTTAATTTCGGTCACCAGCTTGACTTCCATGGATCCTGGCCGCATGAGCTTACTCTCCTCTGGATCCCAAACCATTTTTCCACTGGATGTACACTTCTTTCTTTTTGAGATGTTCCTACATGTGGCTCAACATCTTTTCTCATAACAATAAGTACAAAAATCAATTAAGATTCAGCTACAGAGGAAAGGTTACTAATCTGTCATTCTGGAGTGAGTCATTATCACTTGCATTCTTATTCTCCCTCTTTTTGCAGCTCTTTTAGCAAGTTTCTATGAGTCTTTCAGGAGGTTTCATTTTCCTGCTGAAATGATGAAGTATCAGACCTAGTTTCTAATTTGTTTTTGGTGGGAAGCTTTTCCTTCAAATCCTTGTAGACTTCAGTTCTACTGGGATCTAACAGACTTGTACTTTGGGCAGCCCTGCTTCTGCATACAGCACAAAGTTCATTAGCTACAGGCTGCTGAGGCTGATTTCCTCTTTCTGCATGATGGTATTGCATTTGTGTCTGTAGCTACATTTCTTTTCATAAAGCCATCAGTGCTTCTTGTGTTCTGGAACAACTGGTTTCTTCCTAAGATGATCCAGATTTTGCCCGCTATAGCCAAGACTACTATCAGGAGGCATTCATGTTGTATCTTCATGTAGTGCAAGCACATGCTTAACTAAAACTCATTTTTTTCACAAATTGCCAGACCTAAAATTGGTTTCACCTCCCTAGGTACCATAGTGTTAGCAATCCAAGCTTGGATGCTACAAGTACACCTCCCTTTCACTGGTATATTCATTCCTGAATAGCCAATCATTTTGATTCTTGTCAGATGCACTTTTGGTCTCAATTTAAATTTTCTGTATTCATGCTCTAGTAAAATATTAACCTCAGCTCTAGCAACCAATTTAAACAAAAACATTGTTCCTTGCACTTCTACTGGCAAAACCCAGTCCCTCTTATTGGTTTTGCTTGATTCAACCAGATCTATACACAGTTCTTCTGGTATGCTCTCAGCTGTATGTACTTGAGGTTTTTGTGTTTGGGATCTATTGCACCTGAAAAAGTGGTTCTTCTTGTAAGAATTAAAACAGAGCTATCCAAATTCAGCACAATATTTGGGGCCATGTCGCCTTCCATATTTGGTGCATGCTTGCTTGCCAGTGGAAAATTCCATGTTGTAAGGTGGCATTTTTCAGCCACATTGTTTCATGCATACTGCATGGGTGACCCCTTTTTGGTGCCTTCAGCTCTGCAGCCTGGGCTTCCACAGTTTCTGCTGCCCTGTACACTTGGATAATCTTTTCCAGGGATAAATTTTCCTTAAACAATAGCCTCCCTTATAATGCAGTGTCTGTGATGCCACAAATAATCCTATCTCTAACAAGAAATTCTGTCAAATTCCCAGAAACAGGTCTTACTCAGTCTCTTTAGTTCAGTAACATCCTGATCTCTACTTTCTCCTATTGCTTGTTTGCACATAAAAATCTGTCTTTCAATTCTTATTTTCTTTTTGGTATTCATTACTCTTCAACTTTGGGAATTATATTTAACTGCATATTTTTGCCTTCTTTGAAGGTAAAGATATTACAAACAGTGAGAGCCTCCTCCCCACACAGCATGCAAGAACTGAGGATTTGACTGTCCTTTTTCTCTTCTGCCCCTGTAGCTGCTAAGGAAGCACTCAGACCTTTGTCTGAACACCTTCCAGTTCTGTGCTATATTGCCCAACAACAGAAGGGAAGGTGTAGATTGTAAAACTTCTATGACTAGCTGTTCTTTTCCTTAATGATGTAGGCAGATTACTTACAGAGGCCTTTTTTCTTCTATATGGCTGCATTTTTTTCTTTTCTTTTTTTTTTGATTAAAAGGTGATTAATTAAATTAATTAATTACTGTTCTTCCCAATTTCTATATGAGTTTTATCTGGAAAAGCCTGGTCTAAGAAGGCCTACTGGATCAGCCTCCTTGACAAGACAAGACAAGACAAGACAAGACCTTGTTTGCAAATTCAATCTGACCTTATGCATTAGATGGCCCTGACGGTACTCAGCCCTGGCAAGACCAATGCACTTCAGGAATACCTTTCAGGCAGCTAGGGATCTTGCATGTCGGAAACTTAGACTCCTGGAAAGTTCAGTTACATCCAGGGGTGTTGCGACCAAAGAAAGTTGTTTGTGTGCAAAACTTGCAAAGAACAATTTTTCCAACTATTTTGTTGGTCTCATAAAAAATTGCTCGTTTACCAGTCATATCCAGGGCATTTTGAGGATCTAAATTTTGGATGCTTTAGCCCAAGGGTGGGCAATTATTTGGACCTGTGGGCCACATAAGGAGTTTTGCTGAGCTGCTGTGGGTTGGGGCAGCATCCCCTCAGTCCACCCCCCTGCTCCACCCCGTAGAACAGCTCAACAAAACTCCCTCTGTGGGATGGGACTGCGAGCAAGTGGGGAGTAGTGCTCAGGAGTGGGACAGGCAGGTGAAGCCAGGATCACAGGGTGGGGTGTCAGGGTGGTGACAGTGTGGGGCTGGGGCCTCGGACAGAGCTATGATCCACTGCTCGCTTGCCCCTACAACAGGTGTGTGTTCCTCAGGCAAGGGTGTGCAGGGAATGGATCGTAGTTCTGCTCCAGGCCCGGCCCTGTGCTGTCACTGTCCTGGCCTCAGGTACATCTCCCCACCTGCCCACACACTGCCCATGCAGCTCCCAGCTGGTTTTCATGGAGACAGTGGGATCACAGGGCAGTGACAGTGCAGGGCTGGGGCACAGCAATGATCTGCTCCCCATGATCTACTCCCTGCACATCCCTGCCTGCAGAACTGGGGCTCTGTCCTGGCCCCAGCCCTACACTATCACCTCCCCAGGATCCCAGGGTCTCCAGAAAGACCAGCTGGGAGTCATGTAGGAAGGGCGCTCAGCTGGGTGGGCAGGGAGCTGTGCCTGGGGCAAGGGCTGGGATCTTGTGGGGGTGACAGCTTAAGGCCAGAGTTAGGGCAGAGCTGTGATCCACTCCCTACATGCGCCTACCTGCAGAACACATGTACGTCACTTGGGCATGCAGGCAGTGGACTGTGGCTCTGGCCTGAGCCCTGGATCCAAGCTGTCACCATCCCAAGATCCTGGAGTCTCCCCTGCCCTCCCTGCCCATCTGGTTCCCAGACATCACTCCCCACCAGCTTGCAGCCCCATCCCAGCCTGTGTGCATCCTGCCCCTGGCGGTGGGTGTGCAGCTGATGGGCTGGGGTGCCTGGGCAGTGTGACTAGGTCTGGCAGCTGTGGCAGCTGGAAGGAGCCATTGCCACTGCTGGAGTGGCTGGGAAAAGTCCAGCTGCATGCGTGGGTTGCCCCCTGTGCTGGGGATGAGGGACCTGCTGTGGACCAGAGAAAATCCTACAGTGGGTCAGATCCATATTTCCCCTAGATCATATTTTTCCCACCCCTGCTTTAGACACACTCAACCCCCTTTCTAGATCTGGCCCCAAGTACCTTCCAGTACTATGTTAAAGGAGTAATATTTGGCTTCCTCTTTCTTTTCTACTGTCCTGTTGAGAGGGAAAGGTACAAAAAGTGAATGGTTTAACCAATATCAGAGTCTACCCACGGCAGAGCTGGGATAAAAACCCTGGTATTTTGAATCTCTACTTCATGCCTTATCCACAGATGTACACTTCCTCTGACAGTGAAGTACACCTCACATTTTTTTTGACTGTCTAGTTTAATTTTCATTATAATAAATGGAAAGATCCTAAACTAGTATAATGCACACCACTGAAGCAACATTCAGGAGTGAGTTTTATTAACCTACAAAAGAAATGGATTGGCTGGATCCCATCCAGAATCCAGTTCTCTTCCTTCAATAAACTTTGTTTTCCCCCTGTGTGTAACTTTTGGTGCATGACATAACTGGAGTGAAGATTCTGGTTACACTTGTTGTACTGCCATGAACTCTGTACATTTGCACCCTGCTCAATTATGATTATAAATGACCCTCCAGAATGAGATTTCCTAACACTTACATTGAATCTTTATTCAAGTAAGTTTTCTCACCCGCATTCATTAGAGGGGCCAGATGGTCCCAGAGAGAGATGGACTGAGAGCACAATGGCCTCTATTGAGAGGCCAGGTGTGCCCTCAGAGAGGGGCTGTTTGGGAGACCTAGTGAAGGGTGAACCCAGTGAGTGGGGCAGAGTATGTGGGCCTATTGAGGGGTCTAGATGAGCCCTGAAAAGGAAGGGGTTGCATTTGGGAAGATCTATGGAGGGCTCCAAGCAAGCCCAGAGAGAGGGTGTGATCTATGGAGGGCCCCAAGAGGGCAGACCCACAGAGATGAGAGGGCTGACCACTGAAGGACTGACCCTAGGAATCTCAACTGGCCTGTGTGGGGCCAGGGCTCAAGAGGGGTGAAGTAGACCATGGCAGAGACTGCTAGAGCAGGGGGAGTTTGGAGGTCTTCACTAGCCTGAGGCGGGACCAGTGCCTAAGAGATGCCAAAAGTCCTTGTGTGGCCAGAGCCGAGAGGAAGGGGTCAAGGGTCATGTAGCCTGGGATAACCAAGGTCGGCTCCTGGACTCTGTATAACAACTAACATCAAGGCTGGGCAGACTGTCCATATGGCAGGGTATACCAACATTTTTTGGGGTACCTTGTGATCATGGGGTAAAATTCCTTCCTGACCCCCAAAATGGCACTCAGTCAGACCCTGAGCAGAGGAGCAAGACCATTTAGCCAATAACCTCTTGTTCCAGCAAGAATATTAGCATACCCCAGTCAAAGCTGAGGACACAGCTGGAGCAGAAGGTGGCAATGTCTGCTTTGCCACCTTCATGCATCAGAGACTTCCCTCACACAAAAGGGATTTTTCTCCTAGCTACTTCTGTCCATAATGTGAACACTGTGCACAACCAAAGCAGTGTAGTGCAGTGCAGTGGTTGGCAGCATTTTCTGATGGTGAGGCAGAATGATCCAGCTTAGGTCCAAGATGGGCCGATGCTAGGACCTGGCCAATCTCCGGGTGCCAAATGCTGCCAAACCTGACTCCACCCTCTATTCCAATGTCTTCATAGGCTAGATCCAGTGTATAGGTCATAAATTGGTGGCCTCTGGCTCAGCAGAATAGTGAATCTAGCCCATATCAACAGGCTAGCAAATCACCAGTTAACAGCTAACGTTTGGAAAACACCCTTGTTACTCTGCTCCTAAGAGGTATTTGTATGCAGAGGTTAGCCTAAGATAGTTGTGATCATACAGGTAAAAAACTTTACTAGGAAATATTAAAAATTATGCTTATTTATGGCTTTGTAGAGTTGGAATGGAATATAGGACTCTGGGCCTGATAGCTATATGGGTACATAGTTGGTACACGTTGACACACTCTAAAACATACAGTTATGTATGAAGCCTACATTAGCCTGGGTTAAAGGGATTAAGAAGCTCCAGTGCCATGCAGTGATAAGAACAGTGGTAAACTCCTGTGCATAGTAACTGCATCAGTACAGAGTTGTATGGTGGTAAGATATTCTTAGACAATGGGTGCAAAATTGCTGGGGTGGGGAATATTCAAAGGCATTAACAGTCTCTGTAGGTCTATTGTTTGTGTGTGTATATTGAGAGGAGGGGGCATTCTGTCCATCCCCTCACTCTCACCTCTGGTGAATGGTCTCCATTGTGTACCTTTATACTGGCGGTGGCCCTGATGTGCTCTATGTAGGTGTCCCTTGACTATCACACTGGATACCGTGAGGCATCTTATCATTTTTGCATAGTGGGGGGTACTCTGCAGGCTCACAGGATACTCACATTGCTCGGGCCTTGGGCCCCAAGCGCCCCAATGATCAGTCTGTACCAAATCCTTTCTTCTTCAAGGTGGCCCGTGTTTTTACAGCTTTTGCTTCTGGGCTGCAGCAAAAGCCTGCCACCAGTTCTTGAAGGGGATAGTCACATCGAACATCAGGATCATTTGTTGGCCTCATCTATTATAACAATATCTGGGTGCAGCTGGCTGTTGCAGCCTGGGATAGCATGATTCCCAGCTATAGTCTTGACTGATGTTGAGATGTCTCACTGGCCAGTCCTGTACAGTGTTGTGATGCAGTTGCTATGCTTTCATGTTGGGCTTGCAGCCACACAAAATATGGGGCAGGGTCTCATTCTCATAGCCACACTCTTATTTTCGTGGTCATAGCTGATGGTGCTGCTGAGTGCAAAGCAGTTGAGACAGGCCTGATGGATAAAACTAGTCTGTGAAGGTTTTCATGAGGTATGAAATGGCTGCTGACATCCATCAAAGTCCTTTGATTTTGCCCTGGTCATGTTTTGCCTTCAGGTCACTGATGTACTTAGCTTGCATGGCATCCTTCAGAAACATCTCCAGGCAGGTCTGGACTTGGGGAGTGGGGAGCAACAGCGATGCAGTTGGCAGCTGGGACTGGAAGCAGCAGGAGTCCCCAGCAGTAATGGATGTGCTTCCTGAGGCACCTTGTGGTATTGTGGGCTTGGCTCCACAGGAAGGTTAGTTTGCTTGAACTAGCCTTCCAGAAACCTTCTCAGAAATATGGCCAAGCCCTTGTTGCCTGGCAGTCCACTTCTTGATGGTCTCCTTCAGAGCATTACCAGTGACACTGCTCATGGTAGGTCAGGAGGTGGAAGGCATGGGTGATTACAGTGATGTTGCAGAGGTTTCCAAGGTGCAAGACACTGGCACCCCTGTGCCAGTAGTGGATGTGCAGGATTTCATTCCTGGTCTATAGAGATAGGTTCAGCCACTTCTTCAGGAGCTGCTTGATTTCACCATCCGCTTTCTTGAGAGGTGTCTTGGGGACTGCTGAGACTCTCAGTATGGATGCGATGCAGAGGATAAGGAAGGTGTTTAGGAAATCAGTTTTCTACCAGAGGGCCAGCAGGAAGAATCATATTTGTGGGTATCCTGCATGATCCTATAGATGGTCTCTTCTGGCATTTGTCTGAGCCAGTGGTCAGTGGGTGTGCACAGATGGAGGTAGCTCTTGCTCTCCTTCAGGTGCCTCATGGGCTGTCCCTGGATCTTTACAGTGGTGGCCAGGACAGTGTTTCTATTCCTACAGTTGATATGTGGGGAGACACATTTGGAGACACTGAAGTGGAGCCCCATTCACTGGCTGCCTTAGATTGTTAAACAGGAATAAACCCAGAAATTTAGGATCAGGTTTAAGATAATAATTAGTGGGTCTGCATCATGCCAGTTTCATGTTAAAGAAACTGCATAGTGTTAAACCAACATACGATAAGTTTCTCACAGTGATGAATCAGGCTGTGTTTTCTCTAGAGTCTCTCTCAAAAGAAGATAATTTATGTGAAACTCCAGTGTCATTTATCTTGCTAGGCCTGTCTCATAGCCTAAATAAAACTGCAATGATTATAGCCTTCATTTGTCTCAGGGAAGAAAACCAACAATTTTGTTAAATCCTGACCTGCCCCTTCCAGTAAAAGAAGAAGAAATGTATTTGGAAGACTTTACCTGCTTGAAAAGAAAACATCCCTGGGAATATCCAGATTGCCTAAATCTGGGAGCTTCAGTAAACCATTTCCTACAAAGGTTAACATGTCATATAATATTTCAATCTTAGTTATGATTTGTAACTTTTATAGCACGCCGGAGCTTTATTTAGATCAAAGCTTACATTTGTCTGACCAATCACGGTGCTGAAAATCATTATTTTACACAGCATCAGCTGTCCTAAACCACATCAGTTACTCCTTGATGAATCCCTCCAAGCATGCTTCTTTATTTCTCCATGAGTTGGGAAGCACATTCATCCTCATTACTGCCTGTAGCTGGCATCGTGGGGTGCTTGTACACATGACATCATTAACTTGTACACAATGAAAATGTCATTTTGTGTGGCTTAATGTCATTGCAGTGTACACATGCAAGACTTTTGGGGGGTTTAAAATGACTGCATTGTTGCAAACTAAACTACATCTGGATGTAGTTTAGTTTGCAATGTTGCAAATTGCAACGATGCAGCTGTCAGCTTGCTCCCCAGCTTACAGAAGAGGTGGGCAGGTTCTGCAGAAAAAAAAAGGATTGGGCCCCTCTCTGTTTGTTTTTGAAAGCAGGGTCTTGTGGCTGGCAGGACACCTGGTGCCTGCCTGGGAATGAGTTGGCTTGCCCCTGAGGCAGCACAGAAAAGTGGCAGGAGGGGAGCTGGGTTTGCTGGCTGGAGAAGGTGATAGGGATGGTGCATGGGGTGCTGGAAGCCCAGGTGGGCTGCTAGCTGGCCAGGTGCTGCCCCAGCTTGGAGGCACTTAATCGAATGATACCTCAAGCCCACCCAAGTTTCCAGTGCAGTGTGAACCATCCCCACCTCCTTCTATGGCCACCAGCACATCCAGCTGCCCTCCTGCCATCTCCCTGCACTGTCCCAGGGGCAAGCCAGACCATTCCCTGGTGGCCCCAGCCATCCTGCCATCCTGTCAGCTGCAGGACCCTGTTTTCAAGAACAAGTGGGGAGGGGCCTGATCCTTGCTGTTTCAGAGCCTCCCTGCCTGCCCTGTGGCTGGGCAGGAGGGCAGAGCTGCCAGTGCAATGAGCAGCCCTGGGGGGCCCTGGTTCTTCCTTATGTGGTGATGGTGCCCTCTAGGGCTGCCTGGGCAGACTACTAGCAGACTGGGTGTTGCCCCAGCTTGAAGGCGGCACCCAGCTTGATCCAACTGTTTCCTGAGCCCCACCACTGGAAGCCCACTGGGCACTGCTTTCTAGGAACAGTTGGATTGGGCTGGGTGCTGCCTCTGACTTGGAGCAGCACCCGGCCTGCTAGCAGCCCACCGAAGTGGCCCTGGGGGATGCTGCTGCTGCGGAGGGATGGACTGGGGTCCCCACAGCCCAGGGGCCATTCAGCCTGCTGGCAGCTCCCCCCTTAGCTGCAGGGAAGGAGTGGGTAGACTCTGCCAGAAGCAGGATCAGACCCCTCATTGATTGTGTTTCTAGCAACTGGCTGTGGCTGACTGGATGCCTGGGGCCACCTGGGAAAGGGCTGGCTTCCTCAGGGGCACTACAGGGAGGTGGTGGGAGGGGGGAGAGGTGCCCTGAGGCAGAAGAAGGTGGCAGAGACAGCATGCAAGGCTCTGGAAGCCCGGGCAGGCTCATAGGGATGTTGGATCAGGTACCTCTGAGCTGGCGAAGCACCCAGCCCACTAGCAATCTACTTGGCCAGGTCTGGGGGGTGCTGCCACTGCAGAGGGAAGGACTGGGGCTCCCTGCAACTCAGGATCCACTTGGCCCACCAACAGCTCACCCCTTGGCCATGGGCAGGCTCTGGCTCCAACAGCAAAAAAAAAGAAGGATCAGGCCCCTCGGCATAACATGACAGAAAAATTGAAATGGTTTAGTCCCCTTGGTTTTATTTTATGCCCCACCATTTCAGTTTAGGGGGCACAGAATAAAACCGTGGGGATTAAGCTTCTGTTTTATGTACAAGTGCCCCATGGAGACAATGTAGATAATCTACCCAGGCACACCTGCCACTGCCAGTCATTTGCCAGCGAGCAACCCCTATGTGTCTTCTTCCTCACACTTCTTACTCAGGTGTTACTCTGCAACTTGGTCCACCTTGCCTGTTCCTTCCACAGTATGTTGGCTCCACCCTTGCTGCCTGTGAATCAACCCCTTCTGCCAGTGTACACTGGAGCTTATTGAAAATGTTCCTATCTCTTAATAAAAGATGGGGAGGTTCCCCTCCCTCTTATCTTAAATCAGTTCTACTACATATCCAACGTGCCTCAACATAAGAACTTGACAGGGGTCACTAATGTCTCTACCACAACTGCTACTCAATAGAGATTGAAAGAAATTGAAGGTGAAAGGGCTAAATAAGAAAACTGAAAGCACCTGCAATATGCCTAGACCTAAGGGCCATGCTAGATTCAGTATGTTAAATCCATACTCTCTCTGATTCTGTTTTCTTCTTTCTAAAAAATGCACCATTTTCTATTTTTACCCCAAAAGCCAGCTTTAATAAGTCAAATTGGACTTCTTAAATGCAATGCATGTTTTCTGAGGCTGGATACAAAATAAAAACACAATGAGTACACACACTTTTGTACTGCCAGTGACCTAGGAACTACTGCACTATGTCAGATTTTTCCCTGAAGGCACATATTTGATCTAAGAGTAAAGAATTTATGCTAAGAGATCCAATTCCATGAAGAAATTGCGCATCACCCTAAGGATAGTTTACAAATTTTTCTGACATGTTCAAACAAAACTTGACATTTTTTTATAGAAGCTCAGAAGGAAAAGTTCAGAGAAGATTTAGGATGTTTATTGTTTCCTTGATATAAATATATATGTCCTATGATGGCACATGTGAGATCAAAAGCAGAAGAGATCCTTAAGTGCATTGCTAAGTTTATAAAAGAACGAACACAAAAGCTTAAGTTCTGATTAAACCAGAATCTCTTGTTTTGGTATTACTAATGATGCTATCTCCCAACTCTGATCAGAAACTTGATTTAAAATACTGCCCCCTCCCCCCCCCCCGATGTAAGTGGGAGTGGTTTGAGGCAGTGGTGCTGAACCTTCTGGCCCTATGGGCTGGATGACTGATCTGTGGTCAGTCTGTGAGCTAAGTCAAGTGTGGGGCCAGTCTGATTGGCCAGATCCTGGCCCTATCCCATGCACCATCTGTGGCTACAGAGTAACCCGATGCACTGGTCCCACTGTATACTGGCATGATCTAGTATGCAGGGCCAGATCATCCAGTCTGAGGGGCTCCCCACAGGTCTGGAAATCTGGCAGAAGGGGAGTAGCAATTAATGCTGCTACCATTCCTTTGCCACCAAATGTTCAGACCTGTGGGGAGACCCACTGGGTCTCACTGGCTGGTTCTGGCCAGTGGGCTGGAAGTCGATCACCACTAATTTCAGATAAAACAATAATTGATAATGTCATTAATACCAAGATATGGGTTATTGAGCACTGAGAGTTCTTTTTTAAATGTCTTTCGCAAACCAGAAAGCAGAGGGAATGCATAGAAGGTAAAAAAAACAACCCCCCCACAAGTTTAAATCTATTTCTGTGCTGCATGACTACACAAAATAGGAACACAGCACAAAATTTAGAATCTAATCTTACTTTTACATTGTAGTTTATTTCAAATAAAAAGGTGGCTATATACTTGTACAGCTGAGAACAGTCCCTTTTATGTTTTGTGACTCCAGAAACAACATTTCCTTTCAGAATAATGGTATTATTTCCATTTGGCAAACGTTGTGGGATTTCCCTCCTTCCCAGTTTTCATTTTTGTTTATGCAACACTATTTCAAATGCACCACGTAGGAGCTCTAGGAGGGACGTTTATTCATCGTTAGCCAATGCTCCCTGCTGGCACTGAAGCAGAACACAAAACATTATGGGCATTTTGATATCACTGACTTGCCATGCCAGGTGGCATATGCTACCTCCTGAACCAGAAGAAGGGTAATTGTGTTCCCAGGGCTCTATGCCCAGGTTAATTAAGTCAGCCTTACAGCAGTGCGCACAGTGCCATACTAATGTTCTGAAAAAAAATGAAATATATATAGAGTCTTTTGTCTGGGCCGGACCTACAAACCATCATGGCAACAGAGTGGTGAACATTTGGCCCTGGCCTAGATAGCTCAACAGTATTGTATTATTCTGATAAATGACTCTGAAATTTCCCTAAAGGGAGTTTGTTCTTGCTGCTGTTCATGCTCTCCCCTCCTTATTCAACCAACTATTTGAGTTTTGAAAAAATGAACAATATCCAAAAAAATACCATTGTTATATCTGTGTCCAGTGTCATCTATGTATATATTGGTGGTATGTCATTTTAATCTCAAAAAATGTGGATTTGGGGTTACTTTTTCTTTTAACTGAAAATTGGGGATTTTTTTTAATCAGAGAAAACCCTGCTTATAACATCTTTCATTTCTCCTGTGCAATATGAAGCTTCATTTCTCCCTGGGAAAAAAAATTACAATCTTTGCATTCTCCTTCACCTGGGGAAGGGTGGATGAGCCCAAAAGCTTGCAAATAAAGACTTTTTTTGGAACTATCTAGTTGGTCTAATAAAAGATACTGCCTCTATCAAGAGTTCTGACTGCTTTTGCCTGTAGACCAACACAGCTACAAACTGTGTCCCTGAAACGTGGAAGATATAATAATTAGACACTTTGAAATGAAAACATCATATTTTTTACAAAAAAGAAACAAAATTCAACACCCTGAGACCTGGAGGCTAACAACCCTACTCTAGCAGCTTTTTGTTTGAGCTGAATTTACATACTTGCAAAACAACTTCTACGCAACAGAACTGCCTTGGCCAGGAGAAACATTCCTTCAACCAACTCCTGTGTGATATAAAATGTCTTAGCAAGAAAGAAGCAAAATTCAACATCCTGCTTGCCATCAGACACCTTCTGGGTAAATAGACTGCCCTAACTTTTATTTGAGCCTTGTTTGCATAAAATGAACTTTTCTACCCAGGGCAACTTATAACATTCCTCATTTCTCCTATGCAATATGAAGTTTCATTTCTACCTGGGAGAAATTTTACAATCTTTGCATTCTCCTTCACCTGAGGAAGGGTGTCTGAGCCCAAAATCTTGCAAATAAAGAATACATTTTTGCACCTATCTAGGTGGTCTAATAAAAGATATCACCCCTTCCAAGAGTTCTCCCTACAAATAAGTAACAGAACTAAAAAGCTTTTTAGTGTGTGAAATCAGTAAACTGTTATCATCCTGATAATGGTAACTTCAATTTACAGTTAGATAGGTCCGGGTGTTTGTCTCTTTTCAGCAACAGTTCCTAAAGTCATTGAGTCAAAAACTGACAGTGTAGAAGGATGGGATTTTTTTTTTTTTTTGCCTTTGACAGTCACTTCAGCATTAGTTAGCTCATATTTAGAGTGTACTTGTTGATGCTTGGATGAAAGATATCATGAAATGAAAGATATCACCTTTACCAAGATAAGAGTTCTGACTTCTTTGTAGGGATAAATTAGAATGCTGCTAGAAGCATCTTTCCCATGTGGAGACCTAAAGGAAACTGTATTTACCACAATGAATGGGGGCAGGAAATTATGGGCCATATAGTATGCAATTTCTATTGGAAAGTTGCAAGCTAAAACCAACCCCACACTACAGAACTTAATTTTGTAATGCTGTTGCTTATCTGGGTGCAGTTTGTTCTGAAACTTGGTTTTAGTGGCTAACTCAATGAGCATCTGTTGAAATTCTGATATTTGGCTTTATTTTCTGCCTGTTAATGAAAACAGTCTGAATAGCAGGTGTAGACAATAGGAGTCTGGAACATCACAGCCCTAAATGCCATGCCTCAGAGCAAAACATATTGGGCATGTCCAGATGAGCATATGCTTGCAATATGCAGTGCTGCAGACCCATCTCCAGCACTGCATGCTGTGTATGCCACACACACAGGTGTGTGCCGTACTGCTAATTTGCAGTGCAGTGGGTTTCTCTGACACTGGGAAATCCTGGTGTCAAAAATATATGTGCCAGAAAAAAGCAGGCCACTCATGGCGGCAGTGTGCACCACCTGAAACTGGAGCCTGAAGCTGGAGTCATGCTTTGGCTGCCAGCCAGGCTCTGTGCACCGCATCGCCACAGCTGGGGCCCCAGGAAACCCCCAGGACCCCCAGGGGTTGGGGCTAGCCGAGGTGGTGGCCCCAACCTCCCCTACCCCACCCCGGGCAACTCGCTGTGTGCCAGAGCATGCGTGCATGAGCGTTCCCCAGAGACAAGTAGCAGTGGCACATAGTTGTGCAGCTGCTAGTTGTCCCCAGGGGAAACACATGTGCATGCTCATCTGGATGCACCCATTGAGATGAAAGCTGGTGGCATGATTGTCCCAAAGTCTATATATAAAAGGATCTGGCTGACCCAGACAGAAAACACTTGTTCCTTGTCACCTTGTGTTTTGGGATAAAGTCAACTGTCTGTTTTCAGTTCATAATGGATCCATGTGCCCCCAAAAGCTGCAGTGACACTTTGTTCACATGCACGTTTGGAGCAGTCAATAGCCGTTTCACCTCATTTTGGTTGTAATGGAAGAGTTCAAACCAGCTCCCACCCCTTTTTTGCACCTCTCCCCTCCCTCATAGTTGGCCTAATCTCCATGCAGTCTTTCTCTTCCTTCAGACGTTCCTTTCTTACAAATATTTCTCCCACCAAGTCCACAGGAGTGACTATGCATGAGAGCTGCAGGTACATTGTGGGGAAGGTTAATAAGGTGGTTGAGGACAAGACACACATAGGATGCCCTCAGCTGTTTTAGTAACTGTAAAAATACTGCTGGACTCACAGAGTATTAACCCTTAGGTAACTCACGTGAAGTGACTGCAGTTAGGGGACACAGCGCTCTTGCCAGCTCTCCTGCATGCCACACCCTTCTTACATGTAATTTGTTTCTGGCAAAAATAGAACAAATGAAGCCTCCTGACTCCCTAACGGAGCCTGGCAGAGACACTGTGGAGGCAGCTGCAGCACTTCATATTTTCCTGTAAACAAGTGATTTTGGAGAGCATGAAATTCTCCATGTTACTATGTATGAAAGCCCAGAAATCTATGGTACACTCTGGTTGGAACATGCAAGGATCACAAGCAGCTAAACAAAACCATTCAGAAATTTCCAGGATACTTTTATCCATGCACGATTACATCTTGCAGCATTTTTTTCCATAAGAAATGAGTTGCTAGATTTGCCATGACATTCCAGAGTTACTAAGTAGAGCTAAGGACCCAGCGTGTAAATGAGATAATCAAACAGAAGAGCAGGTTGTCTACTGCAGAAGGTGTGAAAAACATTTTAAAAGAATTTCAGATGTTCAAGAGAATGATCTACGCACATAGCACCACACACACTGACAAAGATCACAATGGCCCCTCAAAGCCACATGCGGCATGTGAACATCCATGAGCCCCGAGAGAAAGAGAGGTTGGCATAATGATAAAAATAAGGGAAGAAATGCAGATAAGAACTGACTCAGTTAACAACGGGATCATGATGATAAAACCTGCAGATTAAGGATTTGGGTACCGAAATTTTTGAAACTGAAGCTGGTTTAACTAGATTTTAAGTGAGCTTTTAGCTTCACACATGGGTTGAGTTGGTTGCAAGTAGGATTGAATTGAGGAAACAAAAACAGCAACTGGTAAAGTTATTTCACCAACATATTTTAAAGAAAAATACTTCTCATTTTTATTGAAAAGTTACCACTGATACTGCCTTTTTGGCAAAACTTTTTGGTTCTTCACATTTTGTTCTAATAACTATCTCACGCTTTTCCTTTTGAGAAAGCCAGGAAACTGCTAGACCTGTGTTTCTGGCCTGTCAGAAATGCCACCATTGCAAAGAAGAGAGATGATTCTGTGCTTAGCTTCAACCTACATCCGTGTGTGTGTGTGTGTGTGTGTGTGTGTGTGTATGTAGGGGGGGAGGGATAGGGGGTGAGGGAGGAATACAATAGCTTTAAGCCACTGTTGTGTTTTCCCAAATCTAGCCTGCTTTGAGGACCTGGGAGAAACCAGGTGTCACTCAGGGTCTATCTACACTGCAATCCAAAGTTGGGATTTCAGTTTATGTAGATGTACCTAAACTAGTTTTAAACTGACTAGCTCACATGCCACCAGCAGTGTATCTATAATTATCAACACTAAATGTAATGCAAGGCAGATAAATAAGCTGTCAGATAGCTTATGTTGATTTCAGAACCCAAGCTGGGCAGTTGGGTTGGTCTACCCAGTCTGAAAGTCCACCTTTGGATAACCGTATATAATGGCATTTTCTGCACTTGGGGGCCTATATAATTAGCATAGGTTGCCTTGTGGACCACAGCACTGGAGATTCCAGGCCATGCACTGTGCTGTGGTCCTATCCCCAACATGTCCCTCACATCTTGTCTCTGCCCCCAGCAGGGGCCCTGTTACTGGGAGTTATAAGGAAGTCCCTGGGAGTCAGTTTTGTGGTATCTTTCATAATGTATGCTGTGGGTGGGGAGGGGCTGGGGCGGGAGTGGGGGAGGGCAGGCCTTGAATCCTTTCCCAGATGATTACAGGGATTTTAGGAACCTTTTGTGCCACTCTGGCC
Source organism: Crocodylus siamensis (assembly GCF_052110815.1). Taxonomy (NCBI): domain Eukaryota; kingdom Metazoa; phylum Chordata; order Crocodylia; family Crocodylidae; genus Crocodylus; species Crocodylus siamensis. Next base: position 150,638,727 of record NC_143395.1, on the reverse strand, counting down.
CTCTTCTGTGGCGTACAGGGATGGGAGTTGGGGTGAGACATGCAAACAAGATTTCCCACTGAGATATATATATACAATAAATAAAGGAAACTGGATACAAAGGACACACTGACTGCACTTTGGTCCAAAATTGATGGACATCTCCTTTATAAGGGAACAGGCTGAAAATCTTTAGTAAGAAATTGTTTTCTAAACATAGTCAAAATCAGTGTTATCTTGCTTGGCTGGTCATTAGAGAAATAATTATAGCCTCTTTGTCATAGTTGCTGCGAGAACAGTGAATACATTGTCCCCAGTCCCATCCGAGTTTTATCACACTTACTCATGCTTAGACGCACTTACTGACAACGGGATTCCTTATGGAATAAGTTACTACTCAGCATGAGTAGGCACGGACAAATTTAGCCCAATAGTTTCAGTTGCTGCATGTACTATCCGATATTTATAACTTCTGGCACTATTGTTCTTCCTAGAATCGCTGAATCAAGTTTATCCCCTCAAAAAGCCCTTTTCCCCTCTTCACTTCATATAATAATAAAAGGCTTCAACTGGCTTTATAGCTTCTCTTCCCCACTACATGAGGCAGATGTATATTGACGATGGACACAGAAGTAATCTGCTTTTCATTTGAGGAGAAAAAAAATGAAGTTGCCAGTTAGTTGCTCCTACCTAGCAATGAAATACTATGTTCTGGGTGTGTCTACAAGAGATCCTTTGAGCACAATAGAGTAATTCTACTGAGCATTAGCGTGGTGGGCAAAACTTGTGCTAATGTGCTAATGCACACTGGAATTAGTCTACTATGCATTAGCATCACCAAAAAAGCATGTTGCTAATGCACAGTAGCACTGATGATGGTGCATCAAGGTAGTACCTGTATTACAGGTAACTCAACTTTTAAGGTGCCCTAATTACAGCTCATTAGGCACACCCTCTGAGACTTAAACCATGATTTTTTAACTACAGCCCAAGATATAAGAGCCCTAGAATGAGTTTTTGACTGAGTCTGGGTTCTCACAGAGACAAAATGGTTTCTTGAGCTCTTAAAACCAATCTCCTGGAATTGCAGCATCACTATCTTTCCAAAGCACAGGCAGGCCATTATTTTGGCTGGAAGGCTACTTGATGAGCTTTGGTGAACTATTGAGGGCCTCAAGGGTGGCCCTAGCCCCTTGGCAGGCACTTCGCCCTCTGGTCACCATCTTGGGACCAGAAGTCCCACCCCCCTAACCCCTGGCCTTTGCCACTGGAAGTGCCTCCCCTTGTCCCAGGAAGTACTCCTTTTGGGAAGGGAATTTTCCATCTTGGAACCAGAAAAAAACAAACAGATTATATTCTAAAAATCAAACATCCACAATATCATATTTTAATTTTATTTTATAAAACTATTTTTGTACTGATTTGTGTGTGTGTGCATTGTGTATATACAGGTGATTGCATAATAGCTTTAAATGAACTCATACTTTTGTATATTGGGGGGTGGAGGGGTGAAGAGGAGTATGGGTGGGTAGGTATGGGTTTTGCAGGGGAGCTGTGTGCGTGTGTGGATGTGAATGCATGTGGGATGTGAGGGAGGGTGTGGGGGTATGTGTGGATGTGGGTGGCTGGGTATGGGGGGTTTGTGGGGATGTGTGTGTGTGGCTGTGTATGGGGTCTGTGGATGGGGATGGTGGCTGGGGGTGTCTGTTGTTGTGTGTGTAGCAGGGTGTGTACACCTAGCAGTGAGTGGGGCTCCCCCCAGAGGTGTGTGGGTGTGTGTGGGACGTGTGGGGGGTATAGGGTGCGGGTAGGTGCAGTGTTTGTGGTGTGTTTGATTATGTGTGGGGGAGGGTGTGGTTGTGGGGTTTGTTCAGCAGAGTTTGTAGGTATGGTGGGGTGTGCATGGGAGTCCCCCATGCATGAATGACACAGGCCCCTGGCAGCTGGTGGGGCATGGCAGCACTGGTGGTGGTGGGAGCACAGTGGTGGCAGAAGCACAGCAGCGGTAACCAGGGAGCTCCCACTGGTGCTGTTGGTGGCATGGGGGTAGTGGTGGAAAGCATCAACCAGGGTCAGTGACCACCTGCCGATGCCACTGGCAGCGTTGGCTGCAGATCCTGCTGGCAGTGTCAGCGGCACCTTTATGTAGGGGGTATACTGTCACACACAGGGGGCGCACATGGACCTGTGTGCACCCCTATGTGTTGCCAATGCCCCCAAGCATGCCCCCTGAGTTAGACAGCATCTGCCCCCACCCCACAACAGCCCAAAGCCTGTGGACCCTGTGGTGCCTCCCTGCCACTGCCCACACCATGCAGCCCCAGCCCATCCCATGCCTGCTCTGCACTGCCTAGCCATGGCATGTACTATTACCCCCTGGGCACACAGCGGGGCTGGGGCAGCTCCATGGCTGGACTGCCTTTCTAGGAAGCCCAGGTGGTGGCCGCTTCTTTTGGCTGCTGCCACTGCTGGCTCCAGCCCTGCTGTACTGGTGGGGACCCATGCATGCAGCTCTGACCCGGTGTGCCCCATGCCTGCTCTTTCCACCACTGCCCTGCATTTCCACCACTGTCACCACCACCCAGGCTGCCCTGCAGCTGCTCTGTACTGATGCCCCACTGGAAAGCCCAGAGGTGGCAGTGATGGCAGCAGAGATGCAGGGCAGCCCTGTGCAGTGCAGTGTGGGCTTTGGGTTGCTGCAGAAAGAAGGGCCTGGCAGCAGTGAGCGGTAGGAGCTACTTTTCCCCCATGCCGAGCAACAGTTTCTGGTTGGCAGCTGCCACCACAGCTGCTACTCAGCTTGGATGCATAAGTCTGGAGCAGGTGGAGGCTGCGCTGGGTCAGGGCTGCTCGTGTGGACCTCCACCGGTATTGCAGGTCTGTGACCAGTGGTGGTGACAGCTGGAAGGAGCTGCCACTACCTGGGATGCCTAGAAAGGCAGTCCAGCCACAGAACCGCCCTAACCCCATGCATGCCCAGGGGTTGCAGGATGTGCCAGGGTCAGACAGCGCCTGGGCCAGGCAGGACCAAGGGACCCACTGTGGGCTGGAAAAAGCCCCTACACAGGCTGGATCCAGTCCATGGGCCATATTTTGCCCCCCTTTTCCAAAGCTTGCAATATATACTTCCATCACAATGGATCAGCCAGCATTCACTGGGCATGTCTACATGTGCATTAATGTGCCATAGTTACTGTGCATTAAGTTTAGTGCCTGTAATAATAAATACTAATTTAATTCACAGTAACTGGTGCTAGGGTGCAGTAGCACCAACACAGGCCTTGTTAGTGATACTAATGTGCAGGAGGCTAATTCTACTGCGCATTAGCACATTAGTACAGCTTTTGCTAATGTGCAGTGGAATTAGTGTACTACACATTTAGTGTCATGTGTAGATATGCCCACTGGGCACGTTCACACAAGTGTGGATGTTTCCCTGAGGACAAGAAACAAAAGAGCTACTTGTCGTCAGGGAACGCCCGTGTCATGTGCCCTGTGGCACATGGCATGTTACCCCGGTTGGGCCAGCACTGGGTTGGCCCCAGCAGCCTTACCTGGCATCCTAGGGGCCTCCAGGGGATGCAGCAGCAGCAATTCTGCCACTCAAAGCCTGGTGGGCACCTGGGGTATGACTCTAAATGGCAGGCTCCAGTTTGGGGCAGTGTGTACTGTTCTCTCATACATCACGCCACTTTTATTTTTGTGCAGGTATTTTCGACCCCGGGATCTCCGGGGACCAAAACCTGCCCCCATGCTGCTACTCTGCAACACAGAGACCAGCTGAATGTGTGGCATGTGGTGCTGCAGATGTGTCTACGGTGCCACATACCGCATGGCTGCACTTGTCTGGACGCAGCCACTGTGACCTACAGACCCTAGCCAACTTTATACTCTCTTTACATTAAACAATTTTTAAAAAACTGTGCACAGTCTCCAAACACCCAGATGGGATCTCTTGGCAGACAAGAAACTGAGAAACAGAAAGACTTATTTTGATTCCAACTTCAATGAGATTAAGGTTTCATTCTAAGTGACTTAGACAAGTCTCACACAGTCTGTAGCTGAGCAGGAACTTCTATACAGATCTGGAGAGTCCCAGACTACTTCCCGAAACCACTAGACCTTGCTTTTCCTATGGTGGTGATTTTGTGGCATAGGGGGCTATAAAAAGGGTCCTTTAACTCCCAGTGTAAGGCCAGATGTAACTGAAGTTTTAATACTAATGTTACTTAAATTCCAGGTCCAGCTTTATCAATGGATCCTCATAAGTGAAGCATAGAAATAATTACAATTAAAAAGATAAGAAAAGAAATTAATATACAAGATGTAAGTAAGATACCGTTTTAAACTACATTGAAAGGGGAACTCAGGTTTTTGTTTTAATTTAGCATTGCTTCTTCCTTTGAACAAGAAAAAGGCAGAATGTATATTTTTCCTCATATCAGGTATAAGCCTTGGTAAGCAATTTGATAGATCAGATAAAGATGGAAGAGAAATGAGTCTCTTCAAAATCAGATAGTAAGTTAATACTGAAAAATCATCATAGGATTGTAATGCAGATATTTCTGCCTTCAGCTGTTTGCATCTTTTTAAGGGCTAAATCTCATACCCCTTACATGAAAAAACAGTGACAATGTTACCTTAGGGAGGGCTGCAGGACCTGGTTTTCTACAGAAAATATGAACATACAAGCTGTTTGACCAGAGTCAGATTTTGGATACTTTTAAATCCAGGCCAATATTGTAAAATTACAGCCCAAAAGTTTAGGGTTTCATTGCAATTGGTTGAGAACTACAGCAGTGAAGCATATTTTAAGCTATATCCTCTCCTTTATTTTAGCTGGAGGATTTTTTGCCTTGGGTGATCATTTTAATTTCTGAAGTTATGTTAAAGGAAAAGATATGACACTGTAATTTGCAATTCCTCTTTTGCTCTGAAAGTGGCACAGTTATTATAAACTTCCAGGAGCAAAATACTGACTAACTTCAGAACTCACCATGTGAAATGTTTGCTCAGGGCATTCGGTTCATGTTTGTACTAGTCTGACACAAATCACATTTTAAAGACTTATCAAGAATCCAATCTCTCTGTGGAGAGCAGAGCAGCTGTGGCAGGCTTGATAACGCTATTCATTTTAGAGTCGCACCAGCAGAACAAGCATTCAGCATAAAAGGACATGTCAAATGGAGTTGCTATACTGTTCATACATCCATATCTATCCATCCAACAGGAGATTTCATAATCTCTCTGTCTCTTTGATAGAAATAATTTTTCACTACCATATCACAGTGATTTGTATGCCTAAGTGCTACCTTAGGGTTAATTAATGATGCTATTCATGCTTCCTTTAAACAACTTGTTCACACTTTATTGAGCAACGAGGGGGAAAAGAGAGAGCCCTGAAGGGGAATATCTTTTAAAAGTAGTACAGAAATTACAGTACAGCCACAATTATTGAGTAAGTTAAACCTTCATTCTTAAGGAGGTGTGTGTGTGTACACACTTTTATAGTGAGAGCGTAATGCTTTCATAAATAATTTTTGAAGTATAAATGATTTAGAATACAGTTTCACAGTATAGACACTTTCCCCTTAGGACCTCTCATAACATGCACATATGTTTAGGGGGGGAGAAAAACCCTCCACAACTTTTTTAAGGATGAAAAAAATATTTAACAGTGACCAAAAACAGCTCACCCCCCCAAGTAAACAGAGCAATAGAACAGAGGATAGCATCAGAATTACCTTGCTTGAGGTATGTAACTTTTTATTCCTTTTCTCCACACAGTATGAATGTGTTATTTTTTTCCAAGCTTTTCTGCAACACAATCTCCAGTCAACATTATTCTAAAGAATCAGAGGCAGACAAAAAAAAGGAGGCCTGGACACCTTTTCTCTTTCCGAGGAGCTAATCAAACATTCCCATCAAGCTCCCAGCACTTTAAAAGGCACATTACACTTACTCACACTCTTTCTCTCTATCTCCCCCTCTCTCACACACGGACATACAGAGCTCCTTACATTGATTTAGCTGCTGAATTAGGCGGTCCGCTTTTAAATCTATGCTCCCTCCCACTTTTTTTTTCTGCAGGGATTTCTGTATTCCCTGTGTTCCCACTTGTCAGACCTGTCAAGTTTTGCTTTTTTAAAAGTGAAGACTCACTTGTTTGATGTTTTGGATCCATTTTCTTTAGTTTCTCTGTCCACTTCATCTACACAGAAGTTAAAATTTAAGCATCTGTTTGTAGTAAAAGGACTACAGTTCACCAGATTGAGATACACTGTAATCCACAAATCTACTCAAATATCAGATAGGCCAACAGTGAGCTAGATTTAAAAGGAAAAAAAGCTTGCTTTTTACAGCCAGATGCTAACTCCTTACTCAGATCAAGTAGGAATGGTTGGCTGAAAGTGACAGAGAAAGGTTATTAGGATCTGACCATAAAGAAGTAAAGATAGGAAGCGAAAACTAATTTGGGATTGTGGCTGGATTCTTTTTTAAGCAGCTCCCAATCGTCATTCACAATACTCTGTTTAAATTCTTTCCCCCTATTTATCTGACAAATCATTTCTGACAAATCATTTTTAGCTTTGTGAAAGTGGTCTTTTAATGTACCAAGTAAATATATATATATATTACATCTATGCTTTGATTACTAGGGATCCTGGTTTTCCCTGACAAAAAATTGCAAATATTCAAATTAAAAAATCACAAATGCTCTGATTAAAACCCCCAAAACCATGATTAAAATGAAAGGCTGCTATATTTATAGGTATCAATAGAACACAATGTTTTATTGATGTATTTACAGTTTTAAAGCCGTTTGGAAGCCTACCAATGCCTTAGTCACTATAATTAAATAAATTCCAAATACCTATTTCGGTATTTAATTTTGGGTTTTTTTATCATGGAAAATCAGGGCTCCCCCTGCCCCCTGAGCTCACAGAACGCAGGTCCAGAACCCTCACTCCCAGCCTGCAGCCCCCTGGCCCTGCTGGTGGATGCAGGTGTGCATCCCTTGCCCCCTGCAGCAGCGCCTAAGTCCTGGCTGCCACCTGTGGGAGGCAGGAGCTGCTGCAGCAAAGCAGAGCACAGAGCCCAGTTCCCTCTCCCTCCACAGGCAGCATGGCTGGAGCAGAGCCCATGGCGGCAGCAGATGCAGGTTGCCCACTATGGGCTTGGACTCACCACCGTGCTGCACACAGCTCCTTGGCTCCCTGCTCCTCTGGGAGTGCACACAGTGGCTGGGAGCCAGCCACCCCCACTCGTCCCTGGATGAGCCACCCACAGTCCCATCTCACTCCCTGCCAGAGCCCAGCAGATGTACATTCAAGGCTCCGGGCCCCAAGCCCCCAGCCCCAGCCCTGCCCAACTCCCTCCCTCTCTCCCTTGCTCCCTCCTGCCCTATGCGGGCCTCAATCCGCCTCCCACTTATGTAGAAGCTGCTCTCCAGGCCATGTGCATATACATGCATATGGTGCCCTCTGCCTGACCGTTCCCCTCAACTCCTTGCAGGCTGAAACATCGCCAGCCTGCAGAGGGCTCATTGCAAACATGCAAAATCCTTATGTTTCTCTGTTGAAATGAGAAATCCACATTTTCGTCTGGTAAAGGGGGAAACCTGTGTTTTTCTCCATTTTTCTGTGGGAAATGGAAAACCTGGATCCCTGATGATCACTTATTTTCATAATGAAATGACAAAGTCAAAGAAAACCCACAAATGGTCCAAAGAGCTTGACTGAGCATTTCTAGCTGAAAGGCCAACAAAAAGTAGGTTCCTGCACATGTAAAATCTTACAGGGAAATCATAGAAAATTAGGGTTGGAAGAGACTTCAGGAGGTCCATCAACATCATTTAAAGGGACCCCTTTCTAAAGGTTATCACTTCATGGGCCAGGAAGTTAGGAATGCAAACCATAATTCACAATGCCCATTTAAATATTCAAAGGTATGTGAAAAGAACGTCAGATATTATATTTTAGCTAAGTATGAATGCTACCATCTAAAATAAGGCATCCCCATATAAAGTACAGGAAACTGTTGAACCTGGACTTAATTAGTGTCTAATTAGCACCACCTGATTAATGGCTGGCCCAATAGTCTGGTTCCAAGTGGGGTGATTTTTGGGCCCCCTCCCCCCCAACCCACTGGCTAACAAATTGACTACAGCATACCTATCACCGCCCAATCAAGCCGGTTTGTACTATGACTAAGTAAGGAAACTCACAGACATTGAGATGTAACTGGAACAAATTAATCCGTTTATTGATGATGACAGGTAAATATAAATGATTCAGAGAACAAATACAGGTGGTAACAATGCTACAAAATACACACCCAGTAAAATTATCCTTATAATTCCTAAAAACCTAAACCTAACTGATACAGTGATGATCCGATGGTGGCTTTCCTTCCGTTTTAGGGGAGGGAAGTGAACGGAACGAGGGAAGAGAAGGAGGAAGAACAGGTGATACATACCCTATGAGTGGAGAGCTGCTACTTATATCCACTATGTGCACCAGGGGAGAAAGAGTCCAGGGAGCCAACCTGCCCACTCTCACTGGGAGATCACAATCAGGAGACCAGCAGCAGTGAGGACAGGTGGAGTCTCAAAGGTAGCAGTCGTTTGGGATGAATGCTGGCTCTATAGCAGCCTCACCGTCAAGGGTGTGCACACCTAGTCAGACCTCCACAGTCACAGTGTAGCCTAATACATAACACCACACAATGAGCACCCACACCAACACACCAGTACACCACAAAGTCACTTCCACTTGATTCATTCACTACACTGACAGTCTCTCTCACGGATATTGATCAACAAAACCAACCAAAAAACAAGAAACCAACCAGTCACACCACACACATGCCCACTCACACTCCTCCAATCACGCGCGTAGTTCCTATCAATCAAAGCCCTTTATAGGGGTAGTGCACCCAGCATGCCAGGGCTCTGCACATGGTACATCTTTGTGCACCAGGTAATCTTCTCTGGCACCTTCAGAGCTAACTGAGCATGCTCCCAAGTAGGAGGTCACCCAAAGATCAACGCATGACCTACTTAGGCTATGCATCTGTGTGTTCTGCACAGGTGGAGCTAGGTGACAGTGCCATGGACTCAGATCCAACTTTGCCTCCAACAAAACAGAATTCAAAAGAAAACATGTGCGTTTCCTGATTGCCCTTCTTCCAAACATGGCGTAAGTTTATATTGTTTAAAATGAGAAAAAATGTCTTTTAACAGTTGACAATTACTCTGTTTTTGACATTTCACAATGCATCAAATACCATTATACTACATTGAATCCCCCCATGTAGTCTCATACTGCATTATTAGGTTAACTTATTCAAATATTCATGGACAAAAAGAATAAGGGCAGAGTAGATTTGCACCTTGTAGACTAAGTAAATCATGAGCTGCATAAGCTTTCATATGCAGCAAGTTATTTCATCAGATGAATGAAGAGATTGCAGAAAGTAGAGCTTCTAGATAGAAAGCAGTGTTTAGAATACAAAATATAAGGAAGAGGGAGGACACAGCAGGAGGCACTACTGGGAGAGCCAACGTGGGTAGGACAGAGAAAAACAAAGCAGTTAACCCACCGAGGGACATAAGGGTTCTAAAAGTTAATCCAGGTAATGGGATAAGAATCTGTAATCTTGGTTTAGACCATACTTATCACAATCCAGACTGTGGATGATTTCATGTTCTGCAATCTCCTGTTCTAGATCTAGAACAGCTACTCTGAGGTCAGCAATGGGATGTCCAGGGAGGTTAAAAGGTTCTGCCACAGGCTTGTGAGTCTTTCAGGAACTGATGTCAGGTCAATGTTCATTCATTCTTACATGTAGGGATTGCCCCGTCTGTCCAATGTAGACAGCAGAGAGGCACTGTAAGCAAGTGATGGCATATATGACATTGGTAGAGGAGCAGGTGAATGAACCTTGGATATTATAATCAGTGTGATCAAGGCTTTTGCGGTGCTACAAAACACATGCAGCACATGTGAAAATTAGATATCCGAAAATCCTAGTATTTAAAACAAAAGTTTTAAAAAAAAAGCAGGGCAGTGCATGCAACTGCAATATGTGCCCCCTGAAACTGGAACCTGGCCAGCCAGAGCCACACTCCGGCTGCTGACCAGGATTGGCGTGCCTGGATTGCTGCTGCTGCAGCCCTGAGAGGCCCTCAGGACCCCAAGTAAGGCTAGGTGCTGGCCCCAGCCTTCCCTATTCCACCTGGGGGAATTTGCCATGTGCCAGAGCACAAGTGCACAGACATGCCCCAGGGAAAAGTAGCAGTAGCACAACTATTTGTCCCCAGGGAAATGTAGCAGTGGCACAACTATTTGTCCCCAGTGATGCTGCTATTTGATCCCGGGGAAACACACATGCACGTTCATCTGGATGCCTAACTTTTAGGCACCTGACTCTTCATGTGGACTCTAGATCTTTAAGGGCATTGATACATGTGTTCTGGGAGGGGGGGAGGGAGAAGCCGCTCTAATTAAAGCACCTGGAGCATATATTCATAAATTCATAGATGGTAAGGCCAGAAGGGAACTTGGAAGATCATTGGGTCCAACCCCCTGCACCAAGCAGGAAAGATATCTGGGGGTCAGGTGACCCCAGCACGGTGACCGTCTAGTCTCCTCTTGAAGATTTCCAGGGTAGGTGATTGCACAACCTCTGGAGGGAGCTTATTTCACAGTCTGGACACCCTGACTGTAAAGAAGTTTTTCCTAATGTTGAGCCTGAATCAATCTTCCAGAAGTTTGTGGCCTTTACTCCTGGTTTTCCCCTCAGGTGCCCTGGTGAACAGTTGCTTACTGAGCCTGTGATGTACTCACCTAGTGCAGTGGTAAGCTGCTACTTAGTCCCATCTCAGTCATCTTGTCCTCAGGCTGAAGTAGGCTGAGGCTCAAGTAAGCTTTAGATAAAGTGTCTCCACTGCCATTTTGATGCGCAGGGATGCTGATATGTGAGACACAGGAGGCCACTGGAGGGTGGTAATTGCCATGCTACAATGGACTCAACCAAGTGTGCTCTGAAGCGCTGGAATTGCAGCATGTCAGAGCAGCCTCCTTGCTTGTGTACAGGCACCCTAAGTATCCAAGCACCCCACACGCTACATGGGGAGAGTCAGACCAGGATCCAGAACAAGAGCTGCTGATCTAGGAGCTGCCTAGAGCTACCCAACAGGGAACTGCTGAGTTGAGAAGCAAATCCTACTCCTAAATCCTGCTTTTCCCTGGAGCTTGGGTATATTACTAAGGGTTGCAATGAGGTCAAGAGTGTGATAGTTCTGGGCATATTTAGCAGCACAGTTTTGGGTACCTAAAGGCCCTAAGGAACTAAAATAGAGTAAGGTGCCTATGGAGCTCAGTATTTCCATAGCTTGGTGGCAGTTGAATGCGAGTTGTCAGAGGTAGGAGTTTTGGATTCAGGTGTCCAAATTCAGCTTAAGTCCTTTATTGGATCTGTCTCTTAATCTTTTAAACCTACCATAATGTGTTTTATTTCTGCAGTGCTTTTCATCCACGGAGCTCAATCTACACTCTGCAAAGGACAAGGAAGGGACAATAACCTTTCTTTTACAAATGGGGAAAATGCGGCAGAGAAAGGTTATCCTAGTACTAGTTGCTTGAGATGGCACAGCAAGTCAATATTTAAACTAGGAGAACTCAAGCCTGCTGACTCCCAGCTCTGTGCTCAGTTTGCAAACACTGCCGCTCTGCTGGAGGGGAGTGGAGGGCTACACTTTGGAAGTAATGAAAAGAATGATTTAACAGCTTGCAAGTAGGGAATTTAAAACCAAGGAAGCAAGTTAAACCATGTACAAGTTAATTGATCTGGAAACATTTACATAGGCTTCACAGTAGCCCTGGGGGGTAAACAAGAATTGCAGACCTGATTCTACATAGAGGCAAATGCAGAAAAATTAAGAAACTTCTTCAAGGTCACAAAAATCTCAGAACCCAAAAACTGAACTCATATCTCAAGACATACTTCAATATCATAGTCCTAGGACTTTCTGGTTTCATCAGATCTAGTTTCAAGCCTTTTACTCCAGATTACACTAACAGGGAACTCAAGAAGAAAATTTTGAGCAAAACTAAATAGGCACAAGTGGTGTGGGTAAACAGCCTGGTTCAGTGCAACGAATTGTTTTTCTTTGTATTTAAATGCTGATAAATGACTGCCTCATGTAAATAAGTGGCCTGTAGTTTCTTTGGTTTCTGAGAACATATAAAAAAAAGGTATGTGCTAATCAAGGCAACGTGTTCTCGAACCGTAAGTGTGGTATGAATACACATTGCCTTGATTACCGTCCCTATACATAAAGGAAATTTAGTGGGGGCGAGGAGCAAGGAAATCACAGTAAAATGAAAAAGCTATAATTCGTACCACATGGTAACTAAGGGTTATGTCCATCATTGTTTGGCTTTAACTGGTTAGAGCACTTACCTCTAGATTGACCCAGGGCAAATAAAGTAACCAATGTCCTGGGAAGCTTACATTAAATACAACACTGTGTTTGAGAAGGCTAAATGAAGACTGAATTATGAACAGCTGTAGCTGCTATGTGAACATAGAAGGTTTCTTTGAAAAGCTGCTTTATCATCTGTAGCTTTTTCTGAGTGACCAGCACCCTCTGGGCCAAAGAAAATCATTAAGTTATTGTCTATTCGCCTTAACAGAGCTGCACACTTACCCAAGCGTTGAATTTGACCTATGATGTGAATTCTTAAGCAGGATGGTGACAGCAATATATCCACAGACTACTAACTAATTGGCTACACTGGGTTGGATGTAGTCTTGGATATAAATCTGAAAACCTAGTTGTTTTTGTAAAGTTATCAAGGGGACTCATTAGCCAAATTAGCTTTCTCAAAGTTACCAGCAGGTGTCGCTCAAGTAAGAGTCTTGTAAATACATTGCCTTAAATATCCAAAATGATGGATACTTTCCTCTTTGATGGCTAGTGTTTCAGCTATAAAAGTATATAGCTTACAGGAAACATTAGTCCAATATTTCATTTCAGTGACCTGCCCATGTGATATACTCATTTCAGGTGAAAATGTGGAAAGTGTTTTGAGAGCCCTGGAATCTTTCCTGAAACAGCTTAAAAAAACCTGAATTAGGGATGAAAAAGAAGAAACATGCTTTATTCAGCTACAAGTCATATGCCTGATGTAGAAAGCTTGAGTGTCTCCAAAGGACACTTAACCAGTGTCCAGTTTAACTGTCTAGGTATCACTAATTTGATTTTTTCCCCCTAACTCTGGTTAATTTTTATAGAATTATTTTCACCTAATCTTTCTATATAACAACTCAAATGGCTCCATGGAGAATATATTTTGGTTTGGACTTCTGCATATAAAAAGGCATGTGAACAAATCAAGAAGTTACTGTTATCCACCGTAGACTTTGCATATATTGAAAGTAATTTAAAATAACTTAACATGCAGTGCTTTGGCCACAGACAGGCAGGCCACAGGGCAGTTAGCAGACGGTTCTTTTTCTAGAGCTTTTGACCAAAGCAGAGTGAAGTTACGCTCAGATATTGTTTTGTTTTGTTTTTTCCAAAAGACGTACATCATTTTTGTACGTAAAAGTGCTGAATTCTGGGCGTTAACCAAAAAAAGTTCAGTCTTACACAGTTAGTATCAAAAAAGCTTGTCTTTTACCAAGGATCTGTATTTACTTGTCCCATATGCCCATAATGCTGCCTATCCCATATTTAGAAAAGAGAATGTCAAATTCGGTGCTGTATTTTTTTAAGTGACCAGTAATGTCAAGGCTTGAATGGTGCCCACTATATTTGGAACCAGGAAATTCCAAGGGTTTCTGTCTGGGAGGAAATCTGCATTAATTATGGACTTTGAGCCTGTTGTTAAAACATCTGAAGCTAAAATGGGCGCAGTGGGTTTAGAAGCTGCTACATTATAGAGGTGGGCTGTGATGTCTGCACCTTACCAGTCTGCCATCAAAAGTAAAAGAGTCACCACAACCAGATCCCATTTTGAGAAACACTGTTTTGGCAGAACTCCTAATTACCACAAATAGTAATGTGTAGAGACTGAACAAGCTTCAGTCTAGGAACAAAACCAAGCCAAACCCCCAAACACGGGGTAGATTTTGATCATCTTGAACCCAGAGTTCTGCGGAGAAGGGGTCTTTTGAGGATTGGTATGATTTACTTTGGGGGATGCTCCCTTTTGTACATATCAAGACACTGACACAAGCCATTTCTGAGAAAACTTACCTACTGAGCAGGTTGTCAATCTAATGTTTCAGCAGTATCAAATTCAGTGGGGAAGCAGACAAATTTCTGGTTCCAAGAGAATCCAAGTGACTTTTATACAATTTGTTTTCTCTACTCAAAGTGAGTGCTTTCAGTGTAGGCCATGTGCTAGAGTTGTCACTGTTAATTCATTTCCCCAAACATACTAGGACTCATTCTGGCTCATGATGCCCATTACCCTGTACATAAGGTTCATGTATTCACTGTAAATCAGGCCTGTAAAATATGAATCCAAAAACAGTCGCCTGTCTGTTTTTCCTGACCATTTTCTCTGTGTGTTTACTGTTTACTCTCTGTAGGGCATCAGGTGTCAAAGTGAGGAGGGGATGCCAGTAAAAGCCACTTCATAGTGGTAGACTAGTGCCTGCCTCCCTGAAACTGAACACATCCTCTCTGTGGTGCCCTTATCCATGTCTTCTCTAACCGTGGCTCTAGGGACTGAAGTCTGTCCAAAATGTGGATTTTTCTGGAGGCAACAAGCTGGAATCATAGTGCTGTGCTGGCACCTACAAGTTTCCAAACAAACTCTAGGGCCAGAACTGCCAGTGTGTTTAATAGGGAGGTTAATTTATTTTCTTTACTAGTTTGCATCTTATAAAGGATAGCTGCAAGAGTTCATAAGGACCCTACCTGCAGGCATTCCTTTACAAAGACTCACCACATCCTAGTTAAAATTAAGGGCCGATCCCCCCTCCCACTCAAGCCATGCTCCTACACTTTCCCGGGTGAAGACAAGTAGGAACGTCTTCCAAGATTCCTGATGGACTGCAGGCTGCTTCTGTTTTCATCTAGGCCTGTTCTACAGCATAGTTTTGTAGCACAGGGGATAACTGGCCCTCTTCCACAACGATCATAGAAACAGTGTTGGAAACTGCTGCAGATATAACAAGCTCTCAGCCAAATTGCTGATCGAGGAATCAGCTTTATGTCCCAGCATCTATCTGGAATTAGGGGCAGCAAACTGTGGGTCAACAAGAGTTTCATTCTGACCAGAACTCATCAGCATGGTGCGGCCGGCAGCCTGCTGTCTCTTGGGAGGCTCTACCATTAGTGCAGGAGCAGAGTAGCGTTGGTGTTTGTGACTCTGCCCCAGCTTGCCAAGGCCCTTCATTCAACTTGACAGCATTCTGCATTTGCCGGCCCCTTGGAAGCTCACCAGGAAATGAAGGCCCTAGATCCCCCGGTGTTTTAACTTTCTGGAGTTTAAGCACTGCTTCTCTGTTGGGGTCTCTAGACACAATCCTAGGGTACAGGCCTACTATCCCTGCTGGAGTAGTTCTGGGCGCTGCACTTCAAGAGGGATGTGGACAGCATGGAGAGGGTCCAGAGGAGGGCCACTCATATGATCAGGGGACAACAGGGCAGGCCCTATGAGGAGAGGCTACGGGACCTGAACCTGTTCAGCCTCCACAAGAGAAGGCTGAGGGGGGATCTTGTGGCCTGTTATAAACTAGTCGGGGGGGACCAGCAGGCATTGGAGGAGTCCCTGTTCCCCCGAGCACCGCCAGGAGTGACCAGAAATAACAGTCACAAGCTGGCAGAGGGTAGGTTTAGGCTAGATGTCAGGAGGCGCTACTTCACGGTCAGGTCGGCTAGGATCTGGAACCAACTTCTAAGCGAAGTGGTGCTGGCTCCTACCCTGGGAGTGTTTAAGAGGAGGTTAGATGAACACCTTGCTGGGGTCGTTTGACCCCAGTACTCTTTCCTGCCATGGCAGGGGGTCGGACTAGATGATCTACTCAGGTCCCTTCCGACCCTAGAAACTATGAAACTATGAAACTATGACAGTGGGAACCCACGGCCTGTTCCCAGTATTGACTCATCAGATTCCCTTTCCCAGGACCTCACTGAAGACAATAAGCCAGTCTCCTAACAACATAAAAGCATAAAAAGTGCCATACTGGATCAGACCAATGGTCCATCTTGCCCAGTATCCTGTCTCTGGTAGTGGCAGGAGTGGATGCTTTAGAGGAAGAGCACTAAACTGGATTGAGCCCTTATTCAATACCCTCCATGACACCCACCGCTATTGGTTTAGAGATGCCAGAGGAAACATGTCTAGCTATTCTGTTCAACTGCTGTTAGTAGAACTACCACTGATGAATTTGTCTAGTACCTTTTGGAGCCTGGCTGTTATCTGCCTCCACCACTTCCTGTCCCAATGAATCCCACAAGTTAACTACACAGTGAATTAAAAAGTACTTTCTCTTGTTAGTTTTAAACCTGTCTCCTACTAATTTCAGTGGGTACCCTCTCATTCTAGTACTCTGGGACTTGGTGAACAACAGTTCCTGGTTTACATTTTAATTCTTCAGAAACAGCATGACACAGAGACTCCTGACAGGCTGACTCACTGGGTGCTGCCGGGTGGGGGGGTGATCCCCGCTGCCACCCACTGCCCCATGCACGAGCCCCCTGACTCCCCACCACTCTCCCAGCCTCCCCATGGCTGCCTTGCCTGCCCTGGCTCAGGCCCTTTAAGGAAAACCCACCCCGCACTCACTGGTTCCTGCCCGGCAGGGGGTGATCCCCACTGCCCCCCACTGCCCCACACCGGGGGGTGGGGGCTCTGCACAAGCCCCCCAAAGCCCTGAGGCTGCTGCAGGAACTGGTGAGTCCCAAGGTTTTTGTTAGTTGTTTTTTTTCTTAAAGGGCCAGAGCTGGGTGGGCGGGACAGCCATGGGGGGGCTGGGATAGCAGGGAAGGGGAAGGAGGCCTCATGCAGAGCCCCCCCCCATGCAGCATGGGGCAGTGGAGAGCAGCCGGGATTGCCCCTCTCACCCCACCCAGGAGCACTTGGTGCATGGGGCCTTTTTTTAAAGCACCAGGACCTGGGGCAGGCAGGGCAGCCAGGGAATGGGGCCTGGCAGGCATGCCCCCATGGTCCCCTCCCCCCCCTCCAGCCCCCACTCTCCCGTCCACTTCTTACCAGCTCCGAATCCAGCTGCAGCTCCCTGCTGCAGCCACTGGTGACTGCCCAAATCATCGAAGCTCTCTGAATCATTTCCAAGGATTTGAAGAGCTTTGAATCAATTTGGACCTTTTTATTGGTCCCCTGGTTCAGTTTGGATTTGGAGATTTGGCCACTGAATTGGGCTAAATCTCCTCTGAATCAAATCAGCACCTGGAGCTTCACACAGCCCTACTATGCAGTACCAACTGCGCAGTGGGGTACACAAGTAGATGTGCCCACTGACTCCTAGTCTGGAGATTTTTTATATCACAGAAAAACTTGTCGCTTATTTTAAACTAGGGTAATAACATGTAGTAATTTCCATATGAGGCTCTCAAAGCACTTTACCAAGAAGAATAAACTGTAACAGCATGCAAAAATATGAAAAATGAGGGAGAAGTTCAAGGATGTTCTTGTCATATTTTCAATTAAAAGAAAAAAAGCCTACAAGAAGGAAAAGCAAGCATTGTGTTTTCTGGTGACATTCAGCACATGGGTTAAGGACCAAAAATTATAACAGTATTTAGGCTCCTAAGGATGCAAGTATATCTGAGAGCCTAATTGCCAGAGGCTAGAGCCCCATAAAGACAGTGCTGCGGCTGCTTAGTAGATCCCACAGCTCTGAGTCGCACAGGGAGACTTACATGCCAAAGAATGATATTCACAAAAGCCAGGTCACCAAGCAGGGAGGTGCCTAGAGCCTGTGTAGGCAGCTCATCTTAGGGATTTGGGTGCCTAACTGTGCACTGCAAGGAAGTGTTTCATTCTGCTTGAATTCACAACCATAAAGCCCTCTTCTGGATTTAAGTGCAGAGGGCTTGTCTCCGTTCCAAGCCTTCTGTCAGTAGGGTTCTGCCAACAGACAGCATCTGCCACTGGGAAGTCACCAGAGCTCATCCTTACCTGTATGGCCTCAAGTGGCTTCCTGCAGCTCCCGCCAGAACTGCACAGCTGTGTACATCTACACAACTCCAACAGCTGTGCTTACAGGGAGTGCAGTGTATCCTGGGAAGAAAGTGCAGGTTCTGGATACAGTCAATGTTGCCAAGTCTGCTTATAATAAGCAGATCTGGGCTTGATTTTTCAAAAAGTTGCTTTACATTTTTTGAGAGTCATGGGTTTTAGTTTTTTGGGCTTGTTTTATTTGGAGCTCACTTATTTTGGGCATGGCTGGGGCTGGTTTACATGGAGACCCCAGCAGCAGTCATGCTGTGATAGCACAGGACTGAGGTTTCTGTGGAGACAGGCCCCAGCAGCTCTGGCAAAGTGCGCTGCAGGGCAGAGAGTTGCTCCAGGGCTGGGCTGGGATTGTGATGGTAACAGCATGGTCCAGAGCCAAGGCAGAGCTGTGACCTGCAGCCTGCATGACCTGGCAACAGATAGCAGCTCTGCCCCAACTCTGGACCATGCTGTCACTGCTGCAAGGAGCTGGGGCAGAGCCATGATCTGCAGCCTCCATGCCCCAGTTATGAAGACTAGGTATTTGCTGCAGATTTTCTCCTGAGATTTGGCAATGCTGGATACAGTCCCTGTGGTGGCAGAAGCATTCTGTTGCTCACAGAGCTGGGGTTGCTGTACCAGTAAAAAGGAGTTTGCTGCCATGGGGGAGCTGTGAGTGGAGACTCACTCAGCGCTCTGCCAGCAAAGCCAGTTTGACAGTGTGGCTTTGCTGAAAGGACTCAAAATTTGGGAAAGATGAATAATAGGAAAGATACATTCTGCAAATGTCCATATGATTTTTTAAAGGTCACTCTTCTGTGCTCACTACTTTCTGGGATGACTTACACAGGCCCCATTACTGGGACATAGCTTGTGAACAGCTCATTTCAAAGAAAAATTTGTCCTTGTTACCAGGAGCTCTGGTCAGTCAGGCAAGGACCAGGTATTTTATCCAGTGAGTGATGTGACCTGTTACAGGTAAATAGCAGCTCAGGCTAAATTGCAAATATTTATGATCCTTATGACACATTTAAAAAAAATATTGGTGAAATAAAATTCAAGCAGCCATATAAATTTGAAGAAATCACGGTTGGCTCATGGTGATTCTAGACTAGCAAAATAGGTTAACAGGTAGATGATTATGAATTATTCACCCACATCTACTAAACTGCAGCCATTTCCTCACACGTTACTGCTTGAAAGGAGCCCATTTGTCTGCCTCTTGTCATAGAAAAGCCCTATGAAATTCAGAAGGCATGAAATCAACAGGGTTTTTAATATAAAATTATATCCCTGCTAGAGAATACTATAGATCAGTGGAATAGGGCCAGATTTGCTTTTTATCCATCGTATTTCCAAGTGACCAATTATTGCAAGGCAATGCTTACAGGACCTTGCTTTCTCATGGTGGCAATCGTGACTTATCATTTCCATGAGGGAGGGGGTAAGGTCTCCCTAGTTCTAGAGGGAAGCCTTAGGAACAGTAACTTCAAAGAAGAAGCTTAAGGTTTCTGTTGTGTTAACATTTGTTGAGTTATTAATAAAACTCAAAACTTTGCTGACTTTTGATCTGTTTCTTGACCACTGTAAAGGAGTCTGTTTACTGTTGGTTTCAACTATTCAGGGAAAATTCATCATTCTTTACACAATTACGTTGGTGTATTCAATATGGATCCCCCACATACGCAGCCAAGACATACATGGCCAGTGAAAAATATGCATGTTATTGTGCCTCTGCTGCTAGAGTTCTAGCCACTGATTTCAGTGGAGTTAGCCAATTTATACTGGGGTAAGAGAAAATTGGGCCCCTGGAATTATAGAACCCTTCTAAATAAACTAATAAGTATGTGCATGACAGATGACATTGCACCATATCCCTTACATTACGTGCTGATTTTTCTCTAGGGTGGAGCTTAGTGTTCAATCACTTGCTTTGTTTCCATGATGTGACACAGAGATAGTAATTATAGTGCATTAGTAAAAACATAAGGTATACAATTTTTTGAGTACTTATAGTACCTTACACAGGAGTTCTATTATTCAATTCTGCCTTAATCCAAGTCATGCCTCTGTATTGCACTGTGATGCGTGGATAGCAATTAACTTTTTAGCTGTGATTTTGTTTCATTGTGTCTTATCCGCCATCACATTGCTTCTATCCTTGGGAGTTAATCCTAGAGTTCTATCCTTCAGGGTTAATTATGGGTTCTGTTTAGATCACATCTGATGCTCTTATTCAGTGACAAGAGCCTTCATTGATACCAAGTTCACGTGATCTAGTGATATCTTGTGTTCTTCCACCATACTGAGTTCAGCAAAAACTCAAAGTTATGAAAATCAGGAAATAAAAGTAGTAAGGTATATCCTCTGACAAGCTGATGCAATCCCCTTCTCCCTGAGGACTAGCAATAGCTGTTAGCAATTTTCTGTAAAAGTATTCCAAACATGATCACTAAGTCAAGTGTAGTTGTTTTGCATGGCGTGGGGATTCATTGAGGTAAACTTTTTGCGTTATAAAGGTGATATGAGGCAGCCTGGAAAGCTAGCATAGGTTGCTCCAGTAGCCTGGACCCTGAGTAAGGAGCAAGGGGAGCCTTGCTCCAATATCCACTGGCTCAAGGGGGCTCTCTTTGCTTCAAAATCCACTGGAACAAGGGTAGCCTTCCAACCCCAGAGCCTGACCCTAGCACTGTTAGCACCACTGTCCACCAGATAGCACTAAGGGATCATTAAAGCATGATTAACACTCAAATGGATGTGAAATACAAAAAACACATATCAGTTCAGCTAAAGCCTAGCTTTACTGATACAACAAACGTTATCTTAGCAGTTTTTATATACAGAGAGAGAAAAAAAGATTTAGTACAATGATCTCACCCAATAATTCCAGATGATTCACTGCTTCATAGAAATGGTGGCCAATCAGTCCCTGAAAGCAGAAGGTGCAATCAGTGAATAATCTTTATGACTGGCAAAATCCAGACAGGTGTTGAAGGCTGGATTTATGACAACACACACTTAACTTTCCTGCTGTCTGCTGTTATGATATTCTTCAACTTCATTCCTTTGATGACTCTTTGCTTCTCAGTACCATTGATTGGTATTCCTGCAATTAGCATACTGTCCATATTTTATCCTGTAAGCAAATTCCTTTGTGCAACAGACCCATCACATGCACATCTCCTAATATGCTCCTTTTTCCAGTGTCTTAATCTGTGCATTGTCCATTGGTTTCCTCTTATCACCTTTCATTAACATAGCCAATCATTTAATCCCTCTGATTCAGGTGGTTAGTGCCAAGTTTAGTTAATTTGAGCTGGCAACAAAGCTATTACTATGTTAGGTTAGAAAAACTTCTCACAGTGATAAAAAAGGAAAGAAACAACGTACTCAAGGCCATAAGCTGCCTGCGAGAGGCTATAAGCTGTGAAAACATCTCAAGGCCAGCTGATATTGCAAACACCAGCAAAATAAAAAGTTAAAAATAATAATGAAGCTATAAAAAACTTAAGCAATGGTTAAATAAGGCTAAATATAAAAGAAAAGTTTAAATACTCCACTCAAGCACTCCACTCAATTCACCACTCAAGCAGGTGAAACCTTAAGCATAAATGGGACAAGCTACCAGGAGCTCTCCCAACCCCAACTCTGGAAGTGGGGTCCCCAGGATCCATCTTGCTTCCCTGCTGTATTTCCCTAACTTGTACTTCCCTAACTAGCTGTGCCTTAAACATAGTTCTGGTAGCACATCTTCCAAACTTTGCCCATTCTCAAACCCTAAACTTAAACCTAATACTAACCTTAGCTTGGGCTGCTCTAGCAGTCCCTATCCCAAGCAACCTGACCACAGGACCTGGCTTACAGAGTTCCCAGTCCTGATAATTAAGCCTCAGTGGGGGAATCCCTAGGTTCCACAAAACCCACTAGATCAAGAGAAGCATTCCCACCTAGTCCTTTCCCAGCAAGTAAAGCTCATCTCCATCCTCCCTATAATTGCTCTTCACATATTTGAAGACTGTTTTCAAATCCCACCTCAGTCTTCTCTTCTGCAGACTGAATAATTCAGTTCTTTCAGCCTTTCTTCATAAGTCTTGCCTCCTAGGCTCCTAATAATTTTTGTTGCTCTCCACTGGACTCTTTCCAAATTGCCTATATCTGTCTTGAAGTGTAGGGCCAAAACAGGACACTGTACTCCTAATGAGGCCTCACTGGTGCTGAAGAGAAGGGAAAACTCATTACCTTTGGATTGCAAGTGACACTCCTGTTAATATCATCTGTTGGCATTGTAATACACTGCTGTTGGATTTTTTGCAAGAAAAGCACACTATTGGCTCACATTCAGCTTAGGGTCTACTGTAACTCCCAGGTCCTTTTCTGCACTAGTAAAAACTAACAATTTGTTCACCAGTCTATATTTGTGCATGCACTGATTTCATTCCAAGTGAAGGACTTGGCACTTGTTCTTGTTGATAATACTGGACCCAGACAGATTCCTTGGGAATCCCACTTGATACCTCTTCCCGGCTACACACTGATCCACTGATCACTGATATGATTAGCTAATCAGTTATGTGTCCACCTTACATTAAATTTCACATAGTCTGCATTTCTTTAACTGGTTAATGAGAGTATTGTGGGAGACAGTGTCAAAAGCCTGGCTCAAGTCAAGGTAGATCTCAAATAACACTTGCATGCTTGAATAATGTGCTTTAATGTGGAGGAACTGTGTCTTAGAACTCCTAACTCAAAGGGTCCAAACCTGTGTCAATAACTCTACCCTTCCTCCTGACAAATTATAGTCTGGGTAAGCAAGTGGATTTTAGAATACTTGGAAGAGCCAACCTTCAGCTTTTCAGAGAGGAACTAAGAGCCTAAGGGCAAAAAGAGGGGTATATAAGCAGTGGAAACAGGGAGAGATTACTGAAGAGGAGTATGGCTCCTTAGCTCACAGTTGTAGGGAGGTAGTTAGAAAGGCCAAAGCTACCATGGAGCTGAAGATGGCATCCCAAGTTAAGGATAACAAAAACTTGTTTTTCAGATATATAGGGAGTAAAAAGGAAGGCCCAGGGTTGTATAGGGCCACTACTGAATGAGCAAAAGCAATTGGTGACAGACAGGGGGGACAAGGCGGAACTCCTCAATGAGTTCTTTGCCTCAGTGTTCCTAAATGAGGGACAAAACAACTCTTACAATGGGATCATAGAGAAACAACAGCAGGGCGCCAAACTACCAAGCATTGACCCTGAGATGGTGCAGAGTCACTTGGAAGGACTGGATGTGTTTAAGTTGGCAGGCCTGGATGAGCTCCATCTGAAGGTACTGAAGGCGCTGGCTGATGTCATTGCACAGCCACTGGCAAGAATATTTGAGTACTTGTGGCACACGGGCCAGGTCCCGGAGGACTGGAAAAGGCCAGTGTGGTCCCTATTTTCAAGAAGGGGAGGAAGGAAGATCCAGGCAACTACAGGCCAGTCAGTCTCACCTCCATCCTTGGTAAAGTCTTTGAAAAGATTATTAAGGCTCATATATGTGAGAGCCCAGTAGGAAAAATTATGCTGAGAGGAAACCAGCACGGGTTTGTAGCAGGTAGATCATGCCTGATTAATCTAGTCTCTTTTTATGACCAGGCTACAAAACACCTGGACGCAGGTGTAGGGGTAGATATCATTTACTTAGACTTCAGGAAGGCCTTTGATATAGTATCCCACCCCATACTGGTGAACAAATTAAGAGGCTGTGACTTGGATGATTACACAGTCTGGTGGGTGGCAAATTGGCTAAAGGGTCATACCTAGAGGGTGGTGGTGGATGGGTCGGTATTGACCTGGAAGAACATGGGGTCCTACAGGGCTCGGTCTTCGGCCTGATACTCCTCAATGTCTTCATCAGTGACTTGGCTGAAGGAGTAAAGTGCACTTTGTTCAAGTTTGCGGATGATACAGAACTGTGGGGAGAAGTGGACACACCGGAGGGCAGGGAACAACTACAGGCGGACCTGGACAGGTTGGACAAATGGGCAGAAAACAATAGAATGTGATTTAACAAGGAGAAATGCAAAGTGCTGCACCTAGGGAGGAAAAATGTCCAGCACACCCAGTGCCTAGGAAATGACCTGCTCGGCAGCATGGAAGCAGAAAGGGATCTTGGAGTCCTAGTGGACTCAAGGTGAACATGAGTCGTCAGTGTGACGAAGTCATCAGCAAAGCTAACCGCACTTTATCGTTGCATGACAAACAGAACCAAGGAGGTGATACTTCCCCTCTATTGGGAGCTGGTCAGACTGCAGTTGGAGTACTGCATCCAGTTTTGGGTGCCACACTTTAAGAGGGATGTGGATAACCTGGAGAGGGTCCAGAGAAGGGCCACTCGTATAGTTAAGGGCTTTCAGGCCAAGCCCTTGGGGAGACACTAGGGCACCTGGACCTCTTCAATCTCTGCAAGAGAAGGTTGAGAGGTGACCTTGTGGCTGCCTATAAATTCATCATGGGGGAGCAGAAGGGAATTGGTGAGGCTCTACTCAGCAAGGCGCCCCTGGGGGTTACAAGAAATAAACTAGCATAGAGCAGATTTAAACTGGACATTAGGAAGAACTTCTTCACAGTTAGTGGCCAAAATCTGGAATGGGTTCCCAAGAGAGATGGTGCTCTCCCCTACCCTGGGGGTCTTCATGAGGAGGTTTGATAGGCATCTGGCTGGGGTCATCTGAACCCAGCACTCTTTCCTGCCTATGCAAGGGGTCAGACTTGATGATCTATTGAGGTCCCTTCTGACCCTAACATCTATGAATCTATGAAAGTCCATTTGTCTTGGTTGCAAGCAATGGACAAGCTGAATACTGCTGAAGGAACAGCTTTGAGACCCATACAGCATTCATTTTGGTAGTTGCTTTCCTTTCTCCCTACTTAGGTCAATGCTTGAGAGCTTGCATTATGCAGGAGTTCCCCTAAAGCTGGTGCTCATGAAAGTCAGAGAAGGGACTTCATACAGCAACAGGAGCCAGGTAGAGGGTCCAGATCTCCCTCAAATGATATTACCTACGCAGTCTAGACTCTCTTGACCCCAAATTGTATCATGGAGCTGGTAGAGTGACTCTGACACACCTACAGGGTTGACAAGACCAGATCAAAGCTCTTGGCAGGGTGGTGTGGGGGAGGTGAAAGGGGCAGAGTTTCAGGGAGAAGAACTCATATCTGCTTAAATGAGTAGGGTTCCCTCAGATCCTGGAAAATATAGAGAGGCAAGGTAGATGGACCGAGGCACACCCTAACCAGTGGGACTTTCCATGGGAAAGTAGGGAGAGCAACTTTGACTATTCTACGTGGAAACATAGCATTGCAACCTCCAAATTAGGACTTCCTAGGCCTCTAAATGCTGGAAGCGGTCAGGGAATAGTGGCAGGGGACAGGTTAGTTTGCACAGACACTGCATAAATACTTTTTACTGGGTATCTAGTCTGCCACTCTGAGATACAGAATACTGAGCTAAACAGACCCCTGTGGTCTGACCCAGTATTGCATCTCTTGTGTTCTCTGTTTATGCTCATTGGAGTCACACCTATATTTAGAATATATAAAAAAATGATTTCAAGATTGTACAAGGAGACTGCAATGCAAAAGCCGGTATATACAAACAAATGGCTGGTAAAGAAAACCTGCATGAAACCTCCAATACAAATAGGATAAGGCTTATGAGCTTTGCCTCAAGCAAAAATAAGATTATTAGAAAGCCAACCTTTTCCACACAAAAACATACACAAATAAACATGGGTATCTTGAGATAGAAGAACAGCAAACCAGACTGATCATATACTTATAGAAAACAACACAGAAACAGCATGAGAAATAAAAGACGTTTCAGAGGTGCAAATCTAGACACAGATCATTTTCTTATAAAAGGAAGAACAGACATGAGATTGAAAGTGGGCAGCAGACATAAGGTCCTGCAGAACACAGATACATTTGATATTGAACAACTTAGACAAAGGTGGCTGAGCAATGTCAAGTAGAAATTAAAAACAGGTTTCTGGTTTTTTAAGAACTCTTTGAAAAGAATGAAAACATGAGCAAAAATAATGAGTACCAACAATCAATGGAACTACATAAAGAATATCATCAAAGAGCGCATAGAAAAAAACAGTAGGGATATAAGAGAAAATCAGAAGAAATGGATGGT
The DNA here is from genome assembly GCF_052110815.1 of Crocodylus siamensis. Taxonomy (NCBI): domain Eukaryota; kingdom Metazoa; phylum Chordata; order Crocodylia; family Crocodylidae; genus Crocodylus; species Crocodylus siamensis. The sequence goes on along the minus strand of NC_143395.1, from coordinate 150,612,376 downwards.
ATGATAGTAAAGGTATGCAAGCAACAAATAAAATGAAGTTGTAAGACAAAAGCTCTTTTAGTGAAATTCAAACTAGGAATTGAGCTCAAGTTTGGAAGAATATAAAGAATTCATCCAAGAAACAAAAAAGCTTCAAGAAACAAAAAAAAGTCAGCGCTTGGTAAACCAGCTCCAGGATAATCAAGGAACAATACGGGAAAATATTGTAATTAATTTCTATAAAGTAGTTGGAAACTACAAACAAGGATATCAAGCACCTACATTAGCCAAAATAGGAAACCTTCTAGCTGACAAGACAGCAATTGTAGAGACACGGAGAAATTATTTTACAGAAGTATTAAACTGTACAACATCTACAATGCCAGTAGAACAAGAAAAGTATTCATCGGCTGAACCAAAAATAGAAGAACCATCTTTTGTGGCATAAAAACAGCTATAGTTTTATTATTTATATTAATATATATATAATTTATTATTTAGTTTATAGTTTTATCCAGGAGGCGCTACTTCACTTTCAGGGCGGCTAGGATCTGGAACCAACTTCCAAGAGAAGTGGTGCTGCCTCCTACCCTGGGGGTCTTTAAGAGTAGGTTAGATGAACACCTTGCTGGGGTCGTTTGACCCCAGTACTCTTTCCTGCCATGGCAGGGGGTTGGACTTGATGATCTGCTCAGGTCCCTTCTGACCCTACCAACTATGAAACTGCAGTAAAACTAAAGAACAAAAAAGTACTAGGAAGTGATGGTATTTTAGCTGAAACAATAAAGTACAGAGGGGAAGAGCTGTATAAACAAATCCATACATTAGTTCTTCTTATCTGGAAGGCATCAATTCTATTTGATGAATGGGGAGAAGCCTTAATATGTCCCCTCTTCAAAAAAGGCAGCAAACTGGAGTGTCAAAATTACAGAGATATCACCCTATTAATAACTATTTACAAAGTATTTTCTAACACCTTGCAACACTTATTACCTTACACAGAAAAAATTCTGGGAGAATACCAGTGTGGAGTCCACAGTAATAGATTGACAAAGGACTAAGTCTTCTCACTAAGGGTGTGTACATATATTTTTTTGGTGGGGGTTAGATTAAGTTAAAAATGACCACCTGATCTCAGGTAAATGGTGATGGGGGGGCTTGTAGGCAGGGGAGCTTGGGAAGATTGAGGGCAGGCAGTGCCCATAGGGGGTGACTAGGGGGACTTGCAGTGCTTGCAGAGAGATTGGTGGCAGGCAGGGTCTGTGGGAGGGATCAGAGGAATCAGGGGGCAAGTGGGGTCTGCAGGAGGATCCGGGAATTGGGGGGGTAAGCAAGGTCTGTGGACAGATGGTGGGGCAGGTGGGTCAAAGGAGGGTTGCTGTGGTCTGAGAGGGATTGGGGGGCATCAAAGGGGCTCATGGAGTCTGTCAGGGGATGATGGCTTGCCTCCCCCATGCCTCCTGGGACCAGGGGCTATTTTTAGCCTCCCAACCCTCCGCATTTTGCCCATCTCTCCTCCCACCCTGACTTACTTGCTCAGCTCTTGGCACTGGTGAACACTGGTAAAATTGGCACTAGGAGCAGCTTATGGAATTGGGGGGTGGGTCTGGCTGGTTCATGGCAGGGCATTGTCTTTCTGGGGGTGCAGGGAGGGGCCAGGGCTAAAAATAGCCTGGTGCCAGGGAGGGGGTAGGAAAAGCTCAGCCTCAGGGCTAGGGCTGCACTTGAAATGGTACAGAAGTTTGGGACGGTTAGAGTGGTCTAAAAATGGCCATCCCAATCTAAGTTAGGTGTACTTTGGAGGTAGGAGTTAACTTGGATCAGGTCAGCTATTTTTTGATCTATCTAACTATCCTGAACTTCCGTACAGGTCGCACAAAGATGCACCTAACTAGTATAAGGACTGCACCTGTAAAAACTAAGTTAGATCAGGTGGCCATTTTAAATGTGATCTAACCTCCCCAATTATCTGTACCTAGCCCATGACAAATAGCTGAAAAAAATGGGAATTTAATTTAAGTGTACACATTCTATGCATAGACTTCCAGAAAGCCTATGATAAACTAAGCAGAGAAAGCCATGCTAGCTGAATTAAGAATTCTCAACAAACCGATTGAACTCATTAAAGTTTGCATGCATGAATCAAGAAACAGAACTGGTGTCTATGGAAGAAAATCAAACTCCTTCCCAGTTAGAGCCAGATTGAGACAGGGAGATGGTCTATCCCTGATCCTATTCAAACTACAGTAGTGTAAGAGTGATGTTGTAGCCCTGTTGGTCCAGAAATTATGCGTGAGGCAAGGATTTGTTAGAGTGATATCTTTTATTGGGTCAACTATATAGATGGGATAAAGTTAAACTTTTGAATGTAAGACATTATTTTCAGAAAGCTTGTCTAACTTTATTCTAACTACATAGTTGGTCCAATAGAAAGTATCACCCTAAGAAATCCTTGCCTTTCATATAATTTATGTACCATCATAGCTACAACATCACTCTTACACTATCGCAACATGGATGATATTGAAATCCAGTGTCTATAATTGGAAATTCACATCCTGAAGAAACAAGAAGCCAGGCTTCACAGCGACATCTTATTCAGCCTGTGCAAGAAAAATAACATTATCCCAAGGACTCATCACCTGCAGTTCTCTAGCTAACACACACAACTCCCTGTATGCAACACAACTATTCAGGAGAATTTTGGAGAAAGTCTGAGAAACCATCTCCTTTATCTAACCTACTTCAAAAGAGATCAGCTCAAACAAGAGATACTCACACTACTAAACTGAGAGACATTAACCTGGAGACATACCTAACTACTATGCAGCAGACCCAAACATACTACCAAAAATATTTGAGGACAGCCATCCAAGATAAGAAGAAAAAGTAGAGTCAGCTATCGCAAAAGCCACTTCATAGGCAGCACGCCAGCAGCACAGGAAGGAATCAAAATAGCAGCACTCCAAGCATGAACTCCATCAACCTATTGCAAAACACACTGTCCCAATTTGAAATTAAGCTTACTGGGGAAAGAACATCTTACATCTGAAAGCCTGTCTAATTTTATCTTAACTACGTAGTTGGTCCAATGAAAGATATTACCCTAAAAAATCCTTGCCTATTCAACTGGCACTGGAAAAAATAATCAGGAGCATAAACAGCATGAGGGGAGGAGTTCAAATGAATGGAGAGCATAAAGTTCTCACATATGCTGATGCTGTAATAAGTGAAAATGGGAACGAGATTGAAGCTCTGTATATTCAGCTAACACATGAAGCAAAGAAAATTGGACTAGAAGTGAACTGACCTCAGGGGAACCAGAAATTTATTTGAAGAGTTTAACTATATTTTCTGTCACTGTGATTGAAATTATGCTATGGTAACTTCTCTTTAGTTAGTTCCTCAGCACTTGCCTGAGATTGGGCACAACTGGTTTTGGTATGCTTGAATAGGCAGCAGAATACGGAAGTATGGGTTGGATGAATGGACTGTAAGGTGGATAAAATACTGGCGAAACCATCAGGCACAGAGAGTAGTAGTTAATGGCTTGATGTCTAGTTGGCAGCCAGTATCAAGTGGGGTGCCCCTCAGGTCAGTCCTGGGACTGGTTTTGTTCAATGTCTTCATCAATGACCGGGAAGATGGCATAGAGTGCACCCTCAGCAAGTGTGCAGATGACACCAAGCTGGGGGGAGTAGTAAATATGCTGGTGGGTAGGTTAAGATTCAGAGAGACCTATACAAATTGAAGAATTGGGCAAAAAGAAATCTCTTGAGGTTCAATATGGACAAGTGCAAAGTCCTGCACTTAGGACAGAACAATCCTACACACTGGTACAGGCTCGGGGCTGACTGACTAGGCAACAGCTCTGTAGAAAAGGACCTGGAGGTTATAGTGGACAATAAGCTGAATATGAGCCAACAGTGTGCCCTTGTTGCCAGGAAGGCTACTGGCATACTGGGTTGCCTTGGTAGGTGTGTTGCCAGCAGATCAAAGGAAATGATTCTTCCCCTCTGTTCAGCTCTGGTGAGGCTATATCTGTTTTGGGCCCCCCCACTACAGAAAGGATGTGGACAAATTGGAGAGAGCCCAGTGAAGGGCAACAAAAATGTTTAGGGGGCTGGGGCACATGACTTCTGATGAGAGGCTGAGGGAACTGGGCTTATTTAGTCAAAAGAACAGAAGACTGAGAGGAGATTTAACAGCAGCCTTCAGCTACCTGAAGGGCGTTTTGAACAAGGATGGAGCTGGACTGTTCTCAGTGGTGGCAGATGACAGAACAAGGAGCACCGGTTTCAGGTTGCAGCGAGGGAAGTTTAGGTTAGATATTAGGAAGAATTTTCTCACTAGGAGGATAGTAAAACACCGGAATGGGTTACCCAGAGAGGAGGTAGAATCTCCTTCCTTGGAGGCTTTTGAGACTTGACTAGACAAAGCCTTGACTGGCATGATCTAGTTGGGGATGGTCTTGCTTTGAGCAGGAGGTTAGATTAGACGACCTCTTGGACTAAGGTCCCTTCCAGCCCTAATTTTCTATGATTCTGTGATACATCAACAATACTGAACAGCTAGCTTACTGAAAAGATTAATTATGGAACTCTACAACATTCAAATCTGTTCAAAAGAAAGGGCAAATATATTGCAAGTGTACATAGTACTTTTGCTGCTTCCCTTTCCACTACTCACTATCTTCTTTTCTATGGGGGCAGGGGTGTTCAACCCCTAGCCTGCAGGCCAGATCTGGCTCACAGAGCTGTGTCATCCAGTTTGCAGGGCTCCCCATGGACTCAACAATTTAGCTGCAGGGGGTGGTGGCAACATTAACTACCCCTCCCCAGCTGCCAAAATCCCAGACCCATGGGGAGCCTGGCAAATGAGCAATGTGGTCCTGAGCATTAGATTGGGCTGGGACAGTGCAGAGCCTGATCTAGTCATGAGGCCTGGGTGCATAAGGCCCAATCCAGGTGGTGCGAGGCATGATCAGGGCATATGGGCAGTGCAAGTCAGGATCTGGGCATCACCTCAGTTTTTCCAGCCAAAAAGTATTCATGTTTATATTTGGTTGCTCTGAAAGTGTACTTTTTTTGTCAATAAATTATTTCTCTGAGAAATTTCACCCAGTTCTAGTTAAAGCATGCTGCTGTGCTGTAAAACATAGGATCAGAAGAGGATTTTTATCTTGTGGGATGCTGTTTATTTTCCAGAATTTGTATGTTAAAGAATCATCATGATTATAGCGCCTTATCTTATCTAACTTAGTTTGTACATGACCACTGAAATTGTATTACATTTCCCTGGAAAACTTAGTATATATTTGATCCCTCATGCTTCCAACTGCACCCACAGAAGCAGACTAATTGCTTCAAATCAAACCAGTCTTATCTACTGAAGAGGTGAAAACCATAAAGTGAGAAATCTTCAAATCTATTATTAACTAAAGGCAGTCTATGTTTATTATTATGGTCACTACATAAAGCAAATCTTTTAAACCTTGACTTCACAAACATGACGGCAGATCAGAAATCTTGGTGTTTTTACCATAGTCATAATGTAGAAATGTAAACATGCATTTGTGTTATGTTTGAAATGAGGTTTTGATTACTGGAACCCTAGTTTCCTTCCTTGATGTTATACTGAGATGCATGGGTAAACTGAGGTGATTAAATTATAGATACAAGTGATTTTCTTGGTACCCATATACTTCAGTATTGGCACTTTGTAAATATAAGAAGAAATATTGCATGCACCTTGTATTGAAAAACTTTTTTCCATCTCTGTTAGAAGACTTTTCATCAGTCTAACAGATCTCATTACTAGGGAATTTTTCTTTTGATAGCCACTGGGCACGTCCACATGAGATGCTATACTAACTATACAATGGATGGTGGCCCACTGGCTGGCACAGCATCTGAACGGGTCCTGCAGGGGTCACAATCAAACAGAAGATGAATATGAGCCAACAGTGCAATGAAGTTGCCAGCAGGGCAAACAGATCTCTGGCATGCATCAGCCAACGTGTTGCCTATAGATCCAGGGAGGTGTTTTTCCCTCTCTTTTTGGCATTGGTGAGGCCACAGCTGGAGTACTGTGTCCAGTTCTGGGCACCGCATTTCAGGAAGGATGTGGATAAGCTCAAAAGGGTGCAGAGAAGGGTCACCCATATGATTAGGGGCCTGGAGGATAGGCCTGATGAGGAGAGACTCCAGGAAGTGGGCCTGTTCAGTGTGAGAGGTGACTTGATAGTTGCCTACAAGTATGTCAGGGGTGCGCATCAAGATTTAGGGGAGAAACTCTTCAGGAAGGCATACCCTGGGAAGATGAGCACCAAGCTAATGGAGGGAAAATTTAGGCTGGACATAAGGAAAAACTTATTTTCGGTAAGGGTAACTAGAATCTGAAACACACTCCCAGCAGAGGTGGTGCAGTCGCTGTCCTTGGTGATGTTCGAGAGGAGGCTGGACGAGCACCTCCTTGAGCTTGTTTGGGCCCAATAACTTCCTGCCCATGGCAGGGGACCAGACTTGATCTTGCAGGTCCCTTCTGGTCCTTTGATTCTGTGATTCTAAAGTTCATCGCTATGGTGACGTGGCGTGGGCAGGAACAAACCATGATGCTGACGATACATTACCATAGCGATGAGCTACGTCATTCTAGCATGTCATTACGGTGATGCAGCTGCTAAAAATAACTGCACTGTTGGGATGGTGCAGTAACAGATGTTACTGTGCTGTCACTTAGTATTTCCTAATGCAGTACTAAATGACAGTGCAGTAACACCTGCGCCATCTGGGGCATGTGTAGATGTACCCATGGTACATTTTCCTTTTTAAAATGCAGGTCCTCAGCTCAGTCCTGAAAAAAGGACACCTTGTAACTAAAAGCTTGTCTAAATCTCTGGCAGCCATGCAGTTAGTTCCATAAAATACATCACCCATAAAATATCCTTGCCTTTTGCATATTTCCTGGACCATCATAGCTCCAATATTATGGCAAATTCTCTATTAATGAGTCTATTTTGCAGAGAATTATAAAATCATAGAAAAGTAAGGCTGGATGGGACCTCTGCAGGTCATCTAATCCAACCCTTTACCAGAGGCAAGATCAGCCATCCCATACAAATCCTTGTCAATCTATTGCTAAAACTATGTAATCAATCCCAAATGTGGTGATCTGGCTGACCCTGAGCAGAGGGGCAAGACCCTCTAGTCAGGAACCTCCAGGTTTTCATCCACGTAGGTGCACTGGCACACCACACTCAAAGTCCCCAGCTCTGGCTGCAGCCAACATTCATTGCTTCCGAGAAAGGTGGAAATGAACCCCTCCTTCCCAGCCCCATAGGGCAACCAGCAAAACCCAGAATAGTAGGAAATACCCATAACATAGTTTCATAGTTTCTAGGGTTGGAAAGGACCTGAGTAGATCATCTAATCTGACCCCCTGCCATGGCAGGAAGGAGTACTGGGGTCAAACAACTCCAGCAAGGTGTTCATCTAACCTCCTCTTAAAGACCCCTAGGGTAGGAGCCTGCACCACTTCTCTTGGAAGTTGGTTCCAGACCCTAGCCGCCCTGACTGTGAAGTAGCACCTCCTGATATCTAGCCTAAATTTACCCTCTGCCAGCTTGTGACCGTTATTCCTGGTCACTCCTGGCAGTGCTCAGGGGAACAGGGACTCCCCCAGTGCCTGCTGGTCCCCCCTGACTAGTTTGTAACAGGCCACTAGATCCCTCCTCAGCCTTCTCTTTTGGAGGCTGAACAGGTTCAGGTCCCACAGCCTCTCCTCATAGGGCCTGCTCTGCTGCCCCCTGATCATATGAGTGGCCCTCCTCTGGACCCTCTCCATGCTGTCCACATCCCTCTTGAAGTGCGGCACCCAGAACTGGACTCAGTACTCCAGCTGCGGCCTGACCAGTGCCGCATAGAGGGGGAGGATCACCTCTTTGGACCTGCCTGAGATGCATCTGTGGATGCATGACAAGGTGCGGTTGGCCTTCCTGACTGCCTCCCCACACTGCCGGCCCATGTTCATCTTGGAGTCAATGATGACCCCAAGATCCTTTTCCGCCTCTGTGCTGACAAGAGGGGAGTTCCCCAACTTGTAGGTATGGTGCCGAATGTTCCTCCCCAGGTGCATCACCTTGCACTTGTCTGTGTTGAATCCCATCCTGTTCTCATCTGCCCACCCTTGTAACCTGTCTAGGTCTGATTGTAGCCTGTTGCATCCTTCCAGTGTGCCCACGTCACCCCACATCTTAGTGTCATCAGCAAATTTGAACAGGGTGCTTTTTATCCCCTTGTCCAAATCACTGATGAAGATGTTGAACAGTGCGGGCCCGAGGACCGAGCCCTGCGGAACCCCACTGCCCACGTCCTTCCAGGTTGAGAAGGACCCATCCACCACCACTCTCTGGGTGCGGTCCTCCAGCCAGTTGGCGACCCATTTGACTGTGTGGGTGTCGACGCCACAGTCCCCCAGTTTCTTAATGAGAACGGGGTGAGAGACAGTGTCAAAGGCCTTCCAGAAGTCCAGGAAGACTATGTCCACTGCTACCCCTGCATCTAAGGATTTGGTGACCTGGTCATAGAAGGCCACCAGGCTGGTCTGACAGGACCTGCCTCTAATGAACCTGTGTTGGTTGCCCCTAAGCATAATCTCCCCTGCTGGCCCCTTGTGGACATGTATGATTGTATGTATGATTTTGATTATTCCCAAGACATAGCACCTTACATTTGTCAGCACTGAACTATATCCTGTTAGCTCCAGCCCGAATTTCCAAGATCTTTCTGAATTGTATTCCTGTGCTGTATTCTTAATCCTTCCCAGTTTTGTGTCATCTGCCAATTTGCTCAAGAAACTCTCTATTCTAGCATGAATATCATGGTGACTTGATAAAGTCAGTATTCACTGATTCATGATTTACTATTACAATCAGCATCTCAGACCTGAGAATCTCTAGTATCCCAATATCTTAGGAAGCTGATGAAGAATGTCTTGCATTTGAAAGCTTGTCTAACTTTATTCCAGTTATGCAGTTGGTTCAATAGAAGACATCACGTCAATAAGTCCTCGTGTCTCACAATCAGTATCTCACACACTTTGCCCAAGTACAGACATGTCCTACAGACATTCCTGAGAGCTAAGTAGCCATGTGGGTGACATCCCATTATTCTGAACATCTATTCCCTGTTGCTTCTTTGCATGGCAAAGGAAGAGTGTGTCTCCAGGGGTCTCATCAGCATGCAGCATTGACTCTAGGAAATATCTAGTCATTAATTGCCACCATGAGACTCCATGTGTGAGATCTTGGCTACAGTAAATAGGTGTTTGCCATTGACTTCAGTAAGGTCTGGATTTCACTCTATATCTTCAGGTGAATGTGATGAAAATCTGCTCTGGCTAAATATGTTTGATTGGTACTACTGGCAGACATGCAAAACCTAAGTACCAATGTATGCATTGACATGTGGAGGACTGCTGCCACCTAAATATCCCCCTGGTCCTGGAGGAGGTAGAGGAAAGAGGCAGGTGCTAACTGGTGGGAACATGACTACAAGCTAAGATCCTTGGGTGGTAGTGTATGGCAGGAAAGAATGAAGCCGGGAAGAGAAGTTGTCAGGGGACCCCTGCCAATCTGGGCACATTTAGGAGCTCTAGCATGATCATAAACATATAAAATGTGCCATTATGTAAGTCTGACAGAATTTGGTCCTGTGTTTGCCAGGAAAAAGGCTAGCAAATGACATTTTTTAAAGTGAAAGCTGTGATTAAGGGAAGTCTGTAACAGTCACAAGCCTTCTTAGCTGCTGGGGCTTATGCACTGAGGATCAAGCATAGAGCAATGCTGTTAAGGAATTTGAGCTGACGCCATGGGTTTTCTTTGTTCGGGCAGGTGGGGGCGAGCGTGTGAGCCTTCCAAACACATCCAAAGATACTTACTGCTGAATGTTATCAGCATAATAACTAGGATAAATCTGGTTTGATATTTTCAAAAATTATATTTCAAAATAATATCTGAAAGACTGTCCCTGTTTACATGATCTTATGAATAAATGAGGTTGTTTCCCTTAACATGTCAAATATTTTTTAAAAATATAATTTCTGACATTCCTTCATCTGTGTCTAACAAGGACTAGTTTGAACAGCTAGGAAAATGTTATGTAATTTGTGAGTTGCTTGGATTTCATTGTAGACTCTGAAGTAGGCAGCAATTGCAAATGTTGCCATTTGGCCCTGGAATTAGTTTCATTGCAGCCTGACATGTTTGCCCTGTGTGCCATTCTTTGGTTTTTCCCCCGCTTGTTTCGTGAGTGCCAGTGAAATGTCACAGCTCAAGTATCATGGAGTTCAAAGAGCGGCCATGCCTCTGTCCCCACTGAATTAACAAGGGGCCTCATTGAGCGATTGTTCCAGGGAAACTTTCCACCAGGGAGGTACTGGCTGCTTATCTGTGCTGGTCCCAAACATTTCCAAATGCTTTTACACTCTGCTTCTTTCATTAATTGGATTGTTTGTTTTTGAGCTTGTTGCTGAGTGAGTCAGATTGTCCCACGCCTGCCTAACAAATCCTGAAATAATTGTGACTAGTTCAAAGTAGTTCTTAAAGGGTGAGCCCAGGCATACAGACCTGTCTGGTTTCCTGAGCCTGCTGTGAATACTTAATTCATGCTGAATTTATCCAGATGTCAGGGAAAGTCTTGAATGGTAACCGTAGGTTAAAATAACGTGTCCATACCTTCCTTGATGGTTCTTTTTTTTCCTGGGCTACTATCAGGATTTATAGATTGATTCAAATTAACCAAGTTTCCTTGTAAAGATCTAGGAAATGATGACCTCTCTGTAATGCCCTCATGCTAGGAAACCTGAACCATACCCTTACAGATATTAACAATCTTTAAGTTAACATAAATCAGGTAGGAAAATTTGCTAGTTTAAAATGGGAACCCTGCAGCATTTTCTACTGGATCTGCAATTGAATATATAGCAACAGGACTCTGCTTTTCTGATCTGAAAAATTGGATCAGTTGGTTTACCATATCCACCTGTTTCTGATGTGTTATAGCTATCCAAAGAGCAGCATACCACAACATACTCCAACAGACCAAATGCACATGCTGTTGAAATTTCATATTCCCATGTATTCCAAGAACACTTTTTACTGTTACAATTTCAGTAGGCGTGGTTCCTACTGGACTGTCTTGAAGTCAACAGCAAACTTCCCATTGGCTTCAGTGAAACTATGATGAGCCTTAGTGTTAGGCCACTTTTGAATATAAATACTGCCTTTCATGGATGAGTCATAGTAGTGTATTACACCATAGATACCTTTTCTCACCAGGGCTAGGGATAGAAATTATATATAAACCAGTATAAGTGATTGGAAACTGGTTCAATTCTGTAACACAAGAGAAATTCAGTGCACATAAACTGCTTTCAAAATGGTCAAAACTGGTTTAAGATAAACCTGGGTGGATGTAGTCTGACTTAACTGATTTAGGTTCAATGAGTTTATTGAACTTCTGTCCCAGGTCCCCTTCAGATTTAAGTTAACTCACAGTCCCCCAGCATCCCTGGATATTTTGCAGGGTGGATGGGCTAGCCTTGGCCCAGGCTGTCTGTTCCAACCCAGCAGGAAGGCATGCTCTAGTACCCCCCAGCTTCTGGCTTGGGTCACTGCAGGCATATGGCTGCATTTCTAGAGAATCAAAAGTGAATGTCTGTTCACTTGCTTATCAGTTTAATCTACACAGTTTGGACTAACCTGAGAAGATTGAATCAATTCGGCATCAGGCTTTTTGTCTGTACTTATCCCAGGAGAAATGCTTTAACATTGAAATATAGACCAAATATAGACCAAAGCCAACAGGACAAAAGAAAGCAGAAAAGCGATATTTCAAACGTTTCTCAAAGCTATAATTCTATAGAATTATAAATTCAGTTTACGTACAACTCGCTTAACTGGAATATAAATGACAGGCAATAATTTCTAACATAAACAGGACCAAGACCCTGTTTTGCTTTTCCACTTGCAATGAAATAAAGACTGATCACAGAAGCACTTTGTAGTTTGCTGTCAACAATCATATTCCTTATCCATGATTTTTATGGAGTCATATAGGTGCTTGCCATTTTGAAGACACATAGAGCCCTGGAGATGGGACATTGAAGAGGTGGGCTCAGGAGCCTATCTGAGTTATGCTTGGATCAGGGGGGAAATAATAAAACCAAAAAGTCCCAGTAGCCCTGATGGCAAAGCTGCTGAAGAGAAGAGCAGGCTGCTGTGCCCAAAAAAAAAGGGACAAAGTCAGCCTTTACCTAATGTTCTGTCTCTTACAAGCTGCAAAACCACCCCTGGGGTACTGAGCACCCAGGCTGCACACATTTCTCTCCTGGGCTCCTTACACAGTATGGCTCAAAGATTGTAGTCACTGCAAATACGGAAAAACAAAAGGGTGCAGCTGAGCAGGCCCTCTGTCCAGCAAGAAAGGGATGATCACATCCTTGAATTCAAGCCCTTTGCTCTCCCCAACACAACACTTAGCCCCTGAGCTACTGAGCACCAGGGCTAGGCATTCTTCTCTCTTGAACTCCTGATATTGTAAGGCCCAAGAGCGTTATGACTGCCCCATTAAGAAAAAACACATATAGTTGAGAGGGTCCCTGTGGAGGGCAGCCATGGGTTTTGAACCAAGAAGCTGAGGATTAGGACTCCAGCAAGATGGCTAACAGCCTATGACTTCACACCCTTCAATCCACTTTGCACACAGCTTTGCTGGGCTAGCAACATGCAGTAGAATGAGCCAAACCTTGAATGTTGCTTGGTGACCTGACCAGATTTTGGCTAGACCCAGATACTCATAGACTTAGGCACTCCAACCACTCAGACTGAAGTAAGGCCTGGAAACAGGGACCTTGGCTCTCCATCCCAAACCCCAAACTTTATGCTCCAGAACCATGCCACCGGTCAGATGGGCTCAGGATCCCATTTAAGTTATGCTTGGGTTGTGGGGAAAAAGCTCTGAAACAGCCCTTTTGTCAAAATTCATGCCCTTTTCTGACTGTCAGAACTATAGCCCATGATTTTGAAGTATTTCTCATATTTTGATACATAGCATCAAACATCCACTTCAAAACTTAGAGGTGCACCAGTTCCATCACTTACAATAAAGCTCTGTGGCCTCTTCTAAGTAAGGTTTACATTCTTAGAAGACAATACTTTAAGTTGAGATTCCAATTTGGAAGTATATGTTGGGGTAAACCGAACAGAATGAATCGGGCCCCAAGGTCACGGTGGGCCGGGGTGGCAATCAGATACGGACAGGTGGGATTATTGGCGTGGAGTCAGGAGATATGGTCCCGTAGTGGATTTGAACAAAGATGAATTTATTTATGCTTTAGGCGTAGGCAGCGATGTCTTCAGTTACAGTATTAACAACAGAGAACAACAAAGGGGTCTGTTGGCCCACGAGGTTCCACGACAGGGCAAGCCTGTTGGATAAGTCCCAGGGCTGGTCAACAGCTCATAAACGGGGGTAAACAGACAAACAGAACTGTAACAGGTAGGTCAATAACCGGGGTCGTGATGCCAGTCCAATGGACAAACGGATGGTCGATGATGAAAGCTGAGGTCGAAAGCCAGGTAAGTAGAGTCATGTCGAGGTACCGAGGGTGATCCGGAGGCAAAGTCAAGGCCAAAGCGAAAACAGTCCAGTAACCGGAGAATCGTCAGTATAAGGAGAATCCAAATCGTAGTCAAGGATGGCGAGAAGTCAATCGAAAGCCGAATAATCAAAACCGCAATCACTATCAGTCAAGGACACAGAGTGCCAAATCGAGGGAGGAGATCAATAGGCCTAAGGGCCTGACTGAGAGACAGTCCCTGGAGCACCAGCCTCTGTCTCCAGCTAACGCGATCTCCCCCCGAGGAAGGGGCTCACTAAAACTTTTATCTGAATTTAGTGGCCAATCAGAACACTCTCCGCAGAGAAATTTCTAGTCAGATTACCTCATGTCAGGTTCTGACTGAGCATGCTCTCAGTCAGAAGCGGACACAATCTGAGCATGCGTCTGTGGGGAAAGTAGGTCAACAATGATTGACAGGCCCGCAGGTCACCCAGGGGGCAAGGGCTGGGTGAGCCTTGGAACTTTCCACTCACAGAGTCCCATATGCATGTCAGTCTCAATCTTCTGTGTTGGCAGCATTTAATCAAAACTTTGCTCTGACAGTATACTGTTTGCTTATTACAGCTTTTATCACCTATAATCAAGAAATCAGCCATGTAACCTTTTGGTAGGACATAAAAGTCAAAATTATATCAGGTATGATCTGAAATTCAGCAGCATGTAGAAAACATCTTGCACAAATGAAATTTGGGACATGAAATATTAGAACTGTGAAGGTGGGACACCACTGTCCTAGCCAGTATCTCTTTAGACCATGGGAACCACATGACAGTGTGTGGCTTGAGATGCTAGGGCTCACTACTTCCCCTGAGAGGTCAATTTCTGCCCACCTGCCCATGCCAGTGCCTAGTGTACTCACCTCGCATACCCTGATATCATGGCTTAGTACAGGCCCTCACTTTGGTCAGAGGCAATCAGTCTGGGTGCCACTCCTCTTTTACATCAAAGGGCTCTTGGCTGACACTAGCTTCTTTCTCTCTTGAACTCCTGATATTGTAAGGCCCAAGAGCATTATGACTGTCCCATTAAGAAAACACACATATAGTTGAGAGGGTCCCTGTGGAGGGCAGCACACTGGACTTTGTCTACCCTGCAAATACTTTAAACAAATCACCAGAATAGTCCAAATAGCATGCCCGTCAAAATAGTCCAGCTGGCTAGTTTACCCAAACAGTCTGAAAGGCCAGGATTGCCCCAAAACAGCTCACTACGCCAAATAAGAAAATACCCCCAATAAGAAAAATAGCAAAACTCCTTAAAGAGCTCTGTCATTCCTGTGAAGCTTCCTACTCTCACTTCCCTGCTCCCTTTACAGCTGCTCCCTTGCCTTTCAGCCAAGGATCCCATTATTGGGGTGCTTCCAAACTTAGCCAATCTTTGCTGGACTTATTCCAGTCCTGGTCTTTCCACAGACTTCCTCTATCACCAGTGGGCTTTCTGCAGACCTACTCACCAACAGTCTCCGGGGTGTATCTTGCGTTAGTCTGAAGAAGTTCTTCTGTCCGCTAACACAACCCTTCTGCCATGCTCTGGTGGTAGCTAGGTTTATATAGTCTAGAGGACCACCCCTTCCAGACAGCACAGCCCAGCTCTTAAAGGCACAGATCCATTTCCTGTATCTCTTCCTAATGGAGCCAGAGGCCAACCATTACAGATTTAAAGCTGCCTATACACGTGCTCTGGGGTGTATGGGAGGAGCGTTTTAATTAAGAGTGGCTCCCAGAAAAACACTCTAACTAAAACAGCTCACCATCACATGTATTAAGCCATGGGACACTTTATCTAAAGCTCATTCAACAAAGTGTAGATAAAGAGCCCCTGTGGCCATTTTGAAATGTGCGGGGGCTTAATACTAGGGGCCTAATCCTTGTTGTGGCAGTGCAGCCCCAACCCCTTCCCCGTTATCCACCCTGAGGTGTTTGTGCACCCACTGGTGGCAATGAGCCCGTCTAGGGCTCCACAGACCCTGGTGCAGCTGCTTGCAGCCTCCCTGCCGCTTGGTGACTAGCAGTAGGGGCCTGCTCAGAGCCTGAGCCAGCTGTGGCATGCCAAACAAAATAGCTTCACATGCCACACATGCTGGAGGTTGCCAACTCCTGGTCTCCCACTTACAATGACAGTACCCTAAACACCAGGCTATAACATAGTCTGACCGGGGACACTCTCACCCTTATAGCTGACCCTGCACAACTGGGCAAACAAGACTGAAAGAGTGATATATTTTAATTTCGCATTATATGTGCCCCTAAATACTTTTGGAAATTTAGCCCTTTGTGTGACAATTCTCCATATGTAAAAAAGGAGATAATATTTTCCTTTCTCATGCAGGAGTTGTGAAAATAAATCCAGCAATGTTTCCATAGAGTGAGGAACACAGACATTGCTGCAAATGCCCTGAACATTCTGGCACGTTTAACTTGCCCAGCATCTCATAGAAAGTCTGCGGCCAAGCCAGAAATAAAGTCTAGTTCTTCTGTGTCCTTGGCTGCTGCTTTAGTCATAAGTGTGTTTCTTTTTCTGGAGAAAAAAAAAGAATAAAGGACAGGGAAGTAAAACTAGAGTGCACGGGCGCACACGCATGCACACACACACACTCACACAAAGCTGGTTTTGTGGAAAGTGTTTTTTAAATTTAGTTTTATTAATCCACATATTTTAAGTCATGAAGTACATTTTGCATGCCCTGTAGCAGGGTCACAAATTCTGAACATTTTTTCCATACTGTGTCATGCACTGAGGTCTGTGTGAAGTTGCAAGGATGAGAATTGCTGCTTCTGTTCAATGCATCTGGGTCTGGAATCTTTTTGTTCGGGCAACTCTTCAGCGACAAACATGGCATTGCTGCTGCCAACCTGCAGCCCAGGGTGGTGCCTGTATTGGCATTCCTCCCCCTTTCCATCTGCCCAACTCCCCTATATGGTGGTCTTATTCCATGGAAGCCTTGTACATTCATGACATGCCTCACACAGACTTGCAAGAGTGGCTGCTATTGCAGCCTGGCCAAGACTGAGAACACATCTGCTGGCTGCTGCCACTGCTTCTCTTGCCTGTTTTCCTCCTTACTTCTTCCCTTTCTCCATTCCTTTTCTGTCAGCCTCCTCTCCAGCACTCCTTTTCCCACTTTTATCATTTAATTTTGCTGTTTGTTGTTCATGTGAATACTTGTGTGCTTTGTACAGTGGTTACCAATGACCCCGTACTAGCCTGAAATACAGCTTTCTTGTTAGTGGAGTCAGAAGATGCTCCTGTAACTGATTTTTGAATATGAAAGGCTCTGTCACTTAGAGTGACAATGATTTGCCACATCAGTCCTTTGTATGTGATAGGCTTGCTCTTACCATGTGAGTGCACCAGGGAAAAGGAATGTAGGGACCTAGGGTCTAGTCATCTTCTTTCTCAGTCTCAGGTATGCAGTGGAGCAAAACTGTTTGCTACCCTACAACCCACTAGGAGGATGCCAGGTTGGGTGGCTGGCTGGTATTGGGTGCCCATGAGGGTCCTAATGGGATATGTCAGGCCCATCAACAGAGCAGCTAATGTGGTTGCTTGAGAAAGCAATATGCAACAGCTGGAACATTTGATGCTTTATTTCAAAGTAGCAGCACATTGCATAGCATGAGTCTCTCGTGTGCTGTTAGGATGGGGCCTTCCACTCATTCCACTTCTCCCTGCATGGGTCCATCAAATACGAGTGGAGTTTTGCTGTATGTGCTGTTAGTTGCCTTCACTTCAGCAGCTGTGGCATGCATTTTTCTCAAGAAGCAAACACTTCCCCTATTTGCTTTTAATTATTTATGGTAATAAAATAGAAAAAAAAGAGCCCAAATCTAAAAACTTTTTCCGCAAAAATAAATACACTTTCAGTTCAGATCTGTGGCCATGAAAGCCATCTTAGTTCATTATTATTGCTTATAAAGTAAATTTGTTTTTAAACACAAATCAGAGATTAAAAATCTCATAATAAATATACTGTTGGAGGAAATTAAGGTGGGGTATTTTTCTGTAATTTTCCCAAGAAACACATATGGAAAAACATACTTCTACAAAATAAACTTATTTTATAATATATTTGGACACTGAGCGATTCCACAGATTCATAACTTGCTAATTATTTTTTCTTGTTTAATGTGGACCAGTGAGATGCCAATGAATGTGTGAATATAAAATGTTACACAGGGAACGTGTTTACTGTAAGCATTCACAAATTGACAGATAAGTTATTTTTTGTGCAAGTCTTTGAATAGGAGGTAGCTAGTAACAATGGGAAACACAGATATGTCTCTGCTGATTTTCATTCTCTATAATTGCCTGAAAGAATAGGCAGAGTTTTGCCAATAGCATGCAACAGCCTTCTCACTGATAGAAACCCATGTTTGCTTTTTAAAATACTGCCACTAACTATAACTTAATATAGTAGCCTACCTAATTATTACTTTTGTATGCCTTGTATTTATAGTGGGATTTTCTTTATTGAGTCAATAAAGGTGGGGTCTTTTAAATGGTTTTTCAAACCATATTTTATTTATACCTTTTGTGAGAAGAACATAATCACTAGTTTCATTACCTGTGCAATATTTTTTACTCAGCTATAATAGCCAAATTAAACAAAAAAATAATTTGGAGATGCATGAACAAAATTAAGGCCGGTTTCTATAAGAATGAATGTTATGCTCATGCTCTGTTCACCAGAGAAATCAAGAAAGATTCCTATAATTTAACAGGCTAATAAAGAAAGGTGTGACGCTAATGTCTGTAGTACAGCAAGAAACCAGAAGATGCCAATATTACAAGCAAGTTGTCTGTTAGCCTTCACTGACTTGGCTGCAAACACATTCAGTTGCAGTGAGATTTTAGGACTCTTATTCCCATTCTCCTGCCCTGGAGTAGTCTGGGAGCATCATGGAGGTGACATTCTTTAGTTTCCTATAGAAAGCACATAGCTTTTGTATGCCCTCTAGTGGCCAGCTCCCCAGGCAGCATTACAGCAACAGCGGTAGGAGCCGTTTCCTTCTAGCCACTGAGCCAAAGCAGCACTGTGGGGCCAGAGCAATAGGATAAAGCTGGAACTATTTTCAGGTAAAAGGGATGGGAAAATATGCTTTTAGAACTGCAATTTCCTAATTAATATGATCTGGATATGAAATATTAATGATTTTTGCCACCTAACAATGTTTCTAAATAGAGAAATCGTGTGTGCCTTACGGTAGTTATAGAAGGAAAGGAAATCCCTGTGGCTGCCCACCACTGCAGTTTGTGGCATGGTATTATATAATCTACATGTAACTAAGAATTATATCTGGTTATTACCATACATCTCAAGTTACTGCAGGTCTGTTAAGAGTTGTCATTAGACCTATGGTAAGGGCCAGATAGAGTGGGAAATTGGGAGCTGCCCCCAAGCAGTGAGGTGTTTTCCTTCTCTCTGTATGCAGAATGTGTGCACCTGTTAAAGGGCCACAGCACTTATAGCCTGTCACATTCAACATCAGGGTTATTATTAGATGCTGAATCTGAGGTACCAAAATTTGCTTCTCGGTTTTCCAGTGGTGGGGTCTGGCTTGGACTCCCCACCCCCGAATCAGGACTTGGGACTGGCTGGACATCCGCAGCATATTTCTTTTGTCTCTGAGAAGGCTCTTGCTTTTGCTTGAGGTTTTTGAAGCGCTTGAGCTTCACCGGGTCCTTGATTTCCTTGGTGCAGCCCAACAAGGTGAAAATTTCCTTCCGGAACTTGGAGCTCATGCCAAAGTAGATCAGGGGGTTGTAGAAGCTGGCAGACTTAGCAAAAAGACTGGCAAGGATGCCTGTGAGATTGGGCACAGGATAGCCACAGGCAGACCACATGGAGATAACAGCGTACGGTGCCCAGGCTATGATAAAAGCTGTGCAAATGACAATAGAAATCTAGGAGACAGAATAAAAAAAATCTTTAGTTACTTTCTCACAGTATAGGATGCTAGGTTGCAGTGAAGAGTATTGCAAAGTAATCATGTGGTGCAGTTTCATGGGGAAGGGACTGAAAAATGTGAGTTGTGTTCCCAGCTATACCACTGGCTAAAACTCTCTATGATTTTAGACAGGTCATTTTCACCTCTCTATGCCTCTGCTTCTCTTCCCAACTTTTGTTTGTACAGTGCCTAGCATAACAGATCCCTGGTCTCAGTTGAATCCTCTAGTGGCTACTGGAATACAAACAATATTGCCAAAATGATTAGTGCTAGGACATGGAATTTCAGTTGCGAAAAGAATTTCAGTTTTTCAGAAAAAATGTAATTCCAAATTGGGATGGAAAGTGAAAAACTTGATTTTTTTTCCCCTGAGAACTGAAATGGTGTCATATTCTCACAGTAGGAATATGTCAGTGTTTCTAACATGAAACAAACTTCCCAGTTTTCTGGTTACTGGGCTATGGGCAAGCTAGGAAGCCTGGAAGCTCTGGACTGCCATCTACTGCCAAGTGGCTGAATTATGGCTCTGATAATGATTTTCTAACAGGAAACTGAAAATTTTTAGCCAAACTGAAATTTTCCTGGGGAAAATTCTGCTTTTGCTGAAAACAAATTTTTCATGAGAATAACATTCCCATGGAAAAATCCTGACCATCTCTACTAACCACAACTAAAATCACATTTTTTCTACAGAAAATGTGAACAGAGTGTTTTAGCAAAGGCAAAGTGATTTTCAATGACTGCCTGTCTTGTATGCATACCAGCCTAACCTCTGGCTTTTTTACTATTCATTCCATCCGGGAAGCGCACACATCAACTGCTGAAACTTCCTTAGCCTGATGAAGGGTTTTTGAACCCGAAAGCTTGCTTATTGTTCTCCAACTATTTAGTTGGTCTAATAAAAGATATCAGATTCACCCAAAGAACCTTGTTAGCAAAAGCAATGCATTTATACATTTCTTGCCATGTTATTGTATACTTATTAGTATACACAGGGAGCATCTACATGTGCTATTAATGGTATAAATACTATGGATGCATTAATACTACACATGCTATTAATGCTATAAATATTGTGCAGCAAGCCTTCCCTGTAAGCACATGTGGTGCAGACCAGTACAGGACTGCTCCTAACCTGCTGTGACCTCCTGCAGCAGTTGGGGGAGCTCCAGGCTGCCCCAGGGTGCTGGCCCAGAGGCTGGTAAGGAGCACAGGGGACGGTCCCAATGCGTACAGGGCCAGGTGAGCTGTGCTGGCTGCAGCAGCATCTGCCTTCTGGTGTGGGGTCCTGATGTACATAGGACTGGGAGACAGCTGCCACTGCAGAGCTCTCCCAACCTTGTGCACCTGGAGACAAGCCCTGTGTCCAGCAGGAGTCCCCTTGCACAGCTGGGGACTCTTGTCCTGCTTCAAGAACAGCTCCCTGGCTGGGAGGAGAAATCCCTGAGCAGCCAGGGGCTGGCCCAGAACTATCCTTTTTTCTTTCTTTCTTTTTTTTTTTAAAGAAAATTTTTCATCTCCCAAGCCAAATCAGCCAAATCAATTCCAAATCCATGAGTCACTCAAGAACCATACATGGCCCTCCTACCAGCAAACATCCTCTACCCCTCCCTGGGGCTTCAGATGCTTCCAAATCCTTTGACAGGTATCTTATGTGTAGGCCCCAGCCCAGAGGCTTGGGGTTCGGATGCTCCTGAGTTTTGCTTGCCCTCACCTGTATGTCCACAGAAGTAAGCTAGGGAAGAATCTCCCATTTCCATAAAGTCGGCATATAGCCAAGATCTTCCCATTGGAAGTGAAAGCAGGAGGCATTACCTGAGCCAGAATACTACCTCCTGACAGAAAAGTGGTTTTCCCCTGCAACTAGGAAAACCCCCTCAGTGGTCATGGTATTTCCCTTGCTAGCCAAGAGCTAGTGGGGAGTTGACCCAAAAGTGGGACAGCTCCTGGCCAGCCCTTGGCTTCACTGGGCATCAGCTGAGTGCTCATCAGGAGCTGCCTCAGAAAGGGGAGAGCTCCCAGCCAGCCCCCAGCTGCATGGGAAAGCAGAGAGCTCCCCAGTTCCAGTGCTGCTCAGCTCCCAGCTTTTGCTTTTTAAAGTCTCCAAATCAGGTGAGATTCCCAGCTCCCCTCCACAACTCTAGTTAATCCCCCAAGCTCAGCAGCATGCCCCCTTCTCTCCCATTCCCCACTCACTCACCTGCCATACCCTGTCTCCAGCTGATGCGGGGCAGGAGGGGCTCCAGCATTGCTCCTGCCCCACTGGCTGCATGGGGAGCCAGCCTCAGCAGCAGCACTGACTGGTGATGGCAGCGAGCAGGTTCCTTCTCCTCAACCTGCTCTTGGGTTGGTGGGAACACTCAGGAAGACCAGGCAGGTTAGAGGAACCTGCCTGCCTGCTCTTATTGCTGCTGTTGTTCTGGGCTGTGCCTGAGTCCCTGTACAATCTGGCTGGAGTGGGGCAGGCACAGCTTTGGAGCACCCTCAAGTCACTGGGTCAGTGAGGGAAAATGGCAGCTGTGCACAGGGGTGGGGATCCTGCTGTTGAACAATGTGGGAAGGGGAGGAGGGAAGAGTCTTACCTGGTTTGGGGACTTAAAAAGTCTCTGGCTGCTGCTCCCACAGCATGGTCTGAAAGAAGGGTGCAATCACTGCACCACATCTGGATCCATCCCTGATTCTTACTTTGTCTTGGTTCAACGCAATTAATGAGGGGATTTTGAAAGCCCTCAGCTTTTAGTAAAATTATTAACATAAATTAAACTGGAGTTAGGTTAATTCTGAACATTTTTTTTTAAATCCTGCCACTAGGGTGCCTCTGAAAAGAACACACTGCAAGGTTTTCTTTTGATTTGTTCAGGACAGGTCTTGTTATATTTAGCTTTAGTTTACCAAATTGCCTCTCAGATGAAGGGACCAAGTAAGGAATTTCAAATACTAGCAAAGTGAGGCCCACATAGTTTTGGCAACCTACAAATATGGTATTTCAGTTTCCCTTTCTCCATATTTTCATCGGACAGTGTGTCATTTTTCCCTCATTTCCCTCATTTTTCCCTCATTTTATTCCAGTGTAATAACAAGTTTGTATTTCCTTCACTGAATATTAACTGTTTCTTAAACCACACAGGGACATTGAGTGCCGGATCTATTTTCTTTTCTAGTGTACTACACAGAGAGTAAATGCTGCAACTTACCCTAGTGACATTTCGCTCTAGTCGCCTCTGTCTGTCTGTTGGGTCAGTCATTCCACTCAGCGTGTGGTTTGACTTTACAGTGTTGATGATGGACACATAAGAGAAGAGCATGATGGTCACAGGTAAGAAGAAACAACAGATAAAAATGGACACAATGTAGGACTTGTAGATAGTAGAAAAACTGGCTTTTGCCCAGTCTATCTCACATGTTCCATACATGCGATCTAGGAAACAGAATATTTGGTTAGGTTTCTAGTGTATTTGATTTATTGGTTTTAAGCATGTACTTTTTCCTTTTAGAAATTAGACAACTTAGGGCAGAATTCTATTTCACTTCACATACCCAAAGGACAGTTTTCTAGCCACATAAGTGACATTTTTGGCTCTTATGCCCAGTTAGTGAATCTACTACCCCATATGGTATGGACATGCAAGCATCTCCATGGCCACTGAACATGGTCAGTAGGTTATGCATCGACTGGACAGGTATGTGACCAGTGGGCAGGTATGTGACCAGTGAGACAGAAAAGAAATAGTATTCTGCCCTTAGTGAAATAGTATTCTGCCTTTAGTGATTATGGACATAATTCCCTACACCTGCTATTTTCCAAGACATCATAGGTGGTAACAGGACTGGATGCTGGCTCTCAACCTGCCTTTGATAAAGAT
This sequence comes from Crocodylus siamensis, assembly GCF_052110815.1. Classification (NCBI taxonomy): domain Eukaryota; kingdom Metazoa; phylum Chordata; order Crocodylia; family Crocodylidae; genus Crocodylus; species Crocodylus siamensis. The sequence goes on along the minus strand of NC_143395.1, from coordinate 150,588,903 downwards.
CTTCACTACAAATCTATGATGAAGAAACTGTTGTAAGTTGGGATACTGCAATTTCCAGTTTTAGAAAAATAGCTATTACGTTTTTAGGTTTGACAATGCTAAGAGTTCTGTTCTTCCACTTGGTATCTTTTGCTCCATGGTAATTGTTTAAGATCATGGTAGCAAACAACATAATAATAAAGTCAAAGCACCAACTTATTTTAAAAATATCAACTGTCATGTTCATCGACATATTGCAAAATAGAAATGGCGAGAATTAAATCATTGTGTTTTCTTTTGAAAAAGAAGTGAGTCAGTCATGATAATTCTTATGCAGGAAGGAACTTGACTCCACTGGCCACACACAAGTAAACAAGTCAGTACAGTACATGGCAGAGGTCAGGGACAGGCCCAGGTACCAATAGGACATGGGACAGATTTAAACCAGAACTTACACACATTTTGCAGTTCCTGTGGAGCTACAGCTCCTTGGGCAACGAACTGGTTCAAACAAAGGTATTTAGAAGGCAGAGATGTATCTAGATGTCTCATCGGGTTTACAGAGGTATATGAGCAGATAGGAATGCAATGGAAAGTGAATAGGAGCTAGATGCTTGATGTGTTTAGGCACTTTGTTAAATCCCACTAGCACATACCTGCATCTTTAGCAGGGAACCTGGTTTTACCTGATTTAAAAAAAAATCCCCAATTTTCAGTTTAACAAAAGTACCCCCAATCCACATTTTTCTATAATTTAAATGAAACACCACTAATATATGTGGATTGGGGGTTACTTTTTTAACTGAAAATTAGGGATTTTAAAAAAAATCAGAGGAAACCAAAATCTTTAGATACCTAACTGCCCTTGTACAGAATGCCTCAAGACTGAGGAATTACGGGCCTCCTGATTCCCAGGCCAGCCAGCCCCTCAGGTTCATTGCTTGGCAAGTAGGGAGCACGGGGAGACAACTGGCCTGAGGATTTGGAAGCAAATGAGTCTCCTGTCTGAAGCAGTTCACATTATCAGGGCTCCCAGAACTTCCCGGTTCCCAGCTCCCTGTGGCAGGTAGCTGATTCCTGACTACAGTAGGATTTCCAGCAGTTTCAGAGTCCTGGGTCCACAGAGGAAACCTGGAAGCCCTAGTATGGTGGGGAGAGAAGGATGCTCTGGGGTGGTCAACATGTCTGGAGGTCGCGATCAGAAAGTGACTTTGGAAGCATATTCAGTAGGCACATCTACATGAGACATGTATTGTGGAGTTTCCTAACTAGCTCCTCAGTAAATGTCTTGGCATCTACATGTACAACACTATTAGGCCATAGGAAACTAATAAACTCCACAGCAGGGTAGTACTTGTAACTACCCTGCTGTGAAGTTTTTTACAAGTATTTACAAGTACTACCCTGCTGTTGAGTTTTTTCATGTGCAGCAATGCACATGTATATGTTGATGGGGCTAGCTAGAGCATGAAGGTGCCCTAGTGTGGGGGCTGCCTGCCAGCTAGCCCCATACTGGAGTACCCTCATGACCCAACCAGCCCCTCTGCAGCACGTTGACTTGGGTTCAAGCACACCCTCCTGATCTGTTGCCAGCCAGGGCTGCTCTGACCCAGCTCAACATGCTGCGGTCCTTGGTACATGTTCAAATGATGTGCTCAGGAGCAATGAACTCTGGCTCAATGTGGGCCAGAGTTTATTGCTGCAAATGAATTGCACATGTAGACGTGCCCAGTTAGATCTTAGCAACAAATATTGGAAAGATTATACAAAGCTGGGCATAACAGCCCCCAATCAGTTCTGCAATCCATCTAACAAAAGCAGTGATTAGCAGAAGATAATTGGACTCTAAGATATATCCACAATACAATTATAAAAGGTAACATTCCTAGGAATAAACTATTCTTTGTGAATTATATTCCCAGCCCAATTAATAAATAATCTGCTATACAAAAAACATCAAGAAAGAAGGGAAAGCAGCTTTAGTTATGCAAATATGGGCTGACTGTGTCAGCATATGGAGAGGGCACGAGTGCATTACCTATGTAACTTCCCCATCCAAGTAGTGGAGCCACTGACCAGAAGGAAGCTGCCACCCAAATGAGAAAAAGTGTCACAGTAATATTGCTGTCGCTGATATAGTTACCTGAAATACACAGCATAGTGAGGAAACAATGGTTAGATGACTTCACCTTTTCTGATAAAATCGATGAACAATCAAACTATTGTAAAGACTTTACAAGCAGGGAGAACTAGTTGTGGAAATCAAGTTACTTTCAATAATTCTCAGCAAAAAATGCTTGTAAACTGGAGTCACCTACTCTGGACTCATTTAAAAGGTGTTTGGATGTTTATCTTGCTGGGATCATTTGATTCCTGCAGACTTCCTTCCTATGGTGGGGGGCTAGACTCGAAGATCTCGCAAGGTCCCTTCCTAATGTCTATGAAATCTATGAAAATATATCAGTGACCTGAATATTCAGTATTGGAGATACAATAGAATAGAATATATTAGATGTGTTCTGAATTAGAGGAGCGAATAAGAGAACTAGGAAATTCAGTGATAAAACTATAAAAACAATACATTGATTTTTCCTTTTTTGGAAAAGAAAGTATAAGTTTAAGATGAAAAGGGAAAAAAATTACAATCGAAAAAGCCTGGAAGAGAAGTGAAATCCCCTAAAATCATGGACTAGTTTAAAACGTTTTGGAAGTTTTAGTAATGTAAAAAGTTGTCCCATCGAGTCAGTGCTCTACAGGGGAGAAGACAAAAAGATGCTTGGTTGGAAATCTGGTGGAAATTTTTGGAATTTGCTAACAAAGGACCTTCTCTTGCCTGCCTTCAGACCAGAAAATTTTAGAAATGTTTTTGAACACTGAAGTAAAAGTCTATGCTGCCACTGGATGAAAAGGAACATTTGGATAATGCTATCTGCTAAATACAAAAACTGCTTTCACTGTACCTCTCTACCCTCCACTTTGTTCTCCTTTACTCTCCAGTTTCTCCAGATCACCCCCTACTTCCCTGCACCATTAGGGATGACAGAGCATCATTTCCATGGCTAGTTTCTGAGTTTGCCTGTGATAAAGTATCTAATGCTTCTGCCACTGCTCAGCTGTATCACTGACCCTAAATAATGTTGCATTTAAGAGCATGAAGAAAAGGAAAGAATAAGCTATATGAGAAAGAGTGACTCTTTACACCATTCATTTGTGTAGAACAGCCTTAAAGCAAAAATAAATATAAATATACCTTAATACATTCCTAGAGTGGAATAAGAGGTCTGCCATTAAATATGACTTCTATGTTTAATATTCACTTTTATCATTACAATAGATATTTTAAGTACCTTCATCTTAGGGTTACCATATTTCCAGGATCAAAAAAGAGGATCCATTTTGGGGGAGAGGGGGAGGGGTGGGGGAGCAGAGGGGAAGGGGCATATGATGGCAAAGGGGCAGTGATATGCCTGTGCCCTACCTCTGCCCCGCACTCCTAAGCCCCTGCCCCCAGTCCTGCCAGTGCCCCTCACTCCTAACCCAGAGCCCTCTGCCCCCTCCACCCTGCCAGTGTACCTCACTCCCAACCCGCAGCCCCCTGTACCCTACCGCTGCCGGTGCCTCTCACTCCTGACCCACAGCCCCCCACCCCCCAGCTCTGCTGGTGCCCCTCACTCCTGACCCAGAGGCCCCTGTCCCCCCAGCCCTGTTGCCCACACAGCTCTGGGCACACACACACACACTTGCTGGGGCCTGTGCATAGAGCACGTGACCCCTGACAGCTAATCACTTTGCCTGCGGCTCCCAGCCCCAAACAGCCAGCCTGGGAAAGCAGAGGAAGAGCAAAAACCCAGACATTTCCTTGCATTTTAGAAACCCACCCAGACACAACGGCAGGTGTTCAAAAAAGAGGACATGTTTGGGAAAACCCGGATGTATGGTAACCCTACTTCATCTGCACCGCAAGGACCTTGGAAGCTTGGCCCTAGGGCTAAGGAGAAACATTCAAAAAGCCTGAGCCTGAATTGATTCAATCTTTGCAGATTGGTCTAACCTGCTTCAGCAGCAAGGGAAGCCAGGCAGACCCTGCTGTGCCTGTAGTCTGCCCCAGAGCTTTGGCTAGGGAGGAGAGGAGCAGGGCCAGCCTGTTCATTGCACCATAGAGTGCAGCCAAGCCCAGCCCAGGGCTGCAAAACATCTGGAATATGGGGGACTCTGGTTTAACTTAAACCAGGAAGGGGTCTGGGATAGAATTGCATAAATCAGTTTGACCCAAATCAGTTAAGTCTAATACTACATTCAACTAGGTTTATCTTAAACCAGTTTCAGCCATTTTGAAACTGGTTTATCTGCACTGAACTTATGTTCTATTACAGGTTTAAACCAGTTTCCGATCACATAAACTGGTTTATGTGCAATGTCTGTCCTTAGCCCACCTGTGTGTGATCCTGGTACCCTAGATGCTATTAATTTGGCTCTCAAGGTGCCAGCGGTGAGGTAGTCCCTAAAGAAGAGGTGACAAAATATACTAATTTTCTTCAAAGCACAAGACATTATTAAAGTGCTAGTTACTTAAGGTAAGGTTCATAAAGGAACTGAGACACTAAAGTCACGAGTGATTCGCAGAAACCCACTTAACTCCATTAGGTGGCCAAAGACTCCTAGGTGCCTATGTTTTTGCCAGAAAACCATTGCCACTGTATATGATCAGTTCTGTTGGCTGGGCTGAGTATTTAGGCAAGTAAATCTATTCAGGATTCACAAACTGCACCTAAGCCCCTGTGGGCGCATGTAGACATGCAGAGTCATGAGGTATGCAGCACCACATACCGCACAGTTTGGTGTTCTCCATGCTATAAGGGCCTGCTGGCCAAGCATGCTGGGGTTTTTTTCTGTGGGTTTCTTTGACCCCCTGAATATCTATTTGTCCCTGGGGAGCCAAACATCCATGCACATCTAGATGCGCCCTGTGGGGCCCAATCTACACATACAGAGGTGTTCCTTGGGGAAGGCGGGGCGTGAATCAGGACGATCACCCTGGGCCCTGCACTTTGGGGGGCCCTGCACCACCACTCTGCACAGCCACCGCATGCCACCGGCTTTGTGCTCCAACTGCTCACCATCCTCTCCCCTCACACACAGAAGCCCTGCACAGGCTGATATGCCCCAGGCCCTGCACACCCCTAGGGTTGGCTCTGCACACATGAGGAAGACAAGAATCTGGAAAACAGCTGAGTTACGAGATAGTGTGGGGATTATTGATGACTGGAGGAGGGTTGGGAGAACAGGGTTATAAGAGAGATTTGAAACAGAGGAGTGAGCATTTTTAGAGGAAGAAAGTTTTCAGCAGAACAGGCAGTACAGAATGAATGATGGGAGAAGGTCATCAGGTGTTGTGGGATGATTGACCAGCATCAGTGGAGCATATACAGGCATGAGAACAGAATGGATGATGGTGGCATGTTCACGGAGGACTTGGTGAGGACAAGTAGTATATGCATTGAACAGATTAAGGGACAGGAAATAAATATAGGTCTGCAAAGGGATGTACAACAGTAGTAAAGGGAGATACTTAACAGTGGCAATTCAGCAAAGCCAGAGTATATGGAAGTTAGAAAAATGCATGGTTTATTAGAAAATCAAGAGCCAGTATTTGACAGAGGGCTTAACCACTAGGAATAGTGAAGACCTTTTGAGAGGTTAAAGGGAAGAAGTGACAAGATTTAGACAGGGGACTAGAGAAGGGAGGAGGAGGGAAGGAGAGTCAAAGGTGACAGGAAGATTTGAAGCTGAGGAGGAAAAAAGGAGAGTTGTTTTGTCAATGGAGGTAGATAAGGGAATAGAATGAAAGACTAGGATGAAAAATCATAGGGTCATAGGATAATAGAAAAGCAGGGCTGGAAAGCAACCTCGTGGCTAGGTACAGACATTCCAAAAGCCCAAGGTTGAATCAATATAAGTTATGCCGTTTTCTGTAATGTGGGTAGTTTAAATCGGTGGTGAGCAAAACACATATTTGCCGTTTGGTGCAGGGGGAAATCTTAGGCTAGGTTCCACCATTTTAAAATCAGTCTATGTGTGCTGAACTTCTGTTCAGTTATGATTATAGACCAGTTTTGTGTGTTGAACTTCTGTCCTGTTACGGGTACAGATCAGTTTCAGATCACTTATACAAGTAAAAGTGTAATGTCTATACCTGGCCCTTGTGGTCACCTAGTCCAGCCTCATGATCAGAGCAGGATTATCCCTGAGTAAAGCCATCCCACTACAGTGTCCGTCCAACCTGCTCTTGAAAATTTCCAGGGATGGAAACTCCACATTTTCTCTAGGCAGCCTGGTCCAATGCTTGGCTACCCTCATAGTCAGAAAGTTCTTCCTAATCTCAAGCCTAAATTTCCTCTGCTATAGTTTAAAGCCACTGCTCCCAGTCCCGTTCCCTACAGCCACAGAGAAAAGTCTATCTCTAAAGATAAATTTAGTCTGAAAGGTACTGGGCTTGATTCTAATCTCACATGGTGTCCTTTTTTATAGGCAGATCAGAATTAGGTCTATTGATCTTGAGATGGTGCTGGTATATTGCAGACACAATTTTAGAGAGGCATCTTGAAATACAAGACCGGATAGGAGTGGAGAGGATGTGGGGAGAGAATTAGGCCCAAGAGTCCCAGGTGGCAGCTAAGCCAGTTCACAGTGCCTGCAGTGAGGAGGTAAAAGTCCCATTAGCAGGCAGAAACTGGCAAAACACCAATAAGGGCAAAAATGTGTTTCCAGAAGGCAGTAATCTATGCTGAGTATATTACCAACAGCTGGCAACTATCCTAAATTTCATATAATTCAAGATAGATAAATGTATGCATCAGTCAAGTACCGTACTTTGAAAGGCTTAATGGATACCCAGACTGAAAGCTTTGATGGAAACAGGATTCTAACAGACATTATTGGGTATGTCTGCGCTATACAGACACCTCCACATTCCCTCTGTTTCTGAACTGGAAGCAGGGTAGCTGGGTTAGTATAATGCTGTGTGGGGATGAAGAAACCACACTAACAGGGCTATACTGCTTCCAGTTCAGGAGCTAGCATGCACAGAGCTGGCATGGCATATTTCAGCACACCACTGCCTGGGACCCTGTTGGCATACACATTTAGTCTGATTTTGATTTTTTGTGCATGCATTTGACATTAGTGAAACCCCCACAAGTTTAAGGAAGTCACTCAAGGCTAATATGAAGGTAAAAAAAAAGGCAAAACTTGGCGAACACTTCTTTTTATTCCTCTAAAAGTGTGTATGGTGTAAAGACCTTACCTCTGTCAGGATGGCAGCCTTTTATGTAGCGTGTCACACTGATCACTGTAAGAGTGTTAATGCTAGCCAGGCCAAAAAGAAGTGTCAGGAATCCATCAATCTGGAAAAAAACAAATAGTACAGGCTTTTTGTTACCACAGTCACACAGCAGAATGCCCAGGGGGGAAGCAAACTATTGGCCCTGCTCCAATCATTGCTTATTAAGGCTCTCAAAAGTCTTTCAAAAAGACCAAATACCAATGAAATAAAAAATGTCATGAAGCATTAGCATCTTTATGGTCAGCAAACAGTTGAGACATTCCAAAATTAGAGATGTGCTGTGTCATGTAGGTAATGTATATGTACACTAAAGAAGCAATCGTACACTTAAGGGCACATTCCAAAAAACCCCCGGCTTGCAGAAACAAAAAAGAATTAAACAAAAAGGTGTAAAACCCTGAATGAATGTGTGGAAGGTCTGGGTGACCTCTCATACATGCACCATGATCCAGAAGGATCAATGGTTGCCAAAACCAAAATGATTGTAAGGAGGCAAGTTCATTTTGCTGGGGGGAAAATTCAGTCCTTGAGTGAAAAGTGTTAGGTGGCCCATTTATGCCAACCCTCACTGTAGCTCTGAAAACCCCATGGATGGTGTAGATCTAAATGAAAATGTACTGGAGTGGGGAGAGTGCCATGCAAAGGTACTTTATCATGTATATTTGTGCTAATTTTTTTTCTTACTAAAAGTTCCACTGTATTTTTATATTCATTTTGTAGGTCAGTAAGTACTGAGCTTGTGCAGGGTGTGCTATTTTGACTAACACATTTAAGTTATGATCAATTTAAACTTGACACGTAACTTTAACCACAGTTTACATCACAAAGGAATTTGGCCCACGGATTTCCATGGATGCTGCACCCAGTTACTCCAGGCTGCATTTGTCTGAATTTGGCTTCTTGTCTGTTCCCAGGATTAGTTAAATACCTGGAAATGCAAATGTTCTGTATATTTCTTATATCTCATTTGGCTTATGGAGGCAAAACAGCTGTTACTTTTCCCCATGCTATACCAGTAGTGTACAAACCCACAGCCAAGAGCCACTGTAAATCCATACAGCATGGGGTTAAGGAATAGGATGTTACTGTTTTATCTTACTTACAAAGGGAATGGTAAACCCCACCTTCCCACAACTAAGTTTGAAAAACAGCAGTAAGGTTTAAAACTAAATACAGAACAAAGTGCCGGGCTTTAGTCCTCACTGGATGTAAATCACTGTTCTGCTGATATGTGTCTACTGAAGAGATGACTATATACTTTTCTCTCCTTCCAGAGGTGGCTGTCTTTCCCTTCTCCTCATTTCCTCACTGTTAGACCATCATTTCTCAATGACCAGATGATGGAGTTCAATAACGAAGTGATTAAGTATTTAATCACTAAGTGATTAAACTCATTCTATCAAGAATGTATTTATCATTTTCTTATTTGAAGAATAATATTGTGTTATCATAACCAGAGCTGATAGAAAAATTGTCAATAAACTAGCTTTCAGAAAAATCAGTGTTTCATAAGACTATGTATATTTCAGCATTTTTTTCATTTTGAGAATGTTAAGGATCGTATCAAATGCTTTGCCTTTGTTTTTGGATATAAACCTGAGTAGCTTAGACCAGGCCAGACAGTAAGCGAATGGCAGAGTAGGCAATTGACCAAGAAAATGTAGTTTTGGAGTAGTGTCCTAGTTGGATTTAATAAAAGCTGAGGCCAAAACAACAAGGAGGGAGATAAAACATCTAAGATAATGCAACAGGGCATTATTAGAATAGAGAGATGAAATTAAGCAAGAGAAGTGATGGGTGCCGCATCACTTGGGACATATAAAACTAAACTGGAAAAAATATTAAGACATGTACAATAGGGGACATTCCTGCACTAGTAGAAAGATTCCCAAATAGGCTTTATCACTTTCTATGAGCTGGAAAGTGGATTAGATCATGAACTTGGTTACACTTATGTCAGTTAAGAGCAACTCCATGGACTTTACCATAGGTTTCCAATGACGTTACTGAGGTCAGAATGAATGCTTGTGGTCTCTAGTAGGGTCCTTGGGAGAGGAAAGAAGAGGTGTTTCTGAAGAAGAAAAGGAGTGATAAGGCACTAGCCATAGCCCGTCTGCTTAAGAAACATGCCAGAGTGGTAAAGGGGTGGAAAAAACAACTCCATTTTACACTTAAAAAAGACAGCACGTAGCATCAGGGACAGTACAAGAGCACCAAAGTAGTTAGTAACTCAGAAGATGCTGACAGGATCTTGAGTTGATAGTCAGAGTACTAATATAAGGATTCAGAGTAAAGAAATTCATTCCTAATTTTCTCCAAATATAAAGGATGTATTTAAGATACCAGAGAAATACTTAAAATAAACAGGAGTATGAGTAAAATTTTGCCAAGCTAAAATGCATGCTTTTCTTCTACTTCATTTCTTTATTCCTTTTTCCTTTTCTTCTACTTCCAGTACATTCTTACCTTCCCTTGTTATAACACTTTTTCCTATTTCAGTGTAGTACAAAATGTCCTCAAAATGTAACCTAGTGATTCCTGTTGTTCAGAGTGGAATTAAAGAACTGTAGGCCTTTTGGATAATGAATTAATTCAGACAGTATCAGGAGATATATCAAATTTTAATTTTGCTTCCAACAGGTTTTTTTTTTTTCAAATTTCCTAACAGATTAGCATGCTTAAAAGCTTTTCAGCAATGCACAAAAAATGTTCCCCCTGCTATGCAGACATTTCCAGATAGCACTTGTTATTTTATTGGTTGCCTGCAAGCTAAGATGTGAACAAAAGAAAAATGTGTTTATTTTCCTTTATTGTTCCCATACCTTATTTTAAATTGCATTAACATTCAGCTACATTATTTAAAATGTACAGTGCTCACAATGCACTCCAAGTCTCAGCTTAAATTTTGTTGTCAGGAAGTACGTCTCAGGAATCTTCTATGTACAAACAATTTTAGCAATGAGCTTAATTTTCTTCTTAGTTACTCCAATTATACCATGGTATATCCCTGTTGATTTCACTGCATTACACTGATTTGAACAAGATAAAGAACTAAATATAGCTCAGTGTTTCTAAACTTAGCTTCATAGAGTGAGAATGGCATGAAAACAGATTGCCTAAGTAGCTGCAATGCATCAGTTTAGGCTGAAACACTAATCTTTCCATTATCAGCCAGTAAAATTCCATTGCTCAGTGCTCAGGACAGACAACACAAATCAGATTGTGTTAATCTCTTGTGGTTTCTTGAATTGCATTTACTTCTCCATTGACCTACTTGTCATTTTGGTTTACTCCGGCAAAATGTAATGAATATATCTATGATCAAGGAAAACTAGACTGGGGTGAAGATTTTGATGTATGTGTTAAACTTGTCAGAAGAGGCCAGCCATTAATATTTTAAAAAAATTTAATGAGACACCCAATTGACATATAAGTAAGAGATAATGGCTCTCAGAGCTGAATAAATAAAACAAAAAAAATCAGTCTGCTAATATTCTAAATGAATAAATAAATAAAGTGGAACTAAAAGGAAGTCCTAGAACTGAACAAACTCTAGCTTTTTTGTATCAAATGTAAATCAAATTCCAGTCAAATCTAATGAAAATATTCGTCACCCATCTCTAAGACAGATATATTTATAGTGGCTACATCTACATGAGATGCTGACTGCACAGTTGCTTATTACTACTGTGCAGTAGCATTGCATGGCAGGAAGCATAAGGCGATGCTGCTGCTGCGCAGTAGTAACGAGCTATTGTACAGTCAGCGCCACTTAAAAGCTGTTTGGCAATGCTACTGTGCAGTAACTGCAGTTACTACACAGTCACTTAGTGCTTGTTTATACAAGTACTAAATGATGGAAAATACTCCTGACTTTAAAAATATTGACTATTTTCTTTGAGTGTCATTTCTTTGGAAACTCTCATTAAGATGAAAGGGAAATGTGGAAAAAATGGGTTTCAGGTAACAGGATCCATCTATTTGGGGAAGACAAGCTCACGAATCGCATCTTTTCTTACTTAGTGATTTAAACTTTCTAATCTTGTAGCCCAGGGGTCAGCAACCTACAGCTCATGGAATCGTTGGATTTGGCCTCTGGATGTAGGGCAGTGGTTCCCAGACTGTGGGTCATGACCCCAAACAGGGTTGCTATATCAGAGGATGGGGTTGCGATGCAGTGCTATTTTCTTTGAGTGTTATTCTTTTTGAAGTTCTCACTAAGATTAAAGGGAAATGTGGATCTCCTGGAAAAGTGAGGGCCACACCTGGAGTGGCAGAACACCAACATGTGCTGCTCCTCTCTGCAGACACCCGGCTGGCCTCATCCTGCTCAAGCTGCCCATGCCCACGAGCCTCCATTATGTGGACCAGCTCTCTGTCCAGGGCCCCAATGCGCTGGCAGAATCCCAGGGCATGGAGCCCCAGCACCACCAGTCATGCACATGGAGAACCATGTGCCCCAGTACGTCCTGGAGGGTGTCACACACCTCCAGGATGGCCTCTTCAGCAGTGAACTTGCCCACTTCAGGACCCACATCCCTGTCACTTGCCCACCCCATGGCCACTGTCCTTATTACAGCTGGAGGGTTGTCATTCCATCATGCTCCAGGCCATCGCTGGCCACCACAGCACCTTCACGAATGTGAGTGCCAGCTGGGTGGACAGTGCCCACAACCCCCTCGTGTTTCATAACCCCACCCTGTCAGCCCTGGTGCAGAGTGGCTGATTTGCATTGAGGGTGTCAGACCTGCAGCTGGGCACCATGCTGGTCTCACACCTCCCCGTTGGGGACCTGCCTACCCACTCCTACCCTGACTTATGTGACTCTACACCAGTCATCTGGACCCCTGCCAGGCCTACTTCAACTGGTGTCTGAGCCAGATCTACACCCTGGTGGAATGTGCCTTTGGGCACCTCAAGGGATGCTGGACACTGCTGAGCCTATAAGTGTGATGTGGGTTCTTTCTCCCGAGGTAAAGCACCTTGCATTTCTCTGTGTTGAATGTCATCAGGTTTTGATCTGCCTGCCTTGCGAGCCTGTCCAGGTTGGCCTGAATCTCCAGCCTATCCTCTAGCATGACCACACTTCCCCATAATTTGGTGTCATCTGTGAACTTAGTCATTTTGCTTCTGATACCCAAATCTGGATCATTTATGAATATGTTAAAGAGTACTTGTCTGAGTACTGAACCCTGGGGGATGCCACTGGTCACCATGCACCATGTTGACTCAGTTTCATCAACTGTTACTCTCTGGGTCTGACCATGGAGCCAGTTCCCCAGCCATCAGACTGTGAGGTTGTTGAGGCCTCAGTTCCCCAATTTTACCATGAGGACATCATGGGAGACCAAGTCAAAGGCTTTTTTGAAATCCAAGTATATGACATCAACCTCTTCTCCCTTGTCCAGGTGATGCGCCACCTGGTTATAGAAGGAAATGAGGTTGGTCAGGCAAGAGCTACCCGCAACGAAACCATGTTGCCTATCTAACATTATAACACTTATACAGAAAATTGAGTGAAATCAAGGCATTATTCTTTGTTCCCGATGGAACCGACAACAATTTTGTATTTGCACAGCAATGAAGAACATGTTGCATGACAAAAATGTATTTTATAAGAAAACTAGCATATTTAATGATTTGAGAGACACTTGGTTGAGAGACACTTTTATACTTCCACAAATAGACTGCACTTTAAAAAATAACTACTATTTATTGTGAGACATTCTGAATGCAGGATGAGGGCTTATTCTTCCCCCCCAAAGCATAACATCACTAATACATACTCATAAAATAAAGGACATATCTGGATGAGCTATTGATTGACACGTATTTTCTATGAGGTGCCTCTGCAATGACAAATATTGAGGAAAAGGTGTTCGGTCAGAGAGAACTATGACCCCTTGTATTCTTACAATGTGACTGGGGTATGCCTCCTTGATATATACAATTGCTATGTCAGTTATGCCACTGCAATTTAAAGTCATTGCTCACAATGTCAAAAAGAAGTAAAGGGGCCTTTACAGGGCATACAAAACTTTGAGAAAAATCAGAGTACAGGCATTTGGAGACTGAACAACAACAAAGAGTGTAGCCTTTGCCATCCTTGAACCAGACACATTGGAATGTTCCTGACCCAGAGTGAAGCATTGCTAAAGCATCTGGCCCATTTGGATGGCTGTAGAGAGAAATAAGAAAAGTACCAAATAAGGACTAAAAGGTCTTCCCTTGGCAGCTTCTGCTCTCACAGCACTCTTCCCATAAGGTTTGTCCAAGATTCCTACTGACCTCAAAGGGTGTTAAATCAGACCCATTGGGTGTGTCCTGCTGAATGCACATGTGCAGGGGCGTGCAGCTTTTGTTGGAAAAGTAGCAGTGGCACATATGTGTGCCACTGCTATTTGTCCCCAGGCACACCCCTACATGTGCCTTGGTGTGTGGCACAGTGACCTGGGTGGGTAGGGGAAGCTGGGGCCAGCAGCCTTACCTGTAGTCCTGGGAGCCTCCCAGGGCAGCAGCCTCGCTAATCCAGCTGCTCAGAACCTGGCTGGCAGCCACAGCGTGGCCACCACTTTGAGTTCTACAAAGCACAGGGTTGTCTGCTCCCCAGCTTGATTCTTGGCAGAAGGGAAGCTGTCTACATTGCCACCAGCAGGGTTAACAAAAGGTCACTTCTTACTGCTGGCTGAATGCCTACAGCTGAGGTGGCTCTTTTGATAAGCTGCTAATGTGGCTTTCAGATGTAAGAGAGGGCAGTAGAGTTAAGATGCAGATCAGCTACAAGCTATCAGAACCAGGGTGCGTGACTCTCTGATTGGCTGGGATGACTGATTTGAAGCTTTTCTGTTATGTCGATACTGCTGACTGTTCCACACACTGGGTTGAAATACTTGGAAAAGAAGAGAAATAATGTACCATATTTTCATGCATATAGCCCACGGGCTATATACATTTTTACAAACTTGATGGGTGGGTGCAGGCTATACAAGGGTGTGGGCTATGCAGAGTCTTTAGAACGGCATAGCCCATCCCTGCCCATCCCTGGCTGTGGGCTCCAGCTCCGGCTTCGGCTCTGGCTCCGGCGGCCATGCCCAGCAAAGTGCGGCTGGCGGGGGCAGGGAGTGAGGCTCTGCAGGGGAGGGGGAGGGATGAGGAGCTGCAAGCTGCTAGGCCCATTCCCCGCTGCTGCCGCCAGCTGCGCTCTGCTGGGCATAGCTGCCAGAGCTGGAGCTGGAGCCCGCAGCTGGGGATGGGCTTGCAGGTTCTGCAGGGGAGGGGAGGGATGAGGAGCTGCGAGCTGCAGGCTCCGGCTCCAGCTCCGGCTCCAGCGGCTGTGCCCAGCAGAGTGTGGCTGGCGGCGGTGGTGGGGAGTGGGGCTCGCAGCTCACAGCTCCTCATCGCTCCCCTCCCCTGAAGAGTCCGCAAGCCCAGCAGAGCCCGTGCTCGCGGCCATGTCTCGGGGTGCAGGGAATACATGGGTGCGGGGCATAGGAGTATTTTACAAAAACACAATTTTCCGCAGGTTACACATGGGTGTGAGTTATACATGGGTGTGGGCTATATGCGTGAAAATACGGTAAATCTCACTAGGAAAACATGGGATGAACAGGATGGCAAGTGACGCGCAATCACACTGTATAGTTAAAGATGACAAACTCCTCATTCGTTGCTTCCTTACTGCGAAGCTATGCAGCCATCAGAGGATTCTGGGAGGATCCTAAAGTGCAAAGGTAAAAGGTCATTATAATGATTGCTCTGGGCCTCTCGTAGCCACGTGGGAAGCTGTGGTCTGTCAGAGGATTGTATCCCCTGTTCTTTTTGGAGGTGAGGGATCATCCTTTTCTGTGGGAACAATCATGTGGAGACAATGGGACAAATCTTGTAGACACCCTGATCTGAAACCCATTGGAACCAGCAGATACCTTTTCACTGGAATCAATTGTCTATGGATGAGACCCCAAATTTGAAAAAAATGTTTTTGGGTAAATACGCATTTCACTTCGGATAACTGTCCCTTGAAAATACTTTCAAATCTTGACAACATTCACGGGAAAAAGGCTCAGTAACAATTTAAATTTATAGAAAGGTGTTACAGAATACAACAGATCTAAGCTGGGAGAAAATAAAAGGAATAAATTACCAATTTATTAAAACTGTTATCATTGAATATAATTGTTAATGAGCTGGAAGAGGAGAGAATGTGAGGTGGCAAAACTGGAAGATGGTAATGCACTATTTGGGCTAATCTAGTTTAGTATGGATTGTGGGGAACTACATCATCACACTGATTTTCTGATTTGAATAGGAAGTGCTGCTTAAAAATCAGTGATGTGATGCAGCTCAGCAATAGCAGATTAGAGAACATGACTGTAAATGTAACACTTTGGCAACAAAATGTAGCTGATGCACAGGGAAAGGAACAAATTAGAATACTCTAACACACTAACACGTTCTAAATTAAGTATAACCATATAGAAAAAGAAAAGTATAGCCATCATAGGAATGAGATAGTAGAGCATTAGTTCCATCTCACAAACATGGAAATAGGAATAGAAAAGTTGTATGAAGTGCCTATAAACCCAAGAGATTTAATACTAGAACAAGCATTAGAATTAGGCAGTTTTGGTGCTGTGTGCACACTGGGTGCCTGTAGACATGACACTACAGCATGTTGGAGCATACTCAATGAATCAAGCCTAATGGAGCATGCTAAGACATTAAAATTAGCACATTTTAGCAGCCTCGGTGTCTCATATATTCAGCGTCCCTCTGCTTCAAAATGGCAATGGGGTGCTTTAACTAAAGCTAATAGAATGAGCTTTAGTTAAAGCACCCCACCGCCATTTAAAAGCATGATATACGTGACACTGCAGGTGCTTTAATTATTGTAGCTTCTGAAAGCCACTCTCATTAAAATGCCTGCCCCACTTCTGGAGCCCATGTAAAGATGCCCACTGATTTTTCCCCTTCCCTCTTCTTGTTGCTTACACTGTGGTGATGGTTGTGACTTGAGGGGATCCTTGTATGGCAAGCAAGCAGAGCTCTCAAATTATTAACAATTCCTAGGCACAAATATATAGCTTCACTGTCACAGTGACAATAGAGGCTACAGTTGCTATTTAAGAAGAAATAGAAACAACGCTCCATTCATATAAACAGGCAAAACTCCGTTACCACCAGCAGGTGATCTGACTCCAAACAACCATATGTGATGCCAAAGTTTCTGCCATGCTTCTCCTCTTGCCTCCTGCCCCAAAGAAAGCAATATTTTAGTTTAAAAATAGCTTGGGCTAAATGAGCTATATCTGTTCATGCTGTTAGTGCCAGTTTTATGATTTGACTTTGGGTTATTTTCATCTTTTACAAATGTCAGGAATGATAAACCATATATCTTTGCATGTGCATGCATGTGTGTGTACACACATATCTATAATATAGATAATATTAGACCTGTATATATCCTTGACTACATTAGCCAAGGAAAGCTACCTTAAATGTGCCTGCTAGTGAAAACTGCCTAATCAGAACAAGACCCCCAGATTTAGTCAAACAGACTGGTGGAAAGCCAAAGTGAGTCAACCAGCTTGCCCAGTGACAGTGGCCAAGTGACGAAAAACAAAAAGAGGCCCATGGCAGTGACTTGGTCATGTCTCTTGACAGCAAAATAGTGTCTGCTTAAAAGAGTGCTTGCTGAGGCATCCTGTGACAGCTAAACTGGCTTTCTAAGGGTTAAACCTGGTTTTCTGCTGCTTGTCTATGTATTGTGGAATGCTTATAGCTAGAAGAAAGAGTGTAAAAGAAAGCTGCTGTGGTTAAGCATTTCCTGTATTTTGTCAATGTATTTTGCCATAGCTTAAAGCCAGCTTCATTAGTGATGCCGCAGATAAAATTAATCATATAAGGAAAACACAAAGGCTTGTACTGCTATTGGTTATTCATATAAGGAAAGTTTGTAGTATAGAACTATAATTGGCTGCAAGCCAACAGCAGCTCAAAAAAATCTATAAATTTGCTGGAGTATCTAGAAATTGGCTGAAGGAAAGTAGTGTGGTAAGGGAAGCTATCATTGTGAAAGAGAAGCCACAGACCTGGAACTAGGCAGGGCAGTGGGTCCTGAGAAGCCTGAAGACTGATTAACAGAGTCCTTCCCAATACTCTTTTGGACAGCGTAGATTGGGGATGCCTGAATTCGCTGGATTTTGAGAAGCTTGTCGTATACCAGGCATAAAAAGGGACTGCCGATAAGTTGCCAACTCAGAGATTTGCTGTCTGTCTTTGTTGTGTTGTTAAGCTTTGCGTAATTACGTGTTTGTTAGATCAATAAACCTTTCTTATCTTTTTACCCCGACCACTATCTCAGTCCCAGACAAACCCACTGCAGGCAGCTGGGACAGGGGCCTGATGATACACCTGCGTGCATGCATGCAACACTGCCCAAATAGCAATCCCAGAAAGCTTCAGATGGGAAGAATCACGACTGGCTGCTAGCAGGGTGGCCACTGCTGCAGCCTTAGAATTCCCACAGGATGTCATCCCCTTGGGGAGGGGTGGGACCACCAGCCTCCTCACCAATCAGCAGTGAGGGATGGGGCTGCTTCTTCCTCAGCCAATCAACAGTGAAGGGTAGGGCCACCAGGCCTCTTGGCCAATCAGCAGCAAGGTTCTGCACTGGACACATAACACAGAAGCAGCCCTATGGGATCTTCTACCTCCCTCCTTCTCTTCCTGGCTTGGAACCCTGCTTCTCCTGGCTGTGCACCATCCTACCTCTAGGCGCAGCCAAAAGAACCATGAGGACAAATGACTGATATATTTTTCCATCAATGAACTGAAAAACAGGGCTTTTTGCAGTCTAGTTTTCATTCAGAAACAGGCAGGGGACAAAGGATTTAAAAACAGGACAGTCCAGTATAGAACAGGACCAATGGCAACCATAGCTGCTAGTGAGGCTAGGAACACATAGACTAATATGTCAGAGCCTGACTTGATAGAGAAATGACAATAAAGAACAACTGACAGATTAGTGGCACCAAGACTGACTTGGGCTGAAAGGACCTACTAACATAGTAGTATCAGTGACTGCAAATATATTTTCCACTGTGGCCTAGTCTCAGCTTGTGAACCCTAAGTGTTATTTGACTACATGCACTTGTTGCGGATTAAGGATCCTAGCAGCTTACTAATGTAAGGAGAAACAGTGGGAGACCTTTGGGAGAAGCAGGAAAGAAACAGAGGTAGCAGAACTTCAGAGGGGGCAGAAGAGGGATCTGGCCTCAAGTGGCTGCTGACTGAGAGGCACATATTCCCTGCAAGGCTGAATGAGGGGGGTTCATTCTGGTATTGTTCAAAATATACTGGTAATAGGCACATCATGTTTGGGCATCATGTTGCAAGAGGATTATTATTTTAATTAGGTGTAGAATTGTTCTAGAATGAGCTTAAAGCAAGGCAAGTCCCCTCTCTCCCCCCAAAGTAAAGAAAAGCAAACAAATAAATCCAAATCACTTTGCATGCCTGAAAGTACACTGGGCGCATCTACATGTGTGTAATGTGCAGTAGCCTATTTTACTGTGTATTAAAGCATCACGTAAAAAACCATGCTATTATGCTAATGCAGTACTATGTACTAATCATCAAAAGCGCACGCTTGCTCTACTGTGCATTTGGGTGGCCTAATGTGCATTAATTTAGTACCTCACATTAGAGGTACTAAATTTAATGTGTATTAGGAAAAATGCATTAATGCACATGTAGATGTGTCCACAGAGGCTCAAGTTGTATCATTAGCTTTTTACACAAACCCCTGTTGCTTTCTGTGGGGATTCTGCATATAAACTGATGGTATACTATGGCTGTAAATTTTTTAATGTGTTAACACATGTTCCCCTCTTGGCCCTGCATTCTGTTTTGTCGAATTTAGAAAAAAGGAATGTGGGTGTGGACAAGATCTTGTCTTTTGATGACAGAATGAAACCTTGACAGGAAAAGGCATACATTCTGTCATCTGATGCATCCTGCATGTCACTCAAGAAATGATAGCTAACTCAAGCTGTGTCTATGAAGCAAAGGAATTTTTATCAGAGGCTTCTCTGCTTTTCCACTTCTAAATGAAAAGTTGATTGAGCTCTTTGATAAACAGGAAAAAAGAACCGTGTGTGATACATTCTGTTTAGTTCAGTTATTTACATGCACTAATTACAAGGAAATATTTACACAATCTCTCACCTAACTTTGACTTTGAGCCATTTGTTTACTTGTCCTGCCAAGATGGGCCAAATTACGATTTTTGTTGCACCTGGGTATAATACTGCTATAACTTCAGTGCCATTGGTGGAATCTCTCCAGATTACACTGGAGTAATGGAGGTCAGTGTTTCATCCAGTAACACACAAATATTCCCCTTTTTACAGTGACCATGAGTTGAATTGCTCCTTTGTTAGAATTGCTATTTTATATGTGAGAAACAGAAATTATGCCCTACCTGTATTTTTCCATCTAACTATAATTATGCATACATGTTTAAACCATTTACTAAGATTGTAGCCACTTACATGTTGTAGGGAAATATATGCTTTAATCAATAGACCATAGCCTGAAAATTCTTGTAGAATGATTTTTCTCTTAATCTTCCTTGCCCTTTAGACTAAAAAATTGTAATAGTATATGTTGTTAATGTTACTGATACTGCTATTTAACATTAAAACATACTGGAGCAATTCCACTGAAGTATAAAAGTAGAAGAAAGGTCAACCTCTAGTCCATAAGCATTATTTATGAGAGGTCAGATTCTCTTAACATTTTTGCCAATATAACTCCATTGACTTTAAAGGCGTTACTCCAGATATATGCCTTCTTATTGGAAAACACTATCTTGTTCCATGTTATCTCCTCAGAGGTGTCCCTGTCAGGTTAGGGCTCTTATAAAGTATAATTCTTCTCACAAATGTTAACCAAAATACCCATGAATCACACACTACACTCTCAGGACCTGAAGTGGTCTTCCTCTACCTGGGGGAGATATAGAGAGGGTAAGTCAGAAGAAGAAGAAGAAAACAGTTTGACCATTCTAAGTATGTGCTGAGCCCTGGCTGAAGTTTCATAGATTTCATAGATTTCATAGACATTAGGGCTGGAAGGGACCTTGGAAGATCATCAAGTCCAGCCCCCCGCCCAAAGGGCAGGAAGTCAGCTGGGGTCATAGGATCCCAGCAAGATAAGCATCCGATTTGCTCTTGAAGGTGTTCAACGTAGGTGCTTGAACCACCTCTGATGGTAGGCTGTTCCAGACTTTGGGGGCTCGGACAGTAAAGCAATTCTTCCTTATGTCCAACCTGAAATGGTCTCGCAGTAGTTTATGACTGCTCAACCTCGTCATCCCTTGGGGTGCTCTGGTGAACCAACATTCCCCCAGATCCTGGTGGTCACCCCTGATAAACTTATAGGTGGCCATCAGATCACCCCTGAGCCTGTGCTTTTCCAGGCTAAAGAGCCCCATGGCTCTCAGCCTGTCTTTGTAAGGTCTGTTTTCTTGAACTCTGATAATGCGTGTGGCTCTTCTCTGGACTCTCTCAAGCTTCTCCACATCCTTTTTGAATTGTGGAGCCCAAAACTGGACACAATACTCCAGCTGTGGCCTCACCAAGGCTGAGTACAAGGGGAGAATGACGTCCCGGGATTTGCTCAAGAAGCATCTATGGATGCAAGCAAGTGTTTTGCTCGCTTTAGTAGCCGCAGCATAAAATTTCAGGCTCATGTTCATCTTGTGGTCAATGATGACCCCCAAGTCTCTTTCTTCCATAGTGCTAGCCAGCGTAGCACTGCCGAGCCTATAAGGATGCTGCAGGTTTTTCTTCCCAAGGTGGAGAACCTTGCATTTTTCGGTATTAAACACCATCAGATTCTCATCTGCCCATTTGCTGAGCCTGTCCAGGTCAGCCTGGATCACCCGCCTGTCTTCTGGTGTGACCAAAGTTTGGTGTCAGCGAACTTGGCCAGTCCGCTCCTGACTCCAACGTCCACATCATTGATGAAGATGTTAAACAATATGGGTCCAAGGACAGAGACTTGGGGGACCCCCCTGGTCACAGGACACCATGATGAGTGACTTCTGTCAGTTACTACCCTCTGGGTCCGACCACAGACCCAATTTCCCAGCCAGCGGATCATGGTGGACCCAAGGCCACGATTGGCCAGTTTCACCAAGAGGTGATCATGGGATACCAGATCGAAGGCTTTTTTGAAGTCAAGGTATATGTCATCAATCTTTTCTTCCTTGTCCAGGTAATAAGTCACCTGGTCGTAGAAGGAAATGAGATTGATCAAGCAAGACCTACCTGCAACAAACCCATGCTGGCTATCCCTTAGGATGTTGGCATCAGCCAGTCCATTAAGGATGGCCTCTTTAATAAACTTTTCTAAGACCTTCCCTGGGATAGAAGTCAGGCTGATGGGCCTATAGTTAGCCTGATCCACTTTCCTCCCTTTCTTGAAGATAGGCACCACATTGGCCTCCTTCCAGTCTTCAGGCACTAAACCAGAGTGCCAGGAATTTTCAAAGATCCATGCCAGGGGCTGGGCTATGATGCTTACCAGCTCCTTGAGTACCTGGGGTGTAGACTGTCAGGGCCGGCTGACTTGAAGGTATCCAGCTTCTCAAGATGTTCCTTCACGAAGTCAGTATTTATGGAGGGCAGGGGATCTCCCCCACCCGGACCTCCCTGTCCCGTAGTGGGCATGGGCGTCCCATGGGCCTGATGAAAGACTGACACAAAGTATCCATTTAATAGGTTGGCTTTTTCCTCGGTGCCAGTTGTCTGTTGCCCCTTCTGGTTCAGCAGGGGTCCAATGTTGCTCTTGCTTTTCCTCTGGCTCCCCACTTATCTGAAAAAGGACTTTTTATTGTCCTTGATGCTTGAAGCTAGTTGGAGTTCAGTTGCAGTCTTGGCTTTTCTGGTTTGCTCCCTGCAGGACCAGACCAGTGCAGAATCATAGAATCATAGAAGTAGGGTCCGAAGGGACCTTGTAGATCTTCGAGTCCAACCCCCTTCCTGGGCAGGAGAAAAAACCGGGCTCAAATGATCCCAGCTAGGTAGGCATCAAGCCTCCTCTTGAAGACCCCCCGGGTAGGAGCCAGCACCACTTCCCTTGGAAGTTGGTTCCAGATCCTAGCCGCCCTAACTGTGAAGTAGTTCTTACGGATGTCTAATCTAAACCTACTATCCAACAACTTATGGTCGTTATTCCTTGTTATACCAGGGGCTGCTGGGGGAAACAAGATCTCTCCCAAACCCTTCTGGTCCCCCCTAATGAGTTTATAGACTGTCACCAGGTCCCCCCTCAACCTTCTCAACATAAAATCAATGAGTTGGAAGGGACCTAGACAGATCATCTAGTCCAACCCCCTGCCATGGGCAGGAAGGAGTACTGGGGGTGGCAGGGGTCATAAGACCCCAGCCCAGTGCCTATCCAGTCTCCTCTTGAAGATTTCCAGGGAAGGTGAGAGCACCACCTCTCTGGGAAGCCTATCCCAGGCTCTGGCCACCCTTACCATGAAGTAGTTCTTCCTAATATCTAACCTAAACCTATCCTCCCTCAGCTTGTGGCCATTGTTTCTGGTGACTCCAAGGGGGGTCCTGGTGAACAGACTTTCCCCGAGTCCCTGCTGGTGGCCCCTGGTAAAGTTGTAGGCAGCCACAAGATCCCCCCTCAGTCTCCTCTTGCGGAGACTGAAGAGATTCAGATCCCTCAGCCTCTCCTCATAGGGCTGGCCACGGAGGCCCTCAACCATATGAGTGGCCCTCCTCTGGACTCTCTCAATGTTGTCCACATCCCTCCTGAAGTGGGGCGCACAGAACTGAACACAGTACTCCAGCTGTGGCCTGACCAGTGTTGCATAGAGGGGGAGGATCACCTCCTTGTCCCCGCTGGAGATGCACCTATGGATGCACGACAAGATCTGGTTAGCCCTGCCAACCGTGACCTTGCATTGTCGGCTCATGTTCATCTTGAATAACCCTCCTTGGAGGTCAATCCCATTCTCCATCCTTTGTAGCCTTTTCTTTTTAGCCTTAGGAGGTCTGCTAGGTCCCTCGAGAGCCAGGAGGGCTGCTGTACCCTCTTGCTGCCTTTCCTTCAAGATGGAATAGACTTAGCTTGTGCGTTAAGGAACGTTCCCTTGAGGAGCAACCACCCTTCTTGAACTCCCCTCTCCTTGGGGTCATGGTCCTATAGGGCCTGACTGACAAGCCTCCTGAGCTTGTCAAAGTCGGCTTTTCTGAAAGTCGAGGACTTCCACATTACTGACTGACTTGCCAGCTTTACGGCAGATGGGGAAGCTGATCAGCTCGTGGTCGCTGTCACACAGCTTCCCATCGATCACTAGGTCGCCGATTAGGTCATCCCCTGTAGCCAGTACCAGGTCGAGCAGCGCTTTGCCTCTTGTTGGCCCATAGACTTCTTGAGTCAGGTAGAGGTCATCCATGCATGAAAGGAAGCTTTGCGACCACTCGGATTTTGCTGAGTGATCCTCCCACGAGATATCTGGGTAATTGAAGTCACCCATGACAACCATAGTCCTGGAGCACGTGGCCTCAGCCAGTTCCTGGGCAAACTCCTGGTCAAGCTCAGGACTTTGGGTGGGAGGTCTGTAATAGACTCCCACCATTGTGTCCCCTGTGCCGTGTACCCCATGAGTTTTAACCCAGAGGGTCTCTAGTCATCCACCCTAGTTGCCAATATCAGTTTGCAGGGACATGTAGCTTTCCTTAACATAGAGAGCTACCCCACCTGCCCCTTTTATCTACATGATCCCTCCTGTACAGGGTATAGCCATCTATACCCGAGGTCCAGTCATAGGTGGAGTCCCACCAGGTCTCCGTTATCCCAATGACATCATAATTATTTGCACTGAGCAGGAGGATGAGCTCCTCCTGCTTATTCCCCAAACTCTTGGCATTTATGTACAGGCAGGCAAGTGTCCTCTTGGGGGCTCTTGCCTTGCCCACAGATTGTACCAGGGCTGGGGCAAGGGTGGGATCCCTTAAGTGCCTTGGCCCGCTGGCTTTGCAAGGGTTGCTCAGTGGGCCAGCAGTGGCGGTAGTCCCCCTGTTCCCCAGCAGGCTTAGTTTAAAGCCTGGTAAAGCAGGTCAGCCAGTCTGACTGAGAAGAGCCTCCTCCCCAGGGGAGAGAGGTGGAGGCCATCTCTTCCCAGCAGCTCGCTGCCTCTCTCACCAAAGAGTGGGCTGTGGTCATGGAAGCCAAAGCCTTCCTGAAGACACCAGCTCCGCAGTCTTTGGTTGACTACATGTATCCTCCTCAGCCCATAGCCCAAGACTGGGAGGATCGATGAGAACACCACCTGTGCCCCCAGACCCTTTAGTCCTGCTCCCAAATCCCTGTAGAGCGTCATGACCCGGCTGGGAGCGCTCCGAGCCGTGTCATTGGTGTCCACATGAATAAGGAGCATAGGATAGTGGTCTGTGGGCTGGAGGAGCTTTGGGATCTTCTCTGCAATGTCCCGGATGCGGGCTCCCGGGAAGCAGAAGACTTCCCAGGCTAAGGGGTCGGGGTGGCAGATTGCCCCCTCAGTCCCCCTCAGGATGGAGTCTCCCACAACAAACACCTTATGTTTTGTCTTGGGGAGAGCAGGGATGGTAGCTGCAGTTAAGCCTGTATTGCCAGTGGGAGCTGGCAACTCAGCAGGCTCTGCTGGAGCAGCAAGAGGTGTGAACCTGTTGCTAAGCTCCAGCGGGACAGAGGCCTTGGTGTGGCAGGCCTTAGGGCCCTTGACCACTTTGGTCCATGCCCCTGACTGGACAGACTGGACAGAGCGGGAGGTCCCGGAGTCCTCCTTTGTCCTGGAGGGAGATGGTGGTCTACCCTCTGGCTCCCAGGGGAGAAGGGCCTGGCAGTAGGAGTCAATCTCTTGCTCACAGTCCCTGATGGCACACAGTCTCAGACTGTGGCCTGGAGCTCCTCCAGCTGGTGTGCCAGAGACCCCAAAAGGGAGCAGACCCCACCTGGGGATGTGGCCATGTTCCCGGGCCCCAGAGCCTGAAAAAGGGAAGGCAGCCCCTGCAGCCAAGAGCCAGGGGCTCCATCTGCATGGAGCCTGGAACTGTGGGCTCCGTCTGGGTGGCCATCTCTGAGGTGCCCAATGGGGGAACCGCAGAGCCTGAGGGGACCCTCGGGGTGTGGCGCATGCCCATCCATGTCATGCCTCTGGTAGGCTGGCTACGGCTGGGACTATCTACCCTGGGGAGTTCGCAGGCAGGGTCTCGGGCCCTCCTGCACGCCCTCCTGTGCGAACCTCATGCTAACTCACGCGCCGTCAGACAAGCACGCCTGTTTGTGCAGCCTGTTCACACAGCTCCGGTCGCGTAGCTCCCTGGGGGGCCGGGCGGAGTAGGGGCCTGGGCGGGGGCTTGACCCAGCCTGGCTCCACGCAGCCACCTCCCCCAAATCAAAGAGGAGTTAACCCCTTCCCACCATGGGCCTCGTTTGCCTCCAGCTGTGTTGGGGGTCAGCAGGGGGCTCCGCAGCTGCTGGTGGGTGTATGGGGTGTCTGGGGGACGTCAGGGGAGTGGGGGCACAGCAGGCTTTCACCCGTGCATTTCTTGCTGCTCCAGAGCCTGACTGGGGCTTTTTTTGCTGTTGACAGGCCCTTTTAAACTGAAGGGACCTCACACACATGGAGAATGTCAGAATAGAAGGGGACAAAGATGTCTAGGAAATCAAGTTGCAACTGGAGCAGCTCTTATCCAATCTGTTCACTAAACTTGGCATTGCATGTTAAAAGAAACCATGGGACGCCCCAAGGGTACATCAATCCCTTGTGTGTTGTTGGCTACAGGAACTGGTATATCCTTAATCGCACTAATCTGATGAGCTGTTGGAGTCAAAAGGTCTACTTCTTTTTTTATCTGAAACAATCTGAACTCTGAACCTTGGGAGAATCATTCATCATTTGTTTCCTCTCTTGTAACCCTGAGTGGTTATTATACATGGCATACATATGAAAATATTAGTACTTATTTTTTCTAATGAACTAGTCCACTAGTCTATCCTTACTTGGCAAGTCCATATTGATGTGATAATGAATCCATCATCTCTGAAGACATTGAAGATTTCAATGATCCCTCGAGAATAACCAAACAAGGAAATACTAGCATCTGAGACAGCCAGGTTAAATGTAAGATAATCCGTGGGTTGCAGGACTGCTCTCTGTTTACAGAGAACAAAAATCACAACACTGTTTCCGAGCCAAGACAGCCATCCTGAAAATAAAAAAAGTATATGCATGTTAAAGGGGGAAAATAGTCAAGAAATAGCAGGGTACATACATGCATGATGCCTGTACGCTGATGGAAGTTTTATTTGATTAAAAACAAAGAATACCACATGCTTTTATTCCACTTGGATATGCCCTTTAAGTAGCTAGATAATGAGATACGTCAGCAGTAGGAAATTAACAAGTCAGTTACTTCAGCAATAAAGTAGACAGTCAGAAAGAGCTGGAGCTGGAGCTGGAGCTGGAGCTGGAGCTGGAGCTGGAGCTGGAGCTGGAGCTGTCTACTATGGTTATAACCATTGTTTCCAAGTATGGAGAAGGCGAGCAGCAACTGCCCACAGAAGCCAGCAGAAGCAGCAGTGGGGTGGCAAGTGGCAACTGCCCACAGAAGCTGGCAGTGGTGGCTAGTCTTAGGGTGGGCACATGCCCCCCCGTGTCCTCCCTACCAGTCGCATATGGTGTGGAGATACCTGAGTCAGCTTTACATTACTTAGTTGGGGGACCACTAGCTGTCTAACTGAAGCAGCATGGGTCTACCATGCCAAATCACTTCTGTGACCCCAGTGTAGACATATCATAAGTCACTTAGGTCTTGCAGTAGTGAGCAAAGCAACACCTACACACCTCTTAAAAACTGGACCAAAGAGATGCTTTTCATTAACATCTATGAGCTATGGGTCAGATCCAGCATACACAGGCACAAGTATATAACATATCATTGACTTTGTAGTAAATTAAAAATGGGTTCTATTAGCAAGGGCTGCCATCTCAGAAACCTGATGAGCACACTCATTTGCTATCTGAAACAGAGCCTTCAGTCTCCAATTCAGGCTGTAGGTGGAAACCATCTACTTACTAGAAGACTTTATGCCAAGCAGTGTGCTAACAGAAATTTTTGGACAGAGGATACTGCAGAATATCCCTGAATGGCCTTGCTCAAACCACCCAGAGCATGAGAGAACAGAAAGGTTTCAGAAATCTGTCCAGTTATACAGTACTAAATATGCAAGGTCAATAATCGCCCGCACAATTTATTGCCAAGATAAATCAACCTGAATAGTACTTATCAGGATAAAAACTTGTTACCTGAGAAAATGGAACTAGCAGAACAGAGTCATGAGAATCAACTCCTAAAGAACAAAATTAACTGGTAGTCTAAAACAGCTTAGGTGATCAAGCAGCTAAGAACCTGAGTGGGTCAATGACATTATTTCAGACTTTCACAAGTTTACAAGTAGAATTTTCCCTTGACTTTATAATGAAGTACTACATTAAAAATACCTGTTTATTGAGAAATCTGTTTAAAAGTTAAAGAACAGAGGTTCTCCCAGGCAGATGATCACAAAGTCTGGAAAGGTGGTCTTCAAATAGCTATCTGATGCTAGGTTGCTCACTACTCTTCATCTACAGCTGCCAGACTGTGTTTAAAGGTAGCCAAAACTGCAATGGATAGTCTATTAAATAAAATAATATTTACTTTATTTGTATAGATTAAAACAACAACAAAAGATAGCTGTCCAAGGCTCTAAGCACTCTATCACATCATTAATGATACAATAAAAGCACAGCAGTATGAAAATTACCACTTCAGGATGTGATTACCACTTCAAAATTACCTTAAGAGGATCTCAGCCAATCAAGCACATACAAAAGCGCCTTTTCACCATTCTGGGAAGCATGGCCTCAGTCTTCTTCAAAACCCCTTTCAAGCAGGTATCTTCTGCTGTGTCCCTGGACGGTCACCAAATACGGGCTCTTTCAGAGTAGGCAGTAAAGGGAGTTCCACAGCCTGTGAGCCTTCACTAACAATATCTGTCTACAGCCTCTCTTTGTTAAGAAGATGATCAAGTTCCTCTCTGCTGTGGCAGTATGACATGGGGAAGAAGGTGGTTATTCAGTAAGGCCAGGCCCAGAATTAAGTGATTTCTAGACTACAACAAATAGTTCTTCCCATAGATCAACAGGTAGCTAGTGTAGACAACAGAGCACTGCGTGCTCCAATTAAAGTGCTTTCCTCAGCAAAAGGTGCAGTAAGTTCTGCACCAGCATCAGACGCAGAATAGTTTTAAAGGTTTATCCCTGTACAAAATAAATTAGAATAGTCTAATCTTGTGGTAACAAATACAAAGCAAACTGTAGCAAAATCTGTATACCAAAGGAAAGATCTTAAATTCCTAGCCAGGAGGGTATAATAAAAAGGTGCCTGGGTTTACTGCCATAATGTAATTATCGAAGAGCAGATAAAATAATCCCTGTGTTGATAATGATAGCAACTAATGGTGGACATAGTCCCACAATCAAAGGACTCATACTGCCTCCACCATTTTCAGTGGCTGCTTCCTCTAGCCCAAAATAATGTCATCATGGTTGAGCTTCAGATGGCTTGCTCTTATCCATGCCCAGTCTCAGCTAGACACTGGCTGAGATGCTGAACTACATCTCAGATAAGGAAGAGGAAGACATGGGATTGTATGTCAAAATTTACTGAAAACGCCACACATCAGGCCTTTACTCAACCTCCTTAACAGTCTGCAAGGTACACTGATAGGAGAGGTGGCACTCTGTACTACAACACATTTGAAAGTTCTTCAGGAAGAGGAGTTAAGCACACAGATGAATTAGGTAAAGTCTCTGAAATAAAGTAATGAAACTACTAAGGACGAATAGTTTGTTTCCAGTAGGGCATGACTCAGTGCCTTGTGATAGGTGGTATCAAAGATCTTCATTCATCACAAGAAAAGCTCATAAGCCAACACACACTCTCTCCCAAAGCCAGATTGACACAGCTCAGTGAAACTAAATCAGAGGTTGTGCCTCATTGCAATCTTTTCCACAATCTTACTCAAAAAGGGAAAATGCAGCATTAGTTGATACTTGGTGCTGACTGATGATTCTTTATGTAAAAGCTGCATTCAGACTTCCTTCAAATAATATGCAACCAGCCTTCTCCAAAGAATCTCTGCCAGCAAAGAACCCAATACTTCTCTGACGGCTTTCAACAGCCAAGAAAGATGAGGATCTAAAGTAGAGGATCTTAAATTGCCTCAGCATTGGCAGTACCATCATGGTTATAACCACAGAAACTGTAGCCAAGAAATTGATGCTCTTGTTCTCTGGACATAGGGGATGATGGGTTGGGTAAAGTTGGTTTATGCAGTTGACAGTTGGGAAGGAACATAAGCTACCAGATTTCTGTTATTAACGTGTGTTCTACTTTTACAGAACAACTATTGTTCTAATATTCTTGAGTATGTGTAGCTCTGTCATTGTGTGACACAAAATACTGGGCAAGATGGACCTCTGGCCTGATTCAGTAAATGGCAGTGTGTATTTTCGTACATTCTTATGTTCAGTAAATGGGTGCTTGTATCTCAAATGATTAAAGTTGGCTGAAGCACTGTGATGGACAGGAGGTTTTCTATAATAAGAGTGTCAACACATGGGATTAATCAAGAACAGCTACTGAACTTTAAATTCACACCCACCTTACCCCAAATTAACTTCTAAGTGTAAAGCTTTGACTAGTGACTTGCTACCTAGTGTAACCATTGTCAGTTACAATACCAATGTTCTTTCTAAGTGAGAAATGATAATTGCAGGGCATTCTATAATAATAAATAGAAAACCGTTTATTCTAAAATATTAACAGTTGTAAGTAAATTACAACAACAATACGTCTTCATCTTGATTACTAGGTGACACGAGTATACAATTGCTGAAATGAGTATACAATTTCCTGTGGCTACATGAATGTGGTGACTTCCGTAACAATCAGGAAGTATTTTAGCATCCAGCATTTTCCTCTGGTTCAGTCTATTATAAGTAAACACAGCAGGTGGTTGGAAGGCTGGGTGCTTTGCAGAAATATCAAGGTAGTTTGTAAAGCATGTACAGCTTGTTTGCATATGTCTGCTCTGTCCCCTGCAAGATAGTTGTCAAGGGAGTGGGAAAGGGAAATAATTTATTTATCAGCATCAAGAGATGGTTTGAATGGCAGGCACAGCATCAGGTAGCACTAGGTTTACAAATACCTTGGTTTACAGGGCTCTGACCATGTAAGGTATAGAAGGTTTTCTATTAGAACTCTACCGATATCTACATTCCATGTGAGCGCGCTACATTTGCTGGAAATGCATGGAATGCTTTTTTGTAGCATGTAGCACGAGAAGACTTTTCAGTTAAAAGATTAAAGGATGAATAAGAAAGAAGAGGAGACTTACTTCCATGAACAACACAAATCTCTCTCAGATTTCAAACTACAAGAAAAAAAATCTTAGACCTGAGGGATGAGGGAAACAAAGAGAACAGTGGTTATGGATCACATTAGAATGGATGCAGGTATTTGAGGTGGCAAAATTACAGAAAAATCTTGCATCTGGCACTCTCTGAGGCATAGGGAGCTGTTAAGTAGACTGTTTGCTCTGCCATCTCTGCCAGTTGGGATACATAGAGGAGCACTTGAAGAGATTTGCAAAAAAGTAAATTAAAAATTAGAATTGAAGTACTAAGGTAGTCCAGATATAAAGGGTCCATAGCCTGGTTCTTACCCTACACTACAATGGATAAGATCATACTGTTTCTAAACCCAGTACATAGAATCACAGAAAAACACGGCCAGAGGAGGTCACCAGAGAAATTTGTTTACCAATCCAAATAATTATATGTTGAAAATATATTGCAGTATTTGTCCACCTCTACATTTGACCGATCTATTAGCAAGTATGTCTGGGTAGCAAATCTAAATAGTGCTCTGTGATTTAAACTTTAAAATGATTTTTCCAATACTGTATATCTGCTTCTTCTGTAGTACAAATGAGTAGAATTAATTTTTTCAAGGGTGTGTAGACCATCTATTGCAAAGATGAGGTGGCAGGACACACATCCTCTGAATGACATTTTAGCAATGGAAAAGTACCCATTCATCTTTTAGAAGCAGCACTAAGCTGACTACAAGAATTTGGAAAGATAACGCAGACAAAATCTTTCACTTTTTCAAGACCGAGTCTAATGTGAGATGCTGAAGAAATTAAACTAATGAAAGAAAATACCAAAGTTACATAGCTAACACAAATACCTAATCCATACTAAGGAACTGCAAGGATTTCTGCCAATGGTAAATTGCTATAGAATAGTCACCTCATACTTTTCCACTCTGGTAGCCCTGTAAGTGAAGTGTTACTTAAATGTGAAAGTTGGGAATAGTGGCTGGCATGCCAAAAATCATTTGAAAGATATAAACAGCATTGTCACATGTGCAGATGATCTGGCTTTTTTACTCTTATTTGCTCATAACCTTGGCTTGTGATTCCCATTATAAGTGGCCCCGTGATCTATACATTTCTGGGTGGCAACAAGAGGAGTTCACAGTCAGAACTTAATATAATTTAAGAAAACCCCAGTTTTTGTCCAGAGATCTGTGCTTGGACCTATGCTCTTTACCATTTTTATTAACAACTTGGATAAGAGGGTGGAAAGCTCAGTGATTAAGTCTGTGGGTGATACAAAGCTGTGGGGAAACACGGGCACATCAGAGGCTAGGGTAAAGATCCAGGATGGCCTTCACAGACTGGCTTTATGGGTGGAAGGGAATCAGATGAGGCTTAACAGGGATAAGTACAGAGTTCTTCATCTGGGTAGGAAGAACCTTCACCATAACTACATGATGAGTGGTGGTCCACTGGCTGGCACAGGACTTGGGGGTTACAACTGACTGGAAGATGAACATGAGTTAACAGTGCGATGAGGTTTCCAGAAAACAGACCTCTGTCGTGCATCAGCTGATGTGTGGCCAATAGATCCAGCGTGGTGTTTCTCCCCCTCTGTTCGGCATTGGTGAGGCCACAGCTGGAGTACTATGTTCAGTTCTGGGCACCACACTTCAATAAGGATGTGGATAAGCTTGAGACAGTACAGAGAAAGGTCACCCATACGATTAGGTGCCTGAGGGATAGGCCCTATGAAGAGAGACTATGGGAACTGGGCCTGTTCAGTCTGAGTAAGAGAAGACTGAGAGGTGCCTTGATAGCTGCCTACAGGTACGTTAGGTGTGAGCATCAAGATCTAGAGGAGCAACTCTTCAGGAAGACACCTCAAGGGAGGATGAGGACTTAATGAGCACAAGCTAATAGAGGGGAAATTTAGGCTGGACGTAAGAAAAATCTTTTTTCCGTAAGGGTTACCAGAATTTGGAACATACTCCCAGCAGAGGTGGTGTATTCACCATCCTTGGAGGTGTTGAAGCTGAGGCTGGATAAGCACCTTGTTGAGCTCATTTAAGCCCAATAAATTCCTGCCCGTGGCAGGGGACCAGACTTGATGATCTTGCAGGTCCCATCTCTTCCTGGTCTTTGATTCTATGATTCTATATATGACATTCATCATCATGATGTCCAAGGACCTCCAAAAGTTGAACATATACAAATATATTATCTCTCTTCCTGTAAGAAAGGACGGATATTTACTTGCTTGATTTGTGGCATGTTTGTTTGGTTAGGCCTGCCCAAAAATTAACTTTTTGCATTTTGTTCTGTGGAGGTGTACAGATTATTAGGTGTACTGATGTCTTTTGGGAGTAAGACTGAGTCCTGGGTACAGCTTTTGGAGTGCTAACATCCCTCAGATATATGTGTGGTAGAAGATTTATTTTATAGCAAGCCAGCAGCTTAATTGAAGTCTTTGATCCCAAGAGAGTAAGGGCACCTCCATTAGCAAATACCACGCTGTACCATAACTGCCAGATATTAAATATAAACATTCAGGATACTTCCTAAGCAGGTAGTCTTTTAAGATGCCCTAGAGAAATCCAGAGACCTGAATATAATATTTATGCACTGAACTATTGTCCTTCCAAAGCAAGCTATATTCTTTGAATAGCAATTAGGGTCTGAAGAGCAGCAACAGCAGTAGTAATTTAGCACTGTAGCCCTAGAGGTCTTTGATTGACTCCACTATCAGAAGAGTGCAAGTGTAAAAATCAGGACCTTCTTATGCTTCTACTGCTTCCTTGGGCTTTTTAAATTATATTTGTTGACTTAATGATATAAATATGTTTTCACTCTTAGCACTGCAAAGTAGGGATGTACGAAATTTCATCTGGTGTTTCATTTTGAAACTGTTTTGATGCGTTTTGAGCTTGAAACAGCAAAATCAAAATGAAACAAAAGCCTTCAAAACAGCTTCAAAATGAAACAAGGACCCTTGAAACATTTCAAAAGTTTCTGAATGTTTTGAGTTTCGAAGCCAGGCTTACTTGGCTTCAGCACCAGTCTCACCACAGCAGCAGCCTCCTGTCATCCAGCTGGCAGATCGGGGGCCCGCCCACACCCCTGGGAGGGTTGCGGGGCTGTGCCGGATTCCTGGGGGTGCAGGCCCTTGATCTGCCTACCGGATGACAGGAAGTTGGTTCTGCTTCCTGGGGCCAGTGGCAGCCAGGGTCATCCCTGGTGGGGGTGAATCGGGTGACTGCCCCAGGCCCCATGCTTTGGGGGGCCCTGTGGAGCCAGGCGGAGTGGCCGTGTCTACTCTGCATCACTGCCATCAGCTTCGCATTTGGCCTCTTGCTACCACCCCACCACTGATCTTCCCGGTGCTGGGTATGGGCTGGGGCCAGCAGCCGCACTGATCTTCCTGACTCTGGGTGCAGAATAGCCTATGGGTGAAGCATCAAAACAGCGTCCAAACTGCGAAAGTTTCGATAAAATGAAATGAAACAGTGCTTTCAAAATGAAACAAAACCGAAACAAAATACTTTTCCATCGAAATGGAAGTCGAAGCAGAATGGTACTGTTTTGCACAGCCTTACTGCAAAGCAAAGCCAATATGGCAATGGGAAAGTGAGAAGGGGACTCTTTTGGTTGATACACTGTCAAGAGAATTTTTAGTAAAGTTCCAAATGCAAAAGTGTTCACCTCAGTACATTTCCCCCACATCCATAATATGCCTTAGTTGGACTAATGTTACACCTGATTATACGTGAATTTGGCTTATGCGCCCTAAGCTGAACAGCCTCTTCATGATGGCTACATGGTTTCTTCTCCCAGCATCAGCTGGTGGTTTGCAAGTTCTTGGTGGTACTTGGGGAATATATGATAAGCTCAGAGAATAAAAAGTCTACTTAGCTTGACTAATTTACAAACCTGCTTCTGAATTTGTATACATATGTACTTCTCTGTTGTTACTGAGATCTCCTGATACACATCTTTAATATATAGTTTCATTTATTTTTTAAAACACATCACTATTGATAAAAATAAGCCTAAGTCATTGCAAATAAACCTCTGGAAAAAGTGACCTTTTCTGCATTTCCATATGATACGAGATGAGTGTTTTTTGGTACACCTACAGTCTTTGAAATTCAATAAAGTTTGCTTGTCCAATAAGAGATGCTGTAACTATTCATCATTCTGCACTGAGTCTAATATAAATATTTCAGAAGTTGCCTCAGAAACAAAATGAGGTCTTGTAATATTTTATTTTCAAAGTCTTAATATGACCTTATAATACGATCTTGCTAGGTAACTTGCATATAATATATATTTAGACTTCAGGATTACTGTTTATTAAAAATAGTCTAGTATTGTGCTTAATAGAATCTGATCAAAATAATCTTTCTTTCAAGGTGTATAAGATATTAGAAAAAATAAGTAGAATTAGAAGAAGGTTTTTAACTATCGGTGGACTGAGGTTTTAGAACAGTATCCAACAGGCACAAATAGGAGCAAAAAACCTTAGTACTTACTTTTAGAATGAAGGTCAATCAGTTTATGAAAGAGGAAACTTCAATTAGTAGAAGCTAAAACTCTGGAAATAACAGAACACTATTTCACTTGTACTGAGGCATTTTGAGGAGATAAGGAAATGTTATATTTTTTCTCCACAAGGTTTTTCTTTTTGCACGCTTCCTGAACATTAAAAGAATATCTTGGCCTACAAGATCTTACACTTTTGCCACCAGTAAACATGTTGCTGCACTGATCATTTATTATATTCCTAAAGAAACAATGCTACTCCTTGCTGTTGAAATAGCTGAAGAAAAAGGCTGCAGTTTATGTTATCTTGCTTCATTATCAATGAACTCCAAAGGCAGCCCCTTTAACCTTTAAACCAAACTTTTAAAGGAGTTTAAATTCACCAGGCATCTTAGATATAGTACATACCTAAAGCCAATAGGTAGGAGCCTATAATAGTCTCTCCTTGTTCTGATACAGCAGCCTCTCTGTTTGGAGAGGTGATGTTGTTGTTCCTCCAAGGTGCCTGTGGAGAAAACTGGAGAGACATGTTCAGCCAAGCCTGTGACCCAGAACTTGCCCGTTTCAACTGTAGTAAGTCGCAAATGGCCACTCAAATGAAAATGGCTTTTGCCTTAAACTTCTTCTCCCTGTCTTCTAGGAAGCTGTGCACCGAGACTGACAAACTAAAGAAGGAAATCTGAAGAGACAAGAAAGAGCTTTGAGTCCTCTGACCTGTTCTTATTTGCTAATCCTATCTATTAATACAGCTAGTGAATCTGTTACCAGACACAGGGAACAGATTTCCTTATATCCCTGGTGCTACATGTAAAAGCCTTTAGTGACTGGAAGAGCATATAAAAGATGATTGTTCCTTCAAATAAAGTGATATATCATTGTAGAAATCCATGTGTGTATGCCTCCATGTCAGTGTGTGCCTGTGTGTGTGTACACATGTACATGTGTACAAACACACAAATATATATACACACACAAACATATACTGACATAGAAACATACTCACATGTATTACCACAATGATTTATCATTTTATTTGAAGGAACAATAGTCTTTTTGCCTGATAGACTCTCTGATATACATACATAATATACATGTCTGAGAGAGACATGTGTGCATGTGTGTGCACACTATAAACATACTATAAAAACCCTGCTCTGGGCCTTACTGAAGCAAATCAAAACTTTAACTGACTTTGAATGAGATTTTGTGGAACCATTTAGTGAAGAAGTGAGTTTCCTATACTCAACCGCAGCGTTTAGAAAAGTGTCACTGAGTAATACTGTGACTTTACATTCAAACACAGCAGAGGAAATGTTTGTTTCTATCCTAGTGAAATTGTTTCTCTGGAAGGGCTCTTGTTAATTAGAAAAATGACCATTTTCATTTTGCCTCATAGATGATATTAAATACCATAGATTTGACTTTGGGGGTACTGCACCCCTGCCAATCCCAGAGTCAGCTAATTATATAGTCTGTAGCAATGAACAATGATGACAAAGTCCGCTCAGCTGGCCTGCTTCTAGAAACAGAGCAAAGTTTTTGCTTCATTGGTCCTCAGTTTTGAAAAGTTGTGGAACAGGAAAAGCTGCACAGTGGATCATGGAGGTGATGAGCACCAGAGAGAAGAGAATACAGTCTAGTAACAGCTTTTTAGAAAGTTATGTTCAGTCCCTAGAGCAGGCTAACACAACAAAAAACCAGCAATTTTTCCTAGCCTTGAGTGAGGTTTTCCCAGCCTCCTTTAGTAAAAAATTATCTCGGCCCTTCTCCTAGTGACCCCAGCCTGAACTGATGAAAAGAATCCTTGCTCAGCATCTATTGGCAGGTAATCCCAGCCTCCTTTGCTTCTTAAAGGGCTAACGGGCTTTCTTCTCAGGCCTATTAACCTTGTACATAATAAAATGCATCAAGCTTTATAGATTGTAAAGCAACACCCAGATTTGGCATTACATGCATATTTGAAACCCTCCTGTAATAGCAACTGAAATGCTGAAAAGAAAACCCAAATTCAAATGAGTAGGCCAGAGTTTTATTACCTCTCAGTGCCTCTATCCTGCTACTCCACCTCCCCTCCTACCCAGGGGAGGAGCACCTGTTCTTGCATGTCACAGTGTGAGGCAGCCACCCAGCCTCAGGCTCCTGTACTTGGCCAGAGGAAGAAAATAATTTAATTATAAATCAATAGTTTGATTTTACCTCTTCTGCTGCAGACAAATATATTCTTTCAGGCTTTTCCTTCATGTGTTAAGATGGCCATCATCTTGAGAGAGGAAAAGAAAACCAAAATTTTAGTAACAAAAGGTACTGCCAGCACTTTAGAACAGGAAAAAGGGGAAAACATCCTCATTATGTCAAAATACACAGCTATCAAAATACTGTAGCTGCTAATGCAGAGGGAATGACCCCCAACACACTCCCTTTGTGCAGTTCCCTCTCACAGGATACTAGAAACATTTTCTACAAAACTAAAACTGATAGGAGCATGTAGGTAAGTGCTACTCTCACTTGCTCTTTAATGCACTTCTCTGAGATGACTTCAAACTCTGGGCCAGGATTCTGTGAAGCTGATAATCCCCATGTAA
The DNA here is from genome assembly GCF_052110815.1 of Crocodylus siamensis. Lineage (NCBI taxonomy): Eukaryota > Metazoa > Chordata > Crocodylia > Crocodylidae > Crocodylus > Crocodylus siamensis. Next base: position 150,550,965 of record NC_143395.1, on the reverse strand, counting down.
AGCTCATCAGTCCATTTCCAGCTTTTAAGTTAAGTAACCTAAGTTTCTTTTCTTTTTTTGGGGGGGAGGGAACAGCGGGGGGGGGGGGGGGGGGCAAGGAGGAGTGCTCTTTCCAACTCTAGTTAGCAAAGGAAATTCCTATAAAAATTCCCCAAACACAATAAGGGAAGCACTTCAGAAAATTAATTTGGACCTGAATCATATAGACTCATTACGACTGCCACAGAGCTACAGATTAGACACCATTTGAAACACAGTAAGATTGCATTCAACCCTCTGTATACTCTAAGAGTCACCATTCTGGCTGAACATGAACTCTTCCTCTTCCTAACAATGGAACATGGAGAAAAAGAAACCTGATCTTAGGTTTGAGTACAGCACGGGGCAGGCAGCTGCTGTGGCTCAGATTCCAGTTCTAGTCCTAACCCAGGGGCGACTGTGCAGTACAGGGAAGGGCAGTGTGGGGCTAGGAGGAAGCACAGGGGAAATTGCATGGTGGGGGGTAGAGGGGGAAGTACAAGGGATACTGCACAGCAGCAGGGAGCTGCTGTGTCTCTGGCTCCAGCTCTGATACAAGGCTGGGGCTGAGCCTGGGTCTAAGACTGCCCCTGATGCTGCTGCCTGGATGGGACTAGAGCTTTCATGTTTTTCAGTACCCTGGGCCACAGCCAGACCCACTGGATAGGATAAGCGGTAGGGGGACAAGTGGTGTGAGGGGCCAAGCACTATGGTAGGGGGGACAAGTGGTAGAGTAGAGCAGGGCAGATGCTAGGCTGTCTGCTCCCCTTCCACTGCTTTCCTCACTACAGGGGGAGTGGGGGGATGAATATAAAATGATGCTCCAATAGCTAGATTCTGTAAATAGAAAATTATAATAAATTTAAAATTTTCCATATATAGTAGGCTTGTGCAAAACAGCTAGTATTTGTTTTGGATTCGCATTCAGCTGATTCAGGGGGCAGTGATTCCATTTGGTGATTCAAATCGCTGTCCTGAATCGATTTGGTTTAATCTGATTCGGAGATCCCTGGAAGCTCTGACGGCCGCTGCAGCAGCCAGTGAGTGCAGGACTTTTTTTTTTTTAAAGAACTGGGAGCCGGAGCTGGGCAGGGGAGCCATGGTGCGAGGGGGGAGACTGGGAGAGCAGGTGGGGGATGGGGGCTCATGTAGCGTGGGGAAGTGAGTGGCAGTGGGGATTGCCCGCCCCACCCGGCAGCAGCCAGTGAGTGTTTTTTTTTTTTAAAGAGCAGGTCAAGGGGTGCTCAGGAAGGGTGGAGGAGCAGGCAGGAGATGGGGCATGGCAGGGGTCCCCCCCATGGTCCCCCCCTGCCCCCTACTTATCAGCACAGAGTCTGGGTCCAGCTCTCTGCAGCAGTGAGCGGGGACTGCCCAAATCTATGAAACTCTCCGAATCTTTTCCAAATTGATTCAGAGAGCTTCAAATCAATTTGGATCTTTTTATTGGTCTCCTGATTCACTGAATCAGGCCGAATCTCCTCCAAATCAAATCAGCACCCAAAACTTCTCACGGCCCTAATATATAGAATCTAAATATTGGGGGAATCATCTTAAATTTGAAGTTGTCCTGGGTTTGGGTAAATATGGTAGCAGGGAAATTTAAGAATAAATTTCATCGATTTCATAGACATTAGGGCTAGAAGGGACCTCAGAAGCTCTTCAAGCCCAGTCCCCTGCCCCAGGGGCAGGAAATCAGCAGGGGTCATAGGATCCCAGCAAGATAAACAACCAAATGTCTCTTGAAGGTGTTCAAAGTAGGTGTTTGAACCACCGCTGGTGGCAGTCTATTCCAGACTTCGGGGGCTCGGACAGTAATGAAGTTCTTCCTTATGTCCAGCCTGAAATGGTCATGGAGGAGTTTGTGACCATTTGACCTTGTCATCCCTTGGGGCACTCTGGTGAACAGATGTTCCCCCAGATCCTGGTGAGCACCCTGATAAACTTATAGGCAGCCACCAGATCACCCCTCCCTGAGCCTGCACTTTTCCAGGCTGAAGAGTCCCATGGCTCTCAGCCTGTCATCATATGGTCTGTTTTCCTGACCTCTGATCATGCACGTGGCTCTTCTGTGGACTCTCTTAAGCTTCTCCACATCCTTTTTGAATTGTGGAGCCCAAAACTGGACGCAGTACTCCAGCTGCGGCCTCACGAAGGCCAAGTACAAGAGGAGAATGACATCCTGAGATTTGCTTAAGAAGCATCTATGGATGCAAACCAGTGTTTTGTTCACTTTACTAGCTGCAGCATCACATTGATGGCTAATGTTCATCTTGTGGTCAATCATGACCCCCAAGTCACTTACATCCATAGTGTTAGCCAATGTAGCACTGCTGAACCTATAAACATGTTGCGGGTTTATCTTCCCAAGGTGGAGAACCTTGCATTTTTCAGTGTTAGACACCATTAGGTTCTCATCTGCCCATTTCCTGAGCCTGTCAAGGTCAGCCTGGATCACCCATCTGTCCTCAGGTGTGGACATTTTACCCCAAAGTTTGGTGTCATCGGCAAACTTGGCCAGTCTGCTTCTGACACCAATGTCCACATCATTCATGAAGACGTTAAATAGTATAGGGCCAAGGAGGAGTCTGATTGGTTACAGTGCACCACAACGATTGACTTCCATCAACCACCACCCTCTGGGTCTGACCACAGAGCCAATTCCCCAGCCAGCGGATCGTGGTGAAGCTGAGGCTGCAGCTGGCCAGTTTTGGTAAGAGGTGATCATAGGAATGATGGAAGTTGGAAACAATTTGCAAACAGTCAATAGAAATCAAAGTGTGGAGTCTTCTGTGTGTCTTGGAATTAAGATATACCCTATGTTTGTGCATACAACACACACCTTGGTCCATCTCAATCCTCCCAAACTGGGTATAGAAGCATCCTGCTTTGATTCCTGCTCCACAGTGCAGTAGCTTTAGTATAACTATTGAGGAACCAATGGAATCAATTGACTTAATGGCTCATTGTTCTCTACTCCAGAGGTGTTAATGACTTGCTCTTCTTTTTAATGGTCTTGATGTTCCACTAATCAAGTTAATCTTTCTCAGGGCAATATTGCTGTCTGCTTGCTGCTTCTGGTCTTTCTCTTCTAGTTTCCCAGCCTAAGTAAGAAAAGGAGGGTGAGTCCACTGAAGATAAGGCTTTGTCCCTGCTGTATGCCTCCACAACTCTTAAAAGATTTTTTGACTACTTTTGAAAAACAAGGTTTGTATTATACTTTGGGGTGTGTTGTCTGCAAGAAAATATGGTATAACATTGAGGTCATTATGTGGGATGTTAGTGTTGCTGAACCCATGAAAGAAACACCAGTCAGAAATGCCAATTAACACTTGGACCAGCTTGTGGAAAATGCTTCCCTCTTCCTCTAGTATCAGGAGTAAGGAGAAGGAGAATTGAGCTTTCATTTCAGAGATGTTATTGCTCTTTATGCTCTTTAATATAGGTAGCTACAAGTTAGTTTGTTGAGTTCACACTTTTTTAAAGTCTGACCTCAAATAACCACACTTGATTTTATAATAAATACAGAATTTCTTTTTAATTCCTGCTAAATGCATGTTTCTCTTTGTAAGCCTGAATAAAAATAATAGCTAAGAAAACCTCAAAATACAGCTTTAAGCAAATTCTTTTGATAAGTTATACTGGTCCTTTTGACATCCAATAGATTAAATAGCAGGGACCATACTTCTTAAGACAATTGCATTCTTACCTCTTGGAGAATTACTGGAAATATAAATAAATAGATTTGATGAACTAAGGAATAGCTAACTGATGATTATAAGTGAATTAAATAAGAAATTCTGGTAATCTGTAGCACTCTAATATAACTACTTGATCTCAATATTATTTATGAACATTACTTACAAGTCTGCATTTGTGTGTTCAGTTCCTAACTACTAGAATATTTGCTGTAGATAAATTTGATCAATGAACTGGTGTTTTTACATTTACATGATTAAGAATAATTAATAAACTGATGATTCAGGATATAAGGTTCATACTCTGAAAAATACTGTCCAAGATAAAAGCTGACCTGAAAATATCCTAGTGTTAAAATTAGTAAGTCAAGGGTCCCTGGATTCAGAAAAGAGTTATCCTTCATAGTAGTTTCATAGTAGCTCGAGTCAGGAGGGACCTGAACAGATCATCTAGCCTTACCCCCTGCCACAGGCAGGAATGAATGCTGGGTTCACAAGACCCCAGACAGGTGATCATTCAACTTCCTCATGAATTTGCCCAAGGTAGGGGTGAGGACCACTTCCCTGGGAAGTTGGTTCCAGATTCTGGCTACCCTAACTGTAAAATATTGCCTTCTGATCTCTAAGCTAAACCTGTTCTCCATCAGTTTATTACCATTGTTCCTCATCACCTCAGGTAGTGTTGGGGAGAATAGGGCTCTTCCTATTTGTTAATGATCTCCCCTGATGAGTTTGTAGGCAGCCACCAGTTCCCCCCTCAGCCTCCTCTTGCCGAGGCTGAACAGGTTCAGGTCCCTCAGTCTCTCCTCACAGGGCTTGTCCTGCTGCCCTGCCACCAAGCGGGTGGCCCTCCTCTGAACCCTCTCCAGGCTGGCCACATCCTTTTTAAAGTGAGGCGCCCAGTACTGGACACAGTACTCCAGTTGCAACCTGACCAATGTCGCATAGAGGGGGAGGATCACCTCTCTGGACTGGCTTGAGATGCATCTTTGGATGCACGACAAGGTATGGCTGGCCTTGCTGGCTGCAGTCTAGCATTGGTGGCTCATGTTCATCTTGGAGTCAATAATGATTCTAAGATCCCATTTTGCCTCTGTGCTTTCAAGAAGGGAACTCCCCAGCCTGTATGTATGCTGTGGATTCCTTCTCCCAAGATGCAGCACCCTGCATTTGTCTACGTTAAATGAATGCCATTGAATGTCATTCCAATGTTGACTATAGGTCTGGTAGATGGCACCTTACAGACTAAGGTTAGATTTGTTCAGAAATACATAAGCTTGACTATGTGAACTACAGGTATTTGATTGGCAAATCTAATTGCTTTAGGCACCTTTACACATGCTTGGATGCAGGGGGTGAGGCGGCGCTTTAATTAAACCACTTATAGTTTCATAGGTTCATAGTTTCTAGGGTCAGAAAGGACCTGAATAGATCATCTAGTCCAACCCCTTGCTATGGCAGGAAAGAGTACTGGGGTCAAACGACCCCAGCAAGGTGTTCATCTAACCTCCTCTTAAAGACCCCCAGGGTAGGAGCCTGCATCACTTCTCTTGAAAGTTGGTTCCAGATCCTAGCCGCCCTGACCATGAAGTAGCGCTTCCTGATGTCTAGCCTAAACCTGCCCTCTGCCAGCTTGTGACTGTTATTCCTGGTCACTTCCAAGAGCCTCTCTAATTAAAGTGCCACAGTGGCTCGTGTATCAGCTTTTGCATGCTTGAAAATGGCAGCAAGGGCACTTGAACTAAAGCTTATCCAACAAGCTTTAGTTAAAGTGCCCCCACCACCATTTTGAAGTGTGGAGACACTAATATGTGAGATGTGGAGTCTGGCAAGAACGTGGTAATTGCCACGCTCATGCAGACACAATTAATTGAGCGCATCAGAGGAGGCTCTGAGCTCATGTACAGGCATCCTTAGATTTCAACTTTAGAATCAAACCAGTGCCTCAGCAAAGCAATAAACTTTACCATCAGTCATGCTGACACTGTTCCCAAGGAAATGAATAGCAATGTTTGCTATTTATTTCACTGGAAGCTAGATACTATACCTAGATTTGAAGTTTGCCATATGGAATCACTAAAACCTGCATTACTTGAATTTGCTAGATACCAGAGAAAACATGGGTTGTATTCACTCTTACCCATTTAGCTTATGACTTCAGGATACCAAGAGCTGTCTGTGGTAATTCTCCCAGCATAGAAACATTTTCATAACAGAAAACTTGCACATACCTAGAACAAGGAATTGCATGAGTCTTACCACTTGTGCTACAGACTTCTAAAAGCCTTTCTGGGGGGATATAGAAGCTTAGAAACAATATAAGAGCTTAGAAACATAGCCTATACACATGTTCCAATGTGTTCTTATTAGAACACTCTAATGTCACTGCAGTGTCATATGTATGAGCCCCTGCAGGTTTAGAAATGGCTACTGGAGCACTTTAACTAAAGCTCTCCAAATTAGCTTGAAAGTGTCCCACAGACATTTTTAAATGCGTGGGGGCTTACTACACATGAGCCTGCAGAGTTTTCATTAGAGCAACTCTCCAGGAACTTCTGTAATTAAAACATGCCTCTCCCCAACCTCAAGCACATGCATAGGCACCCAAGAGTACCATAGTGCTATAGCTATTCCAAAGCTCAGTGCAAAGAGATACTTCATTTGCACCTGAAATGATTATTCCATGCAGTTAACTAATCAATCAACTTGCACCAGTAATATCAAATCTATTACAGCTGACCACCTGTCAGAATCATAGCAGCACAAACCCTTCTGAGTATTAACAGCCAGGTATATTTAAGATTATTTCTTATTTTACCACTCTGATCAGCTTGAGACAAACTTAAGGTTATAAATGATCTCCTGCTGTGCAAAAAAATTTGGAATTTTACAAGTGAATATTGGTCCCAGGTAATGAGGGGTTATCCCTTGTACCAGAGTAACAAATACAGTGCCAATCTGTTTCAGAACACATAAAATGGGCAATGTCATTTCCAAACAATGCCACTGGTGATAGAACACGCTGGTTAACCAGTTCTTGTTTTTTGATCAATTTTTTTCTAGGGCCAGTTGTACAAGTTTGGCTTTGCAAATGTTGTTTTGGCATCTGGAGCTACACAGAATTCAATCCACAGATCTGTTACACAGTCCAGAGGCAATTTGACAATATTTTTCACATACACTGTTCCAGGACACTAGGTACTTATTTACCTGAGACCACTTGACAGTTAAATACTCTAAGCAGGTATTGCGCTTCTCTTCTTGCTTACAATGCAGTACAGAGTATATTTTGGCCTTGAAATTCTTTTTGAACCTCAGCTTTTCCTAACAACTTCAAGGTCCCTCTGTCTTTTATTATACACTGTTAGAACCAAAAGCACCTCAAGGAAACTGGCTACAAAGCCTTTTTTGGAATCAGAGATGTTACAATTTCAGGAACAATTTCCATCTAAGCTATATGATATAGATAATTTACCAGTCCTTGTATGCAACAGAGAGATAAAGCCACATCTCTGTGTATACTGTTCTCCCTGGTTTGCCATTAGTGCTTTGGTTTTTTCTGGTCTTTAGATTTTTCCCTGTGAGAGAATGTACTTTTCATTCCTCAGTTCTTCCTGTGGTCATATTCACTGTAACCAAGAACTTTGGCAAATCCTACTGGTGTGTTTCATAATTCCCAAATTGTATTCTTTTGAGGGAGCACAAGTCTCCTTCTGGTGCTTCCAATGCAGTTATCTTGTTTCATCTTTCTCCTTAAGTGCTTCAATGGTGATCCATTTACTAGTGACACCAAGACTATAATGCTTGTTTGGTAAGTTTACAAAAAGACCTGGGAAATGAGTGGAGTAAGAGATGCAGTAATGAGGCAATTTGATAAAAAGGAGAGGAAAAGTAAAAACACCAATGAGGGGCAGGGGGATCTGAGTACATTTGGATCTTAGAATGTTTGGGAGGAAACATGTAAGAGTTGAAAATGATGTGGGCATTAATGGTGGTATTTCCTGATGGTTTAGTAACTATGGCATAAATCCATAAAGGTAACAATGACTCAGCCTTGCAATGCCTAACTTTTAAGTTCCCTGCATTCGTACCCCAGATTCCCATAAAATGCATAGCAATACTCAGGAACCTGAGAATGGGATTCATCAAAGCCAGAGTGCATTGGCGATGTGTAGGGGATGCACTTGTACCCCCTGAGCGTGGCAGTCCAGCCCCTAAGAAAAGGTGCCACTGACACTGCTAGCAGTGCCTGCGGGTGGTCACCGCTTGCCACCCTACCCCCTCCTTGCCACTACCACCACCAGAGATGTCTGTGGGCAATCTGCAATCGCCACTGACCACTGCCGACGCTGCTGGCCGCATCTCGCCTCAGAGCTCGCCGTGGAGCACAGTGCTGCAGAGCTTGCCGTGCCCCCCCAGCCTCCAGGGGCACATGGTGTTCATGCCAGCATGCATACTGGTAAGCCACAAAAGGTACCTGGAAACATGGGTGTCTGGTGCCTTGGTCCCCCTGGCGGCCGATCTCATTCACCGTAAAAGCAGATGCGCCACTTCCAGGACTCCCACGGGCACTTCTGGGAGTGGCATGGCCCTGCTTCCTGGTCAGCAAGTGCAAGGGGGGGCCACTGGTGCTCCTACCTGCCCCCCTGCCTGCCAGCTAAACAGGCAGCATGGCTGGTCAGGGGGTGCACCAGCAATCTCAGGGGGTGCACATGCACTCCCCTGCACCCCCTATGTGTCGCTTCTGCCTGGAAAGGAAAGCAGTGGGAGCTAAGCCTCCCTTCCCCTCTCCGCCCCACACTTCCTCTGCCCCCAAGAAAATTAGGTTCGTAACCAGAAAATTGCTTTTCTCGAATTACAATTCACAGCCATAAGCGCTATCCTGCAGGTATGCAGGAGATCTTGATTCTAAACCTAGTCTTCAATCACAGCCAGTTCAGAACCCTTTTTTTTGTAATACACATTTAGTAGGGAACCATCCCTCCTCTGGATCATGGTGTACATGTAAGAGATCATCAGGTGCCTGATGAATCTGCTTGTACAGAGTCCTGTGACCATTATTCCAAGACCTTTGATGCGTATGCCTAGGCAAGAGTATAGAGGTATGGAGGCTGTTCAAGTTCCCCCACACTTTAGACCACTGAGGCAGAATCCAAAGGCTAGACCGAGTCCAGGTGTTCAGTGCCTCCATAGTTGTAGCTTCTGCCAGAGAGCAACAGACAAGAACTCCTGCTGACTGGCTAACACAGAAGCGAGGACAAGTTTCTGCCAGGGTGATGTCCCCTAGCCCTCCTCCAACCAAGGAGTACCCACAGGCAGTGGGGACTAGGGTTTGGAGGTGCCCTTTACTCACTGTACCCTGGAGGTTGCGGCATTGTCATATTTATAGGAGCTACTCTGCCACAAGTAACCCCACCTTGCTGCCATCAGACCCTCCAGCTGGATGCAAATTGGAATGCTTATTGGGATGTTAGAAACCCTCTGGATATACTGGATTATAGACTTGAGCTCCCAACCCCTGGGAGACTGACCTAACTGTTGTATAAAATTCTTAAATATTCATTGGACAAAGGAAAGAATAAGAATAACTTTACATGGTGGGTGAGAGAATAAGCTTACTCAGGTACTGGAAGTAGTATAGCTACATTAGCATAGTGTTTCAGCTCAAGCAATTAGTCCTGCTGAGAAACAGCAGATAGTAGCCTAGGCAGATGAATACCTTGTCCATACAATATGAATGTAATTATATTGTTTCCAGTCCCAGACAGCATAACACTATTTTGTCACATGTAGACACAGCATAAGTACCTGGATACAGTTGAGTTATTGTCAGTTCATTACTAATAATAATGAATAACATCAATTTAATATAATTCATTAAGTTCATATTATAACATCAGTTATAAAATGTTAATATGCAGCATGTTAATTATATATGAATTAATGTAATTTTATATGATAATATTGATATATACATTATGTTTCATTATATTAAATAATTATTAATTATATTAAATAATGCTGTCAATGTTATTTATTAAATATTAAACTTCATTATTGATTATAATGATTATTAATAGCAATCGTGATAATGATAGCGCAGGATTTAAATAGATCTAATTTGTAACTATTATCCTCCAATATAGAACTTCTTTAGATTGCCTGGGAAATCCCTTTTCACTGAAAGTCCAAACACTAAAGTGCTATTTCAAAGTTTAGTGATATACCTTTCGAGTATTTGATGCACGGCACGTAAATTTGCAAACGTTTTTGTCTCTGAGTCTGTGAGTGTGTTTTATTCTCTTTTTATTTCAGCTGATGGTGCTTCAGGCCATAATATTGCTGAACTTGCTGAATTTCTACAGAAAAGTCTATGAGGGATTATTTCTGTGACTCCAAAGAAGTTAGTACAAAGTGTTTCAGAATGTAAGGATTTATTACAAGGCAAAGATATCTTTGTCCGGATATGATAGTCTAAATGTTTAACAGTAACTGAGCATAGGGGTGCTGAAGTGCTGTGGGGCTTTCTTGAAACATCTCAGAGGATGTACCTCTCAGATACTGAGCGGGAGAATTTCAGTACAAACAGTTTTACAAGATTCTCTACATCCTATTGAATTATTTTTACTGTATTTTTGGCCATGCCCTTAATTCCTCAGCCAATTACTTTCAGACAACAGGGCAGTAAGGAAGCAGAATGGATTACAGGTAAATCCTCCCTGGAAGCCAGATTCTGAAGGCATGTGGCCCCTTAATTTCCAGTGAAGGGAATCCAACTGCCCCAGTTGTAATAGCCTAGACATTAATCCTATAGGGAGTGTAAGGAAAGATTTCACATTGATCTTAGTTCTAACTCATGCTTCCTGCTATCTACCTGCTTCTCTTTTCCTACTACAAATATCTCAGTGTCCAGACAATGCAGATATCTGCTGTGAGTAGGGTGTCAACTGCCCAAACACATCCTTCACAGTCTCATTATTTTTTCCAACTACTTAGTCTAAAAAAAGATATCGCATGTACTCAAACAACCTTGCCTACCTATCCCCAGTACAGTGCAGGACAGCAAGCACAATGTCATCAAAATTGATGGTCTTTTAAAACAATGAATATGGTTGCCAGTTTGTATAAATGTTGCTGCCCTTATTCATGATGAACAGGACCTTACTCTGAAACTATTCTGGCATTATGAGAACAGAGTTCATTCTGCTGTTTTCAGACACAATGCAAAAAAAAACCTTCTTAGGGCTACTTGTCTGAGAGAGGTCCAACACACTGTAAGCGGGGCAGAATCTGGCCCTGAAATGCACATACCAGAGATCAGTGGTTTTCAACTTTTTTAGACTTGAGACACCTCTTCTTAGCCTCATGGTACCCCTGGGATAATGAGAGCTCTTCATTTTCACTCTTTTCTTTACTAAAGAAAAATAGCAGAGCAATTCTTCTGTTGCAAAGAACTGAAAAACCATAGCAGGTCAAAATGTTTTTGACATTATTAATTCTTATTTTAAATCCATGGCTAGGAACAGACATTTGCAGGGGTTAGGGGAGGTTAGATCAGGTTCAAAATGGCCACCCAATCTAACTTAGCTTACTCCCATTGCAGATCTTACACTTAGACCTGGATAAGAAATCCATTCTAAGAGCACATCCGTTCCATGCACACAGACTGGTCTCAATATGGCTGAACCCAGTATAAGATAGACCTGGATCAACGTACACTCAAACTTAATTGATCTAGGTTAGACCGCGGCATGGAACTTCTATACAGTTACATGTGTAACCCCAGGGCTGGGAAAGCCCAGTCATCAACCCGAGCCCCAGGGCTGCACTTTTCCTATCCTTGCCTCTGACACCAGACTATTTTTAGCTCCCACCCCTCACTCCAGCCCTCCCTGGTAGACCAGTCAGCCACCACATCCCAACCCTCAGGCCACTCTGGGTGCCACTGGTTTTATTAGCTTTCACCACTGCCAGGAGCTGAGCAAGTAAGTCCCAGTGGGGGAAGGGGCAGGAGGGCTGGAGCTATACATTCACTGGGGGTGGGGCAGAGTTGAGAGGCTAAAAATAGTCCTTCATCTCCCCCAAGCCCCTCCACAAACACTGTGAGCTTCCCATATCCCACCAAATCCTCCTGGATGACAGCAACTCCTATGGATCCCACCTGCCCCTCCTACTCCCCCTGTGGATCCCTCCTGGCTCCCTATCCTTCCCATGGACCCTTGATCACCCTCCAGTCCCCTGTGGATCACATTTGTTCCTCGCATTGCTCCCATGGATTGCATCTGACCCCTCTATCCCCTGCTGCCCCATCACTCCTTCAGATCATGCCTGCTCCCCCATCCCTCCACAGATTGTACCTATTTCCCACCCCTCAATGGATTGTGCCTGTGCCCCTCATCACCCCACAGGCTCCTGATCCCCCAGAGCTTGCTTGCCTCCATCCTGACAATTCCCCCATTATCCTCCCCGCTCCTGATTTACCTTAGATCAGGTTGCCATTTCTAACATGATCTAACCTCCCTTTAACATCCCCAAATATTTGTACCTAGCCCATGGGCTTGTTTTGTGAATCAGGTGTAGGTGTCTGCATACCAAACAGCGAAAATACTACACAACATCATGAAAAGGATCTCAGAGCATTCCAGGGTGCCATGGCACCCTAGTTAGGAATCACTGTCATAGACACATGTGATTAACACTACTTTCAGTGGCATTAATGTAAATCTTTATTAACTCCACTGACTTTATTTAAGCAACTGCAGATTTACACTGGTGTAAGTGAAAAGTTCAGACCATTAAGTCTGCAAACAAGCAACACCTTAGAGAATCTGTGAGAAATTGACCACTTGGATGCTATATGTAGTTTACAGGTATTCCTAAAGAATTAATCTGCCTGATGGTTCTTAAGGGTTAATTCATATATTGATAGAACAGTATTAGAGACAGTTTCCCTCTGAAACCATCAATACATCAAGATAGCTGATTGAAATGAGTAATAAAATGACAGGATTGTGATATGACAGGCTCATAAAGTACCTTTCATGGATATTCTAAAATCCATAGATTTAGATCTCTCAGGTGACATGCGAGATTTATGATGGATGCACTCCAGTAGATAGCTTCCATTTAAGATGCTAAAATGTGCAAGAACTAGTTAATCACTATCCAACTCACTAAGCTGTTTTACTGACCAGCAAAATGAGCCAAATACTATTGCAGTATGCACTGGCCTATGAGACAGTCTCACATTAGATCTTAACATACTGGTGTTTCTAGTACAGCGTAATGAAGAACCATAAAAAACGTGATTTATGTGGGACAGGGAGTTTATGATGTTATGTGTCTAACAAGCATCTGGTTTCCCTGACATGCACAGAAAAGTTAGGAAACTTCCAAAGAAAGCAATTTGCCAAGAAAATTGCCTAGGGCCTCCAGTGTTGCACACTAATAGCACCTGTCACAGGTAGATTGAAGAGAAAAAATAGTGACACACATGACATTCTTAAAATCAAGTAAAAGCTACTATATTCCTCAGTACTGACCTAAATATGAAATTTATCACAGACAAGGCCTCTGGAAACCTGTGGGAAAATTTGTGGAGTTTTTTCCAAATTTTCACTTTTTTTTCAAAATAAGAATCAACATATGTTAACTGATTACATACTAACAATGTTTTAGGAAATGAATTACACCATTAATATATATTTTAAAATAAAATATTTTTTATTTCATCCAATTCTGCTTCTTGGAAATTTGTCCAATTTTCTCATTGAAATTTCTGCTTTGAAAATGGCAAGCAATTTAGACTCTTGAGGCATGTCCACACATGCAGGCACGTGCGCTTGCAGCAACTCAAACAGGAGTAGGACTAATTTGAGCCAGGGATTTGTGCCTTAGCACGCATGCCTGGACATGCACTTTGGTGTGGGGCAAGTTGTGCCACTTGGGGCAAAATAACCTAGCTACTCCTGGATCTACAGCCAGGGGAAGCTAGAGGCTGGGGCCAGCGCCTGTGCCACTGTGTATCTGGGGACACTACTCCTTGTGCCAGCTGGACTGCTGAAGCAGCCCTAACCTGGAGTGGCCCCTCCACCCTCTACCCACTGCAGCAGTCTGGCAATGGGGGCTGCTACCTGATTGTGACCTGATGCCACTTACAACAGCATCCGCTCCCTTGTACCTGCGGCCCCACGGCTGTGCCCCTGCCAGACCTGGATGGGGTGCCTCCATTCTGCCATCTGGGCAGCTATTGCCCACAAAAAGTGCTCCTTGCAGTGGCCCAGTTTGAACTGTCATTGCATGTCCTCTCTGCCCCAAATGGCTAAGTGGTCAGCCACCTCATCTGCCCTCCAGCTGGGTCCCCAGTGCTGGCCCTGGGCAGGCTCTTCTGCATGGGTCACACCACTTGTCTCACCAGTAGAGATCCTGGTGTTCCCTGTTTATGAATTGCAAATTCTCTGATAAGAAACTCAAATTCTCTTATGAAAATACCCCAAATAGTGTTCTTCCACTATTAAAATGAAGCACCGGTATATAGAGAGAGGGCAATGTTTTATTGATATATTTACAAGTGTAAAGCAATTTGGGGGGAGATCTTGTGGGTGGGTATAGGGTTTGTGGAGGTGAGGTTTGGGAGGAGAAGGGGCTTGTGTGGGGGTTTGTGGCTAGGTATGTGGGTGAGGGGTTTGTGGGTGGCTTGGGGATGTGGGTGTAGTGGGTGGATTGTGGGAGGACTGTAGGTATGGGGGTGCTGTGTAGGGAGGCTGCTTAGGATGGGTGGGTCCCCTGCCCCCCACAGGGTGCAGCCCCCTGAACAGCACGTGGACTGCCCCCCTGGCAGGGCCCACAGATTCCCCGTTACAGGGCCACAGCTTCCTCCCACAGGGCACACATGCGCCTTCCACAGGGTCTCAGCTCCCCCACAGGGCCCACAGCTTACTCCCGCAGCAACAGCAGCCATGGGGCACTCAGAGCCCACTGAGGCCAGAGCCCCCAGTGGTGCAGCATAGCCCTAATCACCTCAGAGCCGGTCCCACTTGTGCCACCTGTTGCGAGGCTGATCTGGCTCAGTGAAGGTCTACATGGGGCCATGCAGCTTTAGGCAGCCCTGGGGCCATTCAGACTGCCACTTGGAGACCAGCACTGCTTGCAGGGACCACATGTCGTGCCAGGCTAGGTTCTGCCTCCACAGGCCCCATGCACCATCAGGCCGGGCTGGTTCCATTGAGGCAGGACCTGGCCTGGCCTGGCATGCAGTCCCCATGAGTGGCGCTGACCCCCAGGTAACACCCTGAGCAGCCCCACTGCTGCCTGAAGCCACATGGCCTGGCGTGGCACCAGGCTGGTTCCACAACAGGCAGCACAAGTGGTGCTGGCTCTGAGGCAATTGTGGCCATGCCATGCCACTGGGGGCTCTGGCTGCTGCTGCTGCTGGGTGGGGGGCGGGGGTCCTGCAGAAGAGTTGGGCCTCAAGTGGACCCATGCTGCCCAATCAGCCCCCTCACCACCACAAAACCCCTACACATGCACAGATCCCCCCGCCCCCCGTTCCTACTTACCAGGGCAGTGCCCAGGTCACAGCCTTTCACTGCTCCTACTTGCCCTGGCACACAAATGCAGCATGCTAGAGCAGCAGGGGGCACCATAGACATGCTCTGGCTCGATGCCAGAGCATCTCTGGAGGCCCTAGCCCCTGCTTACCTCTGGGTATGGTGGAAAACTGTGCTCTGTACTGCTTTTCTCTGCAGTGTTTTTATTTGATACCTGGAAATCCAGGTATCACATTTTGAGCCTGAGCTGCAAATGTGCAGCACAGGGAACATTATTTCATTCTCATTGTGCTGCTTGTGGCATCTCAAACTGATTTGCCCCTGCCTCTGCCCCTGCCAGCAGCACCCAGTGCCCCACTGCTCCAGCCCAGATCCTGCCAGCAATAACCAGTGCCCCCTGTTGCCATGGTGCTGGTCCCTGCACAGACCCCAGGAGAGCTGTGCAACCATCAGCGAGGGCAGGGCACAGGCTGCAGGAGGCTCTGCCCAACCCCCTCCTCCTGCACTCCCTGCTCCAGCCCACTTGCCTGCTACTCACACACATCCTACCCTCTGCCCACCCCCAGCACATAGGTGAAACAAACAAAAGAAAGGATTGCCCTCACAACCCACATTCCCATCCTCCCCTCCTTAACAAGCAGTGCCCCTCCACCACCTTCCCTACCCACCAATAATAAAAAACTCACTTACAAGAGATAAACTATATACATGAGGCAAACCTATTAAAAACTAGTTACAATATTTTCGCTGTTCAAGACCAGAGTGGAGGGGGGCTATAGGGGGCCTACACTTCCAGGCCTAGGGGGTAGAGCCACAGGGCCTAGCATCCCAGACCCTGGATGTTCCCCTGCAGGTCCAGGGGCTATGGTGACAACAGCATGTTGGGACCTCATGTGGGTCCGGGTCTTTGGCTGCATGGTGTGGGAGAGAGTGGTGGGGCCAGGTCCAGGTGGGTGGTGGGAGGTCCAGGGTGAAGCCTGAGCCAGGAGTCTGGCAGGATGGAAGTGCCTTAGGACCTCCTCCCAGGGCAAGGTGGGGGCCTGCTGTAGGGCAGTGTGTGGGACCCAGGGGCCATGCGTGGCCATGGGCAGAAACCAGGCAGTGAGGGATATGTATGTGGGTGCCAAGGCCAGGGGGGTTTCCAAGGCCCGGCAGTTAGTGTTCCTCTGCTGCTGAAGCTGTTCCAGGTGCTCCTGCTGCAGGGCCTTCAGGCGGGTCCAGTGTTTCTGCTGCATCCGGTCCCATGCTTCCACCCAGGCAATGTCCTCCACCCAACAGGACTATTCCTGCGCTTCCTGCACCTCCCATTCCTCTGCCACCACCACCAGCTGCTGAAGCAGCAAGGTCCAGTCCCTGGTGCACCGCTGGTGCAACCAGTGCATCCCAGACCTCTCCAGCGGTGGGTGACAGTGATCCTGAGGTGGCCTTCCTGCAGAGACTGGTGGGCTCTCTTCTGCATCCAGATGTTGGCCCTGCAGAGGCAAGAGACAGAAGCTTTTTGTGAGAGTTTGAAACATTTCAGAGATAAGATGGTCTGCATCAGGGGCCATGTGCTGTCTGGCCTCAGATCAGGGTTTGGCCATGCACAGGTTCCCAGGGACCATAGGAAGCCAGCCAGGTAGGTCTGGGCCCTGGCAGCCACTGGATAAGCCCCCTATCCCACCTTGCTCCCCTGGGGCCAGTGAGCCGCTGGGTGCTGGCCACAGGCAGCCTGCCTCCCCCAGCCCCTTCCTAGGGTGAAACTGACCAGGCTGCTGGCAGTATTTGTTACCGTGGCTCCAAACCTCACTCCCTGCCTCTCTCCCTGCAGGTCAACTGCTCTGATGTGCTGCCACCCATCCCACGGCCCCTGGGCTCGGTGCATGCTGGGCTCCCAGACAACTGTGGCTGTGCCTCTGCACTCCACAGGGGACCTCTTTGGAGAGGCACTCCAGAGCCACCCTTCCCCCTCCCACACTGCTGCTGTGCCCCAAGCTTGCCCCTGCTGCGTGTTCCTTGGGTGGTGCATGATGAGCTGTTTGTGCAGATGGAGGGGTGCCTGAGCCAGTATGTCCTGCTGCTGATGATCCTTCTGGTGCCCCAGGCACACCTGCTCTCCTGGTTTGGTACCTTGAGCTACAGTGGTGTGTTGGGGCAATCATGGGCTTCCCTGAAACCTCTGCCACCACCTGGAGGGCTGTTTGTCACAGTGCTACACATCCCTGCCCCCTGCACCAAGTAGGACATTGCTGTTGGCATTGACACTTTCCTCAGCATGTGACAGGCCTGTGCCCACCCATCTGCGGGGATATGGGCTGCTGAAAAAAGTTCTGAATGGTGTTGCACCTCTCTGTGTGCTGAGGGGAGTGGGGGGAACCCAGGGCCAGGGGTCTGCAGGTGCGCCAGACAGGGAGTGGGGACAGGGGCCAGGGCCAGGGGCAGGGGTGGGGACTTACCATGTGTCTGGGGCTGGTGAGGCTTGTGGCTCAGTATGGGTCTCCCCACTGGTGATGGCGCCTCATGTCCACAGCCCACAGTGCATGGTGGGTCAGCACCCTGCCAGGCCCTCTCTCCCCCTTGGGCAGGAGCTGACACTGCTGGTGGCTGGCAGTGGTGTAGCTGGCTGCTTCTTGTGCCAGAGTTTGAGGCTGTGCTGAGGATGAGGCAGTTGCTAGATAGGCCTCCCCCAAGCTGCCAGTGGATGCAGCAACTGGGGAGGAGGATGGGGCAGGACTCTGAGTGTGTGCACATGGGCAGGGCCAGGACTCAGTGGGGAGGAGGACGATGACATGGTCATCCTGCGCCAGCTCTCTAGGTCCCTCCATGGCTGTCCCTGCATAGGCAGCCCTGGACAGCTGTGAGCAGTGCCCAGCGCAGGGGCATGACCAGGGACTGGGAGCCAGATAGCAAAAGCACCTCACCACAGCACCTGCAAGCACAGGGAACAGCTAGGGGCAAGCAACAGCAGGGAGCAGGTGTTGCCCTTGCTGCCAGAGAAAGCTAGGAAGCAGCCCTGGGGGGATTTTAGGGCTGGGCAAGGGGCACATAAAGCTGCAGCCCTTTGTAACACTCACCTATGGCCAAGCACCAGCTGTGGAGGGGGACAGGCCAGGCAGAGGCAGCCTGTGGCTTGTCCATGAAGGCACACAGGGCCTGCTGGGCTCTTGTACAGATAACAGGCGTGTTCAGGGTTCTGGTATGTGTGCCCCAGGGCACAAAATGGCTACAGGCTTTTTTAGCCTGTAGCTAGGGGCTGCCAGAGAGCAGCCCAGCCCTGGAGGAGGACAGGCAGTCAGCCAGGAGCCCTGGGGCTGGGCTCTGGCCAGCCCCCGAGTGCTGGACAGAGCTGGCACTAAAGTTAGTGTTGGGTTAGTGCTGGGTTAGTGCTGCATTACAGATGTGCTAATGCACTGTAACTGATCGTGCCTAAATTTGATACCTGCTTTAGCCTAAATTCACCATTTTTTGTGTTCATTAAGGATGCACACATGTAGACATATTCCCTTAATGCGCACTGAATTCGGCTAATGAGCATTAACGCGTCTTGGGTAGACACACCCATAGTTGACTTCTACAGAGTATATGGATATCTCAAACTGAGTGAGCTGTAGAAACAAAAAGTGAATGAGCAAAATACAGATTGTATGAAAGTGAAATAAGTTCTCTTACATATTAGCAAACAAAAAAACAAGTCCTTCACCACAAACAGGTACAATGCATACCATATTGAGTGTGATATCTTTTATTATAAAATAATATTTTTCTTCTAAAACCTTTAAAATTATTATTCACAAACATGTTCTCTCTGTTTAACACTGTCTGCTGACCTCTATATCGTCACAAAGAGGCTGTGTCCAGATGAGCAGGGGTGCTTGCAGCAGCACAAACTGCCTCAGCACATGCCCTTACATATGTGCTTCATTACAGAACAAACTGCAAATGGGTAAACTGCTGCTGCCCAGAACCTATCAGCTCTTTAGCCAGGGACATCTGGAGGCTGGGGCCAGCATCTGTGCTGGCCCCAGCAGTCTTACCTGGTGTCTTGGTGATGTGCTGGAGCAGCAGGGGCAGCATGGAGGCCAGGCCAGCAGCCAGACCATTGTGGTGTCACAAAGAGGCTTCAAAATTTCTAAACCTCTTTGTTTAGCAGCCAGAGACTTCAAAATTTCTAAAAGTGTAGTGTTTTATGATCACTTTGCACTCAAACCGAAGCGTTAGAGGTGAAAAATAAAGAAATAAATAAACGATAAAAGCCCCCTGTCTAGTGCAGCCCTTCTTGTTGGTCAGATAAAGCCACATTTAGGATGGGGCATGATCCTCATATTAGCAAAAGCAAATGCATTTTGTCCTGGACCCTAACTCATGCGTCTCAGCTTAGCATGGTCTTCCTGGACAAGTGGGAAAACAGATGACATTTCCTGTGGACATAAGACTGTCTTGCACACCACTTAATTGTGGTTTATGCTTGGAAAGTGTTTACTACATTATGAATGCTATGAGAAAAACATAATTGCAAGTGGCCTGAGAACTTTCTACAAAGCACACAACTAAGTCTAATCAAAACATGTGTGAACATTTTATGAATAAGCATCCATATTTGTAAGCCTGTTCTCCACCTCCCAAAACCGTTTTTCTATTATAAGATGTCAGAAGCATACCTTTTTGTTTTCTGTTACTCCATATGTTAAAACATTGCAGTCCACATTCTCTTACATCAAAATTGCTAGAGGAGAAGGAAAATTCAAAACTCCTCCCCGTTACGTTATATGAACTGGTTTACTTCTGAATAGTACTTTTCCATCTGTTAAGAAGTGGATTCAAAAAAACACCATACACTTGATTTACATAATGGTAGAATTCCCTTGTTGAACAGGATATATGAATATAACCTTAATGTCCATATTCTGGAAAGTTAGTGGGAATGCTATTTTTGGACAAGCCACCTTACTTTCTCTTCCAAATCTGGGAAAGGCATCAGGGATGCAATTTCTGGGAAAGCAAACTGAGGTTTGGACTAACATTAGGTAGCTACTGGTTCTTTTGTGTAGCTGCCAAAAGAATTGTTTATAAAACCCAGGTATTTGCGCCATGTGGTAAAGAATATGAATTTCATCACAGACATTATTTCATCACATGAACAGTCTTAACAGAAGCATCGTTATGTCACAGAATACAAGCATTTTGTGTAGAAACTGTATTCTGGCACAGAATTTAGGTTGATATTTTATAGCAACCAGCTTTCTGCCAATATACTGTAAATATAGTATTTTATAACCAAAGTAAAAGTATACCCTCTGTATTAGAGAGCAAATAGTCATACACATATGTAAATAGTGGGATTTTACAGAAGAAACTTTGAACCCATTAGCCTTTTATTTATTAAAAGCAAGGAACTTGGACTGATTTAGAACAAGCCAGATGAAGCAAAAAATAAGTATAACTTTACATTTTGCAATAGTGCAATGACTTTTTCATAGGTGTTAAAGATACCTATTTTTTCATCCTCTAAAATGTTTTGGTTAATCAGTTTTGGTCTCAGTCCTTTCCCCTTGGAACCTCATGAACTGCTCAGTGATGACAAACCTGGAGAAATTAATTAGATCAAGAAGTACTTAACAATTCCCTGGTGGTCCTGCTTTAGGCAAGTCATAGTGGTTTTGCTTCCTGAAACCTCAGTGTACTTTCACCTTCTGTGAAGAAGATGGAGAATTTTCTACTTCTGACAAAAGCCTTCTTTTGAATCCTATGCTGCCTCTTACTGGTAACTCCTAAACAAAGTTGGGTGACATTCTGCTTCTGTTTTTCTGGGCCAGAGCCCTATTTTCATATCTTTCACTTCCCATTAGGAAGGTTCCGAACATATTTATTTTCCTACCCATAAAATATTTTGAGCCGGGGGCTTCTTGTCAGACCGGTCTAGGGAATTTCCTGGTTATTCGTGAAAGTCTTCTCTTGTGTCCAAACTATCTTTACATGTGTTTTATCTGTGACTTTGGAAAGCAGACCTTTATCCTACCAACAGATTCAACTGCATGGATATCCTGGGATTCTTGCCCCTCCTTTCCCACATATTTTTTCTCTTTGAGCATCTTAAGGTTCTCGTCTGTATCAGGTCCAATCATGGCCCTTGTTTCTTACCTAGTCATTTGAGCAACTCTCCAAACCAGAATTATTAGGCCAAATATTTATCATCTGTATTCTCAGTTTGTACTTCCTAGGGGACAGCGGCTTATGCCTTGTGTTGAAGTTTTAGCTTTTTTAGCTTCTTTCTATCTTGTACTGTGGGTAGTGTTCTCTAGCACATGCAAACATGATTAGTGACACCACAGCTATGTAGTTCCCCTTGGAAATACCCAGGTACTTGGAGTTTTTTTTTTCCCATGGGAACTGAGAATTCACAGCCCTCTCCTGTGCTTCAAGGACCATCTATTATTTTCAGTTTTGCCTCTGGGCACCATTTGCCTTTTAGTTCTTAACATGCTTTATAACATATCACATTCAGCATCACCTGTTCCTCCACATTCCTCCTCATAGGAGTTGGGTTAGTCCTATATCTTTTTTGGACAGAGATGGTGGAGGACTTTGTGGTATCAGCATTATTGGATGGCATTATAAAGAAGGCCTCTCTTTTACCCTACCAGATCCCCTGTATTTTTTTCTCTAGTTCCTAATCCTTCCTGAAGTAGTCTGCCCTCTAGCTTAGTTGGAGTTTATTATACGTGACTAGATCTTTTTTGCTTTCTGCATTTGTAGCCTAATGGTGTCAGGAAGTACTGATCCCTGTAATGGGACCAGACACAAGCTTTTGAGACCCTGGAACAGGCCTGGGTGCTGGGACCAAGAAAGTTCAGTGCAGTCACTTTTATTGACACTCTTACATGTCACACCTTTAAAACTGACATTGCGATGCTGTCGCTCAACCAGAGCTGGCCAAAATATGTAAAGTTAATTTGTAAAAATATGGAAATGTTACTTCCACTTTATTCATAACAGATTCAGTTCTTCTTTTTTTTCAATTTTTGGGGAAATACTTTTAACATTAAAGAAAAAAACTGTATAGAAATCATTGTCAAAGTTACTACCAACGGTTTTTTGTTACTGAAAATTCATATGGCAACAGTACTGTATTTTCAATTTTGGTGATAGCTTTGAAAACAGTCACAAAACCAGAGTTTTTTAAATAGTTTTCTCCAAATGTTTTTATTTTTGGAAAAGAAAAAGGCATTTTTGACAAAAAGATGTTGCAAAGACTTAGCCCAGCTCTACTCTTGACTATTTTTCCCCAGTAAAATGAATCAGGTCAGCCAAGCTTCCTGCACAGTCTTATGACACCAAGAAGCCAAAGGTCTCTGCCTGCCCAGGTCTGCCTACTTGCAGGTCTAGTCCTGTAGAATAAGCACTTCCTCCTGGAAGCTGCTGAGAACACACAAAGCCCACTGCCTGCACTGAGAGCTGAGGGCTCTTATTACCTTGCAGGATCAGACCCCAACAGAGGGAGTCAAATTCAGGTGTGTTTTCTTTAATTGGTTGCTCTGCTGAATCCTACCAGAGGCAAATAAGTGAACTTGGGGAGAATTCTTCCTCCTTTGTTGCATTGCTCACTACATATTCCTCAGTTTAAGGACTCCATTAGACCGCTGGGGTCAAGGGAGGCATATGAAGAGAAGATAAAATTACTTATCCCTGTTTTCCATTCTTCCTGTTCTCCAAACCTACTTCTCTCCTACTTCCCCTTAGGGATTGTTTCTCAGGTGTATGTGTTCTTTTACAAGAGGTGTACCTCATACAGCTGAATCAATGCAGATATTGAAAGGAAGTTGGATAAAGAGCTGAATGTGCCATTTAGAGAAAATCAGTAGAAAAAGTTCCTACATTTTGAAGGCAAATAAAAGCCAGGGAGGGGCAACATTAGGATTAATTAATGACACAGAGCAGACCCATTTTTTTTTTCTCCCGCCCAGGCTGGGGGTCAGACTTGAAGATCTACAAGGTCCCTTCCCACCCTACTTCTATGATACCTGCTCAGCTGAGCAGTCAGGAACTGAGGGCCAAATCCAAATCAACCTTATAGGCCCTCTAGGCTGTGGGCATGGTCATGACTAACAGACCACACTGAGAGCTGCAGACTCAGAAAAAGCGTAAGTTATACAGAATATGTCCTTAAGCTTGATATAATCAATAAGTTTGTGCTAACCCATAAGCAGTAGCTTGGGAATGCAGAATAAAAATCTGTTTATCAAAACCACTAATATTAGGCTAGGCCAAGAATGCATAACTGTTTGTTTTGGGAAGTGCTTAGTAGTTCTTAAAGTAACAACAGATGTTTTGCCATTTGATAAGAGCTGACTTGCCTATAGTCAGCTAGCATCCCACTGAAATAATAAGGTGTTGGTGTTAACTGAATATGGTTGGGCAGAGCCAGGGTGGATTTGAGGGGAGTAGCTGCATTTCCCCTTCAGCAGTATGGCTTCTTCTCAGACATCAGGCAGCAGTGGCTCAGAATAAGTGGCCAAATGGTCCAAGAAGCCAGCAAGGAGGAGAGTGATTCTGTAGCCCATTGAGGAGGGCAGACCCCTTGCAGAAAAGAGGCCTGGGTTCAGTCTCTCCTCCCAGGAGTGCTTGTGCTTTTTACATTAAATCTTAAAAGCAGAAATAACCCTGGGAATAGGAATCAGAACCTAGGACTCTCCACTTCCAAGGGAGCAGCTACCTCACTGGGCCACAGCATCAGGTCCTTCTTGCTTGTCTCTCTGGCCCCATGACTCTTGCACGAGTGACCCAGTTTGAAGAGCAGTGATACAAGTCTACCCAGGTTAGCCCACATCCCGGTAATTAGGGCATTCTCCTGGGAAACAGGAGTATCCTCAGACTGAGGAGAACTCAGAGGTCAGGTTTCTCACTTCCTGGGTGAACAATCACTTCCTCCATCTGTATTTTCTAGCAAGCAGCATGCATACCCTCAGTGTCAAACAGTTGCTAGGCATACTCTGTGGAACTGGGGATTTAAGTAGACTTTAGACACCTCTCAGATGGATTTGGATGGCAACAAAGCCTGGAAAGAATTAATTGTTGATCTGTATTGCTTCTGCTCATGAACAGGAGCTGACGTCTGGAAGCTTAGAGATCTTTTCAGCCACAGTGAGGTGTCTAATGAATTTTGACACCAAGGTGCAGTCACTCCAGTCACAAAGTATGTGTAATAACTTTATGTCTGGGTCCTATTACACTGTTAACTTAACTTATCACACCAGGCTGATTGGGGCTTCCAGCCTCCAGAGCACATGGGACCCCATGACTCCCATATGCTCCTAAGACAGAGTGCAGTCAGCTGATTGCTGCTCCCAGCCTCTGGGATCCATTGGAATCAAGGGCTCTGATGAACCCCTGAGGCTGGGAGCCATGATCAGCTGCAGATCCCAGCGGCAGAGTGGTATCAGAGCCTTTGGCTCCAGTACACCCCCCTGGCTACAGCAGCTGATCCAGGCTGCCAGTCATGGGGGAGCACCATATGTTCATATGCCTGGGAACCCCATCAGCTGATCTGGGCTCCCAGCCATGGGGGTGCATCATGGATCAGGATCCCAAGCTCCCCTTGGACCAGCAATACGGCATGATGGGATCTGATGCTCAATCCCACAATCACACCTCCTGCCATTCACATGTGGCATGGCAGGAAATACAACTGTAGGGACCACACATCATATCCCCTTGTGCCTTTAACTGCACACCTGCCAAGTCTGACAGGTTCCAGTGAGGCAAGTAGATTAGTACTGAAAGGCCTGGGTTGTATTCTCATTGACAACCATAATGTCACTGTGTATACAATCATCTATAACTTACTGCGGGAGTAATGCAAGATGCAGAATGTTATGAGTGAGTACCCTTGGGTTTTCAGGAATGTACCACAGTTGTCAACAACAGGAAAGTTAGTCTGATTTAGGATATCCTGTTACTCTTACTGTCATTCCACCATCTAACTTTATTGACTTGAAGTAGTACCAGGACAGGGCCCTGGGATGGGAATGAAGATTGGAGTCATTAAAAATAATGGCAACAGAGAAACAACTTTTTCCTGAACTGTTTCATTGATAATTTTGGACATTTAAACTCATTCACAGGGGGATAATCATTCTAGAAAAATGGTATGAGAACTTCAGATAAAAATAAACAAGCTGCCTTTAAGGAACTCTAGCAAACAATGCAAGCCAGATTCAGGAAAATTAATTTTCCTCCTGCTACCCATGGGGAAAGGCAAAAATAATCAGGGTGGAGGTAGGGGTAGTTCTGAAAGAAGGAAGGTACAACTTGTAGGAATCATGAAAATGAAAGCAATGAGAGTAAAGCTGATGGGAGACAATGCTTGGGTACAGTGACAGGCTATATTCATGCTCACTATTATCTTTGGTACCTCTAAGGTATAGAGAAAGATCCTGGCCTGCTTTTTCAGTTCTTTTTGTTCTGTTTGTGCTCTATCTCACTCTAGTCCTCTCTCTCGTTATACTGTGTTGTTCTCTGAAAAAACAGCCTCGGGTTGACACTTTCCTTGTCCTTTGCATCTGTTTCTGCATCTCCCTCTTTTATTTGTCAATCTGTCTCCTCCTGCTTTGTCAATCAGATTGGAATGCCCCTCTACAAAACAGAGCAAACGATCTCCTGACCTCTTTCTTCTCCAGCTGCTCTGGGTAATTCTGCTTTAGCACTCATTTAAAAGCTGCTGGAAGGCTTGCAGAATCATTGACATGATCAGTGTCTGATTTTCATGTGTGGCTGCAGCAACTGTGAAGCAAGGAAAGTAGCTTTGATTAATGTGAATAGCTGCTGCTATCAATTTGGAGAAGTGTATGTGATAAGTGGCACCAATGTCCATTTCAGTCACAGATAGCAACCAACAAAATATAATGCAGTTTTTCCTACATTCTGGCACGTTTACTACTGAGCAAGTCTTGTAATTCACTCCAAAGTCTGAACCTCATATAAGACCAAAACTCAAAACAGGAGCAGAACACATCATGGTATATGCACATTTTCAGAATAATTGAACATTTCCTACATTTCCTGGGTAGACGGAAGAATACAGAGCAGAATTCCCGGAGTAGAACACCTAAGGTATGACGTGAACCCCTATATAGAATAGCATTTAGATATAACATGGTGACTTATGATCCTCACTCCTTATAATAGGCAGACTCTGCTGGCACTGAACACTACCTGAGCTTGAGCAAAGGAAGATAGGGTTCATCAAGGAAGTTTACTCACTCATGATTCTGTATGCCCTGTGTATGGGCATGCATACATGTATATGAAAACAATGCAAAACAAAAGGCCCGCGGACTGACAGATGCTAAGATTTTAGTGTCATCCATTTTATATCTAGGAGAAGAAGTTGAGAATTATGCTCATAGGGAAATATCCAGTAATAGAAAATAACCTCATATCTACCTAAGGACAAACTTTTGAAAGCAAGAAAATTCATAATTAAGATTCAATTGTTCCATATCTGTGTTCACTTTGGCATCATAAATTAACAATTTAAATCACTGGGTATGCATGGAGAACTAACATTTTGCAGGCAAGCTGTCTGCCTTCTCTGTAGCAATTAAGAAATGTCCTCATTTGTTTTGGCAAAATAGTTCTGTGGGGTCTATTGTGTGCATGAATAGAGTCGATTAGACAAAAGCATACATATGGAGAGTGGGATCTTGGATACTCTTAAAGACTGAATATGGAAGATACAAATGGCATTTCCAGTCCACAGTTCATCACTTCCAACTATCAGTTATAGGACAGGCAACAGAAAACTTCCCATTTCAGTTCTTCTGACTGCCACGGGCATGATGTTCAAGGCAGTTTTGATACATCCTAAAGGAACTGTAAAAAGCACAAACAGTATTTTTTCTTTATGCGTAAGAGTTCACCTTCAAAAATTTGTTTCTGTGCTGTTAGTTGTTTGTACAAGCAGGCTTAAGGCTGAGAGAAGCATTTTCTTCTTCAGCACACAAGCAGCCTATGTACTTGCATCCATCCTGTCCACATGATGTCATATCCCTAAAATCAAGGATTCTATTTTGATCATTAGCAGACAAACCATAATCTGTAAGGCCTCTGGTTTTCAGATGCCAAGTAAACCTCAGAGGTTCAGTTTTTCCTTTCTTCCTGGCCTGTTTTTACAGTATCTTCGGGAGCAATTTTCCCCCTCATTTGCTTTGGAGCATGCTGAATTTCTTTGCATTTAAAAATCTTCTCCTTTCTCTGGACAGGCTGAAAGCAGATTCTTCTCAATGTGTAGGGAGGCTCTGATTCAGGTGAACAGGCTGCCTCAATGCTTG
This sequence comes from Crocodylus siamensis, assembly GCF_052110815.1. Lineage (NCBI taxonomy): Eukaryota > Metazoa > Chordata > Crocodylia > Crocodylidae > Crocodylus > Crocodylus siamensis. Next base: position 150,523,398 of record NC_143395.1, on the reverse strand, counting down.
TTATGGTTTCTAAGGCTGCAGCACACACAGAGTCTACAGGGTCAAACCTGAGATCACCAAGAGCTGAAAACATAATGGATGCAAGTCAATGTACAGTACTAAAAAGATTATTTTCCTCTGAGCATCATTATCTTATGCCTTTTCCTGGGCACCTCTCATATCCCCAGGAACAGAAGTACAAAAAGTATATTTTCTAATATACTTTATGTGCCAGGACAAAGATTTAGCTTTCTGCCCTACCCGTCACAAAGAATCCAGTCACCACAATCAATGTCATAAATGAGGAACAATTAAGTTCCATTCCACAAGTCCTCAAGTCTCATCTATACATGGATTTTAAATGGTTGTAACTAGGTATACTGGGATGAAATTAAGTGTATAAAGATGTAAGCCAGATATGAAAATACGCAAATAGTGACATTTTAAAGATTTTAAATAGACTCTGTTGAAGAGAAGGGCTGGCGATACTATTGCTATTACACAACTCACTGAAAGAACAATCCTGCATTCTGATCATGAAATAAAGTCTCTCTTCTCTACTTCTAATTTATTTTATAAACCTCATTTGAACTGACTCTTCAATTTAAATAGACATAAAGACTGCTCAGTTCTGGGGACTGGAAATGGTCTGTGGAGTCTTTCATCTGTAAATCTCTGGTTCAGATTCAACCTGGACCCAAAATTTCTGAAAGGCTTTTCTTTTGGATAACTAGGTGAAATGACTTAGGCGTATAAAACCTCTGATACTGGAAAAAGAGTAATGGGCCATCTAGTTCAGTATCCTGTCTTGGCAGTGGCTGGTACGTGATGCTTCAGAGAAAAGCAAACTAAAAAACTCAGTAGGCTTTTACGTAAGTGTGCAATAGCGTATCCTAAAAGAAATAATATTCTGAGTCTGATTCTAATCATACTTACACTCAACTTTGGCTATACCGTGGCACCCTTGCTTGGCAAAGAGGCACAAAGGTGGCTTAACTGGTTTCCTGAACACTTCCCCAAGTGAAGGACAAATTCCCAGATGACAGAGAATCAGTGCACTGATATGATGCTATGGCCATATTTCAGCAAAGGGGCACAAGAAAAGGAAAAGTTACAGGATTGACATCCAATGAAACCACTTTGGGTTGGGGGGAATGAGTCCAATTCAGAGTGGCCCTGAAACAGGGAACATCAGAAATGGTCTAACCCACCCTCCAGTCCTGCGCCAATTGCAAATCAGCTAGACCAGACAATCTTGCTCATTGACTTTAACAGACTTTCGCCTTGCATATGTGAAAACAAAATTAGGTCCCTTTTAGTTATATAAAAGGATTCAAAAGAACTTTATGAACTTAACTCAACAGTCAGCTCTTCCAAGATTATTTTATCCACCTGATGTATCAACTATTAACACTACACACAATTTGGGATCTTTACCCTATTGCAACTCCACAGAGGACTCAGATAGACAGAAAGAAGTTGTTCCCATTGAAATTTAGCCAGGACACCAGAGTTAAAATAACCCTGTTATCTGAGCATCCTACTCACTGTTTGACTGGTATGTCTATTGAAGATTTTAGTTTTCACTGATCTGTCCATAATGATATCCGTGTTTATTTTCTGAGAGGTTCTGGCGAATTCAGAACCCTTCATTGTGAGCACTTTACTTTCTCTGAATTTCATCCCACATTACACTGCCCAATGTTCTAGTCTTATAAAAAGAAATCCCTGGTAGTACTTCCTGGTCTTCATTAACCCAAAGAACTGGGTCACCAGCAAGCTTCAGCATATCACTATTCACCCTGCTGCTAGGTGGGTAGTAAATAAAATGAAAATAGGCCCCAATATTGATCTTTGTCCGACCCCAGCTTGCTCTTCATATTGCTTCCTCTCCTAAAAATATATGTCAACACTTTACTTCCCACTCTTTTGAAATCTTTAGGGAAGCTTAAGCAGGTTTATTTAGTTATTTCCCTTTTATCCACTATTTTATTAACACTTTCAAACAATTCTACCATTTTAGATGGGTATCATTTACCCTTACAGGTATTATATTATTTTACCTATATATCACTCCTCTAAGTACTTTATAAATGTAACAATTTTCTGATAATTTTTTCCTGGCATGGAAATAAGCAGCAGCCCTCAATAAATTCACAGAATTTCCCTTAGCACCTATTTAAGAAAAACTGGCAAAAGTTGGCCCTCCTCCACAAGTCTTTCTAACGATATATTTCATGCTTTGGTTGAAGTCTTGCATGAAGGTGATCTGTTTTGGTGATTTATTGTAAAAGAATTGGAATTATTTATAATAAAAATATTACAGTTTTGATCCAGTATCTTAGTGAGCATATTGCAACTACTAATAAGCAAAAATCTGTACCCTTTCTAGAAAGTCTCCACACATACTCCAAAGAGACCAGGCCATGGAGATCAAACTCTTCTCTCATCCCTAGGGGCTGTCCATCTCAGGCTGATGAGTTAATAAAAAGTAACGTACTGTTACTATCTATCCTAAGTCTTTTTCAGCAGACTAATAGGAATATATCAAATATCTGGGGCATCCAGGGGTGATTTCACATGTTTCATCAACACTAAGTTAATCGCAAAGTGTATTAAATGCCTCTTCTGCTCTTACAGAAAAGCTGGCAGAAGGCTAAGGGGTAAGAGAAAAGTCTAAGTAAGACTTTCAATTCAGGGTCCCCTCTAGAGGAGGGAGATTGAGCCTCAGAAAGCAAATAAAAAGCTTTTAAAACTTTTAGATGACAGGGGCCTGTTCCCTTTTATGGCATTTCCCTGCTTCTTTATTTCACCTAGCAACATGACCCTTGCTAAAGCCATGAAGCAACTGATCTTTCTCCATTCACAAAGGCTTGCTTTGGGGATCAAAGGTGCAAGCACCACATAGGAGTTAATGCTGCTTGGATATTTCATGCAGTATTGCCAGAAGAATTGCTGTTTTTTCTAGCCAGACCCCTTCTCAGACCCAACACACTTCTTTCTGACCCACAAGCACAATGCAACACATTTGTAGCACAGTCACGTACACAGAAATAAGCAAGAAAGAGGAGCCTGTGACTGTGTTACTCCTCCATTTCCATAACTACTTCTGCCTTTATTCCCTGGAAATGAAGAGGCACATTATACCTAGAGTCAGGACATTTGACTGGACATTTCAATGTTTTACCATTGACTTAAACAGAGCTAAAATTTCCTCTATGATTCTCATGAACTCACCATGTTGCACATATTGCATAATGTTAGATATACATTTAACTACCAGTAGAAGTACATATAGCAATGAGACTTCACAAACATTTTTTTGGTGTCCATAATCCCTGGTATCAGGACTGCTTTCCAGAATATGCTGAAATGTGCTTTCATGGGAACATAGGACAGTAGGGCTGGCAGGGACCTCACAAGACCACATAATCCAGCCAAAGACAGGTCCCACCCCCCTGCTTTCAGCTGACTAGACAATGGGAGCAGCAGCCAAGCACTTTTTAAAGTCCCTGAATTGGGTAAAAATTCCCTCCTCCTTTCCCCTCTGTGCTCAGCAGTACCTCCCTTTCCTTCTCCTCCACTTCCCTCCCCATTCCCCTCTGCCTTCTCCTCCCCCTCCTCTCCCTGCTGCATTGTCTCCAGTTGCCCTGGGGGCAGTGGTAGAAGGAGGCTCCAGAGCTGCTTCTGCTTGCTCTTGCTGGGCTCTTCAGGAAACTGGATGCAGCTGGGAAGAGAATCAACAGCAAGTAGCTTCCTTTTCCCTTCCTGATCCCATGGCCATCACTGTCTCTGGCCAAGCATGGCTCCACACGCAGCCGAGCTGGAGCAACTCTGGAGCTTCCCCCCACCCCTGGGTCAACTGGGGACAGTGGCAGCAGTTGGCAGGGAATGGGACCTGCTGCTCTATAGGGAAGAGAAGGGAAGGGAAGGGCATCTTGTTAGCCAATTGAGGGACTTAAGTCCCCGGCTGTTGTTCCTGTGGTATGGTCTGCCTGCCCTGGTGTAGGCGGGTGTCTGGGAGTGGGGGTGCTGCCACCTCTGCAGTGCTAGTTGTTGCTTCTGTATTCTCCTTAACAAAGTCCTGGATCTGTCTCTGCTCAAAGTAGGATCATCCCTGATTATCCTAGCTAAGTGTCTGTCCAGCATGTTTTTGAAAATTTCCTGGGATGGGGGTTCCACAACTTTCCTAGGCAGCTTGACTATCCTCACGGTCAAAAAGTTCCTCCTACTCTCCAACCTAAATTTCTTCTTCTGCAGTTTAAGGTCATTGCTCCTATTCTTGTTATCATTTCATGACACCTATTCTTTATTTCCTGTGAAAAAGTAATCATAGAAAATTAGAGTTGGAAGGGACCTCAGGAGGTCATCTAGTCCAACCCCCTGTTCAAAGCAGGACCATCCCCAACTAGATAATTCCAGCCAGGGCTTTGTCAAGTCAGGCCTTAAAAACCACCAAGGGTGAAGATTCCACTGCCTAACTAGGTAGCCTGGTCCAATGCTTTACCACCCTTCTAGTGAGAAAGTTTTTCCTAATATCCATCCTAAACTTCCCTAGACTTGAAACTGTTGCTCGTTGTTCTGTCATCTGCCACCACTGAGAGCAATCTAGCTCTTTATAACCGCCCTTCAGGTAGGGTGGCCATCATAGAGGACATTCCCATTTTCTGCTGCCCTGTCCTCTATTCATACAAAATTTGACACTTTTATGTCCTCTATTTTCAAGAGAAAAATAGAGGACATAAAGGTATCAGGTTTCATATCAATAGAGGACAGAGGACAACTGGACTGTCCTCTATGATGGTCACCCTACCTTCAGGTAGTTAAAGGCTGCTGTCAAATCCCCCCCTCAGTCTTCTCTTTTACAACTAAATAAGCCCAGTTCCCTCAGCCTCTCCTCATAAGTAATGTGTGCCAGCCCCCTAACCATTTTCACTGTCCTCTGCTGGACTCTTTCCAACTTGTTCACATCCTTTCTGTAGTGGAAGGCCCACAAGTGGATACAATACTCCAGATGTGGCCTCACCAGTGCCAAATAGAGGGAAATAATTATTTCCCTTGATCTGCTGGCAACAGTCCTATTAATTCAGCTCAGGATGCCATTAGCCTTCTTCACAGAAAGGGCATACTGTTGATTCGTATTCAGCTTATTGTCCACTGTAACACCCAAGCCCTTTTCTTCAGAGCTGCTGCTTAGCCAGCCTGTACATGCATGAGATTCTTCTGTCCTAAGTGCAGGACTTTGCACATGTCCTTGCTGAGCCTCATGAGATTTCTTTTGGCCCAACCCTCCAATTTGTCTAGCTTGGTGTCACCCACAACCTTACTGAGGGTGCACTCCATCCCATCTTCCAGATGGTTAAGAAAGATATTGAACAAATATTCTCTTTGAACTAAGGTCTCTTAAATATTTTGCGGAATATTTAGAGACCCAGGAAACTACAGGCCAATCAATTTGATCTCAGTCTCTGGGAAGATTTCGGAAAAAAAAAAATCAAAGAAACCATTCTTGACAGGCTAACAGAAGGCAACATTCTGAGGGAAGGGATAGCTAGCACGGGTTTGTTGTGGGTAAGTCTTGTCTGACTATAGCAGGGCACTAAGGTTGGGAACAATGAGGGAGGAGCCCAGGTGCTGGTTGCTAAGGAAACTGGAGGGTGCCAGTGACTCATACCTGTCAGCAGTCAGCTGATCAGAAGGGGCAGGGCCTGGCTTTCATTTAAAACCCAGGACTGAATCCAGGGAGGCAGTTCCCCGCAGGCAACCAGAGGGGAAGGAGCTCTGCCAGACTGAGCTAAAAGGAGAGGCTGGACTGCAGGTACGGCCTGAGATTGAGGAAAGATAGAGCAATCCTGGTGTGGCAGGAAGAATGATGTTATTGCCGACTGGCAGAGATTTATGTTATAGCCTAGGGGCTTGAGCTTAATGTTTGCTGTTTACTTCCAGAGGTTTGGATGAGGCTATTAGGGGATGGAGGAGGCCTCATTTTTGGGGGCGCAGCTTTTGGGGGGGCGCAGACCCTAGCGCCAGTGAGGGTGCAGGTTTTTGGGGGGGTGCAGACCCCCGTGCCAGTGAAGGTGTAACCTTTTGGGATGAGACTAACCCTGGCACTGGAAGGATGAGCTTAAAAAGGCTAGGGATGTCTGGTGTGGGGTGTGCATGGGCGTGTGTGTGTGTATACATATACATATACATATACATATACATATGGGGGGGGTGTTGTTGCTGGGACTGGCAGGTTGTCCCTGGTTTTGAACCGGTGGCCCCTTTGCTATGGGGCCAGTACTTGTGCACCTGGCCCGGGTGGGGGGGGCCTTGCTCCAGAAGGGAACAGAAAAGGGGGCCATGAGCCTCCAGGTACTTGAAGAAAAAGCTAGAGCCTCGGGGTCAAACCCTGTGTGGTGGGTTTGGATGAGGAGGCCTAGCTAGAATAAAAGGGGTCAGGCCATTCTAGGAGAGACCCCAACATACCCAGTAGAATAGGCAGTCTCCCACTCTCATAATAAATTCCAGAAAGATGTGGCAGGAGAGACTAGAGTGGGACAGAAGGATTCCATAAGGTGTGGATGACTAGGAAGATGGCACTGGGGAGGGAGACCCGTTACACTGACCAACCTCATTTCCTTCTATGACCAGGTGATATATCACCTGGACAAAAGGGAAGAGGTTGATTTCATATATTTGGGCTATAAAAGAGCCTTTGACCTGGTGTCCCATGATGTCCTCATGGAAAAATTGGGTAAATGCAGCCTCGACTGCTCCACTGTCCAATTGCTGGGGAACTGGCTCTGAGGTCGGACCCAGAGAGTGGTAGTTGATGGAACCAAATCAACGTGGCACTCGGTGACTAGCGGTGTCCCCCAAGACTCCATTCTCAGACCTGTACACTTTAATGTCTTCATAAATGATCTGGACACTGGTGTCAAAAGTGGACTGGCTAAGTTAGCTGATGACACCAAACTCTGGGGAAGAGTGTCCACATTTGAGGATAGGCTGGTGATCCAGGCCAGTCTCAATAGGCTTGCAAGGTGGGTGGATGAAAACCTGATGGCATTCAATGTGGAAAAATGCAAGGTGTTCCACCTTGGGGGAAAAAACCTGCACCATACTTATAGCAGTGCTACACTCACTAGCACCGTGACCAAAAGAGACTTGGGGGTCATGACTGACCACAAGATGAACATGAGCCACCAATGTGATACCGCAGCTAGCAAAGTAAACAAAACTCTGACTTGCATTTACCAATGCACCTCAAGCAAGACCCAGGATGTCATCCTCCCGCTCTGCTTGGCCTTGGTGAGGCTGCAGCTGGAGTACTGCATCCAATTCTGGGCTCCACAATTTAAGAAGAACATGGAGAAGCTTGAAAGAGTCCAGAGGAGAGCCACATGCATGATCAGAGGGCAAGAGTACAGGCCTTATGAAGACAGGCTGCGAGCTATGGGACTCTTCAGCCTGGAGAAGTGCAGGCTCAGGGGTGACTTGGTGGTAGCCTATAAGTACATAAGGGGTGTGCATCAGGATCTGGGGGAACGCCTGTTCACCAGAGCACCCCAAGCGATGACAAGGTCTAACGATCACAAACTCCTGCAAAGCCATTTTAGGCTAGACATAAGGAAAAACTTCCTAGCTGTCTGAGCCCCAAGGCCTGAAACAGACTACTCCCAGAGGTGGTGCAAGCACCTACTCTGGACACTTTTAAGAAACATTTGTATGTTTATCTTGCTGGGATCCTTTGACCCTAGCTGACTTCCTGCCTCTCAGGCAGGGGACTGGACCCCATGAGCCTGCAAGTTCCCTTCCAGCCCTAATGTCTATGAAATCTATGAGAATAATCAACCACAGGAAAGCTCACACGGTAAGTGTTTGCATGGCTAGCTTGAAATATTTGATTTCTTCTCATTAGTTTACAGACATTTCAGTCTTCCACTCAGGAAGCAAAAACAGCACCATACAATTTAATTGAGTAGTCATACATGACAGATACCAAATAATCAAGCCACTCCTTACTTTTCCCTCCAACAAACAAACTCAGTAGACCAAAGAGAGCCCTTAGGCCAGGGGCAGAGAATTATATTGTGCAGAGGGCCGCTTACTGAGTTTTGACAAGCCATCAAGGGCTGCATGACAGGCAGCGAGGGAGAGATACATATTAATTTTCTAAATTTTTGGGGGGTCCCACAGGCCGGATAGAATGGCCTGGCGGGCCACATCTGGCCCACGGACCACATTTTGCCCATCCCTGCCATAGGCTGAATCATGTTTCCAAAAAGAGATCCTCAACCAGTTGTTGATTGATGAAATATTTGAACATAATCTAAACCTGTTCATGAACAATTTTCAAGGAATAGGAAACACAACATTTATTTGTTGGTATTTAAGCTATTCAATTCAGTACTGTAGTATATTTTGCTCAGCAATAGTTGTAAGTGAATACAAGTGTAACAAATAGTTATAAAGGATTTCTCTCTCTCTCTTTCTTCCTCCTTCCCACTCCCCTCCTACCTCCCCGGCCTAGTGTTTAAACTACATGTATTTTTTATTTTAGAATTTATCCTACTCTACTCATTTCTGTACGATCCTCTATGAACAAAGTGCATAGGAGTGGAGGTGGAAGAGGACCTTTAATAAATATCTATGCAGACACTATAGACTGCAAAGGTTCCTGAATAACAAGCGATTCCTTACCATTGAGAATTAGCATCACATCATCATGGTCCACTTGGATTAAATTCATGTTCTTTACTGTGTATGCTGATGTGCAATAAAAACAAAAAACAGGTACTTTACTAAACTTCTAAGATTTCATTATTTTATCAAATGAAGAAGACAGCAAGATAGACCCTCATGAAATCTGACAGATCTCTACAATTCCAGGTTTCCCGAGAAGCTCCCAAGGAACTAGTATCTCCACAGGTCAGATCTGCAGTTAGGGCAGGGGTGAGCAATTTTTTCAGGCAGAGGGCCACTTACTGAGTTTTGGTAAGCCATTGAGGGCCACATGACAGGCAGCCAGGGGCAGATTAATATTCATTTTCTAAAATGTTTAGGGGCCCTGTGGGCTGGATAGAACGACCTGGCAAGCCACATCTGGCACACGGGTCACATTTTGCTCACCCCTGAGCTAGGGGAAAATAATTTCTGTGAAACTGTGCCCATTTATACCTGATGAGAATCTAGTCTACATATGAATTCTCATAGGATCATCCGCAAAAGAGAAAAGGTGTGGGGAGCGATATAGGAGAAAGGGAACAGGGATTCTCTTGGGTCAGCAGTGGACAAGAACTTCCATAAATCAGGGGTGTCAAAAACCTAAATTTGGCCTGCATAGCCTTGTCATCAAGCCTGTGGTCTTGGAATAGACCCATATGCCACATGAAGTGCGTGCTGCATTGGCCCTAGATGCTGCACACAGTGCACTGAGCCATTCTGGGGTACGAGGGGCATGCAGTGCTCGCATCAGACAAGCCCCACATACTGAATCTGGTAAGCAGCACTGGCTTGCAGTCCCAATCCAGCCCATGGACTGGCCCCACACCATTATCTAGTCCATGAGGCCTGATGACTTTGACACCCCTGCCCTAGACGGAGACTGTGTGGAGATTAGTTTAGGATAGCATTTACTTTCTTTTGTGTGCAGACCCTAAGTCTGACTCAAGTTTACTAACTTCAGCACCAGGGGGGCAATTCTGTCAGCTAGGGATAATACTACTGAACCACAGGAAAAAATGGTGGTGAGGGAATTGGTTATGAAATCTAAACATATTTCATTTTATTTACCTATAAATCTGACTGCTGCCTCTCGTAAAACGTGTTGTGAGCTTTTTAAATATGCCATGCTCTTGAGTAAGATGTCCCCCAGCATTTTCCTGCACTTCTTCACCTAGAATACATGAAAGATGCATCTTAAAAGCTCTCCTTCCCACTTTGGCCACCACTGTTCCTAGATCCAAGGACACCATTAAACACCTTCAATTTAAACATGAGAAGTGTCCACTGTCCATCTATGTTCAAGAGTTCATAGATGTAGCATTAAATGATCCTTTCAAGCCTGGGTCTCTAACATTACTGATGTGGACTTGTCCTAACCGGGAAGGTACTGATGCCATGGTTGTGCCTACAAGTTGTGCTGGTATGCTTATAAAATGCTACTATAAGTAGCAATTATTCAACTGATTGGGCTTTCTCCTTCATAGAAAACCTCTCATTCTTCTGCATGGAGTGAAGGAACCTCTCCCAAGCAGCATTACTGCTGGAGGAAAGAGTAAGAAAAAGAAAAAGAAATAGGGCTTCTGTAGTGATATCAGACTCTAGTTTCCTATTAATAAGCCTAAAATGGAAGGGGAAGGATCATTACACTACACCTCTGAGCTTCTCCAAAGCCCGGAAGTGGGCAAAGCACTAGATTGATCCCAGCAGCATTGAAAGCTGACAGTCTACTTACAAGGTACTTGCACATCTCTTGCAGGACCTGAAGATGGTCACTCAGGGTCAAGTGTCTGAATAAGTTCTTGAGCTGGGTCCATCCCATGGCCAGCGCACATTCTGCCAAAGTGTCTCCACAAGCCTACAAGATTAGGATAGGGGAAGAGCTCCTGAAACTGCAGGAGCAGATGGCAAATAATATTAACAAACTCATAACAATGTAGTAAAGAAACTGATGTCAAAGGTCTTGAGGATTCCCAGGATAAGGGAAGGAAGGATAGGAAGATGTCAAGTATTTCACTGGTACATGGGGAATGATGCTCCTGGCTAGAGTCCCTGAAGATTCCTTACCCAGCTTCCTTAGTTCTGGGAGGCTCACCTTGAGCATCTCAGGTTTATTTTCCTGCATGACCAGCATCAGTGGCACCAGGGCACAATAAATTTCATAATGGACAGCAGGCCCAGGCTTAAATTTGTTCACCTGTTTCAGCATTTTGCCAAGGGCAATGATGACTGTGATGCGCACCTTTTCCCTCTCCTGTGCATGAAACAAAGAAGATAAGGGAACTTCTCAGTGAAACACTTCTTTAGTACTGACTATAGTCATCCCAAACATACAAGTGACAGTATCTAACATACCATATGAAGAATGCTGATTCATGCAAACTGTGGATGTGTAAAAAGGCAAGAATAGAGCATTATGCATGCTTAATCGGCAGTACTGTAGTTGCTACACTGCCACTATGTGCTGTATTTGCCCCATAAATAGAAAACTTCATTTTCCAAGGCTGTCAGCCTGATATTTGTCATTACCAGTTAATTTACACACTGATCCACAGTTGTTTTATTGCAATTATAAGATATCCAAGGGGAAATGGAAAAGGCCAGAAAATGGAAGGAGAAAGTAGATTCCTCAGAACAGTACAATCACCCCCTTCCAATCTGCCGCTTGCCTTCTGGTGAGTTTTAATATGTGTATCCTACCTAAATCAGCTGATAAGGCTGTGCAGCAGTGCTGAGGACACTGCTGTGACTCAAGTTCAGTGCAGAATTTGCTACAATTCTCCATTCCCATGAATGCACAAATAGCCCTGCCTTGCCATCTTGGTGTAGCATAATGCTGTGTCTAAAGAAGTCAAAGCAATGGAGTCAGGGGAAGGGGAGGTGAAGGTGATCTTTGGCCCCCTTTTCTCTTTTGTCTTATCAGGGAGCAAAAGAAGTATTATTCATCATGCCGAGCTAGGGAGAAAGTCCTGTCAAAATGGCGGCATGCTTCTGAGCATACAGTAACCAGTAACTCGGGTATCAGCATCCCTGTGCTGAAAAATGGTGGAGGGGGGGCACGTTAACTAAAGCTCATTGAACAAAATAGCTTTAGTTAAAATGCCCTCATCACCATTTTTCAGTGTGCCATTTTTCAGTCCTGTCAAGTCTTTCTCTTTCTCTCCTCCTCGCCTCCCAAAAGTTACCTTGAATGTGCTAGGTCCATAAAGAGAAAAGCAGTGAATAAACAATGGGAGCAAGTAGTAAAAGATAATGTACGCTCATGTTCTGGAAAGATTCTGCTAACACAGAGGTCTTTTGGGACCTTGAGATTTCCAAGGGAAAGAGTAGAAACCTGCTGGCTACTATTATTATTCTTATTACTAAGGATGAGACTGAAGAAAGCCCTGAAGAAGCAACACATATTGATGCATCACATATGAAGATGACTTAATTCCAGTCCCAGTGGGTAGGGTTTTTACAATTACTACCCTGCTGTTTGTTGAAGGTTTGCTCTCTCAAAGGCTTCTAGGCACAATAATGCTCTGTGACAGTGAGCATCAATAGGGCTTGGAAGGAGGGAACAGTATAGACCTGATTTTGCTATGGGAGTTACACAAGTACTGAAGGATCTGTGCCTTCAGCCACTCCATTCATAGTGTGTTCTGGGGCTACCTCACTCCCGTGTACAATATTGCGCACACATGCAGCTCACTCAGAGCATCACCTTACATCAGTGATTGGTTGCCAAAGTGACTTCCCAATTTGGCAAAATGCAGCTTTGACCTCTTCCCCTTCCATATAGTAGATGATATTTCGTAGGGCTTTCAAAGCTTGCTCTGCAATCCTCTCATCTTTTTCTTTCAGGAACTCTTGAAGGGCTGGAAGGTGGCTTCTGAGATGTGTTGCCTGCACAACAGCAACAGCTCTTTAAAATAAGCACTACTGGAGCTGATAGGATGGCATTAGTCAGACCAAAAATATGATGAATTTAGTTTTTCTAAATGAATGAACCATTTGTAAATTATTTCTGATTTTTTTGCAAAGGCATTTACTCTGTTTGCTGTTATTCCTTGGATTGTCTGTATAAATGCTTTTCAGACTTTCGGCAGTTTATCTAAAGGAGGTTAACAAAATCAAGAGTGGTAAATATCATGAGTAAGAAACATCTAGGCTACATGTGGGGAAGCTTAATGATATTTATACATATTTCTACACTGACAGTCAAATTCACAAATAGTTTCATAGTCATAGACATAGACACTAGGGCTGGAAGGGACCTCGGAAGATCATTGAGTCCAGCCCGCCACCCGAGGGGCAGGAAGTCAGCTGCAGTCATAGAATCTCAGCAAGATAAGCATCCAATTTACTCTGGAAGGGTTTCAATGTAGGTGCTTGAACCACCCCCGATGGCAGGCTGTTCCAGACCTTGGGGGCTCGGACAGTAAAGAAATTCTTCCTTGTGTCCAGCCTGAAATGGTGTAGCAGTAGTTTATAACCGTTCGACCTCGTCATCCCTTGGGGCACTCTGGTGAACAAACATTCCCCCAAGTACTGGTGGTCACCCCTGATAAACTTATAGGTGGCCATCAGATCACCCCTGAGCCTGTGCTTTTCTAGACTAAAGAGCCCCATGGCTCTCAGCCTGTTGTCATAAGGTCTGTTTTTCTGACCTCTGATCATGCATGTGGCTCTTCTCTGGACTCTCTCAAGCTTCTCCACATCCTTTTTGAATTGTGGAGTCCAAAACTGGAAGCAGTACTCCAGCTGCAGCCTCACCAAGGCCGAGTACAAGGGGAGAATGACGTCCTGGGATTTGCTCGAGAAGCATCTATGGATGCAAGCCAGTGTTTTGCTCGCTTTACTAGCCGCAGCATCACATTGCTGGCTCATGTTCATCCTGGGGTCAATGATGACCCCCAAGTCTCTTTCTTCCATAGTGCTAGTCAGTGTACCACTTCCAAGACTATAAGGGTGCTGCAGGTTTTGCCTCCCAAGGTGGAGAACCTTGCATTTTTCAGTGTTAAACACCATCAGGTTCTCGTCCGCCCATTTGCTGAGCCTGTCCAGGTCAGCCTGTCTTCAGGTGTGGATGTTTTGCTCCAGAGCTTGATGTCATTGGCGAACTTGGCCAGTCCACTTCTGACTCCAATGTCCACATCATTAATGAAGATGTTGAACAATATGGGTCCAAGGAAAGAGCACTGGGGAACCCCACTGGTCACTGGGCACCATAATGATTGATCAATTACTACCCTCTGGATCCAACCACGGAAGCCAATTTACCAGCCAGCGGATCGTGGTGGACCCAAGGACACAACTGGCTAGTTGGCCAAGAGGTGATCATGGGATACCAGATCAAAGGCTTTTTTAAAGTCAAGATATATGACATCAATCTCTTCTGCCTTGTCCAGGTGATAGGTCACCTGGTCATAGAAGGAAATGAGATTGGTCAAGCAAGACCTACCCGCAACAAACCCATGCTAGCTATCTCTTAGGATGTTGGCATCAGCCAGTCCATTAAGGATGGCCTCTTTAATAAACTTTTCTAAGACCTTCCCTGGGATAGATGTCAGGCTGATGGGCCTATAGTTTGCCAGATCCACTTTCCTCCCTTTCTTGAAGATCAGCACCACACTGGCCTTCTTCCAGTCTTCGGGCACTACACCAGAGCACCAGGAGTTTTCAAAGATCGGTACCAGAGGCTGGGCTATGATGCTTGCCAGCTCCTTGAGTACCCTGGGGTGTAGACTGTCAGGGCCAGCTGACTTGAAGGTATTCAGCCTCTCAAGGTGTTCCTTCATGAGGTCAGCATTAATGGAGGGCAGGGGATCTCCCTCACCTGGACCTCCCTGTCCCATGGTGGTCATGGGCAGATCATGGGACTGATGAAAGACCAAAGCAAAGTACCTATTTATTAGGTTGGCTTTTTCCTGGGCATCAGTTGTCAGCTGTCCCATCTGGTTCAGCAGGAGTCCAATGTTGCCCTTGCTTTTCCTCCGGCTCCCCACATATCTGAAAAAGGACTTTTTATTGTCCTTGATGATTAAAGCTACTTGGAGTTCAGTTGCAGCCTTGGCTTTCCTGGTTTGCGCCCTGCAGGACTGGACCAGTGCAGAATAATCCTCCTTGGAGGTGAATCCCATCCTCCATCCTTTGTAGGCCTTTCTTTTCAGTCTCAGGAGGTTTGCTAGATCCCTGGAGAGCGAGAGGGCTGCTGTGCCCTCTTGCTGCCTTTCCCCTGAGATGGAATTGAATTAGCTTGTGCATTGAGGATCGCTCCCTTGAGGAGCAACCACTCTTCTTGAACTCCCCTCTCTCTGGGATTGTGGTCCCTTAGGGCCTCACTGACAAGCCTCCTGATATTGTCAAAGTTGGCTTTCCTGAAGTCAAGGACTTCCATGTTGCTGACTGACTTGCCAGCTTTACGGCGGATGGTGAAGGTGATCAACTCGCGGCTATATGTAACACCATAAATACCACCTAATCTAATTAGAAACGTCACAAGTAAATTTATGAACAGACTTTTTCATCTCATTTTCTTTATTAATTACCAGGGACAGAACAATTTGCCACATACTATATTATCTTAGAATAATGTTTATTACAGTATCACCACAGCAATAGCAAAGAATCACCTGGTTTTAACTCATATCTGATGTGTGTTTTATAATCAGAAAACATGTTTTTCTTCTGCCTTAGGCTGTATTGGAGCTTCTCTGAATTGTTCTCCCTGAGCAATTATCAAATCTACTTCAGTTTTAATCTGTTTCAGTATCAGCACCTTAGTTCTCAGGTCATTAGTTGGCATTTAATTCTATGTTGTTATAATTTCTGTCTGGGTTTCTATCATAGTCAAATAAACTGTCTCTCACCTTCCCTGGATGGAGAGCTAAATTACTAATTCCTCTGAGTCCCAGCAGCTTGATGATAGGATTTGTCTCTTGGGTCCATTTTTTCAGTGGGGCTAAGATGTCGAGTTCTTGACTCTGGGCCACAGAACGGTGCCAGAGAAGCTACAACAAAAACAAAGACATCAGCAGTTAATAACAGATTTTCTCATTTTATTCTCTGGACATATATAATCACAACTAAATTTACTTTTTATGGGAATAAACTCTTACAGGTATAGAAAATCCATACCTCCCACAGAGATTTAAACCAGCCAGTTTAAACTCTGGCTTAAACATTTGGTTCTGAGATTAGACTCATGCTGACACGTAAAAGTAAATCTTGCCGAGTGAAATGGAAATAGTGGTGATTCTCACTGTTTCAGGTGTCATTTAATAGAAATGTCTATTGGTAACTGGAAAATGAAAACTGCAGGTGAAATTTAATATGACCTTGCTGAAACAGAATCCTCTTCATACCCATAACCCTAGCTGTTGAATCCTTGTACAGGTTTTACCCCCTTCACCTTTGGTATAAGCATGAAGTCAGTGAAAAGAGTTTTACCTGTGCATAGAAGGCCCTGGACATAACCTTATCATGCTCATTTTCACTGTTGAGTAGTGGGATCAGTTTTTTAAAAATTCTATGCAGCTGAAGGGGTCTGAAATGCTTCACCATGGCACTGCAACAGGACATATGCAAATCCATGGGTTAACAAGGGGAAAATGAGCTGCACAGCAAGTCTCTGGGGGAAGGACCCCAATCTAGGAAGAACTTCATACCAGATGATAACATAGGTTTTGTTGCTTACCTTGTGATCTCTATTATTCCACAGTAGTAGTCACACGGACTGGAGAGTAGGTCCCAGCCTCTGTGTTCCTCCATGTAGGCCAACACCTCAAAATAACCAGCACCTGAGAGCAAGATCTTCATAGCCTCCAGAGCACAGCTAGATTCAAAATAAATCTAGCATTACTGGGCACGTCTACACGAGATACTTAAATGTGCAGGAAACTAATTCTACTGATCATTAGCATGTCACAGCAAGAGCTGTGCTAATGTAACTAATACATAGTAGAATTAGTCTACTGCTCATTAAACGTGCAAAAGACTGGGCACCATTATTACTGCACAGTAGCACCAGCTACTGAGCACTTAGTTAGTACTTCATATTAGAGGTACTAAATTTAATGCGCAGTAGTAATGGCGCATTAATTAATGTGTAGACACACCCACTGAATGACATCAGTCTGCTTCTAGTAGCTATGCAAGGTAATAGAAACCCAAAGTCTCAAATAATCCACATAATTTACTGCAATCTTCAGCGCCCTGTGGAGTAGTAACAGAAGGGGAATGCAGAGATCAGAAGTAGGAAGAGGAACTTGTTTACCAAAACCAGGTAGAAATATAGAAGTAATGAGAAAAGAACTACTTCTCATTCAGTCCCTATCATCACTGCTCAGGTGTGGCATTTAGTTTCTGTATATATGCATTTTTTCCATTCTTTTTAAATGGATACAAACCTTGTACTCTTTTGAGCGAGTGCTGATGTCTGCATGACAACAATGATATCATAAACTACACAGGGATTTCCCCATGCTCATTAGAACATAGATAAAGAAAACCTTGACTTTTTAGTGCTTACCTGGTAGGATCAAATGCCTTGGGCCTGTTCTCTTGGCCACACTCCTTCCTGTAGACCACCATGTTCTCTAGTGGATTCTGCTCTATTACTTTCTGGATGTGACCAAGCATTGCCAATAAGAGGCGGGGATAGAGTTCTTGCACTGCATCTCTGCAATCAGGGACTGAGAGCATCTCACACAGAGCACAGGTTACCTAGAGAGAGTAAAATATAACCCTGTTACATTTCTTTTTCCAGAATGAAATACAGAGGGTGCTAAATTGCCTCTCTGAAAGGCTCAGAAAGGAAGTGTATCTAGTTTTTTAGGGCCTCAGGGAAAGTAAGGCTAGCATAAACTATAATTAGGCCTCGGGTCAGAATAAAGAGTGTTTCCATTTTTCCTTTCTTCCCTACACAGAAGTCCTCAGTTCTACCATTTACTGTCAAAGGAATGTAGCTAACCATACTACTTACAGCAACAGCTTGAAAGGAGGTCTCATCATCAGAGATACTGATGTTATCTTTTTGGACTGGCTTCTCCTCCAAGATTTGTATTAGCAGCTGAAGAACACAAAGGGTGGTCTCTCTTCTGGTGCCCAGGACCCTCCATAGTGCAGTTGTGTTGCTACAAATGAAGAAGTACAATAAACCGGTGGTCTGTACTTCTAACAACTTTCATTAAAGGATCTCAAAGTGCTGCAGTGACACAGCACTCATGCAGGATCTTGTGAGTAAACATAATTCTATAGCTGAAGTAATCAAGGTATAGAGATTTGCAGTGACTTGCTCAAGGTCAAAGGATGGAACACAAACAGGGTTATGTAAAGGACCCAGGGCTACCGATATTTGTTTCTGAGCTTGCATCACTAAATGTGCTATCTCCCTGGCAGTATAACACCAGATAGCAGAGATATTAGAACATACTGAATTTATTCCTTTTAAAGAGCAAAGGGAAAACCCAAGACTAGTCAAGAAGGGTTCCTCACCAAATAAACAGAGGTAACAAAGGTTCCATGACACAGCTCTGTGTTACTGTACCATAAAATTGGTTTAGTTCCATTACTGATAACATCAGTTGCAGCTTTTCCATGCAAACATCAGCAGTTATTGCACATCAGAATTCATAATATATTGATGAATCTATTGCGATGAGAGCTGATAAAATAATTCATATTTGATCAAGTTTTTGCTAAAATTTCAAATTTTGCCAAATGCTGGATGATTTTTTTTTAAAATGAAAATCATACCCTATGTTTCACATAGTTCTAATTGCAGCCTATCACAAGAGGAAGTGCAAAAAAAAAATGAGCATAAGACAACCTGGGGACAAAGAGACTAAAGGAACATACAGTTAGAAATCTGAGCAGTGAAGGTACTACCAGCTTTGTACCTGTCCCAGGGGAGTGGGTGGGCCAGTAGGATAGGCACCACTTTCTTGGTGTTGTTTCCAGCCAAGAAACACACTGCCCTCAACATTTCCTGCCGAGTATTGGGCTCCTGAATGAGACAGAGGCGCTTGTAAATGCCAGTCAAAGTGTCATCCACCTGTAAGAAAAGCACAGTCAGAGACTTTTATCTCACGGTGGTTCTTTGAAGTTAAATGTTGGGCTCAGGGAGAAATTCTTGTTTCCCCATAACGGCAACAAAAAGCAAATTTTAAATCTCAGTGTCACAGTAAGAATCAGTCAGAAACAGAATGAATTTTCCTCTCTCAAGGAGCACAAAACCAGGTCAATTTCAGGCCAGCAAGGGACTCCCAGAAAAATAATAGATGCAGGACACCAAATCCTCCCCTCTCTCCATACGCACAGAGTATGCCTTTTATATGGCTGTCAAACATATCTCAGTTGTAGACTTTATTTCAGGTTAAGGGAAAGCAACAGATAAGAAATGTAAAGCCTTAATGGAAGAGAACACAGTGGCTGTGTACAGACATTTGGGGAGGTTATGGGGAGGCTAAATTAGGGGGCAGGTGGAGCCAGTGGAGGAGTTAGAGAGGATCAGAAGGGATCAGGGGGGCTAGCAGGGTCTGCGTGGGGATAAGGGGACAAGTGCTGTCTGCAAGGGTGTTGGGTGGAGACAGGGGGGAAGGGGGCCAGGTGGGATCTTTGGGGGCGGGGGTGAGATCTGGGATGGTTTGGTGGACTTGGGGGTCTTGTGGGGTGCATGGTGGGCATGGGGAAATGGGGGCTGTCTCCCACCCCTTGGGACCAGGGACTATTTTTAGCCCTTCAACTGCCCTCATTCCCAGACAAACAGCTCCCCCTTCCCCAACAAACCTACTTCCCCATCTCTCCCACTCCTCCCCCTACCCCAACCTACCTTTTTGGCTCCCAGCATTGGTGAAGGCTGATAAAACTGGCACTTGTAGTGGCTTGCAGGAAAGGAGGTTTGGCGGGCTACGGGGGTTGGCCATCTGGGGGTAGGGCGAGGCGCGGTATGACTAAAAATAGCCTGGTGCCAGGGAGGGGGTAGGAAAAATGCAGCCCCTGGGCTGGGGCCAGCAACTGGTCTTTTCCAGCCCTGGGGCTGTGCTAGGAACTATACAGAAGTTCAGTTTAAAAATGGCCAACCCAATTTACGTTAGACTACCTCAGAGGTAGGGTTGGGCATTTTTAGACCAATCTAAGCTTCCTGAAACTTCTGTACAGTGCATACTTGGATGGAGCTAACTAGGGCTTTAAGCATGCATTTCAAGAGAAACAAAAATCAGGCAACTTGTTAAAAGTGGAGAGGGAAAACTGTTTTTTCCTCCCCTTCTGTCTACAGGCTTCAGGCTACCACAGGAAATTAGCTGCCATGCTGAATTTCATGGAAAAGGATGTTAAACTGGGGTCATTTGTTTTGTAATGAGAGATTATCAAAATTAGATGGGTAAAGGGAATTCTCCTACTTCTTATCCAACTATATCACTTCAGTGAACTTTCAACCTCTAAAGATAATCTGTCACAGTTTATAAATGCCTTCAAGTCTTTCCCCAAGTATTTACAATATTTGTAAAGACTGAGACAGAACTCCCAGAGTTCCACACTTTCAACCCCACTATTTTTCATCTAGTCTTAATAACAATGGTCTGGTGCCTTTGTTCTATTGAGAAGCCAAACTGACTCAGGCACAAGGTCAAAAAATTTCAAACAATTTTTTCCCCCCCAAAAAATGTTATGAAGATTTCAGAACTGCATCTATAATGAAAACTGTTCAGCTATGGAGTCATTATTCCAGTTTCATAATAAGGCACCTTAAGCTACAATTTTAACTGGAATAGGAGGGAAAGGCAACATCTTGGAGAAAACCACATTTGCCCTGTGATCTGGTCACATCTTTCTCTTCACTCAGAGTGAAGAATTATTTTGCAGCTTTCCTAAAAAAGCACATTGGAATTGCCTGTTAGCTACCTAATAATGTCTCTTATAACATGCTTTTATTTACATATAGAGTTTCATACAAGCTTTTGCTCTACCTGCTATTTAGCTCTGGTTTGTCTGGGTTTTTTCCCCTCGGATACCTGAAGAAGGGTGTAGTAGCACTCAAAAGCCTGTCTGTGTCCTACTCAATTATACAGTTGGTTCAGGAAAATATATCACTCACAAAAATCCTTGCTTCTTGCATTGTGGGATTATGGCAATTTACCATTTCAGCAAAATCATCTTTTGTGTCAGTTATAAAAGCATCTCTTTTAAGTACCTCTTACCTTCTCCAAATCAGCTCCACGCTCATCCAAAATTGCACTCAGCAGTTCTCCAGCTGCCCGAGATATTTTTTCCCTGGGATCTGTCAAACCATCAAGTGCTGTCAGAACCAGATTTGTTAACTGACGAGGGGTAAAATATTCTGCAAAGGCCTAAAGAGAATACAAAAAAGCATGTCATGGGGGCAGAATACCTGCTGTCATCTAAACGCAAATGATCAATTTGAACAAAACTTAGAGACAATTCAGTATTGGAAAGGTAGAGAAGCAGAGAACAAAGAAATTGTATTAATTCTGAGGATGGGTGAATATCTATTATCCCTTAAAATGCTTTGATTTTTATAACTGAAAATTCTTTGTTCAGTTGCATTTAGTAGCAGTTTTCATCTAAAGCGTAGAATAACTGGTTATATTTCAAGTCCTTTCTTCATCAAGAGGCATAGGAAAGGAACACACCTTCCTTTCTGTATTCCTAGTTCCCTAGTTTCAACCTGCTACTTACAAGCCTCATAGACCTTCCAGCATGCTTCCTATTGCTTCGTCTCCTGTAACCATACCAATTATAAAGTATGCATCTACCAAGGGACAGGCCGGTTCTGTAAGAGCATCTTTCTACACTAATTTAATATACATACTAGATTTTTAACTGGTGGTGCTCAATCTTTTGGCCTTGTGAGCCAGATATGTGGTGTGGGGCCCATCTGTGGGCGAAATCAGGCCCTGGGAGCCTGGCACTGCTCCCTCCCACTCCCTGCACACCAGGATTGGGTCTCAGAGCTCTAGCACCACCCCCTTCCAGCCCACCTGCCCCTCCAAGACTGGGTCCTGGGGCCCGACAATGCCCCCGCCTGGCCCTGTCTGCTGGGATTGGGTGTCGGATCCAGCACAGGGGAATGGGGTTCCCTGTGGGTCCAGAGATTTGGCAGTGGGGGAGTGGTGCCACTACTCTCCTGCTGCCAAATCTCTGGAACCACAGGGAGCCCCATGGGCCAGATGCCATGACACCATGGGCAAGCCAGAAGTTGAGCACTCCTGGAATATACAGTATGAAATATTAAAAGCAAACTTTTCTTTCCTTTGTTAGAGAACCCTCTAAAAGTTAGGTTGAATTAAATGCCAATGGGAATTAACTCTATAAAAAAAATAACTTAGATACTTTGCAAAACAATTTTAATAAATTCACTCTAAACCTTCAAAGACCTAGCCCTAATTACCACAGTACCCGCAAATGCTAAATAATGCATTCTCACAACAGTTCTGTGAGGTAGGGAGGTACTATTCCCAGTCTGCAACTGAGTAACACAGGATACATCTACATGGGAGTTTAACTGTTGAGTGTGTAATTAGATCCACACTGAAGCGTCAAAGTCTGCATGTTCACTGGTATTAGGGTGCAGTAAATGAATGAACTCTACCATAGGATAGTACTGGCAGGGACAATACTATCTTACAGCAGAGTACTTAACTGTGCTGAAACACACACATAGACAGTGACTGGGCAGGGCCACACTCCCCCCTGCCACCTAGCCACATGGCTCCTTGTGCCCCAGTCAGCCCCTCTGCCGCCTCAGACTGCTACTTGGAGCCCAGGGCTGACTTCCTGTGCCCCCTGCCAGTCTGGGCATGCTCTGCCCCAGCTCAAAGTGCTGTTGTCCCAGGAGCATGTATAGACGCTGTGTCCACGAGCAGTTCGGTGTGGCGCAAAGTGCTCCAGAGTTTATTTCTTCACCTTAACTGCATGTGTAGTGGCACCCACAGTGATTGCCAAGGGACTTGGCCACGATCAGAATGCCATGACAGACCTCGCTATTGTCTCTGGGGTTTCACCCAGTGCCATAAACCACAAAATCATCTTTCCTTTTGATCCTTATTCTGAACAGATTCAAACTTTTTTTTTTTAGTTTAAAGCAAGGGTCAGCAACTTACAGCCCAGAGGCCATATCTGTGAAGCCAAGGGGCTCTGGCAGTGCTGCAGCACTGGGGAGCTTTGCCAACATTGTGGAAGGGCCAGATCTTTGCCCACGCCATGACTGGGAGCTGAAGAGAAGCAGCAGGAGTGGCCAGCCAGGTTGTTCTGGCTGGCTGTTTTAAAAGGTTGTTTTTTGCTGGTTTAAAGTATTTTTTTCTATATAAAGTCACAAGAATCTGAAAATTGGAACATTATCATTAAAGCTCGCTGAACTTTTTCCTTGGAAAATTTAACTAATCAAAACTATACAAAAACCCCCCTGCTGAATATTTTGGTCCCAAATATGAAAGTTCTCAGCTAAAAAAATCTAATTTTGAAATTTTGGAACATCTGATTTTAATATTTTCAATTAAATGACAGGTTTTGATACTTCTGAATCAGAAGATTTCTCTGTTTAGTGGTACTCTATCAAATGCTTTGTCTTAGCGTTCACCTATGTTGCCATAGGTCCATGCATAAGAGTTATTATTTAGGAGACTCCTACTTCTAGACTGCTTTTGGACTGGGATCTGTGGCTGGATGATATCTGTCAGGATGAACCAAAGCCCCGCTTTGTTCTGACTCCGTACTACGCATGATTATGATTTCATTGTTTTATGTCTCTGGGGAGATTTAGTCCAAGAGGGGGTACCTTGGCCCATGAAGAAGAATGAGGCATGAAGAAATCAAACTACAATCCCACAGGGTATTTCCAAACCAGCACGCTTTTGGTTTGTAGCCAAATACAGCTTTTGTTTTAGGATTTTTTTTACTGGAAAACCTAATTTTTCAGTCAATTAACAATACCAGTGGGAAATTTTCAAATAGACCCTCTCATAATGCTTGTCACAGCTTTATGGAGTTCTAAAATCAGGCAAATTTTTAACTTGAGCCAGTTGGAAGAACACTTAGCCAAATATACACAAAAAGCTCCATGGTCTTTACTGCAAACGTGAAATGATGTTAACATTTTCTTAGCCAAAGTTAAATTCACATTAAATTAGGGTTTATAACAATATCTAGCTGCATCCTTCACTACAGAACTGTGATCAACAACAACTCTACAGTACTCAGATGCAACAACATTTTGTTTGTTCAGTGGTATCTACGAATTACCTTAGCAATCTGAGAGGTGTTGTTATAGAATACAGACGGACTGTAGGTGCCAAGATTTTTGTATGCATATAACTTTTCAGCTGTATTTCCCTTGTCAAGCTCTGAAACAAGAAACATGTATTTGTACAAATTTCATTTTACAAGTAAGTGACCTTTTCCTTTCTCTTCTTGTTACAATCTCTGAACTATAGTCACTCTTTAAATTAAGTTTTAGGTTCTAGTATAATGGTGTGTCATGAATATGATACAAGCCCTGTTTTCTTTTACAGTCTATCAATACTAGACACTGAACTCATAAGAGTCTTTGAAAACTGGCTTCATTCTGAGCTGCTGCTACTTCAGGATTCTTTCCCAGATCTTGGAAAACTGAGATTGCCCCATGCTAATTCAGAAGAACTAAACCAATCACAATACCCTTCAGAGGAAATATATGGAAAGACTTCCCCAACCAGAGCAGTCACTCAGAGCACTTTGCTTGTGGAGATCTTTAAAGTATATTTGCTCTCCTTGCACATGTAGAAGAGTATTGAAACATTTACCGGGTTATACCACTTAAAGTACCATTATTAGCATCCAAATGGCACCCCTGAAATGCATGGTACAGTTGAGAGCTCAGAGTTGTTGCTCCAGGTCCTCTGCAAAATCAAATGTGTATCTCTGCACTGATAATACTTGTTTCTTGTGGTCAGGAGTTTGCACTGATGTCATAAAGCCAGAGATTTGCTTTTTTTGGTTTTGAAACAAAAGCTGAAATTCCGTAGAAAAATTGAGAGGCTTGTCTTTGCCCTATTTCCTTAGCTACTCTTTACCTCTGCCATGGTGACATGTACTTCTCTTTGTCAAACACTGCCTTAGTGCTAGACATTTATAAACTATTATATGTGCTAGATTTTATTTTCCTGTCTCCTGCTGACTCTGTTTGCTCCTCCCTCTGCCATCTGCTCATATTTGGTGACATTTGCCCCAACCTTGACCATCTCTCCCCACCTCTACCCCTCTCCTGCTCATTCTACCCTTCCTACTCATTCTCTCTTTTCTTCTCTTGTTGTCTCTATAAAAGGTCTCAGATATCTACAATTCCTTCATACTGTACTCCCTCCAGGTGCTGGCTCTGACAGAGCCCAGGGTCCCTACATCTGACACTGATACTGTAGCTGCCTTCTCCTTTGGAGACCTTCCTGATCTGTAGCACTTCCCCTCCTAGGATCAGGCTGATAACCCACAGGTCTACCTGTCTGCCTCACGTATGTCTCATTCCTCCATCAGACCACTGTGACAGCCTCCATTAAACACTTTTTGGGCTTTCCCAAATGCACTTTTGCACTAACTTAGGTGTTTTCCCTCATGCCTAGGAGCAGCTACAGATGTACCTCTGTAAATAATAGCTGCAGAGGTACCTCAAACCTTTAAAACCCTTTTGTGCTGAGGGGCCAGCAAAAAAATGGATAGTGGTTGCACTGATACTCCTGCCTACCATGCTATTTAATATTGTCTTAGTTTTTCTTTGCAGTCCTTTCTCTGTAGCTCTTGACTTAGACTGTAAGCTCTTTGGCCAGAAAGTGTCCTTTGTTCTGTGCTTGTATAGTGTCTAGTACCCTAGGACAATGGGGCTGTGGTCTATAACTACATATAAAGGTTCCACAAAAATCATAAAGAATAACAATTATTAACAACAAAGCACATAGGGTTAACCCAAGAAGCTGTGACTTCCTGGTGAGATCTGAGAAAACTGAGGTCTACTGACGCTTTTTAACCAGCAGGATACAATACAAGTTGTATACAGCTCGGGCTGCCAAGAAGCAGATGTTATCCACTGGGTCATGGCATCGAAGTGCCAGCAGTCTAACCAGACGGCCTAATCTGCTGAATTCAATTGATGCCTAATTAGAAAGAGAAGAAACCAATTAATCATATATAGTATGATGAAGGTGCACGTGTGCAAGCCACTGTGTGCACACTGGCACCTTGTAGCTTTTAGCATGCCCACAATGAGGGTGTGGAGATGGACTGCCCCCCCGCCCCTCTGCTCCCCACACACACTGGAAACTGTTATTCCACTGAAAACCTGAGTATTTTCAAACCCTCAGGTTCAAATAGTCACAAAATTTAAAATAAGCCAAATGAGTCCCACAGTGAAGCAGGTCATACTATATAAAGGCTTCTTTATCCACACAGTTACAGGTCTATTCTCTTCTGCTCTGCCCTTTGCTGTTACTCTTTATGCATAGGTAGTGTGTACATGCCTACTGTGGGTATAGTTGGGAAATCCAGTCTCCCGCTCCCTCCTCTGGTATCTGGTGCCTGCTCCTGCTTTGGAGGGGTGGTGTGGGGTGCAGGAGGGCACTGTGTGCACAGCAGGAGGTGAGTTGAGCTGCCTGCAAGCAAGAGGAGCTGGATTGCCCATGCTGTGTGCACAGCCAGGAGGAAGGTTACACTGCTCACAGCCAAGGGACCCATGCTGTGTTTGCTGCAGGCAAGGGTGGAGCTCTGGAGTCTTTGGGTAGGGCAGCTGCCCTGCACAGGGAGATGGGGAGGAAGAAGAGAAGAGCATGAATACCAAGCTCTCCACATGATATGTAGCCCCCTGCCATTCAGAAGTTGGATAGCCCTGCTGAGGTACACAGCAGGAATTGGAGAGAACAGTTTACAGGTCGCTATAAAGGGCCTTACACCCCTCATTAATTTGTTCACACCAGAGGAGTTTCCAGGTGTTCATCTTGGCTGCTTAAAGTCCCTTTTGTATATCTGGTGTAGAACAAGAGAATTAGCCAGGCTACCCCAGGGCCACTAGTTTTGAAAATTGTTCCTATTGACTACAATTGAAAATTGTGCCTTAGTGACTAGTTCTATGTGACCAGGAGCTAATTTGCATACACTGGAAAAGGTAAAATGGTATATGAAACCTGTTTCTAGATGGTGGGTCACACAGCTATGAGGAGATGACAAAAATTATAGGCGGAATAGGAGTTGGCCTCATATCAAGCAAAACAAACTATTTTTTTTTGCATTTCAGCAAAAAGAATGGAAAACTTTAAATTTTGTGATTCAATTTTGCATGATAAGATTCTTTTGATTTTAGGTTAGCCTACACAGCAACAACAAAAAAGCAATTATTTACACAGCCCTAGCTGGAAGTATTTAAAGATTATTGGTTACAGCCGAAGACCAGCCCCCTTTAAGTTCTGAGAAAACTCAGACCCCCAACTTTGCAGCATCTTTTGTACACATGCAAAATTAGGTGGGGTTTTGGGTTGGAAAACTAGAGAAGAGCTGTCTGTTGGAATGTTCCAGTTTTGCCTCACTGTTACATGTATTAAACTCCCCATGTTTTAAAATGGCCGTGGGGGTGCTTTAAAGTGCCTCCCACGGCCATTTTAAAATTCTGGGGGCTTAATACATGTGATGGTGAGCCATTTTAATTAGAGTGGCTATTGAGGAACCACTCCAATTAAAACGACCCCCAAGTACATGTATAGGCACCCCAAATGTCTTCTTAATGCAAAGGGTGTTTTGGTGGATTCACAGAGATGAATGCAGATTTAGAGCCACCTTTAAAGTTGTGTGCAGAAACTCAACTAAAAATATTCTGCCTCTTAAGCATTTGCTATTACTATACTGTTTTATTTAATTCAATGATACTTAGTTTTACTTTTATCTCTAAGCTTTCATAATCAGAGAGAACTCTCTTTAGTTATGGATTCATTCAGTCTCCTTACAGCATATGAATACATTGTGGAAAATTATGCACAGCAACAAACAATTTTGTAAGGGATTCAGTCGTAAAGTAAATATTACCGCAAGATGCGAAGGGTCAGCACAACACTTCGGGAAGAACGAATTGTTTTTCTTGCCCAGTGAAGCTTTGAAAAACTTGTGCTATTTGTATTGACTTTGCAATGACATCACATTGGGAAAGGGATTTAAGGGAATAACTTTTCAAAGGAGAAATTTAGGCAGCCAATGCCAATAAAGATTTGAAGGTTGTTTGTCAGACAAATGTGATCTCTGTTGAAATGAATGAATGGCTAAACTCCTATTAACCCTAATGGATGTAATATGAGTTCCTACATTTTGCTTGCTTTTTTGTAAGTAGTAGGTTGTTTTTCTGGGCCAGGATCTATAGAGTTGGGTCAGCAGAGGTGAAAGTACTCACATCAAAATTAGGAAGCTTGGCAACACACCTCAGGAGCCGGGCACTGCACCACATTGCCCGTTCCCGCTCATGATCCTTTCTGGAGGATAGCCAGGGCTCTATGTACTAAGGGGGAAACAAAGGAGACCGCTGTTCACCAAATAAGCCCCAGTGAAAATATAGCGGGCCCAATCCTCAGTGGGTGTAAATGAGGGTAATGCCACTAACAGCAATGCATCGCTCTCACCTAGCATTTCTCACCTTTGGAATGCATGCAGCTTTTCACATGGGAAGCCAGCCTCATTATTGCCATTTTACAGGGTGGAAAATTCAGGCCCAAGGAGAAAAAACAACTTGGCCAAGCTCACCCAATAGGCCAGAAGTAGAATCAGGACTTGAACCCCAGGTCTCTTTAGTCTCAGGCAAGTGCTCCACCCAGGAAACTACTTTAATTTATAATTTTTGTCTGATATTAGATCAGATACAGAGGTATTTGCTGCTTTTTAAGACTGGAATATTATTCAGAATACTCCTCTTTATATAAGTAAAGCCTATGGCTTTTTGCCTCTGTGCTGTCTCCTGTGTTTTTAAGGAATCTATTCTCAAACAGTTCCTCTGAAGGTGTAACAATCTTCAGTATCAAAGGCAGCTTATTCCCTCCTCTTGAACCTAAAATAATAAGATTCAGTTCTGGCAGGTAGGTCCAAAGCGAAGTTTGATTTTATCCTTCCAAACAAGAATGATAACATGCAGGATTCCCATCCCCTTACTAGTCTAGGGTGATGCTGAAATTCAGTCCCTTGGGTGACAGTCTTTCCTGATTACACTTTTTTCAGTGCCACGAAGAAGGAGCTCTATATGAAATGAAGCCCCTTCTAATATTCAATCTCTGAATATGAGGACTGTGATAAGGCTTAATGAAGGCTGAATCAAGAAGACATGACAAGGGTCCCAGTTCTGAAAGAAATGTGATGACAGCAGAATCTCAGATTTCATTTTTAAAAAGTAATTTCTAGCCATTGCTATTTGAAAATATAGCCTGAGCATAAATAGTATAGAAGGACCTGCCTCAGCCTGCAAAGGGCAGGAAACATTGAGAGGTATGAACTGTCTTTTACATCACATGGGGTGCTAATGCTAAGATAACACAATCATCCTGCCAAAACAAATCCAGCAGAGGTCTCTATGTGGCGGAAGAAGAGTGCAGTTGGGCCCGGATCACTCATTCCTGAGCTGCTGGAGGTAAAGACCTAGGAGCCTCTTTACTATCATTCCTAACTGAGAGGGCATTTTTATATCTCACAAGTGCATGACACTGTTGTTGATATCAAGGGTACACATATCATTGTCCCCTGGTAGATTGAGGCTTTGATAAATAAGGACATGGCCAAAATGCAGAGGCACAGCCATAGGCCTAGAGGAAGGGTCAGCATTTTGTGGTATGCCTAAAACCCCAGAATGTCTTAATTTAGACTTGAACTTTGAGGGCGTAGTGAAACCATGAGATTCAAACCCTCTGCTGTAAACTTCTTTTCCAGTCTTGTACTCTCCACTTCTTACCTCCAAAATCTTCTGGACATCACCAGGATATTCTAATACCAGACCCTCCAGCATTCCTCTCAAGGCACTGATAGTTTCTTTGTACAAGGACTAAAAGCAAAGATAGTGCAAGAATCAGTGTCATACACATTGGCATTCTATAGGCACTTCAACACCTTCTTTAGAGAGAAAGGACACATCACTAAGGAAGAATCTGTATTGATATTTAGAGTCTACCTTGAAGTCAACCTCAGCCAGCCCAAGCTGCCCAAGCTGGCCTTCCTACTTCACAGGCCGCACCAAAGATGTCCACATTGTGGTTCTGATTTGTGAAGCAGAGCCCTTCTAGGAGTTGGTCTACAAATGCCTTGTATTTCCTTCAGGCTTGTCTCTACTCACAGGCAGTAAAGAGAGGATGGAGGAAGCAGAAGGACCAGAAGTCAAGAATAGGGAACTGTATCATTGCTGCTTGGGGGTTAAGCATACAGGTCAACTATAGCTGGTTGGCAGGGAACCCGGAAGTCAGGCATTTCAGTGTAGACATAAATCTTCCTCTCTGTGTGCCTCAAATCCTCATCTGTAAAACAGGGCCAGTTGCACTACAGGAATGCTGATAAATATATGAAAGCCTATGAATTGCTCAGATATATTGGGAAAGGGGCTAAGAAAAATACCTGAAACACTGGAAAGAAAAAGCTTTGTGAATCCCTTAAATAGGAAGAATGATTTCTTGCACTCAGGTATATTAATGTACTATTACTTTCTAGAAACATGCCTTAAACTTCAGCTAAGAAGCAGATGCAAAATAAGTTTGCTGTTTTCAACAGAGACCTGATATACAGGCAGACGTTTAACATGAAAACTGCAACCTAAACATTGGGCTGTGGCCCTGACCAAAAACCAAACCTCAAAAGGAGACAAATATCAGAATTTAGGGAATTAAATGATATCAGCTGGATGGCAATATTATTTTTCTCCATATAGCTTCCTGAGTTAAGAAATACCTTCTACAGTTATGGAGTGAAAATATTTCTCAGTCAAAGAGGCCAATGCTCAGATATCTTTGGAGCTATGAGCTTCCATTATTCCTTTCACATATAGACATTACACATAAACTGGTGTAAGTGACCAAAAACTGGTCTACACCCATAACAGAACAGTTCAGGGCACTTACACTAGTTTAAAAATGAAAGATCCTGGACTGAGAGGCCTGGATTGATGAGGTATCAGATTTAATTCATTTAGGTTAGACTAGTCTATTGAACTTCCGTACCAGCACTCCTATTGATTCCTGCTGGGTCACTGTCTGCTGGCATCCCAGGGGCCTTTGTGCCCCCCACCCCCTCCCAGGGAGATATGCTAGCACTCACTGGCTGCTCAGCTGCTATGGGCTGTAACAGACCCAAGCCAGCACAGACAATGGCAGGTTGGGGGTGGGTGGGACAGGGGCGCAGGGTGGGGGCGCAGTTAGCAGGGACAGGAGCTCTCCATAGAAGGAAGGCTTGGGCCACACAGAACCTTAGAGAAACCGACATAGGTTTGATTGAGTCTGCCTCAGGCTTTTTGAATGTCTGTACCTAGCCTTGAAAAAACCCTAATTAGCGGTGAAATAACTTAAGTCTGTGCAGAGTAGATACACCCTCCACACACAGTTCCAGGTGTGTATTAGGGCCCTGTGAAGCTTCAGGTGCTGATTTGATCTGGAAGAGATTTGGCCTGATTTGGTGGCCAAATCTCTGAATCCAAATTGAATCAGGAGACCAATTAAAAGGTCCAAATTGATTCAGAAAAGATTCGGAGAGCTTCAGCAATTCGGGCAATCCCTGCTCGCTGCCACAGGGAGCTGGACCCAGACTCTGTGCTGGTAGGAGGGGGCAGGGGAGGGGGGGCTGGAGAAGTGGGGAGGGGACCATGGGGGGGACCCCTGCCAGGACCCATACCCTGCCTGCTCCTCCAGACCCTCTGAGTGCCCCCAACCCCTGCCCGCAGTCCCAGTCCCCGCCCCTGCCTGGCCCCAGCTCCTGGCTCTTTAAAAAATAAGCCCTTAGTCAGTGGCTGCTGCCAGGCAGGGGAGCAATCCCCACTGCCCCCTGCTGCATGAGGGGCTCTGCCATGAGCCCATTGGCCCCCATCCACTCTCCCAGCCTCCCCACCCCCCATGACTGCCCTGTCTGCCCCAGCTCCTGGCTCTTAAAAAAAAAAAGCCCCCACTCACCAGCTGCTTCAGTGGCCTTAGGGTGTATGGGGGCTCATGGCAGAGCCTGCAACACAGTGCAGGGCAGTGGGGGCAGTGGGGGTTGTTCCCCCACTGGGCAGGAGCCAGTGAGTTGGGGCTTTTTTTTTTTTAAGGGTCAGCAGCTGGGGTGGGTAGGACAGCCATGGTGGGGCTGGCAAAGTAGGGGGCAGTCAGGGGGTTCATGGCAGAACCTCCCACGTGGCATGGGGTAGTGGGGATCGACCTCCCTGGCCTGGCAGCAGCCAGTGACTGGGAGCTTCTTATCTTTTTTTTTTTTTTTTAAAGAACTGGGAGCTGAGAGAGAGGGCAGGGCAGCCATTGAGAGCAGTCGCGGGATGCGGCTGATTCGGAGGCTAAGCCAATTTGGCGGTGGCCAAATCGATTCACAACAGTAATTCAAATCAACCAATTGAATCACTGTCCTCTGAATCCAAAGTGAAAACTAACCACTTCACACAGGCCTAGTGTATATTCATTGGCTGAGGATCACATACCCTGTCCTATGCTTTCTATTACATAAAAGTGTCTTCTCTTGTGTTCATGTCACATCAGCTGAATTAAGCCAGTTTAGTTGCCTGGTTAGTCTGTTTAGTCCTCCATGTCATGATTTGATAGACAGCCCCTGCTTCTGAGAAACTGGGGTGCCATGCAATTTGTAACCTGCAGATCAAAAGCATGAGCATCCTCCATACAGTTCCTCTCAATCTCAGAATAAATCACTCTTATCATATTCAGTACATGCCTATTTCCACAGAGATTAGTGAATTAAAGACAGGCCTTTTTTTTTTAAAAGGACAAATTACCTCAGAGCGTTGATACTGGGTGCTATCACATACTTCTAACATGTTTTCTATTGGAGGCAGGGAAAATACACTTTTGTAGCATGTCCGGACTAGAAGTACTTTTATCTCAGGCTTCAGTGGTGGCTTCAGTTTTCTGATTAGAGAGAGAAACTCTTTGAATGACAGTCATAATAATGTCATAATAAAGCCAGGATAACATGACTGTGGGTATGTCTGCACAAGATGCTAAATGTACAGTACACTAATTCTACCACGCATTAGCATGTTGTGGCAAAAGTCATGCTGTTGCATTGATACACAGTAGAATTAGCCTACTGCACATTAGCAAAACTAAAAAGGCATGCACTGGTGCTACTGCGCACTAGTTCCGGTTAGTGTGCATTGAGTTGATACCTGTTATTACAGGTACTAAACTTAATGCACAGTAACTCTGGTATATTAATGCATGTGTAGACATGCCCAACATTATTTATTATTTAAACACTATCAACCTTAAAAGGGTGTGAGCACTGATCACAGAAAACAGCAGAACTAAGTGTGCTTGTTTTCTAGTACGCAATGTTTCTAACATCACAAAGCAAAACCCATTTTAATAAAATTCATTTAAAACCCATTTGAATAAATTCAGGGCTCAAAAACAGGAACATTTTATTATGTTCACTTTCTCAAGTTGAAGTTCATAAGCACATACTTAAGACACAGGTGGCAATCCATGTTGTCTGAAATAATCAGGAAGAAGGTAGAGCCCTACTTTCAACCTGATGAAGAACACAGGAACTTAACTCTAATTTTCAAGAATTATTATTATATATAGAGCTCCTGGTATTACTTAGGACACTAATGTTGTATTCTGGACCCCTTACTAGCATTTAAAACATACATTTTTTTGTAACTCCTAATGCTTCTATTGCATGATTCAGAAATTATGGCAGCACCATCTAGTGGGCATCCCTTGGAGTAACTAGGAACAATGGCCACAAAGTGATGGAGAGCAGATTTAGGTTAGACATCAGGAAGAACTTCTTTACAATAAGAGTTACCAGAATCTGGAACGGGCTTCCAAGGGAGGTGATGCTCTCTCCTAGCTTGGGGGTCTTTAAGAGAGGCTGGACATGCACCTGGCTGGGGCCATCTAACCCCAGCGCTCTTTCCTGCCCAGGGCAGGGGGTTGGAATCGATGATCTACTGAGGTCCCTTCCCACCCAAACATCCATGAATCTGTGAATGCTAAATATTCATCTAGCTTGCTGGTCCAATTCTGTACAGTATAGCATATAGTGGTTATAAGTCTGTTTGTCATTCTACATTGTGCATGTTGTACAGTATGTATCACTGCCCTAAACTACATGGAAAATGTCAAGCTTATGCAAGTGTACAGAATTACATCACTCTCTACTAGCTGCCAAAATAAAGGTTTTAAATTTTCAGATTATACAAGCATGAAATTTTCTTGGACCACTACTAGTAGATGTTGAATACTGGAAGCTAATGCTTAAAATCCTGTCTTAAATATGCACTGAGTTGTCAATTTTTTAGTTCTTGAAAGTACACCTATTTAAAATGCTTTGAAACCACTTTCCTCTGCCAAACTGATCATTGCATTTTTAACAAAATTTTATTTGTAATCAACATATTTTAATAGCCCTATCAACAAGTGAAATATATTATAAGCTCAACGTATTAACACTTAGCAGAATGGCAGCTAAATTAATGCAGCACATGCTATACACCATATAATCCAGCAGCACATTAAAATGCCAGAAGATTAATTATTATTCAAACGGTTGTGACACTTTCTTCAGACATTTTGTGAATGACTACTTTGCACCCAGAAGCATGGATTAGCAAGGATTCTATCCAACTGTGTTACAAAAACAATTTGTTTCAACTATATTAAACTTTGGTTAAAAATATTGCAGTTAATTCCATAACTTTTATGAACTGAGTGACACCCAATTTCAAAACTATTTTATTACAGGGCCTGCTTCCTTGCAGAGGGGCTGAGCAGCAGAGGTGGAGAATCATCTAGGTAGAGACAAGCCTGAGCCTGCACTTACGTGCTTAGGTTATCTGCTTGTCTCCTTATACTTTGCTATCTCTTCACACTTCGAGACCCCTTCAAAGAGGGCCATGGCACCCTAATTGAGAATCACTGCTTTATCACGTTGAGTGTCTGCTCTGCAGAAGGTGGTTATCTTTTTGATTTTCTGTCTGGCCTTGGACCCAGAAAATATTATAGCAGCCTAAAGGATATCCAATCAACTGATAGTAGCTGGAAAACAGTACATTCTGCTCAAAGCACATGGAAAAAAAGTTATTGCTCTACATTGCTTTCAGACTAGGATTCTGCCTGCACCTCTTTCTTGCCTTCTTGGAGGCAATTCATACTCCAGAAGATTTAAGTGTTAAAAAAGGGTTTATTGTGATTTTGGCTGGTGCTTTTGCAGGGGAATGCTAAGGGATGAGATTTTTGCACAGCTTCAAAGATGCCAAGTACAATTTGGCTCATACTGTAGCTGTAATACTAGTTTGTGCTTTGAAATCCATATGTTGATCTTTATATCGAAGAAAACAAGAGTAGAATCTGAATAAATGCAGCATCTCCAGTGTGTTCTCTTTTACTGACTTCTCAACATAGTCCATCAGGCACTGTTAGCCACTTACCCCACTGGACCTATTGCAGAAATGACCAAAACTTTAAAACAAACTCACTGGAAAATCTAAAGTATTACAATATATTTTAATTTTTTTAAAAATCTGTCAAGGTGAGTTCCCCACAGAGAAACTCATCACTTTATGGCATGCTTGGATTCAACCTCACTGACTTCAGGATAAGGCAAAATGGTTAAGCAAAAAAACCCAGTATTAATATTGCCTCCAAAACAAGGATTGGCAAACTCCAAGTATCAGGAACCCATTTGCTTGCTATAGTATTGACCTGTGATATGGGGATGAAATGTGAATGCTGAACTTCCATAGTACCTCAGATTAGTGACCACAATCATAGCCTGCTGGCGCACAGGGGAAGACAGCAACTGCACAGACTCTTCTTCAATCAGCTTCTACAAAACATGGAGGAGGCAGAAGAGTGACAATGAACACTAGGACTGCCACTCTAGGGTTACCATGTTTCTAGGAACCCCCCCAAAAAAGACACCTGTCACCAGGGGATGGGGGAGATGCAGGGGGAATATGGGGGGGGGAGGGGGCAGCAACTCGCCAGTGCCATTTCCCTGCCCATTCTGTTGCCCCTCACTGACAAGCGACACACCCCCAGGCCTGCTGCTGCCTTTCACTTGACCCACTGACCCCAGCCCTGCCAGTGCCTCTCACTCCTAAACAGCAGTACCTTGCCTCTCACCCCTTGCTGGTGCCCCTCACTCCCAACCCACAGCCCTCTGGCACTGCCAGCACTCTGCACACTCAACCCACAGTCACTCATCCCGGACCCTGTGCCCCTCACTCCTGATCTGTTGCCCCCTGCCCTCCTTCCAGCCATGCTGGTGCCCCTCACTCCAGACCCGCAGCTCCCTGCCAGTGCCCCTTATTCCAGACCTGCAGCCTTCTGCCTCCCTCAGCCCTGCTGCCCAAGCAGCTAATGCATTGCGCACGCATTCATGCACACATACTGTCTCACTCTCTCTCTCTCGCTCTCTCTATCCGGTTTGCTAGAGCCCACACAGGGAGCATGTGATCCCCGACAGCCAATCACTTTGCCTGCTGCTCCCAAACCCAAGCAGCCAGGCCAGGAGAACAGAAAACCCAGACAGTTCTTATTTTAACAACTCATCTGGACACAGCACAGGGGTCCAAAAAAGAGGGCATGTCTGGGAAAACCTGGACATATGGTAAGCCTAATGAAACTCCATCATTATTCTGACACTTCACAAAGGACCCATAATCCTGCAACATCAATCACTACCAACTCTAGAGGGCATAGCAGGGAATCCAATCCCAACTGGAAGAAGATCTTCTAAGACAATTATTAAAGGGCTTTTCTAAAGAAAGAAATTCAATCAAGCCTTCTTATTTCTCATTCTCCTTAACCTGATTAAGCCAGTATTACAATGGCAAACAAATAGGCAGTTAAGAGAGCTAAAGGCAAATAAAGGCAGCTTGACAATACTAAAAGCAGTAAATGACTGAAAGCAAATTGTTGTCACTTGACCTGTATCACATTGCCAGAGGCTGAAAGGAAGTCTCTGGGGAGGGGCTTGCTTAGGTGGGGGTGATGATAAATCATGGCAAAGCTGAGTCACTTGTGACAGCCAGGGAAGTATCCGCCTTAGGACCCTGGAGGAGCGGGTGCAGGAGCTCCTGGAGGAGGTTAGCAGGCTGAGGGGGAGGAATCCGTGAGGCAGAGGAGGAAATTGATAGGTATTTTCTTTCTCTGCAGGGTGGTACGACAGAGGAGAGGGCAGCCCGGGATGAGCCCTCCACTGCTGAGTGGCAGACGGTCTCCCGCGCCAGGGCTATTAACCATGTTGCGGCACCAGTTCCTCCTGTCCATCTGGAGAACAGATATGAGGCCCTGGCAGCCCTGGAGGAGGAGGGAACAGTGGAAGATTCCAGGGAGGAGACTCTGCGCACACAATGTCCTGTGCGGGCGGCGGGAGTCAAGAGGCCTATGAGGAGGAAGCGTCGCGTCATCGTGATTGGTGACTCCATCCTGAGAGGTACGGAGGGCCCCATCTGTCGCCAGGATCCCTCAGCACGTGAGGTCTACTGCCTGCCCGGAGCGAAGATTCAGGATGTGAAGGGGATGCTCCAGTCCATCATCCAGCCCACCGATTATTACCCCATGGTCCTCGTCCATGTGGGTACTAACGATGCGGCCAGGAGAGCCCCTGATCGCCTGATGGAGGACTACCATGCTCTGGGAGGCGTGCTGAGGGAGATGGGCGCACAGGCGGTCTTCTCTTCCATCCTGCCAGTGAGCGGTCGAGGCAGACGTCACGAGATATGCATAGCGGAGACCAACTGGAGGCTACAGGAATGGTGCTTCGAGGCGGGCTTTGGCTTCCTCAGCCATGACCGGCACATCGTGATGAGAGACATGCTGGGATGGGATGGGCTCCACCTTTCCCCTAAAGGTAAGCGTGTGTTCTCTTCCAGGTTGGTGAACCTCCTTCGGCGGGCTTTAAACTAGGCTCGTCGGGGGAGGGGGAAGATGAGGGCGGAGGAGATGATGAACTACCAGGCCCAGCAACAGCCAGCGAGCCCAGACCAATGGTCAAAAGGGAGAAACAGGTAAGTGATGGGGGACGGGGCATTGCTGAGACTAGGGGGTCAGTGGGCACAACCGTTGGAGGCCTCAAATGCCTCTACACGAATGCTCGAAGTATGGGGAAGAAGCAGGAGGAACTCGCCCTCCTCCTAGCTGTCACCAGCCCTGACATAGTAGGGATCACAGAAACGTGGTGGGACTCATCGCATGACTGGGCGGTGAGTGTCAAGGGCTATAGGCTGTACAGGAGGGACAGGATAGGAAGGAAAGGTGGAGGAGTAGCACTCTACATCAAGGAGGAATATACTTCCTCGTTAATTAGCAAGGGGGTAGAGGGGGGGCACTCTGAGGTGCTCTGGGTTAGAGTAAAAGGCAGTCCAGGGGAGAGAGACTTAACGGTGGGAGTCTACTATAGACCTCCCAACCAGGGAGAAGAGCTCGACCAGGAATTCTTAGGTCAGCTCACAGAGGCAGTGAGGGCTAAGGATGTGGTCATCATGGGGGACCTGAACTTCCCAGACATCTGCTGGGAGGAGCAGTCAGCCAAGTCTGATCGCTCACGTCGGTTCTTAGCCAGAGTGCAGGACCTCCATCTAACCCAGGAGGTGCACAGTCCCACCAGGGGAGATGCCTTGTTGGACCTGGTGCTGGCCACGGGTGATGACCTGGTGAGGGGGCTGCAGGTGATGGGCCACCTGGGAGACAGTGATCATCGCTTGCTGGAATTCACCATCCAGCGTAAGGTGGCAAAGGGCTGCAGCAAGGCAACAGCCCTAGACTTTAGGAGGGCTGACTTCAACAAGCTAAGGAGGATCGTTGGGGAAGCGCTGAGGACCCAGAGGGGAAGGGAATCAGATGTCGAAGGTGAGTGGTTGCTCCTTAAGGAGACGATCCTCCATGCCCAAAGGGAGGTAATCCCAACAAGGGTCAAAGGGAGCAGGAGGGCACATAAACCCCCATGGCTCACTAAGAGCATCCGGGAATGTCTCCTTGCTAAAAGGGAGGCATATACCCAATGGAGAGATGGGGTCATCACCAAGAAGGACTATGTTACAGTCGCCCGAGGATGTAGGGGGGCAGTCAGGAGGGCCAAGGTAGAGATGGAGATAGGACTAGCTTCCCGGATTAAGGACAATAAGAAGTCCTTCTTCAAATACATAGGGGGTAAAAAGAGGGTCCCGGGTAATGTGGGGCCCCTGCAGGACACGATGGGCAACTTAGTCATCACGCCAGACGATAAAGCTAACATATTTAACGATTTCTTTGCCTCTGTCTTCCTAAGTAGGGACCAGTTCAGCCACCTCCCTGCTGGGCCCCCCTCGGGCCCCGGGAGAGACACGCCTGGGCCAGGGGTTAGCGAGGAGTTAGTTAGGGTACTTCTGGAGAGGCTGGACGTGTTCAAGTCCGCTGGTCCAGACGATCTTCACCCTAGGGTTCTACAGAAACTGGCCGAGGTCATTGTGGGACCCCGGCGCGGCTCTATGAGCACTCGTGGTGCTCTGGCGAGGTGCCGGAGGACTGGAAGAGGGCCAATGTGGTCCCTATCTTCAAAAAGGGAAAAAAAGAGGACCCGGGAAATTACAGGCCAGTTAGTCTTACCTCAATCCCGGGTAAGCTCTTTGAAAAAATTATCCTGGCACACATCCAGGAGGGCCTTGCGGGGGAATGTATGCTCAGGGGCAACCAACATGGGTTCATCAGTGGCAGGTCTTGTCAGACCAACCTGGTGGCCTTTTACGATCAGGTCACCAAATCATTAGACGCAGGGGTTGCTGTGGATGTAGTCTTTCTGGACTTCCGGAAGGCTTTCGACACTGTCTCTCACCCTGTCCTCATCAAAAAGCTGGGAGACTGTGGTGTCGATGCCCACACGGTCAAATGGGTCGCCAACTGGTTGGAGGGCCGCACCCAGAGGGTGGTAGTGGATGGGTTCTTCTCGACCTGGAAGGACCTGGGCAGTGGGGTTCCGCAGGGCTCGGTCCTCGGGCCCGCACTGTTCAACATCTTCATCAGTGACTTGGATGAGGGGGTAGAAAGCACCCTGTTCAAGTTTGCTGATGACACTAAGATGTGGGGGGATGTGGGTGCACTAGAAGGGTGCAATAGGCTACAAGCTGACCTTGACAGGTTGCAACGGTGGGCGGATGAGAATAGGATGGGGTTTAACACTGATAAGTGCAAGGTGTTGCACATGGGGAGGAAGAACCGGCACCACACTTACAGGTTGGGGAACTCCCCTCTTGCCAGCACGGAGACGGAAAAGGATCTTGGAGTCGTCATTGACTCCACGATGAACATGGGCCGGCAGTGTGGGGAGGCAGTCAAGAAGGCCAACCGTACCCTGTCATGCATCCACAGATGCATCTCGAGCAGGTCCAGGGAGGTGATCCTCCCCCTCTATGTGGCACTGGTCAGGCCGCAGCTGGAGTACTGCGTCCAGTTCTGGGCGCCACACTTCAAGAAGGACGTGGACGATATGGAAAGAGTTCAGAGGAGGGCCACTCGTATGATCAAGGGTCAGCAGGGCAAGCCTTATGAGGAGAGGCTATGGGACCTGAACCTGTTTAGCCTCCACAAGAGAAGGTTAAGGGGGGACCTTGTGGCCTGCTACAAACTGGTCAGGGGGGATCAGCAGGTATTGGGGGAGTCCCTGTTCCCCCGTGCGCTGCCAGGAGTGACCAGGAATAACGGTCACAAGCTGGCGGAGGGTAAGTTTAGATTAGATATTAGGAGGCGCTACTTCACAGTCAGGGCGGCTAGGGCCTGGAACCAGCTTCCAGGGGAAGTGGTGCAGGCTCCTAGCCTGGGGATTTTTAAAAGGAAGTTAGATGAGCACCTTGCCGGGGTCATCTGACCCCGGTGCTCTTTCCTGCCAAGGCAGGGGGTCGGACTAGATGATCTACCTAGGTCCCTTCCGACTCTAGCTACTATGAAACTATGAAACTACTAAAATTTCCTTGCATGGCTCCACATATGTCTCATTTTTCCTGCTGCTGGAAGAACATCTGATGAACAGTTTCAATACACTGACCTGGAGAAACTGATGGTCAAAGACTAAACTTTTCACCATGACTCAACACCTAAAGAATGCCCATGGCAAAATGACTAAACCATGTTGACTATCCAGAACTCTAGGTGTCAGCTACCTGACCCCAAAGCTTCAGGGCTGGTCCCCAAAGCAGAGCAAGTGAGGAAATAAAATTGAAGGCCATGGCAAAGAAACAGTAGTACTTTTGCTCTCTTGTACTATTAACATCTGTAGCTGTATGCTTTCCCTTTTCTTGCACCGGCTAGTCAGAGGAAGAAGGTAAGAAAGACTCCAGTTGTTGGTGAGGCCTGGAAGGCCACCCTGAAATCATCCTGAGCATAAAAAAACCTTCTACCACCTGGCTCCAGTTAGCAAATGACAAGGATAATGCGGATAATGGTAAACTGTCATGGAGGGGAAAACCCAAGCAACTGAATCCAGTTAGTCATTATCCCTCCAGGGGCTGCTGAAAGTAGGCATCAAGCAATGCTGGGAAGAGCACTTCAAGACTTTACTCAACTGTGAATCTGAGGTATCAGCCGCCACCATCATGTCCATCCCTCAACGCCCAGGAATAGAACTAGGTTTAAACTAGGTTCACCAGGGACAGGGACACAGAGGAGCATGAGGACACTTCACCGTCAAGCCAGATGACACTCACAGGTAGTACCCAGGTAAGTGACAGGGACCAGGGCAGGCTTAGGAACAAGGGGGCAGCATGGCCACTTATAGGAGGCCTCAAAAGCCTCTACACAAATGTTTGAAGCATGGGGAATAAGCAGGAGGAACTCACCCTCCTGCTAGCTAGGAAAAACCCAGACCTAGTGAAGCTCATGGAAACCTGATGGGATTCTACCCATGACTGGGCAGTAGACATCAGGGGATACAGGCTGTACAGGTGAGACAGAGCAGGGAAAAGAGTAGGGGTGTAGCACTCAAAGAGCAATACACACCCTCAATGATCAGGAGGGGCTTAAAGGAGGGGCAAAATGAGGCACTCTGGGTAAGAATGCAAGGGGGGCATGGGGAAAGGGACTTGATAGTGCGCGTCTACTGTGGACCATCTCACCAGGGAGATGAACTGGACCTGGAATTCTCAGATCAGCTCATGGAGGCTGTAAATTCAAGGGATGTGGTTGTCATGGGTGACCTAAACTACCCAGACATCTGTTGGGAGGAGCAGTCAGCCAGGTCTGACCACTCACGTAGGTTCCTAGCCAGGATACAGGACCTCCACCTAACCCAGGAGGTACATAATCCCACCAGGGGAAATGCCTTGCTGGAATTGGTCCTTGCCACAGACGATGACTTGGTGAGCGGTCTTCGGGTACTCAACCACCTGAGTGACAGTGATCATCCCCTGCTGGAATTTACTATCCAGCGCTGGCTGGTGAAAGGAAGCAGCAAGGCAGAGGTTCTCAACTTTAGGAGAGCCAACTTCTGTAAGCTAATAAAGTTAGTAGGAAAGGCATTGGGATCTTGGAGCTTCAATGAGATGGGAGTCCAAGACAGGTGGTTGTTCCTCAAGAGATGATCTTCCGAGCTCAAAGGGAGTCAGTTCCAATGCGCACCAAGGAGGACAGAAGTGCTAAGAAGCCCCCATGGCTCAGCAAAGGCATCCAGGAATGCCTGAGAGCAAAAATGGAGGCATACAAACAGTGGAAGCAAGGGGCGATCACCAAGGAGGATTACATCTCTGTTGCTTGGGACTGCAGGGATGCTGTTAGGAAGGCCAAGGCAGAGATGGAGCTAGGGCTAGCGACCAGAATTAAGGATAATAAAAAGTCCTTTTTAAAATACATAGGAAGTAAGAAGAAGGCACCGGGTAATGTGGGGCCCCTACAGGATAGGCTTGGCAATCTGGTGATAACAGTAAATGAAAAAGCTGACCTCTTTAACGAATTCTTTGCCCGGTGCCTGAACAGGGACCGGGACATCTCCCTCACTAGAATTGCAGACGGACCCAGGGGAGGCACTGCCATGCCTAGGGTCAGGGATGATTCAGTTAAGGAACTTTTGGAGGGGCTGGATGTGTTTAAATCAGTAAATCCAGATGCTCTTTACCTGAGGGTGCTGAGGGAATTGGCGGGGGTTATAGTGGGGCCCTGGCACAGCTCTATGAATGCTTGTGGAGCACTGGCCATATACCAGAGGATTGGAGAAGGGCCAATGTGGTCCCCATTTACAAGAAGGGGAGAAAAGATGACCCCGGCAATTATAGGCCAGTCAGTCTTACCTCAGTCTTTGGGAAGACTTTTGAGAAAATTATCAAGGCGCATATCTCCAAGGGCCCAGCAGGGGAGGTAATGCTCAACATGGGTTCACTGAGGGCAGATTCTGCCTAACCTGGTTTCTTTTTATGATCAGGTCACAATGTCCCTGGACAAATGCGTCAAGGTTGATGTCATCTTCCTGGACTTTAAGAAAGTCCTTGACATGGTTTCCCACCACAGTCTCTTAAAAAAGCCTGGTGACTGCAGCACTGATGCCTACACAGTCAGATGAGTGGC
Source organism: Crocodylus siamensis (assembly GCF_052110815.1). NCBI lineage: Eukaryota > Metazoa > Chordata > Crocodylia > Crocodylidae > Crocodylus > Crocodylus siamensis. The sequence goes on along the minus strand of NC_143395.1, from coordinate 150,479,989 downwards.
AAATTGACTAGATGGTTGCACTCAGAGAGTGGTGGTGGATGGGTCATTTTCGACCTGAAGGGATGTGGGTAGTGGAGTCCCCCACGGTTCGGTCCTGGGGCCTGTACTGTTCAACATTTTTATCAGCGATCTGGATGTGGGTGTGGAATGCATGCTGTCCAAATTTGCTGACAACACCAAGTTGTGGGGCAAGGTGGGCATGCTGGAGGGGAGGGACAGAATCCAGCTAGATCTAGACAGGTTACAGTGGTGGGAGGATGACAATAGGATGGAATTCAACAAAGACAAGTGCAGGGTGCTGCATCTAGGGAGAAGGAACCAGCAACACATCTATAGGCTGGGGAACACCCTTCTTGTCAACACGGTGGCAGAAAGGGATCTTGGAGTCATTGTTGACTCCAGGATGAACATGAGCCGCCAATGCGAGGAAGTGGTCAGTAAGGCTAACCACAACTTGTTGTGCATCTACATACTCATCACAAGCAGGTCCAGGGAGGTGATCCTTCCCCTCTATGTAGCACTGGTCAGGCCACAGCTGGAGTTCTGCATCCAGTTCTGGGTGCTGCACTTCAAGAGGGATGTGGCTAGCATCGAGAGGGTCCAGAGAAGGGTCACTTGCATTATCAGGGGGTAGCAGGGCAGGCCCTATGAAGAGAGGCTAAAGGGCCTGAATCTATTCAGCCTCCACAAGAGAAGGCTGAGAGGGGATCTGATGGCTGTTTACAAACTCACCAGGGGGGATCAGTGGGAGTTGGCAAAGCTCTGTTTCCCTGGGCACCATCCAGGGTTACTAGTAATAACGGCCACAAATTGTTAGAGAGAAGGTTCAGGCTGGACATCAGGAGACACTACTTTACAGTTAGGCCTGCCAGGCTCTGGAATGGGCTCCCAAGTGAAGTGGTACTCTCCCCTACTTTGAAGGTCTTCAAGAGGAGGCTGGACAGATATTTGGCTGGGGTGATATGATCCCTATTGCTGCCCGAGGCAGGGGGTAAGACCAGATGATCTGTTTAGGTCCCTTCCAACCCTAATTACTATGATACTATGAACTTCTTGCTGATCCCCCATCCTTCAAGGAAGTCTGGTGTGCTATCACTCAGACAAAGAACAATAAGGTGCTAGGCCCAGACAGCATCCCTACAGAGGTCTTCAAAGATGGTGGAACAGCACTAACGCAAAATTTTCACCAACTCATCAAAATATGGGTTAGTGAGGAAGTTCTACCTGACTTAAAGAATGCCAACATTGTGACCATCTTCAAGAAAGGGGATAAGTCAGTACATGGGAACTACCAAGACATTGCCCTCCTCTCCACTGCTGGGAAGATTCTTACATCCTTCTGAATCGCCTCTTCCCCATTGCTGAAGATGTCCTTCCAGAATCCCAGTGTGGCCTGAGATGATCTTAGGGTACCACTGACATGATTTTTGTTTCACAACAGATCCAGGAGAAGTGAAGAGAGCACCATCAGGTGCTGTTTATGACATTCTCCATCAATCATGACCTCTTCATCAATCATAGACGGTGCTGGCTAGGTTTAGTTGTCCACTGAAGTTCATCAGTGTCCTCAGGCTACTCTACAATGGGATGACCAGCACAGTCCTTTTCAATGGATCAGAGACAGATCTATTTACCATTCATACTAGTGTCATACTGCATCATCACCCCAACTCTTTTTTCCACCTATCTTTATGTGATTTTGTTTCGCATCTGTGACCATCTTCCTCCTGGAATTGAGGTTGAGTAGCAAATGGGTAGTCAGCTTTTCAACCTGCAGTACCTTCGCAGCAACATGAAAACTACCAGTTCTTTGCTGGAGAGTGGGAGAACCTGGGCCTCCCTCTCCCTAGGCAAATTCCATAACCACTGATGTATTTGTGAGAGGGCCCACCTCCTTCATGTAACTTACATGGACTTTACATGACTTCCTGTGTGGAATAGCATCTCACACCCACATAAGTTGCCAAAAATCCTGCTTACGTGGCTAACTTTAGCAGTGTGAATGCTATTTACTCATCTAAAGAAGGGCTTTGATTTGGGCCTTAGGTCTTATGGAGGGTTATTTCCATCTTTCCCCAGTTAATTGGGTAGGGTCTTAGATGGAAAGGAGCCAACTCCTTCAACCTAAGAGTGACACAAAAATATTTCTTTTATTAACATTATGATTCAAAATGAGTACCTTTTGTATTATCTTGGAGATTTGTTAATTTGAATCTATCAAATTATTTTTAATTGTGCCCTTAATTTGATCATTACATTGTTCCATCTTTAATTAGCTTAGTGAAATTTCAGGAAATTAGCTCAGTAATATACTTGCTTAAATGTATATTTGTATACTTATCCTTCTTAAAAAAAATTAAATACAAAAAAAAAAAAGAACTGGTTTGTTCCATCATATTGTAACATATGCCATGAGCCCAAGGACACATGTAACATCAGGTAAGAAATCTACAAGTCACAATGCTTTTGGATTAATAATGTAAGTTGTCTCAGAGGGCCAATTATTCTCTGAAATATAATGCTGCCCCTGGCTTGGGGCTCCTATAGATACCCCTGGCTGCTTTGATTTTAAACTGCCTGTTGCATCCTTTTCTTGTTCCTGAATTTTGTAACCTCCAAACCAGCCTTTTCCTCAACCAGCAAGGTTCAGGGTTGCCAACCCAAGGCAGTTTTTTTTACTGGCAATCTGCCTACCTGCTACCCAGTCATGGTATAGGCAGATCAGAGGCAGCACCAGGAGCAACACTGTAAAGCCCTGAGAAGAGCTACCTTAGGGTGCTGTACTCCTACTCAGACGTCAGGTGGTACTGCTATGCTTTAAAAATGCAGCTAGCTTGTTTTGCAGCTGTAGAGTTTCAGATGTTCCATGCTATTAGGGAGCTGATTTTGTAGAGGTGTTTGTGCTTCCTGACTTATGGATGGTGCAGTGTCTTTATGGAATTTACAGACAGGCATTTTCAGCCTTGTTATTTGTGAATAGTCATAAGTTTACAGACAGTTAGCAACCCTGGCTCGATTACTCCAAGATTTGTACCAATAGAAATGAGAGCAGAAGTTGGTCCTTTTGCAAATTTTACTCACCATCATAAATGCTGCAATCACCGCTTTCTGTGAGAACTCATGGGTTTCTTTTGCTGTGTCGGCAATGTCACCCACTGTTCTTGTGAATGTAGCCATTGATCTCAGAAAGCTCAGCTTTAGACTCAGGTCCTAAACCCCTCCCAGGAACAAAGAAAATAACAGTTTAATGCATTAATGATAGCTCAATACCAGGAGAAGTAAAGCAGCTGAGACCTTATCTAGACTAGGCTATAAAGGTGAGACATTAGATCTGAGTAGCTTTCAACTGGCTACAGTTTTCCACATTCAAAAGTACTGTGCCTTTGTCTTGGTTTGAGTTTTAGAATGTGCTGATTAGATCAAGTAAGTTATTGTGATCTAGCACTGCACATTTACACTGTAGTTTATGCAAGGCCTCCTGGGTCATGTCAAAATACAGTAGCCTGTATCCAGCACCCACCACCTGTATTTTAAAAACAGGTTTTTTTCACTTCACCTAAAAGCCAACGTCTGGTCTCCTTTCCTGCCAGTGGAGAAGGAGTAATTATTATGTGCTGAAACCTTGCAACCTACTTATATTTAACGTTAAAAGACAGTCACAGTTGGGATCCTTTCTAGATGCAGGAAAACCAGGAATGTAAAAAAAAGGCCCAAACGTATTTAGTCTGTCCATACTATCATTTAGTTTAATTCTCATGGGAAATAGAACACTCCATTAAGGTTATAATTAATCATTTTGTGGTGAAAAGAGTTACTTCAGACATTGGGATAAGAGTCTGGAAAACCCCAACTACATCATGGGTAAGTCTTGGAATTTAAAATAAATAAGAAATAAACAGCATGCAACTGGTCTGATCTCATAGTTGTAAAAATATGTAGTCCCTTAATTCCTTTGATCAGATGAAAAGGGATATTTAACAAACTTTTCTGCAGCTTCTAGGCTAAAAAAACTCATAAACCTCCTTCTGCCATGAGACTGTCATAAAGCAAAAATCATAGAATTCCCCTTTTTCCCTGACGCCAACTCTCATAAAAAGGAGAACAAGCAAGATCGCTATATTTGGACATCATTTCATAAACCCACTGAACTGATGAAGGTACTGTCAGTCTCATTTTAATCTCAGAGCTAGCCATGGACATGCAAGGATGGTCACAGGCACTGAGGAAGTGAGTGGGGAATTTTATCTTTTCTTGGAACTGTTTTTCTTAGCACCGAAGCAGAAATCCTTGCCCTGGGAATTACATGAGAGCAAGTCTTCCTTCAGAATCCAGCATGGAAAGCTTTGTAGCCACATTTTGAAGGTGAGCTATGGGATGCCAGACCCAGGAGGCCCACTTTTCAGAACATTCAAGTATTCTGGCAACTCAAGCCATAATACAATGAAGTTTAAAGCCCCATGAGACAAATTTCTAGTACAGACAAGCTGGGCCTAATGAAAAGATTGTTACAACCTTAGGACCTCAGAAGTTTAGGAATGAGTAAGGAATCCATAGCAATTAGTCCTGTACACAGTACCATGGCTGAGGCAGTGCAGCGGCGGAAGTGGTGTAACATTTGGAAGAGAATGTTGTCCACCAAGGGCAGGATACTGTCCTTTGTTTCCATGGCCACTTGGTCATAGCAAAGATGGAGTGTGCTGAATGACCTCCTCCACTCATTCTGCTGTAACAAAAAGGAAGACATACACAGACTCATCTTTGAGATCACTTCCTCTCATGAATGATCTCACACCTCCCTCCCCACAGAACTGCTGCAATCACTAAGTTTTAGACAACTTTCTATAGACTGAGAGAGAACCTGTAGAGAAGCACATGTGTCAGAGACCACAAAGGATTATTATGATAATCTGATCTGACTTCTGAAGTAGCCTAGGCTAGTGATACTCAACCTTTTTCCTTGGCAGGCTAGATGGGCTGTGCCTGGTCAGCCCATGGACCGGATATGACCAGTGGCCCTGATCTGGTGCTGGGGGCAGACACAGCAGGGCCTTATCTGGTCACAAAGAGGGGGTGGGGATGGTAGGGGAGTAGCCTGGGCCATGGAGATGACAGGACCCAGATCTGGGACTAGCTACTCAGATCAAGGACAACAAGAAGTCCTTTTTTAAATACACAGGGGGCAAAAAGAAGGTACTGGGTAACGTGGGGCCCGTGCAAGACACTCTAGGAAATTTTGTTGTCACACCAGACGACAAAGCTAACCCATTTAACAACTTCTTTGCCACCATTTTCCTTAGCAGGGACCGGATCAGCCCCCCCCACCGAGCCCCCCTCAGGCCCCAGGGGAGGCGTACCTAGGCCAAGGGTCAGGGAGGATCTAGTCAGGGAACTTCTAGAGGGACTGGATGTATTTAAATCAGCCGGTCCAGACGATCTCCACCCCAGAGTGCTGAGGGAATTAGCTGAGGTCATTGCAGGACCCCTGGCACAGCTGTATGAGCACTCGTGGTGCTCAGGAGTGGTGCCAGAGAACTGGAAGAGGGCCAATGTGGTTCCCATCTTCAAAAAAGGGAGGAAGGAGGACCCAGGGAACTATAGACAGTCTTACTTCAATCCTGGGTAAGCTTTTTGAGAGAATTATTCTGGCACATATCCACGAGGGGCCAGTGGGGGAGAGCATGCTTGGGGGCAAGCAACACGGGTTCATTAGCAGCAGGTCCTGCCAGACCAACCTGGTGGCCTTGTATGACCAGGTCACCAAATCCTTAGATGCAGGGGTTACAGTGGACACAGTCTTCCTGGACTTTCGGAAGGCCTTCAACACTGTCTCTCACCCCGTCCTCATTAAAGAACTGGGGGACTGTGGCATCGACACCTACACAGTCAGATGGGTCACAAATTTGCTGGTGGGCCACACCTAGAGAGTTGTGGTGGACGGGTCAGTTTTGACCTGGAGGGATGTGAGCAGTGGGGTCCCTCAGGGCTTGGTTCTCGGGCCGCACTGTTCAATATCTTCATCAGTGACTTGGACGAGGGGGTAAAAAGCACCTTGTTCAAATTTGCTGACAACACGAAGATGTGGGGGGATGTGGGCATGCTAGATGGGAGGCATAGGCTGCAGTCGGACCTAGATAGGTTACAGGGGTGGGTGGATGAGAACAAGATGGGATTCAACACTGACAAGTGCAAGGTGATGCACCCGGGGAGGAAGCACCAGCACCATACCTACAGGCTGGGGAACTCCCTTCTTGTCAGTGCAGAGGCAGAAAAGGATCTTGGAGTCATCATTAATGCCAAGATGAACATGAGTTGGCAGTGTGGGGATGCAGGCAGGAAGGCCAACCGTACCTCGTCATGCACCCACAGATGCATCTCGAGCAGGTCCAGGGAGGTGATCCTCCCCCTCTATGCAACACTGGTTAGGCCACAGCTGGAGTACTGCGTCCACTTCTGGGCACCACACTTCAAGAGGGATGTGGACAGCATGGAGAGGGTCCAGAGGAGGGCCACTCACATGATCAGGGGGCAGCAGGGCAGGCCCTACGAGGAGAGGCTACGGGACCTGAATCTGTTCAGCCTCCACAAGAGAAGGCTGAGGGGGGATCTAGTGGCTTGTTACAAACTAGTCAGAGGGGACCAGCAGGCACTGGGGGAGTCCCTGTTCCCCCGAGCACCTCCAGGAGTGACTAGAAATAACGGTCACAAGCTGGCAGAGGGTAGATTCAGACTAGATATCAGGAGGCGCTACTTCATGGTCAGGGCAGCTAGGATCTGGAACCAACTTCCAAGAGAAGTGGTGCTGGCTCCTACTGTGGGGGTTTTTAAGACAAGGCTAGATGAACACCTTGCTGGGGTCATTTGACCCAAATATTTTTTCCTGCCAAGGCAGGGGGTCAGACTTGATGATCTGCTCAGGTCCCTTCCGACCCTAGAAACTATGAAACTATGACCCAGCCCCAATCCAGTGCTACGGAGGGGAGAGGCAAGGTCTGGCCCTGATATGGCTATGCTGTGGGAGATAGTGTGGGAACTTAGGGGGTGGAGGGTGGCTTGTGGGGAGCCTTGTGAGCCAGATGCAATGGCTCTGTAGGCCGTACTTGGCCCATGGGGCAGAGGTTGAGCACCCAGGGCACAGGCTATAGGATTTCACCTAGTGACTATGGCAGTGGAGGAAGAATCATTCTTCCATCCTAACAGAGAATATTACTGAGCCCTGTAACTTGTGAGCAAAACTAGAGGGAATCTAAGCCAGACTTTTGGAAAGACATGTAATTTTGGTTTAAGGCTCATGTGGAAGGAATTCACCAGAGATAAATACTTGGAAAGGAAACATCCATTTATGAATGCCTTAACCCACCACTGAGAAGAGAGGAGTTTAAATATCAGAACAGGTTCAAAGCTAAGCAGCATCCTCTCCTGGTAGCGGCTGTGATACCAACACACTCAAGTTGCCTCTTCCAAGGCAATATGGCAACATTTCTCAATTATGGCATTTGATAAGATCCAGCCCCATAATTCCTTGTTCCAGCCACATAATTCCAGGGAGATTGCTAATATGAATAGTTTCAGGAGAAAGATTTGAGGATAGGGTCCACAATTTGTATCAATGAGACCCAGAGGTTGAGACTGTAATCTTGCAGAGTCAGGAAATTCAGGTTCCCCCAATAGCCTTAACTCTAACACCCTGTGCCTTGCATCTTTTTTCTTTCCTGCTCCAAACAGCTCATGAAGACAGTGTGTTCAGAAAGCAGAACGGATGCAGTTCTGGGCCTCATGGACTCGCATGTTTCCCGAGTTTTACTGCAACTAGAATACCTCACTCCTAACCCAGATTACACATCAGGCAGTGCAATGTCCTGTTTCGCAAGTGCAACTCATAGTGATAAAAGACTTCACTTTCCCTTGTACCGTGAGGCCTGCATACTTGACCCCAGAAATGTCACTGAAAAGAGGCAAACATAGAAAAGCATGCCTTGCAAGCTATGCCTGAGAAGCAGTTTCACAAAAAACAGCAGTTGAGCTCTACCTCACTGAGTGAACCTTCCTCTGGGATCAGCTGGTTACTGAATTCCTGCAGCACCACTAAGGTGTCGTTGAGGTGGCGAGTAGCTGTGAGACTGATGGCAGAAGCAATCCCCTAAAACATAGAGTCATGCCTCAGCCTAGAACAATCTCTTTTTCCATGATCCTCACCTGCATTCCTTACCTTGGCCTCCTCACTTCCCTTCTCAAACTGTGAAGACCTTCACAGGCTTTCCTTTTCATTCCCCTTTCAGACAAGGAGGCATGGCCTTCCATCATTACCCTCCTTCTTCCTCCAGTCTAATGAAAGATCTTTGATAGCTACTTTATACCTTTCTCTTCTCCCTCCTTCACCCTAAGATTATGCAATTTCTCCCACTTCGATGCTTGCAGAGATATTTGAGGGCTCCACAATAATTTGCAGTCCTCCTCTTCAGTATTTGGAAACTCTTTTTGTTCCCTTCCTTCCCCACAAAGATTCATTGCCTAACCCCTCAACTATCCTCACCTCTCTCTCAGCTTCTTCCTGATGAGAAGTTTGCAGTATGATGATGAGATACTCCCTCACAAACTCTTTGCTTCTGGATACCCGTAATACTGTCCCATAAAATTTATATGGGAAATACTACAAAAAAATAACATTCTCATTAAATACACTAAAACAAATGTTGTTCCTGTTAGTAGTTTTGGAGATCATAGTTTGCACTGTCCTGTCCTGGTGGAACAAAAATTACTTCCTCCAAACCATTTTCTATTGATGCTGATGGCCTTGTTCCTTGCTTACACTGATAGGTTGATATTTGGGAAAAATAATTCAGATTCAAGATAATACCTTACGTGTTTTCAAAAAAAATGCACCATTATGGTCACCATTTGGTTGAAAGTAAGAAATGGTAGTTTATGGCAGAGGTAATAAGGGCTAGATACTATCTGACTGATTTCTTTACTATCTGATGGACAGTATTGTGGTACATTATAACTCTGCAAAATGAAATTTTGATTCTTTTCATGTATCTAACAGTGAAATATTACTGCTTTGAAGATTGCACCTGGCCATCATCACCGATAGTATTTGGAATGTAGCTTTTCCACATCACTATCATCATCTATTTACTGAAGCTGAGATTTTAGTGCATGTTTCAAAGCAGGCCCATAATTCCATACATAAGCAGGAAAACTGGGGCACTGGTTTTTATGAGCTGTCAAGTGTTCAGCACTTCCAGTGACTATTCTGGCAATATGCTGTCTAATACTATCAGAGGATCTGGATCCAGAGTTGGAGAAATGTAGGCAAGAAGACAGTTGGAGGGAAATATTGCTCTTGAAAAGCAGATTTTCCCATCTATCATAGACCATAAATGGTGACTTATTAGCATTTTATGCAGCATACAATATTCTATAGAGATTTTTAGTGGGTCATTATACAACAGTTATGGCAGAAGTATATTTTAAAAAGGCATGAAATGAGAAGAGGCTAAGTGCTTAAGTATCTGCTTAATTTAAACATATGAAGAGTACTACTGAAGTCAACAGAAGTCAAATAGGAATTTACAAATTCTAATACAAAATAGAACAAAAGAACTCTAACTTGTGTTTCTTAAACACCAACCTTATAATTCAGGCTATCTAGCATTCTTTTATCTCCCCAGAAACATTAACAACTCTGGAAGACTTCACTTACTGTTTCACTCTTATACAATCAATAAATAGAGGACTGACCTTATCTTGGGGCCCCTGAGAGTAGCTTTTGCTTTTTACAAGGATCTCATCTACAAGCTCACGGGACCATGCATCATCCATAATGGATTCCACTGACATTCCTAAAAGCTGTTGGAGGGTAGGATAAAGAATCTGTTACAAATATTTATACTCCTCAAACTTATTGCTGCCTTCTATTTTCAAAATAGTCTAGGACTTAGAGATAGAAACTACAAGATGATTCACTTCCTCTGGTATCCTGGCTCTGACCACAGCCTTGGCAGATACTTCAGAGATAAGTGTATGTAAGTATAAGACAGGTTGGAGACCTGACCTTATGCCCATAATGCACCAGCCAACATAGCCATGTCAGTATACTGACAGACATGCATTGCACCGAGTATAGACCTAATGCATGTTACTTCCACTCCAGAGTGGAAGGAAGAAGGTGGATCTTCAACAACCCCATAATGTGCTGCTAGAGTCATAGTTGTAAGGCAGGGGTGGCCAAGTTGCAGCATGCATGCCATAAGTGTTACACAGCAGATCAGAAAGGGGACAAACAGTGCAGTGGTAGATAGGATAAGAAGCAGCAAGCAGAGCAGCGGACTGGGTAGGGAGCATTGGGCAGGAAGGAGAAAGCAGAGTAGCAGATTGTACAGTGGAAGGGGATCAGAGAGGCACTTGGGGAGGGTGCAGGGCTAATTGTGGCATGCCTGCCAAAAAAGTTGGCCCCCATTGTTGTAATGCATGCCATGTTTGGAAACACTGGCATTGTTCTGTTGCTGTGTAGATATATTTGGAAAGGATATGCAAAGCAACTTATCATATCATATAATAGGAGAAACATCAATGATTCTTTGCTTAGTGTGAATGGAACACAACAGAGATACTGATGATGGGATAAAGAAGATGGATGTTAGAAAGAGGGCTGACTTTTACCATAAGCAGCTTGCCCTTCCATGTCTTCTCTTCCAGAGTTTCCTTATTATGTTCTGGAAGGGACAGAAATTGTTGCTGGTTAGCAAAAATGGTATAAATGCTGTTCAGACTGAGTCAGCAAAACACAATGGAAACCTAGAATGTCAGTGAAAAGTGAGTTGCACCAAATAAGATGGATGCTTTTGCTTGATTATCAACATGTCAGTATGAAATATGAGCAAACCACGTAACCACTGAAAGAATTACAAAAGTAAGAGCCAGATTTGCCATCTCTTGAACTCTTTTAATTGAGCTGAACACCTTTCTGGAAATTGTTCTTTTGTCAAACATGTTCTTGGGTTCAACAGAGCAGTGGTTTTCAAACTTTTTCACACTGGGACCCATTAGCATAACAATCAGCTTGCTGTGACCCACACCCTCAGGGTGTCTCTTTCTCTCTCCCTCTCTCTTCCCTCCTCCTCTCTCTTCCTCTTTCTTCCCTGCTTCCCCTTCCAAAAGAGAGAAAGAAAAGCATGTTTGCAATTAAACCCTATCAAGCTGGGTATGCAAGAAAAAGACACATTTTGTGTATTTATTCACTAATGTGAGACATCAACCCCCAATACTCAGCTAGACACATTCAGAGAAGACAGTGTGAAAATAAAAACTTCAAATAACTTTTGCAGGAGCAAGAGCATATAGGTCTACAAAATGTTTCCCAACACATATTCCTGTCACTTCTGTGGGGTGATGCAACTGAACTGTTTGCCAATTGTAAATGGGAAGGACTGATCACACACACCAGCTGTTTGATGTTCTGCTCCCCTACCTTCCAGATATTTTATGAGCTCAGGAATCTGCTCTGTCCACAGCTGCCCCAAAACTGAGTGCATCACAGGGTGAAGAGAATTGATAGGGTGGAGGGCATGAAGCAGTTGGAGGGCAATAATCCCAGAATCCCCACCCTTGTAGGGATACAATGAAATTACCTGATAAATGAAGAGACAGAGTTAAATTTAAGGCACTAACAATGAAAGGAAAGTTAGGAGATTCAGTTCTAATGCTACACATTGTCTCTTAAAATATCACTTGTGTATGGATGGGGACCAGCAGAGGGGCTGGAAGGGACCTTACATATCACTGGATCCAGCCCCCCTGCACTTGGGGAGGAAAGACTTCTGGGATCAGATGATCTCATCAAGATGGGCATAAAGACATTGTTTGAAGATCATCAGGATGTGTGACTGCACTACCTCTGGGGGAGCCTGTTCCAAACCCTTGGTACTCAACTCATAAAGAAAATTTTTCTTATGTCTAGCTTGAAGCAATCCTCAGTCAGCTTGTGCCTATTATTTCTTGTCCTTCCCTGGGGGGGCCTTGGGGAACAGATGCTCCCCCAGGCCCTGATGTACAACCTTGATATACTTATAAGCTGCCACCAAGTTCCCTCTGAGTTTTCTCTTCTCCAGGCTGAATAGTACCAAGTCTTTCAGCCTCTCCTCATATAACCTACTCTCTAGGCCTCTAATCATGTGCATGGCTGTCCTTTGGACTCTCTCAAGCTTCTTCACCTCCTTCCTGAAGTGCAGCACCCAGAACTAGGCATGGAAATCCAGCTGCAGCCTCATCAAGGCTGAGTAGAGAGGGAGGAGGACATTCTTAGACTTGCTTGAGATGCCTTGGTAGATGCATGCCAGTGTTTGATCTATCTCTGCCAGCTATGCCATTGTCTTGTTGGTTCATGTTCATTTTGTTCACATTCATTATCACGACACCCAGGTCTCATTCAGATTTTGTTCTAGCAAGCATAGCACTGCCAAGCCTGTAAGTGTGTTGTGGATTATATCTCCCCAGATGGAGCACTTTACATTTCTCCATATTAAATGACATCAGATTGAGGTCCACCCACCTCGCAAGCCTACCCAGGACAGGGGGTCAGACTTGATGATCTACTGATGTCCCTTTCAACCCTAATGTCTATGAATCTATGAAAGGTCAGCCTGTATTGCCAGCCTGTCTCCAAGCATGACCACACTCCCCTATAGTTTGGTATCATCTGCGAACTTTGCTAGTTCACTTTTAATACCTGAATCCAAATCGTTGATGGACATGTTGAAAAATACTTGTCTGAGTACTGAACTCTGAGGGACACCACTGGTCACCCTCCACCATGATGACTCAGTTCCATCAATCTATTCTCTGGGTCCTACCACAGAGCCAGTGACCTAGCCACTGGACCGTAAAGTAGCTGAGGCTGCATTTTCCCAATTTTTTCATGAGGACTTCATGGGAGACCAGCTGTAACATGGCAGCTTTGTACCTTTGGCAGTGGCAGTGCATGGGGCAGGGATGGCTACCATGCTGCGATACCAGCTATTTTGGCACCCCTCTCCCAAAGTCATTGCTTAAGACCACTGCCCTGAACACTCCTATTCAGATTTACTACAGGTGACCAGCATTGTCTGAAATAGCTATATATCTGAGCAGTCCCACAAGAGCATGCAAAAATCTGAATGGCAGATTTTAGAGATAAGCCCATCAAGCATGATATAAGAAAACCTTGGTTGGCCTAAACACAGCACACTAGTTTCACAGATAACAAATTTTAAATGTCTTATGATATAGTACTGAATTAGGTGCAAATATTCTGCACCAAAGAAGTGAATTACAGGTCCAATCACTTACTAAAAGGCGTAGCAAGAGTGCCTGAGGTGTTGGGAGCTCAGCCGCTGCCAAAAGAAGAAAGAGAACCACATTGAAAGAGAGAACATTTCTTGTGCAAAATAGAGCAGTATCTGAATGGAAGGCAAATTATTGCATAAGAACGAGCCACCACTTCCCCTGTGCTCCCCTTCCATCCCCTCCCCCCCCATTTAAGAGAAATAAAATTAGAAAACTTTTACAATCATTATTTCAAAAGAGAAAACAAATATGTAGATTGTGGAACCTCCCAGACACTACTGCACAAACTAACAACACCCCCAGAGCATTCACATGCCTTCTTGGGAATGAACTTTGCTTTGCATTTCAGGTGCCCTTCAGGGGTCTTAATCCAAACTAATTCAATCTCATCCATGATAGAAAGATGAACTGTAGAAGACCACAAATGAAAAAAAAATGTGTTATGCTCCAAAATAACTCAAGATGGAATTGATATACAGGTTTCCCTCACTTTATGTGGGTTCTGCATATGTGAATTTGCTTTTATGCAATGACCCTTTTTACACCTCAAATTCGTTATATGCAAGGTAAATTAACTCTTATGCGATCAGCAAAAGGTAAGTCTGTGGGGGGAGGGGAAAGGGCCATGGGCGTGGGGTGGGGGCAGATGGAGGGAGCAGGGCACAGGCAGGAGCAGGGGCTGGGGTGAGTGGGGCCTCAATCTGCTCCCCCCACCAGTGGTGAGAGAGGGAGTAGGACTGGGGCACAGGCAGACATTGCACAGCAGGAGCAGGGCGCAGGACAGGGGGCTCTTCCCAGTGAGGGGGTTGGGCCATGCTGTGCTTGGGGCGGGTGGCAGTGGCTCTGGGAGAGGGCCTATGGGGGCAGGCTGCAGCCACCCCAAAATTTGCCATAGCCCCCCCAACAACCGTCCCAACACTGACATCTCCCACCCTGAGTGCAGCACAGCCCAAACCCCCTGCTGGGAAGAGCTCAGCATGGCCCCCAGCCCCAGCCCCCAGTGGCAGCCCGTAGCAGCAGGAGCTGCACCCAGCCCGCACCCCACCCCACCCCACTGTGCAACACCTGCCTCTGCTCCAGCCTCAGCCCCAGCCCCAGTCCCAGTCCCAGCCCCAGCCCCAGCCCCACTCCCTTCCTAACCACTAGTGGGGTTGCAGATTGAGGCACCACTCAGCCCATCCCCTGGGGCTGGACTCGTCCTGGCGGGGGTGTTGGGCTGCGTTGCGCTCAGGGCGGGCAGTGGTGGAATGAGAAGAATGATAATATCTGGTCAATGCACGGCACCATCTAAAATAATCAGAAGCTAAGTAGACTACCAGTGCTAGTGTGATGTTCTAACCCTTCTAGCTCCTCTCTTCAGGATCACACTGGGAAGAACCCAGCGCTGCCCCAGCCCCAGCAGACTTACCTGCTGCCAACGCAGTAGAGGTCTTGGAATGTACCCCTGTTTGTTACCTTGTAAAGTGGGTTCCCCTTATGTGAATTTGAGTTATGCAGTTTTTCAGGAACACATCTACCACATAAAGCAAGGGAAACCTGTATTTATCTATGACTTCCCTCATCCTGGAAATGTCCTTCATATGCCTGTGCTTTCACCCAGATGTCCCTCCCTTCTTGTAAGGCCCTTTATTTATAGTGTTATAATGTTCAAAGCTAGAATGCTGACAAAGAGTTTTTGGTCAATGGATGACAATCTAATTGCTATCCACAAACTCAGCACATTTCATTGGCTGTTTGAATCTACGTATGCTTATGAGTATGTATGAGTGTAGGTAGTTACGTGAGCTGAATTCTGTGTCTGTTTGAAGAACCCACAGGTATGGTGTTGCCTCTTGCTAGACACTTATATGTCTTCCTATCATCAGCCCTGTAACCTTCTCCAGCAGAAAGTTCCATTCAAATAGTAAATAGTAAGGCAATCAATTGAATGCAGCTCTTCTGATACTAACGCCTTCTGTGTAATTCTCCCAGGTAAGGTGATCTGCCTGCAATTCTTGACTTTAGAAGCAAAGATGTCAAGGCCTTGCCAACTGGGATGAAAGTGTTGGTATACTCCAGAGGGCACACAACTTGCATTAACATTTTCCAGGGCACCTGAAAGCAATGAGCAGCAGATGATGAGTCATTGTTATTTATGTGATTCCTTGAACAATCCTATGGCTTTTCTTTCTTATTAGGGGGAAAAAAGCTTCTTTTTACCCATTCCTTTGAGATGATGCAACCTGATGAATATTCTTGAATACTAATGTAATTCAAGTAGGCTGAGCATTTTACAGAAAGCGCAGTCAGCAGGCTCAAAGAGGGAAGATATTTTTCTTTCCCTAGTGAATCACCTCCTCTTATCTTTGTGACTGGCCAGGGAGAACCTGCTGTGGGAGGAATGCACTGGAAGGAAGAGTCCTTTGGCATGTGCCCTTGCAAGTGCATGCAAGCAAGGAATTTAGAAGGCAGCATTTAGCTGGAACTCCTGGGAAGTGTTGTCATTCAGCTTGCAGTCATGCTTACCAAGTGTAGGGTGCTAATGCTGTACTTCTGGATCATTTCACCATTCCAGTCATCTCTGGACTTCTATAAATAGGTAGAGAATCAGAACTAATTAATCTGCTTAGTTTCTAAACTCACAGTGACTGAGAATGAGTAGGCAAAAAAGAAGTTGGAGGAGGAGCTGCTCATGTTGAGGGGAATATCTGCAAGACAATTATTTGGTCCAAATATGGAGTTCCTTACCAAAGCCATTGAAATCTTGCCTAATCACTTCCTTAATCCAAACAGTCCCTGCAAAAAGTACTTTCCATTAATTTTCAAAAAGCAAAATTTTTCCCCACTGACATTAGGTTTGTAAATTTTTGTTTCTAAGTCTCTTGTATTTTGGGACTTGAACTACTTAATCTTGTCCTTTTAAATACAAACCAGGGGAAAATGAACTCATAAGCTGGCATGCTCTCAGCTGACACTGACTTTGGAAAATATACCTTAGTCATCATGGTGAAGAGAAGAATGATAATATCTGGTCAATGCATGGCAGCATCTAAAATAATCAGAAGCTAAAGTAGACTACCAATGCTAGTGTGATGCTCTAACCCTTTTCTAGCTCCTCTCTTCAGGATCACATGCCCTAGCACTTTGATATTCAGAATACATTTTTGAAGTTCTGCTATTTACAAAAAACTGAAAATAGGGGCAAAACAATGCTGAGGGATAATGTCACAACATGCAAATGAACCAAAAAAACTCCAGGTGTCAGGCTATCAAATGAAATTATTAGCTCCAATAAGTGGCCCATGGCAACACATACTAAAAGCACTTGGACGCTCAATTGAATATCATGTAGAAAACAGCTAGTTCCTAGTGGAATGGGGAGGCAACTATTTAGGCACTGGCCACTGTGGAGATGGTGTGAGACTAGCAGGAGGAGCACATCTCATCCAACCAATAACACCATTTCTCAGGGCGCATCTACACAAGGCACTACATCACTGTAGAATGTGCTACTGTGACGTAGCATCAGTGGGCATGAACCATGATGCTGCCGCTACTACACAGTAACTTGTTGCTACTGCACAGTAGGGTCAGAAATAACCCACGTGGCACCAGGACTGCCCAATAACAACTGCACAGTTAGGTGCACTTATAGACGTGCTCTCAGACAGTGGAGATGCGCACTGTCATACCCTATAGCTGGGTTATACTTACTCTAGATGGGAATGCTGGGGGAAATTCTAGCATTGACCTGTGAGTAAATCCCTGCAGGCAGATAAGCATGAAGCATGAATTTAGGTTGAACAGGGAGGAGGCTTAATCATATTCCTGTAGACTGAAAAGGGACTCATCTTGAAAAGGGAATGAGAAGGAGGGAGGAGGAACAAAGCATAACAAAGGCGATAGCACAACAAGGAATACAAAGGGTGAGTGCAAGAGAACTAACCAATGAAAGATGGCGGGGGTGGGCAAAATAAAAGGAAATGTGAGCCCTATGAGACCACAGGAGCACCCTTTCAGCTCCTGAAATAGCATAGGTTGCTGAAGCATGATAAGGGGACAGAAAATAGTAGTAT
The DNA here is from genome assembly GCF_052110815.1 of Crocodylus siamensis. Lineage (NCBI taxonomy): Eukaryota > Metazoa > Chordata > Crocodylia > Crocodylidae > Crocodylus > Crocodylus siamensis. The sequence goes on along the minus strand of NC_143395.1, from coordinate 150,462,611 downwards.
GACACTTTTTACATTGATGGCACACTGTAGTGTAGACATCTATGACAGGAAAGCTCATCAGGGATTGAAAAAAAACAGAAAGAGGGCAACAACAACTGTTAAGAGGGAAAAGGGGAAGAGGTTAAAACTTAAAGCGAATTTTTCCCTGTTTCTTACTGTGGTGCAGACAACGTGCTCACACTGTTGGATGAGGAAATCCACTAGCACTTTTCCTCCTGGTAGGGTAAGGTACCTGCAGCATCCCAAGCTTCTAATTAGCTGCAAGAGAGGTCTCTTCACCTTCAGGAGAGCCTCACATGAACAGAGCAAAAGACATTTTAAAATCCAGGCAAGTATCACCCACAAACTGGTTGATAAGGAGAAAAGGAGACAATTTTGTGATCACTAAACTTTCATTTGTCATGTTGGAAGTAGAGAAAGTCTCCTTCTTCCCCTTTCTCCAGTTCTGCACATCCACTAGGATATACGACATATACATATATTCAGTCATTCATTCAGTCATTCATTTACATATTTATACATAGTTAAGCTTTCTATTGTGTTTTTAGTTAATAACAGAGCAAAGAGAACAAGCAATCTGCTCTGCTTAATCAGATGAATAGGGTTTAATTAATCATTAATAAGACATCAGAGAAAACAGCTACAGCACAGTGATCCTAGAGCTACCAGACCAAGGGGGCAAAGCCTTTTCCATAGTTAGCCTTGTAGTTCTGTCGGCCAGTGAAATTCATCTCCCACACTAGAGATTTGAGACAAGTCTGTTCCCAGATACCGAGAATCTTTCTTACCAGCTCAGTGTTTTCCGTTATGAGGAGGGCCACAGACTGTACCAGGACATTTTTTACTTTGTCCATATGGGGAACTGAAAAAAAAAAAGCAGGCACAAGGTTTGATACATTGAAATCTATCACAGGAAGCCCTTCACACTTTTTAATTTATAGCTCTCTCGCCTGTTAGTGGTTTGGTTTAATTCATCTTAGCCTCCCAAACAAAGTTATTGAAACAATCATATTCTTTGACTGCTTCATTTCAGGATACCCTATCAAGACAGGCTAGCACTGCATTATAGATACACTGGCCTGGAAGAGGCCTCTTGGGCCACTAAGCCCAGTGTATTCACAGGTAGCCAATAACCCAGGGGTGTCAAACTCATTTGGTCTAACAGGATGGATGAGTGGTGTGGGTCCCATTTATAGGCCAGTCTGTCCAGACTGAAACCTTCTCCCAGCCAGGATCCAGGGCCCACAGCACCCACTTCAAGATCCATGCTGCATGTGGCACCTACCCCACATGCAGCAACCCCACTGCCTCCTGCTGGTTCAGGACCTGCACCACACATGGTGCCAACTCCAGCCAGTCCATGACATGCTCTGCACATGGTGCATGCCCCAGCTGGTCTGGGGCTGTGCCATGTGTAGCACCTACCCCAGCTGGCCTGAGACTCACGCTGTATGTAGAATCTGTGGGCAACGAGCCAAGTGTGGATCATGGACCAGCTGCGGTGGATACCACATGTGGTGTGCATCCCATATGTGGTGTGTAAAGCTGTTAGGAAATTCACATTCAAGGTTTTAACACTGAGCTTAAATTCAGAGCAAGCTCCTCAGCTTGAATCAGCACAGCTCCACTGAAATCAGCCAAATACGTGTCTAGCCTGCAGGGACTGCAGGCATGGAAAATCCATTTTTTTAATGAGCCTATGTGTCTTTCATGCACATGAAAGTGAAGAATCCGCTGACTGAACCGGCTGACTGACCGGCTGGGGAGCAAATTTTCTCCTGATGCAGGTGCATGATGGGCACATCTACACATGCAATTGAGCCTGAATTTTCTGCGCAGAAAATTCAGGTGCCTTAAATTGCGCCCCAACACATATCTGAATGTCCACCCACCGGGAACAAATTTCCTCCCAATGGAAACAGTTTAGCTTATGGCTCCTCCTGCCCTGCTCTGCCCCCACTGCAGCATCCAGGGGCAGCTGCAGGCTCCCCCAGGGCCAGCCCTGGGGTGGCAGAGGGCACAGAGGATGGTCCTGATCTCCAGGGGATGGGAGAGAGCAGTCCCAGGTGCCGGGCAGCTGCCTCCCAGCCCCATGGAGATCAGGACTCATCCTGATGGCCACATAGCTGACAGGCAGTGTCTCATAAGCCAGGACAGCTCTCCCCACCCCTGCTGCCTAAGCTGGGTGCGAGAAATTTGCTCCTGGTCAGCATCTATACATACACTTTGGCACATAAATTTAATGCACCAATTTCTAGTACCTGTATGTACAGGTACTAGAAAACAGCACATTAGACTCATCTACTGCACAGTAATTGCTATGCATGTGTAGACAGTGATGCTTTACTGCTCATTAGATTTGTCTAATGCACAGTAAAGTGTCTTGTGTAGACACACCTGTTCAGATATGTGCCTGGGAGCAGTTTAATGAGCCTGAGTTTTTTGAGAAGAAAATTCAGGTGCATTAATTGCACATGTAGATGTACCCAGTATAAGCAAATGCTAAACAATTTTCCTCAAGCCTAGGACAGCTCTGTTCCTGTAACTTCCATTCTTACTTACAGTCTTGTATAATTTCTCTTAGGATGGTAAGAACTGCAGTGTACTCCACTTCTTTAGCACACTCCATTTTCTTTTTGAGGAAAGCCATAATGTCCTCTTGATAAATAACACCTAAAGGTAGAAAAATCAGGCTAATAAGGAGAAATGAATAAGGAAGAAAAGCCACCTCCTCAGGATAGTGAGGAAGATGAAATTCTGCTTCCATGATTTCACTCCATGTTTCTTCCTGTTCTTACCCAGAACCTTGAAAGCTCGCAACGCAGCTTCTTGGTTCCTTTTACTTGGTGTGTCAGATATTTCAATCTTAGCACAGACCTGCAGAGAGAAGAAAACCCAGTCATGGATGCATAGTGTGGCAGCAGGGAAGATTTAAAATAGTCAAATAAAAATAAAAATATGGGCATTAGCTTTCAACAGGCAGAAGAACAAGCATCCATGTTAACTTGGTCAGTGCTGAGTGCTTTCTGTATCTTTAAATATACCTTTAACTACTGAGGAAGATAATATTCAACACTTTGTAGAATGAGTCCTCACAGTCTTGGGGCACATGGTAGTCACTAGAATAACTGTTAGAAAAGGGAGTTCTTGAAATAGATTGGGAAGCTCTTCCCTCTGTAAGAGGGGTCTTGGATTGAACCTTTCTGGCGGGAAAAAAGCAGCAGTCACTTCTTCACTGAGAATAGAGAGCATGGGTAAAGCCCTGCTCAAAGAAGTGCAGAGCTCCATGTAACAGAGAAAACACTAGCTAAGCAGACAGAAGTGACAATTTTTGGCCACAGGAAACAGATTATACCTCATTGCATGAGGTATCAGAGAAAGTCAATTCAAAATGTAGCATTTTTATTACTTGTGACTGCAGAGCTCCCAGCCTGTCTCTGTTTTCAGAATGAAAGCAGTGGAAGGAGTTCACTCTGGGGTTTCTTCAGCCCCCACAGAGGGTGGGATGGAGGTACTTCTGTTTGGTCTGGTGTAACGTTATAACTCAGAACGCTTTGCAGAAATTGTTCTGAGTTACAGCTGGGAGTTGCACTTCTGTCTGCACCCTGGATGGATGAAGAATGACACACGTGCCTCCATAGTCCATGAGGGAATCCTCTCAGTGCACACACACATGCATATGCATCCATACACATGTGCATACACACATGTTAACCCACACATAACACACAAGCCATATTGTACTGCCAAAGTGTTCTAGTTGAAATATAATTATGTATTTTTGTGTCTAATTTGTACAGCAAGTATTGTAATCCATTGTTTTCTATATTTAAGTATCTTTTTTTCTCTACCCTGCTTGGGTAGTCTGGAAATAAGCAGGGCTGTCTGTATGTAGGCATGAAAGCCTCTTTTGTTGGGCTTTTTGTCTAAGAATATACCCTGCTGTTTACTGTCAACAAGAGAGCATGGAGTTCAGTTACATAAGGAAGGGGATCAGACCCCTAAAATGGAGCAGTGTTCTTTTAAAATTAAGTAGTTGAGAGAAAAGCTGGGGGCAGGGCAAGCCTTGATTGGAAAAGTTTGGGTGATGTTATGCCAGGTACATAGAAACTTCTCAACCTCTCAATAAGCTCTCTTTCTCCTTGGGCTGCTAAGAGTTGCAAAGCTGAATTGGGAGCTGGAGAAACTGCTCCCCCATGGGGGAAGTCTTTCCCCCATCCTTCACTGGGGAGGCTTACTGAAGCTATGTAAAGGGAAAGACTCAGATCCAGGGAGAGAAAGACGGTCTCAGAGTTTGAGACCTCTATTTCTTTTCTCTTTGGGTGGGATAATACCATGGGGGTATTAATCCCTGCAGGACAATGGCCAGGGTTGGAGCCTTGTGATTTTGCTGGCAGATTAAGTCCAGGATTAAAAGCCTGGCACAGTTTGGGCCAAGGTGGTGCCTGAAACGGTTTGGACCAGGGTGGTGCCTGGCACAGTCTGGACCAGGGTGAGACCTGGCATGTGTTGGGCCAGGGTGATGGACTTGGTACATTTTGTTGCCAAGCACAGGCCCAGTGCAGAATGCTCTGATCCGCTTTTGTTGCTTAGTCCAGGCTCAGTGCAAAGAGGCCTGGTTCCCTCTTTTATTGTTTTACAGCTGTTGTGGCTCAGCCTAGCTGAGTAGCTGAGCCCCTCTGTATGTTCAGGCCTGGACCAGGATAGGCCAGGCCTCCCCTTGAGTTCTTTTGCAGTTTTCTGTCCCAGCAGGGCTGGGGTTTGAGACTAGACATGTTGGGAGTGCAGTGTGCTGACTGAAGCCATAAGTCACCCTCTCAAAGCCACCACATAGAAACTGAGATCAGTGCTCTACAGTTTGCCAGGGAGAAATGAGGGACACCTTGCACTGCAGAAGAACCTACACTCTCTAGCCACCCTGCAAGTTGCCTCAAACCCAAAGGAGCAGCTCATAAGACTCTCTGGCGTGGGCCCACCTGTCCATCCTATTGCTGAAGGGCAAATATAGGGCTGCAGCCCCCAGAACTACCTTTTGGGGAGCCCCCAAGTCCCAGATTGCTAGGCATGGGTGAAGCCCTATAGACTGTGTCTTGTAATTGGTAGTGTTTTAAATCACGTTTGGTGTTTTCTTTGCCCTTTGTTTTCTCTAATAAATCTATCCTTTTGTGTTTATACTGCTTGCAAGGAGGAGGTTTTGTTATGCAGGACACCCCAGCTGAATTCAGTGATCCCAGATTTCTGGGTGGGGGTGAAAACTTATTGGGTTTCCACAGTGAAATCTTATTGGGTACACCAAAATTTGAGCCCAGTCCTCATTGCTACCAGTTGTTGACTGGATGAAGGGTTACAGATGCAATGAAACAGGAAACAATTAACAATCTTATAATTTCAGTCTGGACAGCATCCTATGGAAATGTTTGCTTTTTTTCATTGTTCATGAAAATCTCTGCACAAAGAGACAGGGCAGAGGAAAGTGGCATCATGTCCTACCCATTTGGCATCAGTCTCCTTACCTGTGCAAAAAGAGCACTGAGAATGCTGTCCAGACTGTAGTGCAGCCTCTTACTCCATTTTCTGTAGCTCAGTACACTGTCTAGAAGGGCACATAGACACTGCGGAAAGAAGTGCAGAGTAATATAGAATTAGCTCCTGAATGTGTAACTGAAACAGTCACCTTTTGAAATTCTTTTTCTAGTTACAGTACACGTCCCATACAGCATGTCAATGGCTAAATCTGTCTCATTTTTTAGCTACTTAATTATTTTATGATACAAAGGTCCTAGAATCTAGTTCTGAACTGTCACTTTTCATCATTTGCAATTGGTCTTGTGTGTCACCTGGCTGAGTCTTCTTCTAAAGGGCTTCTTTTGGCTTTTAATCAGTTTCTCAGATCTTCCAGCGGGTCCAGATGCTCTCCACCCCAGGGTGTTGAGGGAGCTAGCAGGGGTTATTGCAGGGCCCTTAGCACAGTTTTATGAGCGCTCGTGGTGCTCGGGCCAGGTGCCGGATGATTGGAAGGCGGCCAACGTGGTCCCCATCTTTAAAAAAGGGAGGAGGGAGGACCTGGGCAACTATAGACCCGTCAGTCTTACCTTAATCCTAGGGAAACTCTTTGAGAAGATCATCATGGAGCACATCTGTGATGGGCCAGCTTCAGGGATGATGCTCAAGGGCAACCAGCACGGTTTCATTAGGGGCAGGTCATGTCAGACCAACCTGATTGCCTTTTATGATCAGGTCACAAAGGCAATGGATGCAGGTGTCGCTGTGGACGTAGTCTTTCTGGACTTCAGCAAGGCATTTGACACTGTCTCCCACCCCATCCTCATTAAAAAACTAGGCGACTGTGGCACTGATGCCTACATAGTCAGATGGATTGCAGATTGGCTCAAGGGTCGTACTCAGACGGTGGTGGTGGACGGGTCATATTCGACCAAGGGGAAGTGGGCAGCAGAGTCCCCCAGGGCTCGGTCCTTGGGCCCGCGCTGTTCAATTTCTTTCTCAGCAATTTGGACGATGGGGTGAAAAGCAACCTGTTTAAATTGGCTGATGATACCAAAATTTGGGGTGAAGTGAGCACGCTAGTAGGGAGGGAAAGACTGCAGCAAGACCTGGATAGGTTACAGGGGTGGGCTAACAAAAACAGGATGCGTTTCAATACTGACAAGTGCAGGGAGCTGCACTTGGGCAGTAGTAACCAGCAGCACACTTACAAGATCGGAAATGTTCTTCTTGAGAACATGGAGGCAGAAAGGGATCTTGGAGTCATTATTGAACATGGGCCAACAATGCGAGGTCACAGTTGGCAGGGCTAACTGCACCTTGTCGTGCATCCACAGGTGCATCTCTAGCAGGAACAAGGAGGTGATCCTCCCCCTCTATGCAACACTGGTCAGGCCACAGCTGGAGTAGTGTCCAGTTCTGTGCGCCCCACTTCAGGAGGGATGTGGACAAGATTGAGAGGGTCTAGAGGACGGCCACCCACATGGTTCAGGGACTACAATGAGAGACTGCGGGACCTAAACCTGTTCAGCCTTCACAAGAGAAGACTGAGGGGAGACCTGGTGACCATCTATAAACTCACTAGGGGAGACCAGAAGAGTTTGGGAGAGATCTTGTTTCCTTTAGCGCTCCCTGGCATAACAAGGAATAACAACCACAAGTTGTTGGAGAATAGCTTTAGATTAGACATCCACAAGAACTACTTCACAGTTAGGGCGGCTAGGAGCTGGAACCAACTTCCAAGGGAAGTGGTGCCGGCTCCTACCCTGGGAGTTTTTAAGAGGCTTGATGCCTACTTGGCTGGAGTCATCTGAGCCCAGTTTTTCTCCTGCTCAGGAGGTGAGTTGGACTTGAAGATCTACAAGGTCCCTTCTGACCCTACTTCTATGATTCTATGATTCCTGACCCTTGATATTTCACAGATTTCATAGATGTTAGGGTAGAAAGGGACCTCATGAGATGGTCAGGTCCAGCCCCCTGCCCAAAGGGCAAGAAGTCAGCTGGGGTCGGATGAGTATCCAGGCATTTCTTGAATGTATCCAGAGTAGATGCTTGCATATTAGGAGTGTGCAAAATTTTACTGACAGTTTTGTTTCAATGCTATTTCAACTTGTTTTGAGCTTGAAACAGCGAAATTGAAATGAAGCAGAGAGCTTTGAAACAGCCTTGAAATGAAATGAGGCAAGTAGAAACGTTTTGAAATTTTCGAAACATTTTGAGTTTCGAAGCTCAAGCTGGGTTTGCCTGCAGGGAAACAAAAACTAAAGTAAGGAGAGGGAGGGGGAAGGATGGGAAGGAGTGCTCTCATTATTGACTGTGTAGCTGGCCAGTGACTGCCATCCTTCTCTGAGGTCCTTTCCATTCCCAGTGCTCTGGGGGAGAGATGGAAAAACTGCATAAAAGGCAGCACTGTTTGAACTCCCCTGCTTTCTGCCTTGGTGTCAGCTGAGTGAAAGCACACCTTAACACACAAAGTGTCACCCACTCATGTCACGAGTTTTACCTGTCAGCAGCTGGAGGTGCAGGGCCCCAGAACCCAGACTCCCCCTGCACCTATCTCCTTGACAGCTGGCAGACTTCGTGGCTGCAGCAGGGCCTAGCAGGCCTGCAGTTTTCACCCCCTGTGCCCCAAGACAGACACAGTCCCACAAGCACCCATGTCATGAGTTTTGCCTGTCAGCAACCAGAGGTGCTGGGCCCCAGATCCCAGAAGCACCTGCACCTATCTCCTTGACAGCTGGCAGGGCTTGTGACCTCAGCAGGGACTAGCAAGCCTGCAGCTTTTACCCTCCTGCACCTTAACACACACACAGTGTCACCCATGTCACAAGTTTTGCTTGTTCACAGCTTGAGGTACAGTTTCCCTCAAATCCATGCAACTATCTCCTTGAAACTTGGCAAGCTTTGTTGCCTCAGAAGGGGCTACCATCCCTGCAGTTTTGACCCCATTGTGGCTTAACACATACATGTGACATGAGTTTTTTGCTTTCAAGACTTTGAGGTGCAATTTCCCTAAAACCCCTCCACCTATCTCCTTGAAACTTGGCAGGCTTGATGCCCTCTGAAAGGGATACCACTCCTGCAAGATTCATCCAATTCAGGCAAGAAATGACAAAGTTATAGGCTGTTTTGAGCTTCCCCATTATAGCCTATGGGCGAAACATCGAAACAGTGTTGAAACAGCGAAACTGTTTTGATGAAACAAAATGGAACAGCAGTTTTGATCTGAAACAAAATTAAAACGAAATGCTGTTCCATCAAAATGCAAGTCGGAACTAAATGGTGCCTTTTTGCACAGCCCTATTGCATATCATGCTGTCCCAGTCCAGGTCCATCCATACATAGTTTAGGCTGGGAATCAGGATGTCTCCACAGATTGGAAACAGTGCACAGTGCTCTTCAGTGCCACAGAACCAAACTAATACCTTCTCTGCCCACTGGTCATAGATACATTCTAAGAACCCTCACCTCTGTGATGTAAAAATGGGGTACTCCAGTCTCATACAGATTCAGGAGCCCTGTTATCAAATACTGGACATGATTTTTCAATGTCTGAACAGACATGATAAAAAACAGTGGGGTAATTGCATTCAGTGTGGCTTCCATCACCTGCTTAGGGAGAAGAGACAGGAAATGAATGCACATGTGGTTAGTGAGATACAGCATAGCTAACAAAATGTTCACAAATCTGCACACTGTGATATACCCAGACACGTCTGTTGCTATAGAATTCTTAACTTAATGGAGAAGTCCTATCACTTCCTAGGCCTATGATGTGATGATTCTGTATCCAATGCCAAGTCACATTGGCTTACTGCTGGACCCTGGCAGTTTCAATTCATTCCTAATTTGTACTTATTTTGACATTACTCTTTCACTATATTTCAACATATTTCCCTCCCCCCTCAATGCATGTTAGCTTGTATTTTTCTTAACCAAGTGTTGATTTTGTCATTTTCTGCCCATATATTAACTTCTTTAGGTCACTTAGCATTATTTTTGTGTTCTCAATGGTATTTGCAGCCACACCAATTCAGTATCTTCCAGGCCTGGCCCCTCATTCCCATGCTTCCAAGTCAGGCCTCTTCATCCTTCTCCTCCACACTATGTTGGTACTAGCAAGGGGAGAATACAGAGTGCATGAGAGGCCAGGTCCATGCTCAGTTCCAGCTTCTCCTGGCTGCCTGAAGGAATGGCTGATTGGGTGAAACTCTGACCCCTCATTGCATGAGGTATCAGATAAAGTAATTTAAAAATGTAGCATTTTGTATAACTTGTGTCTGCAGAGCTCCCAGCCCATCTGTTTTCAGAATGGAAGCAGTGGAAAGAGTTCACTCTGGGGTTTCTTCAGCCCCCACAGAGGGTGGGACGGAGGTACTTCTGTTTGGTCTGGTGTAACATTATAACTCAGAACGCTTTGCAGAAATTGTTCCAAGTTATAGCTGGGAGTTGCACTTCTGTCTGCCCCCTAGATGGATGAAGAATGACACACGTGCCTCCACAGTCCAGGAGGGCATCCTCTCAATGCACGCACACATGCATATGCAACCATACACACATGTGCGCACACATATACGTGTGTAACCCACACAAAACATACAAGCCATACAAGTCCTGCTCAACCCCTGTACCTGCACTGCTGAGCTGGAGCACACTTAGTCACTCTGTGAGGGATGGAACATACAAAGTCCTCTCAGGATGGGGCATGCTCAGGGGGCATGTCTATATGAAATGGGCACTAACCATGACATTGCCGCTACTGTACAGTAAGGTCAGAAACAACCTGTGTGCTGCCGGGACTGTGCAGTACCGGTGGGTACCAAGCAGTCATTTAGTACTTGCTAAAGCAAGTACTAAATGACTGTGGAATACCAACTGTGCAGTGGGGTGTGCATGTAGACATGCCCAGGAAGGACAGAATTTCCCAGAAAGTTAGTTGCCAAACGCTAACAAGTCTCTACTGAGCGTGAGCAAGCTGAGATTTTCATAGGGAAACTTAGTCAACTTTAAATGAAATTCCCCAAAATAAGTACCTAACATCAGATCAAATCTCTGCTCCACATCAGAGAGCCTTTAAAGCTTCCCAATGAAACACTTATACTAGTGGAGATGGACAAATAGCATATTTTTCTCTAAATTTGGTTTAGGAAGTGTATGAAGTGACTTTTTGCTGAAATATTAATAACAGTAGAAAAAAAATCACCCTGAGGCAGATAATTGACATAACCAAATACTTAAAGTTGGGCAAAGTTCTAAGCAGCTAAAACTTTCTCTTATAAGAGAAAGTGTTCATCAGTGTTAATTATAGGCTTGTGTTGCTTATAGTCTGATTATACTTGATGATGGTATTTAGATGCTTCTGCTAGAACAATGAGCCATGAAATTAAACTTAATTAAATTAACAAGACTGACATTTGAAATGTCAGGATAGGCTGCAGAAATAATGCCTCAGTAAGGAAATAAGGATAGTGAAACCCTTTTCGGAAGTAGTTTTTTAAGCTGCTTGCCATCACATGAACTCTATCACCTACATTGGATCCTAAATGGAAATTTTGCTTCACAACTTGAAAATCTAGAAATGTAATTTATTCTTCTAAAAAAGGGAAAGATCAATTCTTACAGGCCAGGAGTAAGTCATCAGTGCCAGAAAAGTGTCTTGTCCTAGCCTGCCTCACTTCACATGCTGCTTTCTTCTCTTACGGTGCATTCTTCTAGATGAGGTCCAGATGAGTGGCAGTGGGCCAGTTTACAAGCTAGGTCCCACAGACGGGATGGGTTTGCGGGTAGAGTCAGTCCATGGGTGCAGAGGCCGCGGAACGGGGCTGGCCACCCAGGCCATGGCCTGACCAACGCTTAGCATGGTGATTCAAACACAGCTCTGCTCCCTGCCTGCTTTCCTCCCTCCCTCACATGTGCAGTGGCAGCCACGCTCTGCCACCTGCAGCTCTGCCAGGACAGAAGAGTGACAGCCCCCTGAAGCCAATGGGCCAGGCCCTGCTCGCACTAAGAATCGCCATGCTAAACATTGGTTGGGCCCTCACCCTGTTCCATGGCTTCAGCATGGGTGCAATTTTAAAGGCCAGCCCGGTCCTGCATGCCCAATCTGACCATGGTATGACCCTGCATGCTGGCACTATCCAGAGGTTCCAGAGTTGTGGAAATTAACACAGCCACTGCTCCCGTCATCATATTTCTAGACCTGTGCAAAGCCCTGTGGGCTGAGTGACATGGCTGATGTTTAGCCCAAGTGGCCCACATCAATAGAAAGGCATGTTTTCAGAAAGAGAGAGAGACAGAGAGTGAAGGGGACAGAGAAAGGAAGCAGGCCCTGACACCTGGTATCAGTCATGGTGTAACTGTGCTTCCTCTGTGCTATAGATAAATAGAGGGGGGGTTTTTTCTGTAGGGCTAGCATCAGACACCTTTCAGATCCAAATTCTACTAATGGGCTCTTGCTGCCCATGATTTCCTCCACTCACCTTTCTCTGGGCACTTGGAAACCAATTGTTGAAGAGCACTAGAAATGTCACATGGGCTTGGGCAGCTGCAGTGTCTCTAGTGATGTCCAGCTCCCCAACTTCCTGTGGTGGCTCTGCTAAGTACCTGGAGACAGAACTGGCCAGGTGTCTTAATACTATGTAGAGAACCAAAGGATTTGATGTTATTCCACAGCTAATAATAATCAGTATCATTTTAGAAAGCTCTGCTGCATCCATAATAGAAACAAAAAACGTATTTTATATAAATTCTGTTTGGTCAGATAACAGTCTCTGAAGAATCCCTAGCTTCTCCCTCTAATCTCTGCCTGGGATCTCAGATACACATATACATATATATTTATATTTATATCTGTATATATAGAGAGATATAAACTGATCACAGACAAGAAATGGGGCACAGTCATGATGCACCACAGAGAAAAAATACCTGGCAATTCTGAGAACTAATACCCAGCTTTGTATGTGTGTCACTGATCTAGGACTTCACATGCTGTGTTGAGGTTTAATCTCAAAGGAATTAGAAAATGAAGGGAAAACAATGGAGTATTCCATTTGCTTTGTGTGGAAAGTTAACATACAGATTACAGAACAAAACTGAATCAGTAAGAACCTCATTTTAGGTACCTTTAGTGGAAAGGCACCTACTCTGGAAAGCAACCTCTGTAGCTTCAGCAGGTTAAACCAATGTGAAAAAGGGTCTGTGAAGGAGCATCTTTGGTGCCCGCCACTTTAAGGGGTGAAAGCAGGCTGTGGAGCTGCTGGCAGGTGTGGTTAGGCCCAGTTAGGTGGTTACATGACTGCAGATTGGAGGAGGGCTAGGAGACCAGGGTATAAGCCCAGGCCCTAGAAGCTGAGCCAGCAGTTACATCTAGGGAACCAGTGAAGCAATGTCGCACAGCCCGAGGACAGCAGCTCCCAGAACACCTGGAGGTCAGGGCAGGAACTATGGGGATGGAGGAGGTTCCTGTGGGTCCTGGGTAAGACCTGAAATTGCACCCTGCTGGGGTTGGATGGTGTGGTGGGGCTGCCTATGGTGGGGCAGTCTCCAGGAAAAGCTACAGCTGCACCTCCCTAGCAAAAGGTGACGATGGGGTGCTGGAAAGCCTAAGTCCCCGTTGACTTGTGGTACCTCGTGGAGGGGAAAGTCTAGTGGAGCACACCCTGACAGAAAAGCATAGGGTCCAGCCCCACAGAGTGGGGCCTGAGACAGGGGCTAAAGCCCACTGAGTGGGGCCTGAGGTCCAAGGGGCATAAGGCCCAGGAACCCAGTGAGGGGCAGAGTAGTGGCCCAGAAAGGGGCTAGAGGCTGAGTTCGGCCTGGTGTGGGGCAGAAATCTGGAGGCCACGTAGAGTAGGGCCTGTGGGTGGCCTGAAGGACTGTGTGTAGGCCGGCCAGAGTGTGTGAATGATGAAACCCAAAGGACTGGTCCAGGATGGGTCCTGAAGGGCTGCGTGAAGCAGGGTGGGATGGGTGAAGCCCAGGAGTGGGCAGAGTGATTGAGGCCTGGCAAAGGGCAGAATGTTAACAGAATCCAGTAAGGGGCTGGAGCTGTCAACAGTTTAAATGCCATCTGCGAGGCATGGGAAATGATGTAGGGGAGGTTCAAAGCTATGTATTTGGCCCAGTACACCAGAGCCACAGTTAGGGCAGCCTCCTACATATAAACATGATGTTTTGGAAACATTAAAGGTGCCTGCCGGCAGGCAAGGCAAAGCAAAGTGCCCTGGACAGTTGGGCAGGCCAATGTCATGACCAGCCTCAAGATGGTCCTCTGTCACAGGGTCCTAAAGTTAAACCCAAATTACCTTCTTTTGCCTGGAAAGCAGGATCATGTGTTTTCTGATCACATGTATATGTTCTGTAAAATCCCAACACCAGGCCCCTTTTCTCTACATCTCTGAATCTAATCAGGGGTCAGTTGGGTATCACTTGGTAAGGGAAGAGCTAACTAGAACAGCATTCCTTTTACTCAAGGATAACATCTGTCGGAAGTGAGAGTCAGGCTTGTGAATGAAAATATGCCAGCAAAACTAAATACGAGGAATCATGAAATGCTCACCATCACAGAACAGCAGCACATATTTCTTTGACTGGACCAAAGGCAAGACTGGCAGGACACAGTCCCACATTGCACCAATATAAGGAGCCATGGCTGGAATGGAGGAAAGGAAAATGCACTCAGCTTTGTTTCTAGCTGAGTAGTTGCTTTCTGTTCCACAGGGGCCAATTCTGACAGCCACAGTACAGAACAAAGGAAAGGAAAAGATTACTTTTTCTACCCAGCCTCACAACACAGAGATGCTGTGTGAGAATATGAGTGTGAATATGAGTGTGATGGAGAATGAGGATATGAGGAACAAACTACAACTAACATGAGGTATTACAAGTCTAAGTTTTGGCCAAGAATCCCCACAGAACAGTTTCTGGCTGAAATATTTTGTTGAAAAAACCTGTAATTTTCCATGGAGAACAGACACATTTTTACAAAAAGCAACCCTTCTCCCCATTTTCCATTGAAAAACTGAAAAAATTCCATCAGACCAGCCAAAAGTGTGGGTATCAGAAGAGTACAAAGGAAAATCTCAGCTCATACCTATTTGACAGGGTCAAACCAATTCTACAGAAAATGACATCAAATACTTGCTAAGCTTAAAAGAAATCTACAGTGCAGGAAATAGAGGGAGATGGTACCTTTGAGTTGGCAAAGTTTCACCATAGCACAGAGGATGCTGTGGTGGGGCAGAGCTTTTGGTTGGATCCTCTCCTGTAGCTTAGCCAAGACAATTTCTGGGCAGTGCTTTGCAGTGGCCACCAAAACTCCAATGGCAGCTTTCTCCAGGTCCTCTTCCAGCTCCTGCATCAGAACAAAGAAATTCAGGTGACATTAGATACACTCAAAATTACAGATGAAAAATTATTCTCAACAGATGAATTACCGTTCCAACTTCTTTTGGAAAATAAGACAAGCATTGGAATTTTGGAGAGAGTCACAGAGATTTGAAATCATTTCTTTTAGTTACTGTTCAGGTCTGAATAGGCTTAGGTCATGAATCTGATACATTTTCAAGTCATGTAAGCACATGTGCATGTCAAATGACATCCCAACAATACAAACAACTATTCTTTTGTTTTTTGACATGGTATCGTTACCTAGAGAGAAAGCATGAAGCTTAGATTCAAATATGGTGTTCCAGATTTAAAGTATTTTTTCCTCTTCTTCATCATATGCATTTACCTGGATGAGATTGTTGGAAGTGATATCAATCAGCCTTTGGGCTAGGTCATTTTTCAGATGGGTGGCAGCATTGATTTTTCTCTCCAGAGTTATCCAAGTGTGAAACTGGTGCTCCAGAGACAACTGCAAGGAGAATAGGAAAAAGAAAGGTGAAATGAGCAGATATGAGAAAGCAAGGATTTCCTGGCTTCTGATATAACAAATGCTGTGGATTAAAATAAAATGACTGCCATTATTTTGATTAATGGGATAGTTCGGAAGGAAAGTGATCAAACTGTAAGGGAGCGCTGAGATGGAAAGAGACTAAATCATATGGAATTAATAGATGAGGGAAGAATGAATTATAGGGGACAGGTAAAGAGAGAAATTAGTTTATTAAAGAGAAGTTGGTTCATGTAAGACCTGTTGTTACACTGCATAGAAAATGTTTATACCTGATCTTTGTTTTCAAGACACTGTAATGTGTTGCTTATTTCTGCCTCTTCATTGTCCAATTCAGTGAGCTCAGGACTTCCCTCTCCTTTCCCCAAAGCCTTTTGGCGCATTTTTGAAGCTGACACAAAGAACACAAAAAAGTTACATTCTTAATATCTGGTCTTACAAGATCTTTAGCCTTTTTCAAGCAGGGCTTACGGGAACAATGTCCAGTGTCAACCCATGGAAACCTGCAGGATTCCAATGACTTCATTGATTGTTAGGATGGGCCATAATGGTTAATTCTACTGTTACTAGGAGATCCGTTTATGTAACAGGTTCCTTTGGTAGCCAGCTTAACTTTTTTTCTGATTCAGTTACAATCTTAAGACAGAGAGCAATAGAGACCAAGGCTGCTGAAGTCAGTCAAGGCTCCTGGTGTGAAACCATGTGGGAAAGAAGATCAAGCCCATTGACAATGAGAAAATGGAATTGCGCAGGGCCGGGGAAGGATGGCAAATCAATCGATCAATCAATCTGATACTGTTTGAGAGCCTCAGCATCCATAAATTAGTATTACTGGCACCTGTGTGTTAGTAGCAGCTTGAAGATCTAGTTGTGGACCATGATCCCATTGTGTTTGGTGTTGTACAAATATGTAGCCATGTTTTTCAAACCTTCAGAAAGTTCCCTCCTCACATAAGCAGCACATTTTTCTTTTTAAAATGTGTATCACTTCTTCTGACAGTTTTGGCAAATGACACAAGTAGGAAGATAAGGATTTGACAAAATGCATTTGCAAAATACATACTGTTACCTTTTCCTATGTGGGCTAATGCCATCCTTATTTAGTTTTTTTTTTCAGGAGCACCAGTGGATTACTGTGGTCCTATGGGACACAGCAAAAAGTTTGATCCCCCAAAAGCAGTCTGAAAAACATGGAGCAAGAGAGCAGATTTTCTAATATTACTGCTTGACTATGATTTTCAAAAACACACAAAAAAGGTAGGTAAAGAATTATTCCATTCATAGTGTATGAGAAAGAAAAAAGAGAAAGCCTGATCAACTCTGAATTCACTGTATGTCAAGTAAAGCTGCACAAAAAGTGGCTTTCCCATTTTTCAAAAATGTTTCCAGATTTCAATTTTTTTTGCTACATTCCAGAGAAGAAGATGCTCTTCCATGTTTTTAGATGAAAGCCAGAGAGAGCGAGAGAGAGAGAGAGCGTGAATGCTACCCCAGAATAGCCAGAAGAAACAAGTGCCTAGCAGTGAGGCACTTACCTGGGTTGTGAGAGATGACATTTAAAGTCCCTGCCTGGTCTAATCTGCCTTTTTCACCTTCTAGTGTGGGGGGAGGAAGAAGGTGGCTTGTCAGAGCCCTTTTCTGAGGGTTGCTGCTTACAGTGGTTCTTTTAAATAACTGAGAAGTCCTCATTATTTTCTTTTAAAAACCAGATGCTGTAGGTAGGGGTGAAACTCACCTTTTATGTAATAGCCTAGTATTAGAGCATCCACTCAGGCAGTGGGAGACCTCAGTCCAGTAATGTCTTCAGCCTAAGAGGATTCAAACTGTGTATCTCCTGCCTCTCAAGAGACTATTCTAACCACCCATAAAAACATCCAATTACCTGTGAGGGCACATTTCTCAGAAGACAACTACTCTCTCTCCAATTTCTAAGTTCTAGTCCTCAAAGGGAATTTACAAAACACCTTTTGCAGATAAGCCTATGAACTTCACTTCATCAACCTCCTGGATACAAAAAATCATGGACTAAATACAGACATTGGATTTATGGCACATTATAACCTGCCTAACATCTGATAATCCAGGTAACCTCTTTACAATTTACCAGCTACATTTTATCACCAGGTCACCATTTCCCTTCCCCGCCCACCTGTTTCTCACCCATTGTCTGCCACATATTTTCATTTTCAGTGACTGGCATTCTTGCATACTGGTGTCTGACTTCTATCCCATCCAGGAAGAGCACAAAAGAACTGCAGATGCTTCCTCTGCCTGAAGAAAGGTATTTATACCCAAAAGCTTGCAAAAAAGAATTTTTGCAACTGTTTTAGTTGGTCTAAATAAAAGATATAGAATTTACCTGAAGAACCTTGCCTGCCTAACCACCCCTAAGCATTTACAGTCTAGGCTAGGCTGAGCACTCTCCACCTCTCCTGTTGCAGCTGCACTGCTGTGGAGAATGGAATGCAAGATTCACTAGCCAGGAAAGAACATAAGAAGGAATGGGACTGTAATGGGTATGGAGTCTCAGGCTCAAGTCCCTGCTGACCAAGTCGTTTCCTTTTTAATTTTTTTATTCAATTTATATTGAATGTAAAATTGCTTCTGTAGTCCTGGAGGCAGAGACCAACACTCAGAACTGCTCTAACTCAGTGTAGTTTCTTGACTCCTTGGCTACATAGTCCTGGTCACATGAATCTTGTAGAATTAATGGTCTAATGATCAGGCTGCTATATAAAAGTTTGGCAGTGGTACCATCACCACCACTACCTCCTCTGTCCAAAGCTCAATAATAAAATAGCAATGATGACTACATTTTTATGAAGGCCTTGAGCCTGTCACAGGCTCTGTTAGGCATATTCAGAGAATACCTATCATACTGGGCCCCTCTTGGGACTGCTTTATTCTGCATTGCAATGGGATTGGAGGGATGGTTCCTTTGTGGATTGAGAGCTGATTAAAAGATAGGAAGCAAAGGGTAGGGCTAAATGGTCATTTCAGGATGGAGGGAAAACAAAAGAGGGGTCCTGCAGGGATCTGTGCTGAGTCCAGTTTTGTTCAACATTTTCATCAATGACCTGGAAATGGGGGTGTACAATGAAATCTCCAAGTTTGCAGATGATACCAAATTATTTTGGGTAAACACGACACCCCTGGGCAGCATCTCCCAGCTACCCTGCCCCTACAAGCACAGGCACTGCCCCCGGTGCCACTGGCCAGCCCATGCAGTTCCCTGCCACCTCTGAAGAGCCTGCCCACCCCCTCCTTAGCTGGAGGGGAAGGCATCTCTGGTCAGGTCCTGCTGGCAACAGCACAGAGCTAGGCTTGCTGGTGGTGCAGAGCACTGCCTCAGATGCCCCTGCCCTAGCACCCAGATAGCTCATCCCCTGTGGTGGCAGGCACCCCCCCCCACACCCCCCCCTCCACACAAATCTGCCCCCCCACACACACAGAGCCCCCCCCCCCCCCCAGCTCCCCAAACAGTACCCAAGCCTTGGCTCTCCAACCCCCACTCCTATAGACTTACCTGCATCTGGCTGCCAGAACTGCTTCCACCACTGCCCTACTTGGCTGTGTGCCGGCCACATACATGAAGGTGGTGCCTCTTCTCCAATAGCCTTCCCTTGCTCCCTCCATTCCCAAACAGCTCTTTGCAGGTTGGAAGGCTGCCAGACTGCAAGGGGAAACCCGCAGTTTCCTGCATTTTCTCCTTTAAAGAAGAAAATTTGCATTTTTCTCCTTCAGATGAGAAAATCCACATTTTTCCACAGCAAATGTAAAACCCAGATCTCTGCTGATGAGTTTAGACACCTTCATAGTTAGATAGCTGTTAGATTTACAGGTTTGCACTGTTATGCCTAAAAATCTGCCAATAACTAGTTTTGGATGTTTAAGTCTTTATTGGGTCTGGCCTTAGCCAGCAGCTTAGGTCTAAGGTGAAATTAATGCTTGTTTTGAGGATTGCTAAATTTGCTCAGAAGAGGTGAAGAGAGAGGTGGTTAGCCATGTTAGTCTGAAGTTAGGGAAAAGGCCAAGCAGGATAGTACCTTTAAAACTAACACGTTTGGGGAAGCTTAAGTTTTCATAAGTGTTAGCCTGCTTTATCAGATGCTATGAAGTGAGATGAAGATGACATTGGTCTGGTGATTTTAAGGAGAAATTCAGTTGCAAGCCACATCACTGTATTAAAATTCACAAGACAACAGGTTTTGAACCATTATAAAACACTTGTATTACTTATTGCTCAGAGAACTTTTCTTGTGCAGCCTGTTTTCACTAATCAAGTGATAACTGTCATTGTAATACATTTAGTAAATAGATATGAGAAATCACAGGTTTCATATGTAAGAGGCAAGGATTTATTGGGTGATATCTTTTACTACACCAGCTGCATGGTTGGGAATTAGATAAGCTTTTGAATGCAAGGCATCCATCAGGTCTGCACTGAGTGATTTGAAGAACGCCCAACAATCAAAACTTGTTTGACTTTATTACAATCATATAATTGGTCTAATCAAAGATATCGCCCCAAAAAATCCTTGCCTCTTGCATTATTCCTGAGCCATCACAGCTTAGATGTCATGCCAACACTATCAAAAATAGTTTTATATGTACACACATAGATGCGTACATCCACTGTTTGTGATTTCATAGTGTACTGAACCACTATCATAAATGGATTTCTTTATCCTTATGTCTATTATAGGCACTACTGAAACCTGTATTGTATTGCTAGATATGGGCTCTTCTGTTTCAAACACGAGTGGATGCTGCCATCGTGTGGCCAGGCATAAATTCTTCAGAGATGCAAATGTAAGGTTTGGTCTCTAGTACAAGTGTTGCTAACATAGTTATGTTGGGGCAGAACTGTGTAAAAGCTTAGGGGGTAGTCAACTTGCAAGTGGCAAGGGAGTCTGTGTGTGTGACACACAGCAAATTGAGGAAGGAGCAGGGAGCACAGCAGCTAATCAGTCAAGGAAAGCAGAACAGAGTGGCACTCAGGGAAGGTGTGGGGCTTAGTTTCTGGCAGGTATGCTCCACTTTGGGAGGAAACAAATACAAGGTTCTCCACTTGGGAGGAAAAGCCTGCAGCATCCTTATAGGCTCAGCAGTGCTATGCTGGCTAGCACTATGGAAGAAAGAGACTTGGGGGTCATCATTGACCACAAGATGAACATGAGCCAGCAATGTGATGCTGCGGCTAGTAAAGCGAGCAAAATACTGGCTTGCATCCATAGATGCTTCTCAAGCAAATCCCGGGACGTCATTCTCCTGTTGTACTTGGCCTTGGTGAGGCCACAGCTGGATTACTGCATCCAGTTTTGGGCTCCACAATGCAAAAAGGATGTGGAGAAGCTTGAGAGAGTCCAGGGAAGAGCCATGCACATGATCAGAGATCAGGAAAACAGACCGTACGATGCTAGGCTGAGAGCCATGGGGCTCTTTAGCCTGGAAAAGCGCAGGCTCAGGGGTGATCTGGTGGCCACCTATAAGTTTATCAGGGGCGACCACCAGGATCTGGGGGAATGTTTGTTCACCAGAGCGTCCCAAGGGATGACAAGGTTGAATGGTTATAAACTACTGCAAGACCATTGAGGAAGAATTTCTTTACTGTCTGAGCCCCCAAGGTCTGGAACAGCCTGCCATCGGAGGTGGTTCAAGCACTTACACTGAATGCCTTCAAGAGAAAACTGGATGCTTATTTTGCTGAGATCCTATGACCCCAGCTGACTTCCTGCCCCTTGAGTGGGGGCTGGACTTGATGATCTTCCAAGGTCCCTTCCAGCCCTAATGTCTATGAAATCTATGAACAATACCATATTTACTCAAATCTAGGATGTTCCCCCTTTCCCCCCCATACACAATCAGCATAGGGGGAAAATAGCCTTGTCTTGGATTTGAGTAGCAGTCCATGGCAGGCTTTGGCTCTGGGCTGAAGCTGGAGCTGAGCTGTGGCTTGCCCCAGGCTGGAAAGGGTCCTTTGATGGGGGAGGGGGCACACAGGTGGAGGGAAGACTGCTGAGTCTTGGGGGGGGGGGTAAAGGTGGGAACCCCTTGACCTCTGTGCCTGTCCTGCACCTCATATTCCTCTCCTCCCAGCTTCCCCCTCCTTCCCTCCCTTTCTGCTCCAGCTCCTTCCAGCACTGACCTGGCCCTGCCAGGAACTCCCACTGCTTCTCCCTGGCCAGGCAGGGGCTGCACTGCTGCTGACTGCCCTGGAGGAGCAGAGCTGCAGCAGGAGGTAAGGTGGGTGGATGGTAGGCATGGGGGCAGGCTGAAGAGGGGAACAGAGTACCAGGGAAACAGGGAGGTGGGGGGGCAGGCACAAGCATGGGGGCTAACGGATATGGAGCAGGCAGCAGTGGACAGGTAAGCACAGCAGAACAGGCAGGAGAAAAGGACATAGAGGGGAAAAGAGGCAGGGAAGCAAGAGGCAGGGGCTAGTCCCTTACCCCAACCACTGCTTTCCTTGCCACAGCAGTTAGGTGAGGGACAAAGATGACTTTCTGCTACCTAGATTCTATACATAGAAAATTACAACAAATCTATAATTTTCTATGTATGGAATCTATTTATCAGAGGGATCATCTTAAATTCCAAGTCATCTTGGATTTGGGTAAATATGGTGCTTGCATGTCTAGTCCTAATGGTTGTATCAGTGATCTTTATACTATGAACATTGATAAACTTACACAATGCACTCTAAGTGGGCTGGCAGGGTTGTTGACTTTGAAGACTAGTAGCACAAAAATACCAATATAATTTTCACTGCTGAATGATGCATAAAATAAAGAATGATCACATTAAAAAGATCTGGACACTTTGGATCACAACTGGATGGACCCAAGGCGGGTGGGCAAAGCTTTGCAAGGTATAGTTCTCTTCCTCCTCCCCTCTTAACTCCTTCACAATGACTGATCAGTGAATCAATATTTCCTTCCAGAAACAGATACCAATTTAGACTGCTATACTAAGTGTAGAGAGATTTCCAAGGGGTAAAGAGATGAATGTCTCCTGCACAGGAACTGGTTAGAGCTCATGGCCAAAGCAATTGCTGATACCAGACTCATAAAAGAAAATCTCATCCTTTATTGAGACAGCATTTCAACAATTGCAAATACAGAAACAAGCTGGGATCCTGAGTCAACAGACGTGAAGACAACTCTACCAGGTGTAGGAGTACAGAACTGTGGCGCTTTACCAGGGTATAAGCAGAGAAATCTCCTGGGCTATTCAGCATTTTAGCAGCCTGGAATTTTACCTTCTCTGTGTTCTTGTGTTTATCATTCTCACAAAGAAGACATCTGTTACCCAACTGGAAGTGACACCTCAAAGGATAGGCCTTTTCACATATTGGCTATGTTGGCAGTTGAAGCAAATGTTCAGCTGTAGATCAAGTTCCAATGACTCTGGCAATGATTAAGTTTTCCAGGCCTAAATTAACACAGAGTTTTTCCTCACCGTTATCAAGATTAGTGATGCTAGAGAAAGAGAAGGAAGTGGGTATTGTAGTTAGCCAAGTGTCAGTGGCACTATCAAGAAAGAAACAAGTATATCCAATGCTTCTGAAATTACCAGTGGCAGAGCTTCTGTATGCACCTGTTGGGACAACTTACACCAGCCAATTGTGGAAGGAACCAAGCAGTTGATGCTATGGAAACAGTTGGATGCTTAAGGGGGCCACCCGCTTGGTGTCAGGGCAGCAGGACAGGCCCTATGAGGAGAGACTTAAGGACCTGAATCTATTCAGCCTTGGCAAGAGGAGGCTGAGGGGGGGACTTGGTGGCTGCCTACAAACTCATCAGGGAAGATCAACAGCAGATAGGTAGAGCCCTTTTCTCCCCAGCACCGCCTAGGGTGATGGGGATTGATGGTAAGAAGCTGATGGAGAATAGGTTTAAGTTAGAGATCAGAAGGTAATTTTTTACAGTTAGGGTGGCCAAAATCTGGAACCAACTTCCCAGGGAAGGTGGGTGGATGGTAGGCATGGGGGCCCCTACCTTGGACGAATTCATGAGGAGGTTGGATGATCACCTGTCTGGGGTCTTGTGAACCCAGCATGCATTCCTGCCTGTGGCAGAGGGCCAGGCTAGATGATCTGTTCAGGTCCCTCCTGACCCTAGCTACTATGAAACTATTAAGCAGCTACCAGGTCTTCAGAGGGGCTTCCACAAAAATTCAGGAATCCTTAAATTTTAGGAATCTTGTAGCAGCTTGGATGTGTGTGGCTGCTGATCTAATTTAAATCAGCATTATTCAAGTAACAGATTTTGCATTGTTGTTCAATTCATCCTCTACCTCAATAGCCTGCAACCTTTTCAAGACATCATCTGGAACCACCCAGCTCTGGTCTGACACAGACTAGGTAGCTTCTATGGTGTGTTAGCAGCAGGGTGCAGCTGGGGGTGGGAAAAGGTTATACACTGGGGCCAGGCAGCTAGGAGCTGTGCCTGTGGCTCCACTGCTTCTCTCAGCCCTCCACTCCTTGGCTGGGGTGGGAGCAGAGCTTCTAGGACAGGTGCTTGTTTGGGAGATATTACTTTCTTGGCAAGAGCCAATTGTTAATCTCCTTTAAAAAACCTTTCCCTGTCTTATTCCAAAGATGAGCCAAACTAGATAGGTGGGTTATGCCAGAGGACAGAATCATTCTGTCCAGCTTTGAGAATCATTCATTAAACATGACCTTTGGCCAAGAGGCACTGGTAGCAGAAAGACCATTTTAAAGAATAAGGCCTTTAATAAGTTAATATGATTTTAACTCCATAGAAACATTCTCTATTACGGTTTTTATACTGTACACATAATGATGTTATTCAAATGTTTCATACATGGAGGTTAGATGCTACAAACACTTTAAAACCCAAGGAGTTTTGGGTCTTGACAACATTTTTATATTAAGCTCCTGATAGAACCCAGATTTTACTAAACACATAGGAACAAATTATTATATTGTTCTTGATACACCCTTGTCAACTTAATGCATTCTGTCTTAATGAATATGTTTTTCAAATGCAAGTATTAAGGTTGAGAACACAAGATAAGGTGTTGGCTAGAAAACAGAAGGATTTCTCATGTATGTTAATAGAAAAAAATAGTTTAATCTTTGTATTCTTTGCATATAAAGGTTAATATGATTTTTTTAATCAGCAAATTTTAGGATGACCTAAGAAGCATGAGAGAAAATATTTCTCAGAATCCTCTAATAATTTGTCTCAATCTATAAAATGAACTGAAATTCTAGTGGCAGCACTAGTAGGTGACAGAGCATGTTTTGCCTGTCTAAAACATTTAATATTTTTAACTATATAACACATTTCCACTGAAGCTGGGCAAATATCTTCCTAGCATCTAGTGGATTTAAGGCAACAGGGAAATCTAGATTGTTATGTATAACTGGATTATAAACATCTGGGAATTATAAAACTGCACACCTCATTATGATCACACAGGATATCTACACGTGCAATTAATTTGAAGGAATAAATTCCGGAGCAATTAGAACTGGAGTAAATTACTCCCAGGCACAGCGTCTACACATGTACCTGGAACAGCAGCACTTTGAACTGGGGTGCAGTTTATGCCAGGGCCTCTTCTGCCCTGGGTTCTGGGTGGCAACAGCAGGTAGTGGAAGAGCCGTCTGGGGCATGAGGGTGCTGAAAGTATGGAATTGTGTGGCTAGGCGGCAGGCAGGAGTCTAGCTCCCTGCTGACTGGGTGCACTTTATGCCCATGGCCAGCTTCTACACATGAGTTTAATCACAATTAATCACTCTGCCGTGAGATAGTATTGTGAGGGACAGTACTATCTTATGGCAGTATTAATTAGTTTACTTCACTGTTGCATGTGAAGATGGTGACGCTTTACTCTGCAGCAAAGCGCATGTGTAGATGTGGCCATAGCGATGTAAAATAGGGAAGAATTTCGCTGAAGTCAGTACCTACAATGATGTAAAATTGCTGAGAGGTCCAAATCTGGAATCTTGTTTGTTTTCCAAAACCATATCTGGACATAGTCTGTGCAAATCATTTTTATTTTAGAAGAACTTTGTACTTACATGTTATTAATTTTTTTATCATATGCAGACAGTCTGGATTTATTACTGAAGTTATTCATATTCCTTTGAAGAAATCTATAAGCATTTTATGTAAATAATAAATGAACAGATATTCTGCAATTAGTATTTTATTCAATAAAGTTAACAAAGGCAAACACATAAAGGGACTGGTTTGAAAAGAACAAAACAGTTTAAGCTCAATGGTTATTATAAATGTGAGGAAGACGTAGAATTTTCATTTTTGTATTGAATGCTAAAAAACACATTTCTAAAAGGTGTCATAGAAACACAACAGAAAAATGTAATAAGTATGTCTCTTGCATAATGAGATTTCTTCATCAGTGTTGTTTGCACTAGTTCAATTAACTAGTCAGCGTTTATTTGTCAATGAATACAAATGAAGAGGAAAAAACAAGTCTTGAGCTAAACTGAAGGTGAGGAATTTGGATAATGGGACAAGAGATTAGGGTTCTAGCAAGGACAAAACATTGGCACATACCGCTCTCAAATTTCTTGGCTTAGGGTAGAAAAATTAAATTGTAGGATAATTAGTAACTTGTGTCTTCAGGGAACATTTCTTACTTATTATTGCACATGCAGTGTATAAACTCCCTAGAATTCATTAAAGCCTAATATGTAGAGAACTTAGGAGTAATGAGCTGGCTTGTCCTAACATTAAGGCAGATGTGTTTACCTGCATTTCCACCAGTCTCAGGGTTTCTCTGAGGCTTTAAATGTGTAAACAACCACCAAACCCAAAATAACTCCCTTCGTGATCCCGATAGATGCTTTTCGGGCTTCATTTCTACTTGTGTTTTTCTGTAATGGAAATTCTAATAACCTTTGGAATGCCTTTAGATTCAGATGCAGCTCCAAACAAAATATTAAACATACAAATTAAGGTAAAAATGTCCTAAATGTACCCAGACTAGGGCAACTTTACAGTCCAATGCAGCCTATTTTCTCAGAAAAAGCATGGGAGAAGAGCTGAATTTTGCATTGCAATTTAATGGTCATCAAATCTGGGTGTAGGTATATTGATGAGGGAAAACGTATTTCAGATCTGTAGATTTATCAGTTGACTATTCCTGCCTCCAACCCCTTTCTCACTGAACTGTTAAAGTATATCAACTGACTTTAATTTCCAGGGCTTTATGGATCAAAACCAACATACTGAATTGCTTCTGGAAATTAACTTGAAGCCATATAATGATGTTGTACAGATGTTGGATTCTCTCTGTAAGCACTGCTACTAAGCCCTCAAGCTGCCACATTCTACACTAGTTCCAATTTCTTGGTGGCATTAAAGCATAGATGATATTTAGGTAATCTAATCTAGAAGTGACAGAGATGTAAATTTCTATGGTAAGGTTTGCATGCCAACAAAAAGGTCACAATTTCCTGACCTGGTATGTATGACAAAACATTCCTTCCTGCTGTGTCTATCTAGGAGCAGCTGAGAATGCAGTAAGATGAAATGCCATTCAGCGGAAGGAAACTGATACTATTAAATGTCATTTTTCTGCTTGTTTTCCTAGCCAATAAGCATGATTTCTGCCAATTTGGATTAACTCTCAGACAGAATGCCCTCATCCAAGCTGATTCTAGGAAGCCAGCAGGTAAACTTATCAAATGAAGCACCTGAATCCAATGAACTGGGAATCAGTTATACCATATATGATACTTTAGCAAGCACTTCAGGTGATTTAATGGCATTTATTCAGGGTTTTTGTTTTATTCTTATTAAAAGAAAACTTGCCTCCTTAGGCTTGACCCACATTAGAATTATTTATTTCCATCAGAGGCATATTTTTGCAAATTTTGGGCATGCATGACTGCTGTGGGACTGGCTAAAGCCACGCTCAGTGCCCCAGGTTAGAACAGGAACAGAGCCTGCTGGCACCCATGGGGAGGAGGGGAAGCAGGGAGGAAGAGGTGCAGGTGGGGAACAGAGGCTGCATGGAGGAGTAGCGGGGAAGATAGTGGGGTATAGAGGTGGACAGAAGGAGGAGGTGGGCAGGCAGCAGCTGGGGCTATGGCCCCGACCCCAGGAAGAAGATAGAGCTTGAGCCATAACAGCCACCTGCTCTCCCCATGCCCTCCTACTCAGTTCTAAGATGAGGGGCTCCCCCATGTTAAATGGGGAAAAAAACCTTGTTTTAGACTTCCCTAACAAGTAGCTTTGTTAAAGTTTTAGCTAGCATAGTAAGTAAAATGATAAGATGCCAGCGAGTTAGTATTAAAATTAAAACGCACTGCCATTTTACTTTGTTTATGTTCCTCAGACAGATTTTGGGAATAGAATATTCTGCAGTCATTTCAAAATGGCAAAGTATTGGGTCTATAAGTATGGTAGAAAATTCCATAAAACAAATACCCCTACAACAAAAGTACTAATGAAATATTGAAATATTTGTACTTTCTCTCTGTAATTGATTTACACAGGCACTCAAGAGGGAGTTTTTGCCTAGGTCTAAATATTGATGTTTAAGGACAGAAAAAAAATATATTAAAAGATATTCCTGCCTGTTTAACTCCAGTACATGACACTCCATGAATCTGGGACCAATAAGGCATGGAGTGGAACTTAAGTTAGAATTGTATATTAAAACTACACTCTACCAACATCAACTCCCAGTAAGATCATCATTCAGCTCTGCTCTCTTATGTGTCCCTTCCTGGAATATAAGAGTAATTTTATTGAGTGATAAAGACCTTGGGCTTTAATTCTGCAAGGTCCTGAGTATTTTGGCTCTGATCCACCATAGCACTTATGCCTGGGTAACTATAAGGACATTAGTAGTGCCACTGAATTCAGAAAGATTACTCTAATGCCTAAGTGGTTTTCTGGATCAGGGCCACAATGTTCTGGACCTTTTAGTTCCAAATCTTATCACCTAACAACTTGATGAAATATCTTTGAGTAGATGTACTTCGGGGAACAATGATAGGGCTCACCATATTTTATGCCACGGTGTCTCCCTTTCTGTATTGAAATAAGAGAGCAGGATTCTCACTCTCAGCCAAGAACTACAACAGAGCAGCTTGAAAAGCAGCAGTCTATGGGAACACCTACAGAGCCATGCTCAAGTCATAACACCAGCTATGGAAACAAATGGCATTTTTCTTTTTACAGGACCTGTTAAAGGAAAGGTAAAATAAAAGTAGGCAAAAAATCCCCCCAAAAACCCAAACTCTCCAGAAACTGACAGACCTAACCAGATCAGCAACTGCATGTGAGCATCTCATTGAAAAGGCAAGCAACACAAAGGCATTATCCCACCTGAACAGGGAGACAACTGTCTGCTTCTGACAAGCTGGTGCAGTGGTGAAGAGTTCTGAACTCTGAATATCCTGAAAACAGCGACAGGTATGACAGACACATAATACTGAGGTTCAATTACAGTAATTATAGCATGTAGAGGAAAAATGCATAACTGAGTGACAGAGAGCCATGCTCATATTTAGTGTATTCCACTAATGAAACTGAAAACTCAAATGGTACATGGTATTAATAAACAGATTGTAAAAATACTGCACTGTAGGAAGTTTTACAGGTTCTCTCTCACCAAGGCTTTTCCATGGAAGCAAATTCTTAGGAAAATTCTTTGCTTATAAGCAAAACTTCCTATATGTTGCTATAGAGTCCCTATCTCTTCAAGTCTACCACAAAATATATGCATAATAAATGAAGAATGAAACCTAAAGAACCACTTTATTTCTTTCTGTTAGTATTTCGCTTTTCCTTTCAGATCACTGATTTAATCTATAGGTTTGACAAAAATCATCAGTGATTTTAAAGGTAAGATTTTATACCTTTAATAAAATTTTTAAATATGCTCTCATCAATGATACCTAGGTGCAGGTACATCATCTTCACAGACTGAGAATTAAAAAAAATGTAGGAAATCTTACAGGTACAAAATAATGAAAAGTTTTAACATAATACTTGAAGGGAATTTAGGTTCACTTTTTCAACCCTTTCACATAAGGTAAAGGACATAGCCTTGTGAAGTTCTTGTTTATATATTACGGCCTATGAAGTATTATATTAGGGTCAAACTTTTAACATGATAGCAGCAATAATGGAGTATATCTGATCTCAATGGATTGTCATGATTGAAGACGACTAAAAACAAAAGGAAACGAATTGCATAAATATTACATAATGTTTTGAAGTTCAGATTAATCAAGCAGTGAGTAAAGGTGGCAGCCACATTGTGAATCTTTTTCCTGTCAAAGCATTATAAAATTTGTTCAATGCCTGAACAATGCTATATCATTGTTTTAATCCACATTACTGCTTTAAAAAAGTGCTCAGTTTTAGTTTCCAATGCTTTGGAGTATCCACTGAAAAACTTCCATAGAGTCTTCTAGTGCCGGTTTGGCTGTGATCTCTCTTGTATGTTCGATATAGGAACCAAGTATGATTTTACTGTAAATTAGTTAAAACTATAAGCTTACTTTATTTACATTAAAGTTTTTTTTTCTTCCACACCAATAAAAAGTGTGGGAGGGATTACTACATGCTGTACAATGTAAAAATAGATTTTAAAAAGCCAAAACAACATTTGTGAGTAAAACTGTACACTTTGTTCTGTGCTCAAGTACATTGCACTATTAAGTTAAAATGGATGAGTTCAATCATCATGCCCATTGTTCAGACAGACACAGAAAGTAAATACATACATGTTTAGATACAGTGCCAAATAAAAAGAAAAATACTATGAATTGTTCAAGGAGAGCTTCTTGTCATAGGAAGGAGCATGGTTACTTCTGAAGAAAAGCAGCCATCTTCATGTAGGACAAAGAACTGCAAAAGAACAGTATATGCATAAAATTCAATGAAAACAGTTTGTATAAAAATATTGTAGGGTACAGTAAACTGAATGCTTAATTCTATCCTATCCAAAACAGAGTTACTGCTAGAGTAACTGAAATTGATAATTATGCTCCCTTACCCCAAGAGCGTGTATATGTGTGCGCGTGTGTGTATAAGTATATATACACACACACACACATATGTCACAAAACCCACTACTATTTTTTGACTGTTACACAGAAATGAGTTAAATTAAGAGGTCATGTCTTAGGCTGGGGGTTTATGCAATTTATGGTCTGAGGTTTCTGTTCTAAAGCATTAACTATATTCATGAAACATTCAAGACAGACAATGAGTTGCCATGCAGTGAAATATTAAAGCGTGTATTATAGTTCTTTGAGTAAATGTGGTATCTTTTATTAGACCAACTAAATAGTTGGGGAAATTGTTCTTTGCAAGCTTTCAGGCACAAACACCCTTCTTCAGGCATAGGGAGTGTCTGTTGGTGTTGTCTGTGCTCGCCTGGGTGGAATAGAAGCCAAAATGCAAAATGCAGGTCTGCCCTTAGGCCAACACAGCTACAACCAACAACCCTAAAGAGCGTATTAAACATTTCAAATGTTAATTTTACAATATCAGCCCGTTGTGTGTACCCAACAGATCACATACAGTGGGGAAACAAGACATGTCCTTCACATTTCTCATTCCTGTCTCACATGTAAAAGACACAAACCTCAGAGCCATCCACTTTTCAAACCAATGCTAGCATAACAAAAAAACAAAGAAGTCAGGTGTAACAACAACATACAAAAACTTAAAAATAAATAAAAACAAAAAAAATCTTCGTCAATTGAGCAAAGTGGTTCTGGTAAAAAAATAAATAAAAACATTGAACACAAGGTTAATTTTCCCTTTTATATTTAAACAAAAAATTTAGTTTCAGTCTATGGATAACTTGAAAAGATCACATGCAGGATAAGCAAACAAAACAACTGTAAAAATGGCATGGGTTCCCATCTTTTATATCTCAATATCTAGTAAAATTAACAAAAACTTTGGCAAACTAATTTAATTTAAAAAAGGGAATACGTG
The DNA here is from genome assembly GCF_052110815.1 of Crocodylus siamensis. Taxonomy (NCBI): domain Eukaryota; kingdom Metazoa; phylum Chordata; order Crocodylia; family Crocodylidae; genus Crocodylus; species Crocodylus siamensis. The sequence goes on along the minus strand of NC_143395.1, from coordinate 150,431,243 downwards.
TATTTCCCTTTTTTTTTTGCCAGTTATATCAATATCTACATATTTCTTGAGCTCTCATGATATCACAACTACTTTTTCACGTACATCAAGTAAGCAGGAATATGCAGATAAGATTAGGTACAAATTTTAGGCCAGCCAATTTTTTGCTGTAATAATGGAATATTTCTCATAATTGAAAGTTTGCATATGATTTCAAAATAGTGTTTTTAAAATATATATCCTTACTTTAATACATAAGTGTCCTTATATCAATAAAAAAGAAATCCTTTTGGGCTTCTATTTGCATTATTTATCATAGCACTAATATATTATAATACATTATAAAAGTTGAAGGTTTAATTTCACAGAAGTGAAAAAAATAACTGGTTATCTATTTGGAGTTTAACATCAAACTTATTGTTAGAGCTATATATTTCACTAGCATCTAATATGTACTATTTTCAGTCTACTGTGGTGAGACATATTACACAGATTGTAAATGTGTCATTCCACTGTATATTATGAGCTAATATTTGCCATCTATGTCCGTTTACTTGCCCTGTGAAGCACTTCAAAAAAGCCTGAAGCTCTTCAAATGTTATATCTGTCTAGGACCTGAGCTACCCTGTTTTTTTCAACTACTTTACTGAATTATACGCTGACATCTAGCTGGTCTCAAGGCCTCTTTCTGGCATTGCTATTTTTTAGGATTTTGCCTTCCAACATTTCAGACGTTGTCTTATATCTTTTTGCTCAAGTTTTTTTTAAAGTTATAATACATTTCTTGTTATTTCTTCTGTGTTATACCTCTACCCATATTATTTCTGTTTGCTAGTTTGCCCAATACCTAATGAAAACACACAATTTATCATTTATTTTATGATACTAACTTAACAATATAGGTGGGTGAACTGATGTGCCTCTGGGTTCTATGCCATGACTAGAACACCTGGAAGCAGAACACTGATCCTTGGGCTTACAGTTTGCTACCCTTGCCATTTGACCAAGCTACCCTTTCTAATTAATGAATGTGTTGACCTATGCACTTAACTATAAATTAATGAAGATATTAAATACCATATGAAGTAATGAAAACTACGGGCTAGATGAACATCCCAACGCAGAGTTAATTAGTTACTATTAGTTACCATTAACCACTGATTAATCCTTCACAAAAATGATATTACTCCCTTATGTCAAGGCTCAAACCCATTTTAAACATACTTGATTATACAATCGGCAACATATTATATAAAAATGTTTGTGAAATGTGGAGAATATCTACATATCTGGCTGATTTTTATTTAATCAAAACAGGAATAATATTTGACAAGATTTAACACACTGTACCAGCTCTGTTGCTCACGGTTAGGGATCTACCAAAATTGTGATTTCACAGTTGTGATTTCATTGCAAAATCTGGCACTGCTGAGAGGGCTGCCTGTCACGTGGTCCGACCCCTCTCAATCAGTTAGCAGCAAGAAGGTGGGGCCACATGATAGACAGCCCTTGCAACCATTCAGTGGTGAGGAGCAGGGCCACCACGGCCCCTCAGCTAGAGGCGTGGGGGGGAGGCGGAGGGAGGGGCCACCACAATCAGCCCATGAATATGGTGGCTAGCCCCACAATCTCCCCACAAAATCAGCCAGCCACCCTGCCAAGTGAGGTAGGCTCCTACTCACGGTTCCATTTATCTCTAGTGGTTCACAAATCTTCCTCACTTGCACTATCTATTGCATTATATAAAAACTCATCCAGCTGTGTGACTAGATGACGATCTCTGGGTCTGGCTGTGTGCCATATCAGGCTGTGCTGGAAGCAGCATGCAGGGCTGGTCTGGCAGGGTGCCCAGTGCAGCATCTTCCCGTGCTGGTCCCCTGTGCTCTGTGCAGCACTTGTTGGCCCCACACCAGGGCCTGCACTGTAGGCGATGCGTGGGCTGGACCTTGCAGTGTGGGTGCTGCATACAGACCAGGGAACTGGCATGGCATACACACTGAATATGCCCTGCCAGACTGGCCCTACTCACTAGCTCTTGGGCAAGTCCAGTTTGGGCGCTAGGCTCTCAATGTGCATTGGAGACAGTGCATAGGGCCTGCCTGGCAGAGCAGTGCACGTAGTGCCTGTGCTGTCCAGCCCATGTGCTATAGGCAGTGCAAACCCTGGAGCAGGGTCCTGCCCATGGCACAGTGGGCTGGGATGAGGCACACACTGCATGTTGCATTGCACCAGACCAGTCCTGTGTGCTGGCTGTGGCATGGCTTGATATGGACTAGCCTGGGAAGTAGTGTGCCGGGTTCATCTACAGGTGCCACATACAATGTACAACCCTGTACACTGCATGTGGCATGCAGGATTGGTCTGATACCCATGGGTGGATCACATAGCTCCACAGGCCAGATCCAGCAGGCAGACCACGTGGGACACAATGTATTACATTAAGGTATGGTGAAGATGGCATTTGCTAGAATCACTCCTTTTGAAAATTGCTATAAACTTTTTTTGTTTTCTATCCTTCAGTACCAAGTTCTTGGTAATTTTTCAGCGAAAACTGTCAGCACAGTGGTGAGCTTATATTTTAATTCTTTTAACGTGCCCATCAGCTGTACATACTGATTGGTATATGTTCAGTTTCTTAAATATATTCTTCCTGCCTTAATCAGCAATGATAAAAGTGCCTTGATATAATGGTTCGGTGAGAAGAGACCTATCTGGGGGAATGTTTGTTCACCAGAGCGCCCCAAGGGATGACGAGGCTGAAAGGTTATAAAATACTGTAAAACTGTTTCAGGCTGGACATGAGGAAGAATTTCTTTACTGTCCGAGCCCCCAAGGTCTGGAATAGCCTGCCATCGGAGGTGGTTCAAGCACCTACATTGAACACCTTCAAGAGCAAATTGGATGCTTATCTTGCTGGGATCCTATGACCCCAGCTGACTTCCTGCCGTTTGGGTGGGGGGGTGGACTCGATGATCTTCCGAAGTCTCATCCAGGCCTAATGTTTATGAAATCTAAGAAATCTATGAAATAAAACTCTTTTAGGAAAAAGAAGGACTTTGGTGACAGAAAAGTCAAATGATTTTAACACACATGAATAACTTTGATGGTGTAAATAACCCTTTTTTCTGCATTTAATCCTGGACTAGACCTTGAGACTAAGAAATCTGTCTAGCATGTATCTTACTACCAAAAGCCCCAGTTCAGTTATAGCAAAATTGGGTCAGCTATCATTGCAAGACACAAAAGTATCCATCTGTAGTGTCCATCTGTTCTTGTGCCAGAAGGCATACCAACACATTCAGAAGGGCATAGGCTCTCAGAGGCACCAGCCTACTTTGTCACACACTTCTGAAACAGACTGCCACCTATGAAAGCTTATGCCTTTCTGAATGAGTCAGTCTTTAAGGTGCCACCCTGCCCTGCCTTCTTCCTGACTACGGACTAACTGAGCTCACCACCTCTCCTTGTTCATCTGGACAATGGTATTAGGAGCTTAAATGCTCACGGTTGTTATGGTCTTCTTTTTAGTTACAATGTTCTTATTTTTTCCTAGTCCTTCAAAAATCCAGCTCAAACACTTTGCCTTGAAATTTGGGAATGAAATGAACTATCCTTAGATAATAACAGTGATTCTTAGATAATGCACCATCAAAGACTGATTAAAGGAATTACTTTGAAAAGTTTAATTGTGTGGCCATAATCCTTTTAAAGAATTTTCCTTGTAACATCAGATAATAGACCAGTCGCTGGAAACATTTTGTTGTATGAAGTAAATACTCAATGCATCTAGAATCCACTTACAGGTCCTCATACATCAGCATGGGAACTGGCAACTAGATGCATCAGCAGAAAACTGTGTGGATTTGCTTGAGAAGCAGTGGGTGTATCTACATATGCATATTAATGAAAAGCAATAAACTCCAGAGCAATAACCTTATTGCTCTGGAGTTTTTTGTTCTGGGCGTGCCATTTGCACACGTGCTTGGGACTGTAGCATGTTGAGCTGGGTCAGAGCAGCCCTGGTAGGCAAGAGACCCTGGGGGTCAGCCTGCCAGCCCAGGGCTACTCCCCTCCACTTTAAAGTGTTGTGGAGGGGCTGCCTGGGGCATAAGGGTGCTTCAGTGTGAGGGCAGGCAGCCCCTGCACTGAAGCATCCTTGTGTCTCAGCCAGCTGGTCAGTGTCACATTTATTTTTGCTCTTGTGCATGAAAAAACTCTGCAGCAGAGTAAATTAGTTTACTCCAGCATAATAGGGGCCCATGTGTAGATATATGACATTTATTGCACAGCTAATTAGTCTACTGCTCAGTAAATGTTTCCTGTAGATGCATCCAGGATAACCTACTTCCAACTAGCTTTCAGAAAAGCTTTAAGAGAAGTATAGGTATCTCTTCATCACACTTTTTGTTTGTGTGGACATACCATCAGAAGAACAAGAAAGCTCACAACTTGTCTACTCTTCTGATCCAGCCTGTAAAATCTCGTATTCTTGTAGCTTTGCCTACCATAAGGCTATTGCTATTTTTTTACAGAAACATAAAGAGAAGGGATATAAAGGAAAATATCCAGACATCTAGTCTAACCCCTACAGTGAAGCAGGACTAAAGCCACAAAGAGTTATTCATTTCTAGTGATAGAAATTTCTGAGAAATTCTGGGCAGCACACAGGGCATTTAAAGCCCATAGGGGTGGGAACTTGAGCCTGCTGCCCATCCCCACCGGTTTTGAATTTGCTACTTCCACTGCCCACCTGGGACCAGACTTGGAGAGACTGTACAAGTATTCATTTTTGGGAGTCTCTTGCAAAGGAGACCTTCCAGGAAGACCTTTCTCCCATAAGGGGCATGTTTCCCCCAAGAGAAATAGAACAAACACCTGTATACTTGTAGTTTCCACTAGGACAATCATGATTCTGATTGAAATACAATACTTGTAAGTGGCCTAAGTGTAATCTAGACCATCACTGACAAAGATTTGTCTAACCTTTCTTAAAATCCTCCAGGAGATTCCACAGCCTTCTTTAGTTGCCCATGTCAGTACTTCACTAAAGACTACTTCATTACCTATTCATTCCCTATAGTTTGAGAGTTCTCCCAAATATCTATGCCCTTCTAAGGAGACACTGTAAAGAGCATGATTTCTTCTGCTGTACACGTAATGGTGAAAATAGAAATTATTTAATTATTACTATTATCTTTAATTATTACCAATGGTTTGTTCCTGCTGGTGACACTGTATTTCTTTACAAAAGTTGAGTTGCAAAGCGCCACCACCATTCAAGCGCAAAATTGTTCCCAACTCATAAGTACATACTTTTGCCTAATTAATCTGAGGGATTTTTAAAAAGGGTAAGTCAACAGTGAGTATTTACAGGAGTTAACTCAATAAATGCTAAATCATTCTCTGGTGGCCAGTAAAATATTCTTGCTTAGCTTATCTAAGAAATGACCCTCTTGTAATGGTAATCATTGTACATCTGTGAGGTTTTGAAAGGACACTTATTGCTGCCTCATTTTTATTTCATCAGTGAAAATTCTTTACTGATTGAGTGACCAAAGTAAAATTGCCTCCTAAACAAGAAACTAACAAACCAACCCCCCCCAACAAAGCACCCCCTCAAATTTCATGCCGCACAGCTGATATATCTCTGAGCTCAATGTCAAACAGGCATTCTAAATGTATATAAGATCTATAAATTATCCATTCCACTCTGAAAGATTTAGAATATTTCAGTGTGGTACAGAATCCATTAATATTAACTGATTTTTTGTTGTCTTTTATAAACTAACATTGACATTCTGTTTTATAGCCAGAACTACTCAGAATCCAAGGATTAGCTAAAAAAAAAATCTCTAAATCTCCTCCTGACATAATATGACAGTAGGATTTAAAAATCTCTTTTTCCTCCCTTGAAACCAGTGAGGAAGTCTTTGGTGCCTCCCACCCCACATTCTTCTTCACCAAAATCACAGGGTGTTGTCAAAGATTAAAGTCTTTGATTTCAGATGCCCATGGCAAAAGGTCAGAGACTAACACTACAAACTCTGTAATTGTAATTTATCCCTCTGTATTAACAGTGTTGCATATATACACCCCTGTCTGTGCCTCATTTCAAATAATTCGAGCTCCCTACACAAGAGAAACTAACCTTGAATACGTCAAAAGAGATACCGTAACCTGGTAACGAGATACCAAATTGGCTGACTGTACCGAAGTCGTAAAATTAAATAATGTGCTATGCTCGCCCTCTGGTGACCAAACAGGACCAGTACCACCCAAGTAAAAAAATGACCCCCCCTTTTCCTGAAACTTGAGCAAACAAAGAGAGCACAAGTGCCAACTTGTTAATTATTCATGCCTGGCGTGCAGTAATTGACTACCCTGGCCAAGTATAACTTTGAAAGAACTTCCGCCCAAAGCGGAGAACTCTCCACACATACACCCAGGAGACGCAGTTTGTAAAGTGGCCTCTTACAAACATCTCCCCACCTGCAATCTTTATCTCGGCGTAACCCCGTCCTTGCCGGCTCGATTATCTCCCTCATTATCTTTCTTATCAAGAGCTCTCGGTAATCTGCAGACTGCAACGGCTTTTGTGAATCGCTTGGAATCAACTCTCTTACCCACCCTGTAAATGCTGGGTAACATGATATCTGCATGCTGTAACTGAATAAATCAACTCCTCTGCCTATGCTGCATCACATCAGTAGCGAAGTAAAATAAACTTTTTGTGTAACCAACACGCTTTAAATCATTTGACTCCTGCTTGTCTTAACCCCCATCTGTCCGGTCATAAATCCCTCCTCGCGCCAAGCCGGTCGTGCTGACCCAGGCTTGCAGGTCAAGGGTGCACCGGCATCAACGGCGCAACAGGTGTGAATAGCAAGTTACTGAAAAGCAGCTGATGGGGCAAAGCCCCATTCCAGTTTATCTTGGTATCAATAGTAAGTGTATCTATACATTTAGTTCTACATTTAGTTCTAAACAGACAACAGCTTCATTCTTTTTTTGGACTGGGAGACCAATTCCATATCTTTGTAAGATGGTTTTGTACACCTTTCAGGTGCTGATCCTCAAGTAAACATGCAACAAGCACTGATGTGAAAGAATACCACTAGCAACTTATTCCCCACTCTGTTGTTCATTCTGCTTTTCTCTTCTACTTTTTCTGAGAGACCATTCTGATATTCCCTATTAGTAATAAGTCTAGACTTTAAGACTGCCTATGTTTAAGACTAGACTAATTAAAATTTACCACAATTTCGTCAGATAAGAGGAAGTGTCATAATCTGGAATTTTTACCTTTGTATACAGTGTTTAGAGTTGATTATTTATTAAGAGTTTGAACCTTTGGAAGACTTTCAACTGTGGCTGTGATGCATCTTCCAGGATTACTTAGGGCAAAGATGCCAAAGGTGTGAACTGATAACTACCTGAGAGATCTTGTGGGTCAGTTAACCCATCAGTCATGATTCAAGTTGATGAAAATAATAGGGTAGGATGTGTCCATGATGATCAGTATTTAAATAACTGAAAATTACTATGAAATGTTAAACATACAAATTGCTTCAAATTCAACAAATTATTTTCTATTCCAAAACTGTAAGATTATTAAGCTTTTTCTTTGCTTTGAACAGGGGTGGACAATTATTTTGGCCAGAGTGCCATTTAACAAGTTTTGGTAAGATGTTGAGAGCTTCACACATACATTCTTTCAGCAGATATCATTGTAATAAATTATAGATAAAAAACAAATCATATAGTAAAAATCAAACATCAACTAAAAGATATTTTAATTATATTAAAAATATCTTGATATTTTTAGTAGTGTATACAGAGGCAATTGCATAATAGCACAAAATAAAGTCTTATTCTTACATATTATGTGTCGGTGTGGCAGGCTGAGCATGTGGGTGTCTGGGGTGTGGGGAGTTGTGTGTGAGGGTATGTGGAGGGGTGGGCATGTAGGGTATGTGTGTGTGGGGTGGGGGAATGCACATGTATGTGAGGGACTGCCTGTGCACCAGATCCTGGAAGCCAGTCAGATGTAAGGGGAGGGAAGGGGGACAGATGGCAGTGGTGGCTGACCATGTCTGGCCAGCTGGGCAGCACCTGGGCAGTCCGCAAACGACAGCTGCTGCCCTCACCCCCCAGTCCTGCTCTTGGGAGGTGGAGGGTGGTGGCACTCCATCCCTGCCTGCCCACATGTACCCCCGGGGGTACACATACCCCTGAGTGACAAACCCCTGCTATATAAGATAAAAGCAAGACTAGGGAAATTATACAAAATGGGATACTCTATACTGTCAAAATATTACACATTGGATTGGTGTTCTAGCCTGGCCTTTTTAATAAGATAGCAAATCAGCCACAGACTAAATTCGAGCACTTAAAATGCAAAAGAAATTTCACAAATTTTGTTTTTGGAAAAAGCCAAAGGTATGCCTTGCCGAAAAATGAATGGAGAGAACTTATGTTTGTAGGTCACTAGCCACTTGAATTTTCGATGAATTACTATTTTTGTGCTCTTAGGACTTGGTTGGAATATTAATGATTTGTTAAGGATCCCTAAGCCTTGCAGAGGAATTTATTTAAAGCAAAATAATCCACCAACATATTAAAGTTATCAGTAAGGATCTGCAAATATTTATGAGATCAGAACAGAAGAATCAACTTTACAATGTAAACAAAAATTATAGAATGATTAAATCAAATGATATTTTAAACAATAAAGAACCTTGGAAAATAATATTCCTAACAGAAAACAGGGACAGCAATTTTGGCAACAAAAAGTAACACACTTTTTAACTGTATACAAAGGCATCATATTCTAGAGAAGGGACACAGTAATTCCACCTAAACACTATGCTTTAAAATGTGCCAAAATTCAAGCACATGCTTAACTTTAAACACCCAAGTAGGATTATTCATATGCTAGAATTGAGCATATAGATCTATAGTTTTTCTATGATCTAGGTCCAGGTGAGATTGGTTTTATTTTTTTTTTTTTTGAGTACCATAAATTCTGGGCTTCTTACTACCAGAAATGTGACGAATAAACAGAATCAAGAATGAAGGGATTAATTTATGGAGAAAGACCAAGTGAACTAACCACTATATTTTATCCAAAATATTTTAGTAAAGAAATAAAATTGGTTACAGTAACTAAGAGACACTAATGAGCAAAATATGGAATAACCAAGAAGTAATATGATGAACTAAGAACATAATTTCAGAATGAATATTTGCAACAAATCTTCATAATTTTCATAATTTTACACTGTAAAACAGTCTTTCAAAGCAAACAGTAATTTTCCTAGTTTGGCACACTGATATTGTATTGGTTGTACAATGCAAGGAAACATGTGACAAATACATATAATTTTAAACTGTAAATAAACTGACAATTATATAAAACAAGTAGTACTAATATACTAGTTACTAGAATTAAATTTTCACTTTAGACAAGACCCTATGTTAGTAACATACATTTTTCCAGACCATTAAAATATTTTGCCATTTGAGAAAAAAATGTATAATATACAAATTTCAATATGCGCATTTTGTGTTATACACTAGATCTGAAATGACTTGTTTTTGATACTGCATGATGTACTACAGCTATTTTGCTATGTGCATGTACTTTCCATTTCATATTAATTCAACCTTCTTTTAAAATAAATTACCATCACAACAGTTTTATTTATGGGTTAACATGCTTGGAGGTCTTTAAGCACATGAAAACATATGCATAGCCTGCTCAAAACGCAAAACAGACCAGTGAAAGCAGCAGGAATAGAATTTTTAAATATTTATGTTATATATCACATAGGAACTTAAAAAGAAAGCATGTATTCATTAGCTAGGATCTAACAGGCATACTCACCCTTTAAAATGTAATCTGTTAACAAGCTTGGCACTTTCTCACTGTCCTCTTTCATAGCATGTAGGACTAAAAAATATTTTGGGGCAGAGTGGAGAAAGAGAGAAAAAAAGCAATCATTCACATTATTATTTTTAAATTAAAGAGGTCACAAACAACCACACTGAAAATATTTTTGTAACTACTCAGCTGGATATTAAAACCACATAAGTTAGGAAACGTACAATTAGAACACTGAGACAGAGAATGACAAACACTTGAGCTCTGGTCCTTGCAAATATGTAATACTTAGTACAAGTCAATAGTGAATGCATATGAAGGCTGGAATATAGGTCAACAAGTCCAAATATAACAAGTTTTTAAGAAGTCAAAATAGATTTTTTAGGGATTTTTCCTGTAACAGAGATTTTCTTTTTTATTTATGTGAACTTTCATTTAAACAGTAAAGAAAAGAGAAAAAGTGTCAACATTTCTCATTTCATTTCACAGCTGCCAACCTAGTTTTGGAATTTTTAAATAGCATCTTTACTGGGGAAAAGTTTTAAACTGGATATGCAAATTACAATTCTGTTGATGTTTCATTTTTTTCAGTTTTATTCCCCATTTATTATTATGTTTTATTACACTAAATCTGTCTTCAGCTGTGACTCCTACGAAGTTGCATAAGCTTCCCTAGACTATGTAATATTCTGAGCAAACCCTTCACTGTAAGATATGACAACAGATGATCAGTCTAGCCACCACACTGCTTTTTAGTCAAAGAGCTGTCATGTAGCATTAGCCAATAGTTGACAACAATATCCAATAGTTAGTGTGGGATGAATTAAAAAAATCTGTAAATGGCCACAAAAAAATCCCAAACAAAAACAAAAAAAATCCTTTGGTGAGTTTGACCAACTAGCTAGAATGAATCATCCTAGACTAAACCACCTACTGGCAAAAACCCAAGTTCAATCAAATTGGCTATTGCAGAATTTTAAGAGTGGAGTTTTAGTTTCTCATTAACAGTTTATCAAATTATTAATAAGAAAATTCTACTTTTATATGAAATGCCTGGTTTACACTTTGAAGTAGAAAGCTATAAAGCTTATGCTACATAACAGAAGATAATTCTGTTGCTACTCTTTGAAGCAATGAAATATCAGATTAGGTGTTCTCATTATTATCCATCCTGCCTCACATACCTGCCTGTTTGTTGATATTCAAATGTGGCTAGTGAGAGGAAGCATTTTATAAAATATTCTCAGCACAATGATAGATGAATGTAAGAATCAAAAGTAAAGCATTCTAGTGAGAAGTAGCATTTAATAAGCTTGAAATCCCTTTTGTGAGAATTTGTGAACACTATCGTACATGATAATTAGGAACAGGCTGTTTATGTTGAAATAAGATTTAGTGTTCATAGCTAAAGAATACTATAAAGCTTTAAATAATAACTGAAATAAGGAACAAGTCAGGAAGTTTGTCTTTGAGTCACAGAATCAGGTTTCAAACAGCCTGCAGAAAACAACAATGCTAACTCTTTATACTACATTTGTATAACAATGTTGTTAATAACCATTAAATGATACAAGTCATTTTGAGGAGACCTTTGGACTGGTTTTTGAGGACAGGCACTCCAATGGCTGTCAACAGTCAAGTCCTTTTATATTGCCTCAATTTTGGTCCCTTATGAAAAAACAGGCAGAGAAAAAAAATACTAACCCACTGAAACAGTATTCATCTCACAACTATTAAATAACAGGTGTCTTTTATCAACATTTTAAAATCAGTATGCTAATGGTATGACTCAACTTGTGGTTCACACAAGTAATACCCATAGAGAGACGACATGTTTTGGGGATACAGTACTGCCAACTCTCTTAACATCTGGTATAATTTTAAGGCTCCAGCTTTTGAAGTAAACTCATTACATGAGACTCTTAGCTTCTAGTTTAAAAAGAAAAATCTAGCCTTCAAAGTTTCAGAGAAAAGCTTGGGAAAAAGATCTAAGTAGACTACAAATTTTTGGCTTAAAACCCATGAGATTTTAAATAAATTCCATGTTACTGGGGAATGGATCCTGACTCCTGGTTTAACTGTTTGCTAGCATGGATAAAAAAGGTTCAACAGGAGAGTTTTTGCTTACTTTTGGTTAATGTTTGAAGATCTTCAACAGATGGGGGTCCATTTTTCTTCTCATATGGAATGACAGTTGTTAAGTACTGTTAAATGAAAAAAAACAGTTACTTGTCATTAATTTCTATTATAGCATACATTTCTTGCACTTTTAAATATGTATTTTGCAGAAATATCAGTTATTAAAATTAAAGAATGCAAAAATAAGAAAGTTCCTATATTATATTTTGCAAGAAACTATTTTTAGGTTGTTATTCTAAATTTGTCATAAAAAAAATCTGTTTTTACTTTTATCAAATTAAGGAAAATGCTGAGACTTGAAATTATACCTACAAACTGAAATCCGATATGTGAAGTTCCTCATTAATAAAATCTTCATTTGGATTTTTCCTCCCATAGCTGTGGTAACCCAGCAAGAAATACTATCTCTTTTATTAATGTTAAACTGTTAACTCTTTAGACAACTTTCGAAAAACATTAAGTTTAACATGAAACAGAAACTACAAAATAAAATTAAGAAAAACAGTATTCTCCAACACTACAAATACAAATTGATATTGTTCATATGTATTCTAAAAGATATACGTCATATGAATTATACTAACTATGGTCAAGAGTTCACAAGGTGCAAATACTTAAGTAATTTTGAAACTACTTTTTGCATTGTTTCTTGATACTTCTTGTTGCAGAGATTTTTTTAAATAAAGCAAGACGTTTCTATTAAAATGTTATTTTATAACCTTTAGGCAACTTATTTGGGCTTGAAATTTCAGTCTGGTAATACTTTATCCTGCAAGTAGGTAATAAGCAATTTATACTTGGCCATTTGTAACACAAGGATTATCTCATTGGATCAAGTGCCCCAGGCACTTTGTTCTATTCTGTGTAGATTCCGATACAACATTTTTGGTTAAGCAACAATGCAGAAGTCAGACTTTTTTTCCAAAGACTTTTTCCAAAGACTTTTTGCTACTTGGAAACTCTGGACACACACATACTCTGGAGGGGAGCTGGGGGGGAGCTTTAGAGAGACTCCAAGAGCCACTTTAATTAAAGCACCACAGTATCTCGTGTATTAGAGTCCTCACACTTCAAAACTGCAACAGTGGCAGGCGGCACTTCACCTAAACCTTGTTCGACAAACTTTAGTTAAAGCACCCCTGCTGCCATTCTGAAGTTTGGGGATGCTAATACATGAGACATGGAGGCTGGCTGGAGCACGGTAATTGCCACGCTCCAGCAGACACAATTAACCGAGTTTGCTCCAACACCCTGTAATAACAGTGCATTAGAGCAGCCCCACAGCATGTCTACAGGCACCCTTTGGTTCTAAAGTGCCTTTAAACATTCTGATTCCAATCACTGTTGCACGAAGCACAGCCAGTAGCAAGAACTGGGCACACAAAAGCTTATAAAATTGTGCATTATTATTGTTTTTTATAATTTTTGGACAAAGTCATTTGACAGTGTCATAAGCAGCATCTCTAGTTTATGCATCTCATATAAAAATGATGATATTATTCACATACAAACCAAGAATTCCTATCTGAATAAGATTTCTTTTAGAAGTCTAACTGCATATAAAACCTTTCCAGAATTTAAATGGTTTTCATAGAAATATCCCTATGTACTTCCAGCTGCCTTGAATAGCTTTATCTATCTTTTTTTTTTTTTTTTTTTGCAATTTGTGGTTTCTGTAGACAAGTCCTGCTTCAAGCAGTCTGGATGATACCATTTTTAACAGGAAAATGCTATTATATTTAATAAAAGTCAACCAAATTTGGAAATCCAAATTATTTTTACTCATGCCCAGTACAGAGTGTATAAGCTGGAAGCCACATATACACACAAATCCACATGCAAGTGTAGAAGCTGAAAGTAAATGCAAACTCCTCTGCAGTGCAAATGTAATGCAAAATCCTCTCTGGCTAGAAAGGGTTTGTGAATACAAACATCAAAACTTAAAACATGAAATACTTTTAAATTTCTCCGCTTGATGTCTTATACAATTCCAGATGCTTGGCTAGTCTACCCAACCATCAGATAAAGACAGAACAAAAACTTTTATTGATGTCATGCCCTCACATAATGGTTTAGTTATCTCTCAGCCTAATATTTTGAAGGCAGTATCAAGAAAAAAAAATAGACATCACTCAAAAACAAATAACTAACTTTAGAATAGCAATAATCTGAACATAGAATTTCGACTGGAAAATCTTGGGTAATGAAAAAGATGCTGAAATTTTACAGCCAAGGCGTCTCAACAGACTCAGAAGTGAAAGATAACAAAATCAAACAGTTAAAAAAAACACGTTTCTCTTCAATTTTCTTTCAGCCCAAATGCTTGGGACCTCATTAAGAAGTTAATCATTTTAGTGTGGATGATATCTATATTCAAGTACTGCTTTGGAATACCATTTTGTCAAAATTGCAAGTATAAACCTATTTTACTTTGTAAGATAAAATGAAGCCCAAAAGACTCCTATGCAAGTCTCTCTAAATGGGTTTTGCCTCTTTCTGCCCATTTCAAACCTAATGAACCTAAAGTTCTAGTACAAAATTTAACATCTAAGATTCTAGGTGTTCCTTTCTTGTAGCAAGATTCCCTTTTCTGACTAATTTGCCAACTTATTTCTGATGTAATAGATTTGGTAGGCCCTTAATCTTTAAAAAGTTTCACTGGCTTAACTCCCTAAAACATCTATGCAAGTCTCTCAAATCCTCTGGACACCCAGGCAACATTTTTTTTCTTTTGGATGAATTCCTTCAGATTCTAAACAAGGTTTATTACCTCCTCCTCTGTCAAACAGATCCTACCTATTCCGGTTAGTGGGGAAGGAGAGTGGGCCGGAGAGAGAAAGAAAAGCAGGAGGAGGAGGGGAAATAAGCTAACTGGTTACATGCTGTTTGAAGGCTCTCAGTTGTAGAATATGTTTTGGGGTTGTGTGTTGTGACTGTGGCTGAGACCTTCCAGCTCAGCATGTGTTGTGGGCTTCTACCTTTGATTGCTACTGATAGATGTTTAAGTGGCCTACCTTTTTTTGGAGGCATGACTGACCCAAGTTATAAGCTTGCCACCTGTACCACAGAGCAGCAAACAGGGAGCTTGTGAAATGTTTGTGAAAAGGAACTTGGGGGCTTTTCAACCTTTTTTCTTTCTGGCTATGAACTACAAAGAAAAGAGGATGATGCCTACTGACACCTATTGATGACCCAAGGAAGATTAGAAACAATGAGGATAAATGCACATATGACTTCAGGATATATATAATATCCCTGACTGGGCAAATGAAAGAAGGTACTTTTGCAGGAAACGTTTCCTGACAGAAATCATGGAAGAAAACCAAGGGACAGAGATGCAGCTGGAGTTCAGGCAGACAGAAATGTAAAGAAAGGGCAGACATATAGGAATTAAGGAAACTAATTAACTAACTGAAAACCTAACTGAATGTTGAGGATGCTTCATACTTCTTATGTCAAAGATACAAAAGCTATCCAGAATCTGCATCCCAAGTAATGGGATGGGGGGGAGGTGGGGAGATGAAAGAAGGAAGGCTCCAGAACTAACTAGATACATAATCATGTCAAAAAGAATACTGGTTATAAGAAGAGGGCCTGTAAGGAATGGGAAAAAAGGATTTGGTCAGCAAAGCTCCATCTTGAAACTTACAACTGCCATAAGTCAAGCCAAAACATATAGGAAATTAAAGTAAATAGTAAAATGCAGAAGTTGGGCCACTATGCAGGGAGGATGTTGAGGTGGGGAGATAAGATTAAAGAAATGACCTCCAAACTCTCTAGGCAGGCTGCGCTGCCCCACTGTCCGCTCTGAGGTGCGCAGGCAGTTGCCACCAGCATGGAACTGATGCTGGGGCTGGGGATCCAGCTGTTTGCAGCCTGTCTGCTCCTTGCTGCAGCTGCCCAGAGCCCCGGCTGGCTACAAACAGCTGCGCCGGGCTCCGGAGCCGTCACCAGCTCTGTGCTGGGAGTGGGGGAGAGACCAGAACTGCGATGCCTCAGGCCCCTCCCCCACTGCCTGCTCTGAGGCATGCCTGCATGCACTGGTACAGAGCTGATGCCGGGGCTCCAGAGCCCGGCACAGCTGTTTGCAGCCTCCTGGCTGTGGCTGGCCCTGGCTCTGGATAGTTGCTGCCAACTGGGTAGCTGCTGACATCCACAAAGCCTGGGCTGGGGGGCAAGGGACAGCAGGGCTGGGGGGCAAGAGGCAGCAGGGCTGGGGGGCAGGGGGCACAAGCAGGGCATCCAGCCATGTACCTCCGGCCCTCATTTTGTTTTTCTGGCATGCCAGCACTCTGGCACCTTCCAAGGTAGGCATTGTGGTGTTTTTCAGCACTCCTGCCAAAAAAATTGCCTACCCCTGCTCTACCTTGAGTTGAGTAAGTGAGGATGAAAATCCAAGGTTAAATATGGTATGTTCAGTTTCAGAGTGGAAGAGAACCACAGTCTAATAGGACTGGTGACTGCCTTCCCTAGCACCTGTGCATAAATCAGTTTTCACTAAGCTAGCAAAAAAGTTATGAAAAATATCTTTTGTCCTCCAAGCACTTGCACAGTACCGCTAATACACTAAATGGAAGAAAAGGAACGTGCTAGTTCCTTCTCAAAGGAGAAGAAATTCATGTACTGATAAAATAAGCTGTAGCTGACAAAAGCTCATGACTCTGAATAAGTCAGTATATAAGGTGTCACCCTGTCCTGCCTTCCGCCTAACTTCAGACTAACATTGCTAACTACCTCTCTCTACTAATAGCAAGACCAATATGGATAGTTTTCCTATAGAAAAGGCAGAATTATCAACATTTTCTTTTCACCAAATTACTTGCAAGGTCTCAGGTAAACAAGGTCTGCTTTCAACCCAGACCTCCTTTTCTATAAATGCATTTTTAACTTTTGCAAATATAAGTTGAGGTAGCACATGAAAACTAACTGCTGTCTACACCCTTCATTCTACTGTACCAAAACTTGCCTTCTCCAGAGTCTAGGACTCCCTAGAATTTCCAAATCATGCTATTTCCAACTGGAGTTTAGGTGTCCCTTTCTCTCTGAGGTCAGAATAAAAAGAAAGAAAGAGAGCTCCATAAATCAACCCCTGACACTTCCAGCAGTCCTTATGGAATAAACACTAAATTGCTTGTTCTTGAGAGAACAGCTAGAATTAGATCAACCCTTAGTTTTACTACATTTAAAAAAATCTTGCTGTTTATCAACACCATAAATCAGGGCTGTCCAACTTCTAAAAAGCTGGATGCTGCACTAGTGGGGTCATGCCCCCTTGTAGCACTGGGTGCCTCTGCACCCTGCCAACACACCATTTTCTCATTTCTGCTGCACTATGTGCCAGGGCTGTCTACCTCACCCTCAGCTCCCCAGCTATGGGCACTAGAGGCGCATGAAACGGCCGTATTCGATTCAGATTTGGCCCGAATTGGGGACAGTGATTTGATTCATAGATTCAGATCACTGTCCTGATTTGATTTGGCAGAAACCAAATTGGAAGATTCAATACTGATTTGGAGAATCAGCAATTACGCAGCTTTAAATGTGTTTTCTACATACCTCGAGGTACCAGGAGTGGCTCATGAATGCTGAGATGGTGGGGCAGATGGAGCATGCCAGAGGAGCTTGGGGTGGCCCCCCATGTGCTCGGCAGTGAACTGCCCCCCTCCCTCCCCACACACACTTTCCCCTATACCCAGGAGGCACCAGTCACTGAGCTGGGGGATGGGTCCCCTGCGCATTCCCCAGTAGATCTGGAAGTGGGCCGAAAGTGCTTCTGGTCCACTTCTGTGCACACTGGGGATCTCCTTGCACTCCCATGGGACACTCCATCCACCCCAGCATCTCAGCAGTCACGAGCTGCCTGGTACCTTGAGTTGCGAAGAAAAAACATTTAAAGCTGTATCTATGTCCGAATTATTGAATCTCTTTGAATCTCTCCGAATTGATTTGGTGGGTTCTGATTCGATTCAGAGAGATTAACGGGTTTCTTGATTCAATTCTTATTCGGAGATTCGGCTGCCTAATCAGGCCAAATCAAATCAGCAACTGAAGCTTTGCACAGCCCTAATGGGCACCTCTGCTGCACTGAACCTCTCAAGTGCCCCAGGCCTTGGGCTTCCCCAGCATTGCAGGCTGCACTACACTGCATTACCCCAACTCCTGGGGTTTGGCAGAGGAAGCCAGAGGGAGACACATGTGGCTGTAGAAGCAGCTAAAGCAATGGGGAGAGAATGGTGGTTGGGCAGGAGTCTAGGGGGCTATAGTTTAACCCTTTGCAAGCCACATGCAGCCTGCCAATTGAACAACGCTGGCACAAGTAACTAAAATATATATTACAGTCTTAACGTTCATAATGTGAGCATTTATGGCCTACATTAAAAATAAGGTAATGAAATATTATAGTGAGAGATAAGATAGAAACCTCCCTGGTGAAGTACATTTAAAAACTGACAGCTACTTATTGTAACAGGCAGAGTCTCCTTTGAGATATATTCAAATAATTAATTAATTAACATACAAGTTTACTTTTGAATAAAGTATTTTATCCAATATATTTATATTCCATATAAGTGGCTACTTCTAACATAACACAATTATCAAGGAGGAATTACATATGAATTTTCACAGGTATAATTTTTCTCTTCAGAAGAATGGATTCTGACCACTAAGGAGGAAGGAAACCCCATTCTCATAGTATTTTAGATGTCATCTCGCCTTTCTAAAGTTTAAGACTGAAGTGTGTTAATTACTTTTCCATATACATGCAATTCATTTAAAGCATGCATTACTTTTTTTTAAATCTGAGGATGTGAAAATACAGGTCTCCAAGGCATCATATTTCAATGCCCTTTGAAACTTTGATTGGTCTTTGCCTACTGAGGAGAGAGGGACATAATAGGCTGATTGCAGCCCTGAAGACAAGGAGAATTGAGGCAGGCATACTTATTTTTCAAAACACTGATTATAGGTCCAAACATGCTAGTATTACCATCTTTCTTCATTTTAATTTTTATAGAAACCAGCAGACAAAGAAAGAGGAAATAGGCATAACCCAGCACCTGTTTCTCTCCACCTGAGTTTCCAAACGTGTGGCGGAAGCCATTCTGAATGACATTTGATATCCCTTCCATGCTGAAGCGCTAAAAAAGTAGCAAAAAAATGGCAGAAAAAAAGGAGACAGAGAAAGTTCAAAGACTATTAGTGAGGTTTTACCAAGTCAACATAAGAAAGAACAGACAGAGACAAGCTGTTAGAATATATTTAGCACCGCTGCATGCTGTTCATATGCAGAAGAAAATTTTAAGAAAAGTTTAATATTAATTAACATTGTGATTCTAAGTATTATAAGACCTGATTGCATATTTTCATGATATATTGAATCAGAAGCAAAATCTTCATGACAGACTTAATGTTTACACATAAATGCATTTCATTATTCAGTCTATACAAACTTTGTTTTTAACTAAGAACCAAATTTTCAGATGTTTTTAAGAATAACTTAAATAACGTAAATACGCTGAATACAATTCTCCAGAGTTCAATTTCAGAGTATACCTATTTTTATGAAATTGAACCCTATTGCATTTAGAAGGATTCTTCTAACATTTAATTTTCTTAAAGCCTAATGATATATTACAAATTTATTTTTTGGATTAACACACACCAATTGACATTCATTCTACATGAAGCCTGCTATGTGTTTGTGCTTCCTCTGCCACAGTGAAACAGCAACAAACTGTATCCCTGGAATGATGCTGATATTGTAAAGTGCACACAATTAGTTAACAAAATACACATATTAATTTCAAGCTCCATCAGAAGTATGTGGACACAAAAAAAAATCAAGTTTACTCTACCAAATTTGTCTTTTGCAGTATTTGCATTCCATTCTTATTGAGTGAAGGAAAGAATAATAGATCCACACTTCTGACATTCACCCTGAGATGTGAGATTCAGAAGCTAACAAACTAAAAAAATTAAAAACCTCAGGCTATCCACAGAGACCTGTGAGCACACATCTACACACACCCACATAAAATGCTATATTAATGCAATATTCAGTGTAATTTTAAACACAATGAAACACAGAGGAAAGATATAAGGTCTGAAACCATCTTAATTCACCTTCCT
The DNA here is from genome assembly GCF_052110815.1 of Crocodylus siamensis. NCBI lineage: Eukaryota > Metazoa > Chordata > Crocodylia > Crocodylidae > Crocodylus > Crocodylus siamensis. The sequence continues at coordinate 150,411,112 of NC_143395.1, read as the reverse complement.
AGAATATATGCAGATGTTAAGTGCTTTAAATAATAAGTCTTAAAAAACCTTAACCGAATCCTCCTAAGTATCTTTGTGAAATAGGTAAAAAAAAAAAAGAACTTCCTCATTTTACAGATGGAAATAAAACCCAAGACAGAAGAAAGTAATTTATGTGAAGCTGGTCAGAAAGTTATGGGTAGAGCAGCAATTACAATACTTGATTATTACTTATTTTTTAAAAATATTTGGTTTAAAATATATTTATCTGTTATTTATACTTGCTCCAGTAAAAAGTACATTATATTTTCAAATTTTGTATTAACTAAAGCAGTGTTGATGTAAATTTAAAATGCAAAAAGCACAAGGGAACCTTTTTTTTAAAAAAAACAAAAAAACAACCCACCACTTTATGATATCCTATGTTTGAGCACTAGTAGAGTATATTTTATAAAAGGTTTTTAAATCAGCTAATCTCCCATTTGTTAAAAGCAAGCTATACTAATTCTCTTTTTCCAAGGAATTTATTCCCCTGCAACATTAGCCTTTTTTTAAAATTAGATTTCTGCTAAACATACTGGTAGAAACAAGACTGAAATTGAATTGCGTTTAGTACAGTGTTTCCAATTTTTACCTTGTCACCAATTTACTTTTTTTTATTGATTAAATGATAGTGATTTAGACAACCACCATGGCTAAACTCAGTACAATGGCCATTGTGGATCCATTTATAGCAAATTATTACTATAATGGACACTACCTAGCTCTTAGAAAGACATTTTCAGCAATGATCTTAAAGTACTATCTGAAAGGTCAGTATCAGTCTCTTCATTATAATCATGGAGAAGCAGAGAAAAAACAACTTGCCCAAAGTCACCCTGGAACCAGGGGCATAGAATTGTATCACGACAATTTTAACTTAAAGTAAATTTACACATTCAGATTATGGAGAATACAAGGTTTCATGAACTCCCTCAATTCTTTACATTTGTAAGACAATCTCAATTTAAACATAAACTGTTTTTTCTAGGACTGAAACAAGAACTCCCAGAAAGGTTTTAATGCTCCATTTATTCTGCAGAATTTTTACTGAATTCTAATCAAGGCACTTATAGTTAAGACTTCCTAAAAACATAGGCCAACCTCTCAGTATGCATTATGCCCAGACAACTGTATGCTTAGTCTCAATACCACAAGTACTGCAAGTGTATACACAAAAGATTTTGGAGGTTATGGAGAGAAAGCTACTTTATTAAACTACTGGATTTTAATGAAATTCAAATAGATTGCCAAAACGAGAGCTTTCCAAACTTTTACATATTCAAAGAATCTTCAAAGAACTGAGCAAGGACTGACTTAAATCCTCTGCAAGCAACTACCTTCTCCCACTGGAATATCGCCTAATATGGAATGATTTGAGAGCAGGCGCAGTTAAGAGTAAATCAGGTTTCAATATGCCTTGTTACAATGTATGAACTACAAGTACTTTCATCAAAACACTGCCAAATCTTTGAAGATCTCAGATCACAGCTGTCCAAATGGTGGCCTGGAAGCTGCATGTGACTTGTGAGGAGTTAAATTACAGCCCCAGCTGTTGCCCCCACCATTGCTCAGGCTTCCTGCAGCACCAAAGCAGCAAATGGGGGGCTCCATGCTCCCCCTCCCTCTGTCTTCCCTTTCCTGCCCTGACTCCAGGGGGCAGGGCAGTGCAGTACAACACAAGCATAAAGTGGCTGAACAAGCTGGTGTAGCAGGGGAGCTCATGGTTGGAGAGATAAAAGCAAGTCCAGGAACTGCCTCCAAAGTCCATGGGCCCTGCTGACACAGCCCAAGCCATGGGGCCCCTGGCCACTTAGAAGTTAGGACAGCCCTGACCTTAGATAACGCAGATCATGTTTAATCCCACCTTTTATGCATGTTTCATCAGAAAAAGAGACGTAGTTAGCTATGTTAGATTAAAGTCAGGCAGAAGTAGATTTGCATCTTATAGATTAATTAAATCAGACATGCATAAGTTTTCATGAAGCAAGCTTACAAAGTATCACTGATTTGGTTCATCTATAAGGGGCAAATCTACCCTGCCTTCTGATACAGCCCAGCTAATGTTAGCAACTCTGAAAAATCAAGCGCAGTGCTAAAACAAATCTTCCTTCATTCTTTCAAAGATAGCATCCTCCTTCCTCTTGCGGGAGGCAAGCAAATATTGCCTGAGTGACATGTTATGGATACCCCCTAGCTGGAAGGTCATTTGGGAGATAGCGAACGGTGGGTAGAGGGCAAGATGACTTACAGATAACATCACAAGAGCATTCTAAAATGCAGAGAATAAGAGTTCCTTCAAAATGTAATACACGTTTTTGAAAATGTGACTGAACATCCAATGCCTCAACTTCAGAAGTAAAAATTTAGAGGCAAAGAATCACTGAGAGATAACCTTTTTGAAACTAATGGATAGCTGTGTCAGAGGGAATGCAACAAATGGCTGCTGGTATAGCAGAGGCAAGAATCAGCCATTTTGAACACTGAGGTACTAACTGATTAGAAATTCCAATTAGAAAGGGCTTCTTATTCTTAAAATAATAACTAAAAAATACTGAAAAGTGGCAAGTAACCATCTGCTTAACAGACAAAGTATATCTTCTCTAGTCAAACAAAATGTATTAGAACAAAGAAAAACCTCATACAGTAAAAGCTCTGTTATCCGGCACCTTACAAGCTGGCATGCTCTATTAACCGGCATGCCGGCTTGTAAGGTTAAGTGAAACCGGAAGTGCCCACAATGGCACTTCCAGTTTCCCCGAGCCTCCACAGCCCGAGGGAAAGCAGCCTGTGGCACAGGGCATAGCCGGCTGCACAGGGCCTGCCTCCCTGTCTTGCGGGGCTGCAGGAGGGTCAGCGATGCTGTGGGAGGGGTGGCGATGCCCCAGATGCAGTGGGAGAAGCAACAACCCGAACAGGCAAGGACGCCTGCTTAGGCTGCTCAATTAACCAGCATATTTTGTTATCCAGCATCCCTCATTCCCAGGCGACGCTGGATAACAGAGCTTTTACTGTACTAATATTACAGGTTATCACAGAGTGAAATGTGCTCTGCAACTGCATATCCAGACATATCCACGAAAATAATCATCTGAGAATGAGGCGCCATATTTTTCTAGAATACACTCAAGTCACCTGCATTAACTCTCTAGAGACTTTCAAATTATTTTGCTTGCTGCTCAGTTGTTGTATCTCATCCCCAAAGATGAACCCCACAAGACTAGATTTATGTATTTAACTTGTGCTTAGGGAACACCATTTACATTCTAGAGACATGCCTATGCTAATTACACTTGAGCATTTTCTGATCACCGAAAGATTAACAGATCCCTCGAAGGAAAAGGACTCATTTATCCAACAGTAAAAGAACTCACAAGTGCATAGCTTTGTGTTAGGTCAGTATGAGCCAACATTTTTGGCAGGTACTACAAATTAGCCTCACCCTCCCTAAGTGCTACTTTGACCCCTTTATTGATCCGCTGCTTTGGCTTCTGCTCCCTGCCCAGTCTGCCTCTGTATGCTGCCTGTCACCTCCTCAATCTGCTGTGTGCCACACAAGGGCTGCCCATACCACTTGTGATACCCATGCTGCTGGTTGGCCACCCTTGTCAGTGCACCAGTATAAGCAGAGATGACCATAGCAGGGTGCCGGGCCCAGGGCAAATCAGCCTGTGCAGGACCTGGATGCGGTGGCAGGGGGTGGAGAGGTGGTGAGCAGTGGGACGCAAACCTGGCCTGGCTGCATGGAGCCCCCCAAAGCACAGGGCCCAGAGAAGTCACCCCAATTTGCCCCACCAAGGGATGGCCCCGAGTGTCAGATGCCCTGTTCTTTACAGCTTTAATGAACAGTAGATGAAAACTGGGCTGTTTTGAAACTATGTATCACCCCAGCAGTTAAAGGGGTTTGCTATCTATCTGTACAAAATATAAAGTTAGATAGCAAACAAAATATTACGGCAGTTGAGGGCCTGATATAAATTTCATGTATTAGGTTTATATCTTACTTCCTGTACCTCCCTCTTTCTTTTACTTTTTAATCATCACTTCCTTTTTTGTTTCTATTCTGACTGCCATATAAAATCAGTATTTGGCAACCACCACTACACAGCAGCATCAGAATGAAAATGCTAATGAAAGCTGCCTCAATGTGATGCTAATTGTGGTAACAATTTAGTATTGACTTTTTAATGGCTTTCAGAGTATTCACAGAGAATGTTGTCTTTTCATCTAGGGTAAAAGATGCCTGAGGAAACTTTGATTTTTAAATATATAAATTATATACAGATTTTAAATATTAATCAAAGTTTTTATGGAGGCAGGTTGGTGCTTTATTTTATTTTTAATGTGGACTGAACAGTTGCCCTTCACAGGCAATTATCAATGTATTAAATTTATACATCTCCTAATCATCAATTAAATACCCACTGTTCACTGTATTTTCTTATCTGGTATGCTCAGATATGCTATGCAGACAGTGAGATTGGCAAAAATAAAGAAATACTGCTAGTTAGGATTATCAAAAAGTAAAGGAAATATCAAAAGGGATATGCTAAGAAAATCTATCAAACAACTGTTTCCCCAGCATAGCATGATTCTACTTGTTTCGAGTCAAAAAACAAATATGGTATTTAGACAATCATGTAAACTATCTAAGCATATCTTTAAGTGTCAGCTTTGCTTATCAACTTTTAGTTGTAGAAATCCTTTTTATTTCAAAATTAATATTTCTTTTTAAATTCAATTTTTGTTGCTTTGTACTGACAACTACTGCAAAGTATTCTACATACCCCTTTTCTGCTTGGTCATTAACAACCATTACAGTATACAACTGACAAGTACAGGGAAAAACATACTTCTGTTATTATCAGATCAAAGAGTTTGGTAATATCATACTGTGAAATCTGTATTCACTGTTTCGAATACCGAAAATGGCTATTAGATAACCTTCTCTAATTTCCTCCCAATATGTTTTTCCCCTTTTATTTTCTAATACTCTACCTAATCTAACTTAAAAAGACCTAAGTGGATTTTATTATAGGGACAAATTTGTCTTTGTAAATTTGTACCATTTACTTTCAGACTGATTTTACTCCCATTCAGGATCCTAGGAATTTTACTGGGATAAGCACAGAATCTATATTTCTTGATTTCTGGACATGGACTCCATTCATCAATTAACCATAATCTGAACAGGCATAGATTTCACAGACATTAGGGCTGGAAAGGACCTTGGAAGATCATTGAGTCTAGCCCCCTGCCTGAAGGCAGGAAGTCAGCTGGGGTCATAGGATCCCAGCAAGATAAGCATCCATTTTTTTCTTGAAGGTGTTCAATGTAGGTGCTTGAACCACTTCCACTGGCAGGCTATTCCAGACCTTGGGGGCTCGGACAGTAAAGAAATTCTTCCTTATGTCCAGCCTGAAACGGTTTTGCAGTAGTTTATAACCGTTCGACTTTGTCATCCTTTGGGGCGGTCTGGTGAACAAACGTTCCCCCAGATCCTGGTGGTCACCCCTAATAAACTTATAGGTGGCCATCAGATCACCCCTGAGCCTGCGCTTTTCCAGGCTAAAGAGCACCATAGCTCTCAGCCTGGCATCGTAAGGTCGGTGTTCCTGACCTCTGATCATGAGTGTGGCTCTTCTCTGGACTCTCTTGAGCTTCTCCACATCCTTTTTGAATTGTGGGGCCCAAAACTGGATGCAGTACTCCAGCTGTGGCCTCGCCAAGGCCGAGTACAAGGGGAGAATGACGTCCCAGGATTTGCTTGAGAAGCATCTGTGGATGCAAGCCAATGTTTTGGTCACTTTACTAGCCGCAGCATCACATTGCAGGCTCATGTTCATCTTGTGATCAATGATGACCCCCAAGTCTCTTTCTTCCATAGTGCTAGCCAGCATAGCACTGCCGAGCCTATAAGGATGCTGCAGGTTTTTCCTCCCAAAGTGGAAAACCTTGTATTTTTCAGTGTTAAACACCATCAGGTTCTGACATCAATCTCTTCTCCTTTGTCCAGGTGATAGGTCACCTGGTCATAGAAGAAAACAGATTGGTCAAGCAAGACCTACCCGCAACAAACCCATGCTGGCTGTCCCTCAGGATGTTGGCGTCGGCCAGTCCATTAAGGATGGCCTCTTTAATAAACTTTTCTAAGACCTTCCCTGGGAAAGAGGTTGGGCTGATGGGCCTATAGTTTGCCGGATCCACTTTCCTCCCTTTCTTGAAGATAGGCACCACACTGGCCTTCTTCCAGCACTATACCAGAGCACCAGGAGTTCTCAAAGATCTGTGCCAGAGGCTGGGCATATTGTACTTCCTTTCCTGCATGGCTAACAATGATGCAGTATGTACAATCAAAATTTATAGACCCTTGGCTTTAGTAAAATAAAGCAGAAAAAGAGGTATGAATAATGACCACTTCTGAGAAGTGCATTCTTGATTCCAACTCTGAGTGTGAAAAACAAAAGTTTCTGTTCAGAGGCTAGGAAAAGTTAAAATTTGGCAGGCAGGAATTACAAAAGGAAATGTGTCATGACAGGAAGACCCTGGCCTTCCCTATGTTTGAAATATGGGGAAAATTTGCACCATGCACTTGATATAAGTGGTAGAGCTATTACTTCCTCACTGGATGAATGTATGACATTAAGCACATAAAGAAGTGCAGTTTTGCATGCATCACTTTGCAAGTAGATAAAAAGTTATTCTTACTGTTCCAGGCATATGCCCTTTTTCTTGTTTGCCATTTTGAGGGCTACCATTTTTCAGCTTCTTTTTCTTCTTCACTGATTCCTTGTGCTCTCGCTGTTTGTTTTGTACTTCAATGAGAACAGAAATAAAACTATTTTTCACTTCTTTCTCAAACTCTAGCTCATCTCGTAGAGCCAACTGCTGTACGAGCTCCTCAGAATAATCCTTAATGGCAGTCTCAATTTCTTCGAGCAGTTCATTTAATTCAGCAACAGACAGTCGTTTTACTCCTATTGAAAAAGAATTAAAATAGGAAATGAAAAGTCATAATACCTAAAAAGTCATCTGTCAAACTATAGGCACATGAAAATAACTAATAAAAGGATTTGTAAGTCATTGTAGGTAGTTGCACTTTCAAATCCAAAACCCCCTTCATTTTTAAACTACAAAAAAGAAAATCCATTGTGCTATTGGGAATATCAAAGTACACCATGATTTTTTTTACGTCCTTGGAATACAGAACTGAAGAAATAGCCACAACTTTTGATACCTACAACATTTATAAAGAGTAAAAAATAATCTGCAAATTCTAGGGAGACAGCTGTCTCTAAGAAAAGCACAGTTAGGCCTCTGCCCAAGAGTATCTCTCTCAATACTGACAATTGTGTTAACTATGAGCTTGTGCCTAAGATTTGCAAGGGAAGAAGGGGAAAATCATTAAAAAGATTATGGTAGAACAACCTTAGTCATTTCTGGAGTCCTCAGATTGCAGGCCTGTTATGATGAAGAAACTATACAAGTTCTACTGGTTGATAAAATTCTCCCTAATTACTGGTATTGAGAACATGTCTGTGCAGATTATTTTAAGACTGGGAAAAGTGTTTGTTACCAGTGAACAAGGTTTTGTTAGGTTTGCAGATGTCAAAAGTAGATGGTGTCATTTAACTGTTTGCTTCCTGAAGGCAAGTTTTAGAAAGTAGTTTTGGTCAATTACCCATCTACTTTGAAGGACTTTCTCTAAAGGGGAGTACAAATTTCCTTTACAATTCCCTCCAATGTGATTCCCTGGTCATGTAGTAGTTAGTAAAAAAACAGGATGTGGTATATTAAATAAGACTACTACACACACCAACATTCAGCTTTTCTGTTTTGTCTATTGTGGCAGAATGTATGACCATGTATTTTTTAAATGAGGGACTGAATAAAGACTAGCTAACTGACACATTCAAATGAGACAAAAAAAAAGAAGCCAGAGAAAGCATACATGAGAAAGTGATTCACAACATAACAGCTTTTATCTAAGAAGTTTGATATTAGATTCTGAGTGGCCTAGATTGTCAGTGTGGCAAAAAAGAATTAACAGAAGTGTTCAAACTAGAGCTTGTGTGGACTTTATAAGCAAGGATGGCGATGAAAGGATGTTTTTATGGGCTGCTTTCAGCCCCTGAATTTACTTACCTTAAGATCCCTCAACTTCATTGAACTGGGCTTTCTTAGCTACCTACATGTACCACAAAGCCCATCTTTTAAACTGGCATTTGGGGGCTGGGTAGGCTAAAAAGCTAGTGAAATAAAGAGGAGAGGTTACTTTAAGCTTGGTGCACCCCTGTGTGAGTGCAGCTCATGCCCAGAGGCAATGCATTAAGTTTGACCCAGCTTGCCCAAGGTCTGTACAACTCATGCACTTCATTTTGGCTTTTTGGTGTTTTTATCAAATAGCTGATTCAATTCAATTATATAATAGCTGTATTTAACAGCTGATTCAATCAACTATTAGATAAAAGTGCAAAAAAGCTCCACTGAAGTACATGATCTACACAGATGTTGGAAGAGCTGGGTTACACTAAAGCAATGCCTCTTCCTGGCATATGCTGTGCTCACACAGGGGCACACCAAACTTAAAAAGTAAAGCGTTGTTTGTTTTTTTCACTTTTGTAAACAGCCCACATGCACATTTTTAAACTAGCCTTTTAGCCTACCCATCTAGACTGAATTAGCTATTAGATAGAAGTGCCAAAAAGCCTTGCTGAAGCACATGGTCTATACAGACACTGGGGAGCTGGGTTGAACTAATGCCCTTCCTCTTCTGGAAATCACTGTTTTGTTTTTTCCCCACATCTGTTAGCAGCCATGTCCTTAATGAAATGGGTATCATTGTATAAAATGAGGGCCAGTTAATACTATAGATTGTGTTATAAAGTTATTTTAAAGTAGACAGAGTATTAAGAACTACGGATAGATACTGAAAAATGCAATTAGGCTTATAAGGAGAATGTAATAACTCCCACAAGTAGAAGAAAGTAGAGTGAAAATGTGACTTAATTTCTTAAGTCACCAAAGTAGACAATTTTATTGGAACTAGAATTTCTTTATTCCTTTGCTAACAGGGAAGCATCAGCAACAGAGTAGGTATATTTTCCACACTGGCAAGGAACCAGAGGGTAACATTCAAGTCCTCAGAGTAGATTAAGCCTAAAACTAGTTTGGAAAGCTTGCAGCAACATAGATAGCCTAAAGCTATTCAAAGCTTTAAACCTATTTAAATTTCCCATTTAAAGCTGTTTAGAATATTTTAATCATTCTAAATATTTGGCATGTGGCCTGCAGCCCCTTGCAGCACAGGTTCTTGTTTATGATGTGGTCTTTTAGTGCCTGAAAAATTGTTGCTTCAGTATATCCAACTGTTGAAGTAAAAAATCAGTGCTGCCTTGGTCAAATCCTGTGGATGACATAAATGGCAACAAGGAGATAATGAAGTTCTGCGACACACTGTTTTAGTGCTATGCCCAATATATGCAGTAAAACAGGTTTTTGTAATTCACAAAACTCATTATACTGTATGTACTATAATTCTGATACAAATATATGTATATTAGTTTTTTCCCGTTGCTTAACTTCTATTTCTGTTTCACCATTTTCTAAGTTCCCTTCTATGCTAAGTACAGACAGTCAAAAAGTCTGAGGTTGAATCAATTTAGTCTTTGCAGGTTAGTCTAAGCTGTAGAAATTAAACTGAGAAACAAGTGAACAGACATTCACTATTGATTCAGGAAATGCAGCCTACAGTGGCTCAGGCCAGAAGCCAGGGAGGGGTGCCAGAGCATGCCTCTCAGCCTGTCAGCCACTGCCAAAGGAGGGGGACTGAAGCTCCAAGACTTTTCCCCACTCCCTGCTCAAGCAGAGGGGGCATGGCCAGGCCCCAGCCCTGAGCTAGCACCTGGAGGGTGGAGGGTTTAAATCCCCTCCCTGGCTGGGTCTGCCTAGGTGGGGTGCAGTGCCTGCCAGGCTTCTGCCCCCTCCCGTTTGTGGGAGGGTAACCCCTGCCAAACCGAGGAGGGTGTGGGAAAAAGGCAGTGGCACTGAATTAATTAAAGCTTGAACAAGAATAGTCCTCTCTCTGAAGTAAGCATGTATTGAACAAAGCAATTTGCAACCTCAAGCACGTAACAAAGAACCAAAAATCTTCACTCATTAAAATACAGCCCAGTAAAACACAGCGAGAGCACACACAACTTAGCCTAACTTAAAAAGGAATGTAATAAACCAAAAAGACAAGAGAGAGCCTTGCATACGTCTTATGCAATCTCGAGGGCAGAATGTCTCCTTACAGCCAGGTATTCAGGAAGTCCTTCTTGGGGAATCAGCAGGTGGTCTTAGGTGTTGGAGTGGAGATCCCACAGGCCCCATTTCTACTTGGGCTTTTACAGGTACGCTTCTCCCTCTTGAGTGCCTTGACATTAGTATGTTTGTCGCCTATATCACCTTTGGCAGGTTTCTCATGCATTCAGTGTCTTGCATCTCTTCTTAGGTACTCCAGTCTCACACCTTTTACAGGTTCTGCTTTATAGTGTAAATGTAGCTTTCTGCTTTCTTTGTTCACACCAGCCCAAGCAGTCTGGGACCCTCTCCTGTTCTCTTAGCTCCGCTTCTAGCACATACATGCGATGATTGTGCCAGATCTTTGCCAACACTTCCCCACCTCTCAGTTTGGTCCTGCAGGGCTGGGCCCTGTGCTCACAGGTGGCAGGCAACTTCCAGCCCTGGCTCCCCAGCCTCTTCATGGGGGACCATGGCCTGGGGGAGCTGAGGAGAATTAAACCCTCTCCCTTGATCAACTGCTTGCCTGACTCAGTCTCTGCCAGAGGTGGAATGGGATGGAGTCTGCTGGTCTCCTGCCAGCCCCCTATCTGCCAGCAGTCCCTCTCAGGCTGTTACCCTCTCCCTGCCCCAGCTTCAAAGGGAATAGTCTGGCAGGACCTACCCCTCCCCACACAGATCCAGCTGCCATCCCCAGCCAGGTTTCCTGCCCCTACCCCCGTATCAGACAGCCCTCACTGCTCCAGCTAGATAGCGGAGGGGCAGGGCCAACCCTGCTCTCTGGAACAGACAGCACAGCCCAGTCCAGGGCTCTAATTTAACTTGAACCAGGAAGTGGTCTGGATGAGAAGTTTCATAAACCAGTTTGACCTAAATCAGTTAAATCTGATACTACGTTCAACCAGGTTTATCTTAAGCCCGTTTCAGCTGTTTTGAAACTGGTTTATGTGCACTGCGCTTCTGTTCTGTTACAGATTTAAACCAGATTCTGATCACTTAAACCAGTTTGTGTGTAACTTCTGTCCCTAGCCCTAGTCTTCTTGTAGGAATTGAGTACTGCAGTATTAGGACAACAGTTATCCAAAACAGACACACTATAACTATTTAGTTCTGAAAGGCAAGATGAGATCTGTTGAGTAAAGGAGATCCTGGGGCCAATCAAGACCAGAGAAGGGTAATGTAACAGCATTCCTGATATGTGCTTGGTATTTCTAATGCTGGAAGCTACTGGCCTCCTGTATCTTAAAACTGAGTAATCTTTGGAGGAAATCTGACTGTTTTCACACATCTATTTCTACCTCAGGAGGGAAGAAATAATTCCCCCATCCCCTATAATAGGCAGAAGGCAGCTGGGGGCACTCATGAGTCTATGGCCAGGTATAGTTATTACACATAAACAAGAAACTACCAAATGCATGATTTCATTGCCAATTACACAATTTCCATCTCCCATGAAATAGCCAGTTCCCCATGAAAAAGCGTAAGGAACCAGCTATATTAAAAAAAGTTGTCTCCTCGAAGGGTAGGGGGAAGGGGAAGGGAGCAAAGAAGAAAAAAAGGCAGACTGCCCATCTCCTGAAGCTGGGGGGGGGGGTCCAGTTGGGGGTCAGCCTAGGAAGCACAGAGGGCTTTAAAAATGCTTGCAAGCATGCTGCTGCAGCATGCCCACTTGCTCATGCCTGACAAAGAACAGGCATGAATGCAAAGAAGCCAAAGACTGCCAAGTATGTGTCAGTGGCAGACCGTGCCAAGTAGTATCCTGCAGGTACCCTACGTGCAGATGTTGACAAACTCTTCTGCATCACCTGCAACCTGGCCCTGGATATAACTAGGCAAGGCACCATCAATTGGCACCTGGAGTCAGAGATGCACATGAAGAAGAAAGTTGTTGCAGAGGTTGACAGTCAAAAGCAGCAGCAAACAACCATGCCCTCTCTCTTCAAGAAGGGTGTGTGCAGACACTGCTTCAATTTAGGGCTAATTAACACTGCTTCAATTTAGGGCTAATTAAACCCCCGTGTTGTACACACACCCTGATGACTTACCTGCCTCTTTGGTGGGGAGGAGAGTGCAAGCTGTTGGTGGGCAGAGCAGCCCCTGGGCTGCAAGGTGGGGCAGGTGCTTACCTCCATGGCAGCAGTGGCCCCCCCACCCCCAAGAGGCACTTGCCCATAGGCACCTGGCTCAGGCGGTCCTGGGGGTACCGCAGCCACGGAGGGAAGTACTGGGGCCCTGTGCAGCTCAGGCAGGCAGCAGTGGGGGGCGGGATTTTAGTTTGCTGTGCCCCAAGTCATTTAATTTTACACCACTGAATTTCTTACAGCCGCTGGAATTAACGCACAATACACTGCCGAGGCATGCAAACACTGGCATGCAAAAGCAAAAGGTGGTGCAAAAGCATTTAACCGATTTAAAGTGTTGTACACACACGGTGTTCATTTAGTCTACACCCAGCTGGAGACGACAGGCAGCAAGCAGGCTGGCAAGGCAAGAGGCAGCATTTTTCCTTATGGAGGCATTTGCAGCAGTGAATATCTTTCTGGAGAAGCTGGATCACCTGAAGTTGAGGGACTACCTGAAAAAAAAAGGTGCCAATACTGGCAGCTTTCCGTGTGCTAACAAGCTACGACAGGATTATCTCCCTGCAGTCATCACTTTGCATACTGAGTCCACAAAGGCTGCCCTGTCAGAGTACAAGTCCTTTTCTGTTGTGGCTGATGAATCCACCGACCCTTAGGAAAACCTGCTGCTGTATTTGCACCAGGGAGCTGGCCTGACAGGGACCTCCTTGTATTTCAGACCGAGCCAGTCCTCACCTCAGACAATTTTTCCACTGTGTCTCAAGCCATAGTGAAGGTACTTTGCAATATGGCATTGACTTTAACCAGGTTTCAGGCTTCCTCTTCAACAGTGCCACGTACATGTGCAAAGCCTTCTCCGACATGCTCGAAAGAATGCTGCCCAATGCTGTTCATGTCACCTGCAATGCGCACATTCACTTTCTAGTAGGTGATATCTGGTGCACATAGTTCCCAGAAGTGTGCAGCCAGTTGTCCTCCTCCAAAAAAGCCTCCAAGTACTGTCCAAGATCTAAGATCTGCTATGGGGACTCCATTACCAGTCCACATGGGGGCCCACATGCTACTGTGTTCCTGCCACTGGAGCCTGTCCTCAGCCGTGGAACTTGTGGTTCAGTGCGGCCCATTACCACGCCAAACACATGCAGTATTACTAGCAGTCCATGAGCGAGAAGCTGGACATTGTACCCAACTCAGTGCCTGCTCAAGCACTGGTATCTCTTGGGGTGAGCTGACCTTCAGGATCAAGTGACATTTGTTGCTGAGAACGACACTGGGTTCATGGAGCTCCTGACATGGTTTGAAGGCAGGCAGCATGTGATCCATTGGGCATACAACAAACTGATGAACTTGATCAGCTGGATGGAAGACAGGGCATCACAAAAACTGTCAAGTTGTCCTCAGGAAAACCATGGAGATGGGAGCCATTCCAGATATTGGTTGAGTTTTACTGCTATTACAGGTACAATCCATCCCTTCCACCATGGTTCAGAAAATCAGCTGCCCCATCCTATGTGCTGTTTGCATTTTGGACCCAAGTCAGATATTTCTGCTGAGGTGGGACCCTAAACCTCTGAAAGCAATCCTGCGTTGGGAACAGACCATGATGGTAAGCGTGCCACTGACAAACTGCACAGGACTGCCAGATGCTTGTGAGTGTGCCTGAACTGTGGGACTCTGCCTGTGACCAGCTTCTCCACCTGTACGCACTGTACTCCACCTGTACCTGCACCGTCTCAGCATCCCAACAAACTCAGTAGATGCTGAGCATGCCATCTATGCCTACAAATGAGCATTCATCCTACAGAAGCAGGCAGTGTCCCTCTCAAAAGCAGTTGGGTGCAGCATGGTTATGTTTAATTCCTGAACAGTCTCTCTCAAGGTTAGCATAGGTTCAGTAGTATGCTCTTGTTAATGTCCTGTAACAAACTGTATATACCTGATATTCCTTCCAGTTCATGTTGTGCATAGTATACCTTTATTTTCGCAAGGTCTTTCTGTGTATAGTTTAATTTAAGTGCTGACTTAATAAAGTATATCTAGTTGGTGTTAGTATAGTACTGGTTTTCCTTTTTAATAACACTGACACTTGGTATTTTTAAAATTCATTGTCTCTGTTGCTTTATTTTAGCCAGGTAGATTGCTTTACAATTCAGGTGGGTACGGGAGCTGTTTAATTGCCAAACCTAAATTGTTTGTTTACTGTGTAATTTTTGCCAGCCACCCTTTGAAGAGGGTGAGAATTAGTGAATTAACAAGGCAGGCAGCTCCAGCTAGGGCTTTCAATCCATGCCTGGGAGGGGTGGGAATTGCAGTATCCCTCAGCCAATTAGAGGTGTTGGGGTGGTGGGGGGCACCTCGCTCCACCTTCAAAATGGCTGCCCCAGGTATGATATGGCCATGAAACTGGGGGCCCCAGCCACATTACACCCATGTAACTGGTTGCTGGGGTCCATGAGTTTGGTAGGTCTATACACATAAACCAGTATAAATGATTGGAAATCGATCAAAACCCATAACTGTATGGAAGTTCAGGGAGCACAGACTGGCTTAAAAATGGGGGATCCCACTCTAAGGTAGCTATGAATCATCATGGCATCAGACTTAATCAGTTTAGGTTAGACTAGTGCATTGCGTGTGTCTGAGCCTGGCTGCACCCACACACGACCCTGTGACATGCCAGGCAGGGCCCAGGTACTGGGAAGCTTCTGGGCTGGTAGAGTCATTGGGAGAGGGGCAGGCATGGCTGGGAAGTGCAGTGGGTTGTGGGTGTGTGGAGCCAGGACTCCAGGGACAAGGGCAAAGCAATGGGACCCAGCTCCAAAGATGCTGAGCCGACTTGTGAGGACAGAACTCTACTGCTGCCTGCCCCACAAGGCTGCCTAGGCAGCCAGCTGTGCCCTGCCCCACCATTCACCTGGCCATTTCCAAGACTGCCCATTTCGTGGGCCACTGACATGGAGAGCAACTTGGGGGTGAGGAATTCCTCTGCAGCAGTTGCTGCCCCATGTAGTGCTGGACACAGCCCCTGCCCTTGCCCCATGCCTAGGGCCAGCAGGGCTGCTCTGAGGGGGTCCTCAGGGAGTGGCACACTGAGGCCAGAACTCCCACCCTGCCGGGCACCTCACCAGGCAAGTGGCAGGGCACAGCAGAACAGAGCTGGCTGCCCAGGCAGTGCTACAAAGCAGGTAGCAGCAGAGCACTGTCTGCATGGAACAGCTTGGTATCCTTGGAGCTGGAGCCCATTGCTTTGCTCCTGCCCCACCCCTGGGGGCGTGCATCAATGACAGCCCCAGCCCTGCACACTTGCAGCCATATGCATTTCCCAGCCATGCCTGCCACTGTTTTAGTGCCTCTACCAGCCCAGGAACTGCCCAGCACCAGGCCCTGTCTGTAGACAGGCTTGGATGGTGTGTCTGGCTGCCATGCTGGGCTGGGCCAGTGGGGGACAGCCCTAGGTCACTGGGTGCACCTCGCCCCTGTCCTGCCCTCCCCACCAGCCCCCCTGACAGCTACCTTAGACCTGAGTCAGCACAGCTTGGGGGGTCATGCAGCAGGAGCTTCCATCAGCAGTGGTGGCAGGGGCATGGGAGTGGAGGCAGTCTACTGGTAAGCATGCAGGAGCACCTTGAACCTGCTAGCCAAGGCCACTGCAGGCAGCATGCATACTCCCCTCCCTCACTGCAAGGGCAACCATCTGTTCCATTTGCTCCTGACCTAATTTTGGGCACTTAAAGTGCAAAATGTAGACCACTTCCACTTTGAGCTTTTTGAATGTCTGTACTTAGCTTATGAAAGTAAAAACTATCAGAATAACCCCGCACAAAAATTAAAACTAGTCAAGCTCATTATGCCTATGTAGAAAAAACATTTTTTTCTTCCGTTTCTGCTCTGGCTTATACTAAAATGCAAACGCTACAGTCACTGAAACAGAAGAGTCTACTTTTTTTCCTTTAATGCTTTTTGAACATTAATTCATCTCTGGAAATGCAAAGTACATCCAGTAGCCTCAACGGTCAATTATCACTGTTTGCAGTTCTTAACAAACTTTAACAGGGATAGCTGCCTTTTCACATTTCCTATAAAGAGCCAAATCCAGGATATCAAAACATTAAATATTTTCACAGCAAAGTTTTCCATTCAATATTAAATGGATATGCTTGACAAGCCTTATAATTTTTTCTTTATATAAATTATATTTTTGTTTTATTCTAGATTTTATTCAATTTCAGGTTTTATTAGTAATATTTTTAAATGCAGATTCAATTTACAAGCGGAAATTTGTTTTAATTGATTAAATATATTCAAAAAGTTAAAGTATAAAGGCAGGATATTAAACCAGGGTTTCTTACTCTCTTCATAACTGTTATTTGTACTGGACCTCTTGAGTGTTTGAATTTCCTGAGAAAGCATGGATAGCCGGTCTGACTGAGTGGGTGTTTCATCATCATCTGGGTCAGGCGATTCCTGCATCATTTCCTCTATTTCTTCAATCACCTTTACAAAAAAAGAGAAATGCACATACATATACACATACTTGGGATAAAAAGTGAAACAAAATGACTTACACTGTTAGTACATTCTAGCTTATCTTTTTATATTTGTAAGGTTTTCTAGTTTTAGATATATTTTTCTATAAGCACAGTTTAGTGTTGCACAG
Source organism: Crocodylus siamensis (assembly GCF_052110815.1). Classification (NCBI taxonomy): domain Eukaryota; kingdom Metazoa; phylum Chordata; order Crocodylia; family Crocodylidae; genus Crocodylus; species Crocodylus siamensis. Next base: position 150,394,072 of record NC_143395.1, on the reverse strand, counting down.
CAAAGTCAATTTTGACACTGAATTTAGGCTTATTAATGCAAAATTAGAATATAAATAGAAAATGAGACTATTTTATTTGGCCTTCTCACAAAAAGTGTACAAGATGAATATGTTCAGTTTCATGACTAAATATTAAAAGGATGAATCTGTGTAGTTATACAAAGACCTATGCATCTTCATTGGTAGATAATCTTCAAGAATGAGCTTTAACTCCCTTTCCTGATATTCAGTATAAATTTTATTTCTTAATTTCATCCCATTTCCTCAAATTAAGCCATTTAGTACCATCATAAATAATTATTTTAGTTCCTGATATTTTTATGCTTCAAAATATATATACAGAGGGTTATGCTGCCCCTTGATCACATACAGTAAAACTAATTTTATTGCTACCTTATTTTTTCTATGCAAGTCTCTCTCTCCAGCCTCTCAGTTATTTTTATTGTTCTTCTGTGGACATTCTCCAACTTCCAGGTTGGAAGCTAGGAAAAGGGGGATGTGAAGAAGAGAGAGGTCTGCCCAGCTGGGGAGCAGGAACTCTGGGGGGTTGTGTGGGTACATGGGAGTCTCTTATATTGCAGACTGCTGGGAACTCCAGTGGCTGGGAAGTTGAAAGTCCAGAAGGAAATACTGGCAGCAGCAGCACAGCCCAGTCAGAGATACTTGGAGTGAGTGATGTGCCCTTAAACAGGTAGTGTTCTCTTTTTGTTTGCAATTTTTTTTAGTAAGCATTGACCCGGAGGTACAGGGTTTCCCGAGGGGGGAGGGGGGAGAGTTCTTTTTTATTATTAAATATTTAGGTAAGGCAGAAGCCTGCAAATTTTGTTGGACTTCATTGGGAGGACAGGGAGTGTGGCTGCTAGGGAAGTGCAGAGGAAACCTTGAGGTGCAACCAGGGCTAGAACCCCTGCCCCAGACAGGGCAGATGACAGAGACAGGATGGAAACTGGAGAGGGCTGGAGCTCCTAAGCTGGGTCCTGGCAGAGTGGGCCTGTGGCAGATAGAGCCCAGCTAGAGAAAAAGGGGTTGGGGGTGAGGAATAGTCAAAACCCCAAAAGGTGTTTGCAGGCGGTACCTGATTTAGTGTTAATTAAGTGAGAAGCCTCCTAAAGCTGACATTGCATAAGATCCGTGAGGCATGGTCGTGATTATGGGGGCTGCTGGAGGTCACAAATTTAGCCTTTACGGTACATAGAGCTAGACAATACAGAGTGAAAGAGAGCAAGTGCAAGAGAGCGAGCACTTAGGCTCCCCAGCTTCAGAGGGCAGCCTTCCCTCCTTACTTTAACAACAAGGCATGGCAGGAAAGACCCTGGGACGCTGGAATAGCAGTATGACAGGATAGGGGTGGCCAAGAGTGGGGAGTGACAGCAATCCCGGGTGCCTCTCCTGTTATACTCCCCATTACCAGGCTTCCACGAATCTAGTTTTTCTAGGTCAAAATCCTAGTTGCCAAATAGTGTTTCCCAAATATACGTACTTTAAAATTTCCTTGCTTTAAGATAAGGTTCCAGGTAAAAAAAAAAAAAAAGAAAGGTGGTGCACCGATACATCAGTCCGATATCAGAACAGTACTGATATGAAGAAGACTGTCTATATCAGCCCTGTGGGACCGATCATTTGGGCGATAAATGCCCATGCTGCGTGCAGCCACAGCGCGGCACAGAGCAGAGCTGGCAGTGTGAAGAGCTGCCTCCAGCTGGCAAGTCGGTTCTCCGCTGCTTGCACCCTGGGAGGGCGGGGGCGTGAGGGGGGGAGTAGGGTATGTGCTCGCAGATCTGTGCTCAGGGCAGGCTGCAGCTGCCGGGTGGGCGTAGCCGAAGCCAGTACTGCATGGGGCACTTCTCACTGGGGGCTGGGCTTGGAGTGGGCTCCATCGGCACTGGGAAGAGGTTGTAGTTGCCCCAAATTTCACCTTAGCTCTGCTCTCAGCCCCGCGCCACCACTCACAGCCCTAGCTGAACGCCCCTCCTCCACCCAAGCGCTGGGAAAAGTTGCGGCTGCAGGTCCAGGAACACACATCACCCTCCACCCTCCCAGGGTTCATGCAGCAGCAGGCACCACCTCCACCCCACAAGCTGCGCCTCTGTTGCTGCCCAGCCGGGGCAAGGGAGATGCAGCATGGAGGCAACACTCAGATATGTGACCCTTGTCAAAATGGCACCTGGAATGACAAATGGTGATGGCCACTGCTCTTGTAAGGACAGGAGACAGAGCTTAAACCCTGAAGTCATTTTGAACTTTTGTACCTGGGGGTCTAGTATAGGAGGAGGACGACAGAAACCCTATCTGTGTTTTGGCTTCCCTGGTTGCTTCTGTCTAAACTTTTCTTTTTGCCATTAAGTAATTAATCTAACAAGAATTCACCACAAAATAGAATACACTGCAGTGATAGCTATTCCCTCTCTTAGAGGCCTGAAGCTCTTCAATATCTGTCTCACAATCACAGAAGGCCAGCAAGGTCTGTGATAGAGTCTGGGCTGCCCACTTATATCCTCATAAGAGCCCAGGTGGATACCACTATTCAAAATAGAATCCAATTTTATGCACATGGGGCACGTGTGCACCAAGAACAGAATTTCTCTGAAGTACGATTCACAGAAGTAGTCATTACCCTACCCATCATCTTTAAGAGGCACAGCAATTTTCAAGACAGTACAAATAAGCATGTGGATTTTAAATTGTGTAGAAGTCTTTTAAACAACAGGCCGTTCTCAAATGTAATAAGAGCAGAGTGCTGCTGTTCCACTCTAATATTATGCAACACTGAAGTCCTAACTTCCATCTTCCTTCCACATATACACAAAAAAATTATTGTTCTACTGTACTGTTTTTGAAAGCCACACATTATACGTTAATTCCAAGATATTTGAAAATAAAACTATCTGTTTTCTTATATACCCGTATGCCACACACTTAATTTAGACACATTTTTTTCTATATACTCTTCCTCCTTTGGATTTCTGATGGACTTTGATGGAGAAAACTAAGGCACTAGAAGCAATGAGCATTTCAATTACTGTAAAATGAGATTCTAAAGCTGACAGAACAAAATATATTATTTTCCTCTCAAACTTTGAAGAATGCTACAGTCCCTCATGCAACCTTATGTAACTATAAAGCACTCAATCAGTTTACATCCAAATCTTTTCAGCATCCATTAAACAAATAGGTATGTCTTTAAGAGCTAACACACAGTAGTAACACTGGATACTTTACCTGTTCTGCTGTGAAAAGCGGCTCATCATTGATGCAGGACACTATGATAGAATGCATATCTAGCTGCTCCCTCAGTTCTTCATCATCTGACAAATCAAGGTTCAAACCGTCATTTACCTAAAACCACAAAGAAAAAGGGGGTGGGGGCTGAAATTAAATTATAAAAAGTCTCTAATATTAAATAATGAACATGAATTAGATTCTTGCTTTTAAGTACTTAAAGCCCAATTAAACCTCAATAAAAATTAAAATAAAATTACAAAGGAAACATATTTTATCAATATAATCAACATTTACTTTGGACAAACACATAAGCATTCTTTGTTTTCTCAACATGCTAAAAAGTACATAACTTAGCAATGAAGCCACTCACATGCCACCCACTGGATGCCATACAAACATTTGTAGAAAAGGCAGTGTTAAGTCCATCATTTGTAATTGTTCTCTACTCTTTCAAATGGAAGACATCAAAGTAATGAACAAGAAAGCCATACAAAAGTCTGATAAAACTAGAATCTGTTATAAAATAACATTGTTGCAAGATCAGTGATATTTATATATTGAAAGACATCAGACTTTTGATATAAGCAACAGTTACCAGTACATTTCCCAAAAACAAAATCTTTTTTTTTTTTTTCCTGGAAACACACCCTGTATGTTTTATTAAATGAAAATATACCATATATATCATGGAAATAATTATGTAAGCATTTATCCCTCAAATACATAAAAAATACATTCTTTGAATAGCTTGCAACTCAGTAAGTAAAACAAAAACCCCACAATAATCAAATCCTCTGATTCCCCTAGCTACCAATCTGTTAGGCCTACAATTTTGCCTTAAGATACTGATATACTTTGAAATGATTTGCTTTTTTAGCATCCTATTAAAATGTTTCAGTCAAATGAACCTGAATGTGCCAAATGTACGTAAGTATCAGTTGGCAATTCAGCAACACAGGTCTTTTAAAAAATTGTGAAAATTTTGAATTCAACATGTCAATTATAGCCACTTGTTCAACCTCTGGGCATTCAGCATTTGTCATGCTGGTACAAAAAAAGATCTACCATCTCACTGAATGTGCAATGTCAGGGTACTTTTTACACTTTAGATCAATTCAAATTTTTGCCACGCCTGCATTGCTATTGTCAGTACGTATTTTGTCAAATCCTTCCAAAACTACCTTCAAGTGCTTTTGTAAAATCTATCATCTGTGAAGTATCTTGTGATAAACATGTGCCCAAACCCCTATGTTGTTCACTGCAATTCTCAACATACTTGTGACAGGTGGACACAAATATACAATCTTCTTGAGAACCCTGCCAACTGTCACTGAAAAAGGAGAATCACTGTCCCAACTTTCTGTCAGGCAGCAAAAGAATTTCTGTTCTTTCAAGATTCAGATCAGGCCATTAGTATATAATAAAACAAATTCACATTTAAAAACAAAATGATTCCCTGTCCAAATCAAATTACAATGCAATTTAGAGATTAATTCTGGAAGGCACCTTCAGTCCCTCCAGAATTTATGGAATTTGTCCATTTTGCATTTTACAGAAGGCATCTGCTCAACTTCTTTCCACACTCCAAATAAGCAAACTTAACAGGTTTTAAAGGTGCAAGACTTAGAAATTCAGACCCACACAGAATATCCCATGCTGAGGATACGGGCAACTCCTAAATACTGATCTACTTTGTCCTCACAGGCATACAAGAAGGTACCCATCATTATTCAGAACACTGATACTGCTGATCTTTGAAGAATAGGCTTAACAGGCAAATGTCTTGTGTCCTCTTTATAAAATTATCTTCCAATTGACCACAAAAGGTGTTGTTTGGATGTGAAAGGTCCTCAGACTTATCTTGTATACTGCAATGCTGAGGGCATCAATTCTGGATGCAACCATTTTTGTCATATATAATAGGTCTCCTTAATCTGAAATAATGTAATCTTTAAGTCACCTTGGAGTCTTGGGATGCTTTTCATCTTATGCAAGATGATATCAGGCATCCTTCTGATAATGGATTAGGAATTTTAGTTTCTCAAAGAACAGGTCAGCTTCCCAAAGAACAGGTTCTTTTGTTACAGAGAGAGGGGATCTCAGGAAACTAGGGTCAGGTGACAATTCTCCCTCAACATCCCACTTTCAAGATACACTCCGAGACAGGAATCATCCAAGTAAAAGAGTCTCTTTCATAAAGTCTGCGTCTCCTGCAATAAAGACACTGACATACTCATTGATATTTTGATTGCAAAGATGTAATTATTATAAACCCATTCAGAGCAGCTGAATGAACTCTCAAAATAAACCAAGATAACTATGTCCAAATAAATAAATACACATAACAGAAGCCAAACATAAAAGAGACAGCTGCCAGGCAGTGCTGCCTGATATTGCCACTTTACCCCTGGGACCCTATAAATGTTTCTTTCAGTTTTACCTTTCTATCCTGACTCTTCCCACCAATTGCTTCCTGTGGAGTGGATTCACTTTTACCTCATTTAATCAAAAGCATGACAGAGCTCAAAATTGTCCTCCTTTTCTCATGCGTTTTACATGAAGAATGCTGGCTCAGAGTCCAGTTTCTTGGAGTCAGAATACCTGAGGAACTTGTCCTGGTTTTGTTCCTCAGCTGTATTTTTTAATTTCAGTAGACTATCAAGCAATGATTCTTAACCTGGGTACCACAATACCCTGGAGTGCTAGGAGATCTTTCCAAGGATGCAGTGCTGTACTGTCAGGTATGCAAGCACTTATATGATTCACAAGATAAACGCAGAGATTGCAAATGGGAGTGTCAAAAACATTCTAACCTGCTGTGGTCTTTCGGAGTCCTTTGCAACAGAAATGAATGATTATTTTTCCATTGCCAAAAAGTCACAAAAGTTGTGAGCTCACATTTTCCAAGGGATATCTTGAGTCTAAAAAGGTTGAGGAGCATTGCTATAAAATAAGGGGCACATTTAGGCTTCTTTATGTTCTTTAGCTAATTTTTCCCCCTACTCTTCTCATTTTTCTCCAAGGCAACTATTTTATTTGTTGAATAATAAGAGGAAAATGTTGCTGAATTCTCTGCTTCATAAAGAACTGACTACAATATATTTGGACTTGGATCCTACAATTGGATCCACAAGTGCAGAGTTTTACTTGTACTTATCTAGCTGGAGAATCAGACCTTGGTGGGAAAAAGTTCATGCTAAATTTACCAAAGCATAGGAATACTCCCAAAAGGATTCAGATAGAACTCAATACACAACAGAGAAGAATGTTTTTAAATGAGACAAAACCACTTTCACAGTTCAATACTGCCTTTTCCCATGCTCCTTTTCTTATGCAAATTGGTCCATTTGTTGGCTGGTCAACTTACTGACAAGGTTCTGAAGCTGGGAAGCAGAAATATATCATTGTTTGAAAAAAATTAAAGGGGAACTTACTGCTAATGACAGTGTAAGCATGAAAAATAAAAATATTATAAGGGTTTCAGAAAACCAACACTTTTAATGCAAATTACAACCTCTTCTGTTTTGTTGCTGAAAAGATGTTAGCCAGTCAGAACTTACCCCTTTTTCTGCAAGATTTAATGTTGGCAAATGCAAAGTTCTGGTGTGGGAGGATTTCCAGTCAACTGGCATGACATTACCGTAATTATCAGTCAAAGCATTCCAAATCCTATATATAAGAATGAAAGAACAAATCTGCAGACATCAAAATGAAAAACAACTGATATTAAGATAAAAGAATATCTTTTGCTGAGGTCTCTGTCAATAAGTACATTTCCTGCCTCCACATATCCCAAAAAATATTGTGACCAATTTTTTTTGTGTTTTAAAGTTAAAGAAATAAAACCTTCAAGTTCAGCTTTGTTTATACATCTTTCTTTTTTCCAAAGAGACAAGTAATTTGCTTGTGTGTGTACATCAGGAACATTTTGAAAAAAAAGGGAGGGGAAGATAAAAAAAAAAAAAAGCATGCATCACTAGTTACATAAACATAATCAAAAGCTGTTTGCAGTGTAGGCAAGTTCTCCCTTTGTCTGGCTGAATTTTACCAGTGATGGCTATTTTACCTTTTTCATTTCCTCTCTATTTTACTCCAATTTGCCTTGCTGCCAGAACTTGCAAAGCAGGAATTAGCAAGTGCTGACTACAAACACTCAAGACAAAAATCATTTTTGTAAGAGGCTTTGTCTTTAGAACTAAAACTTTCATTTTTACCCTAGGATAACTTATATGTGTGAACCATGCAGAGATAAAAAAGAAGAACCCCCCCCAAAAACATCCATAGCTAGGTGATGGGACTCGATGTAAAACTTAGAGATTGAATTTCAGGTGCCTGCAGATGGGTGAGATTACCATGAAATAAAAATACTTGAGTGCTTTGTCCTCACTGTGTATATCCTGGTATAGTTCACACAGGTTAATTACCCACCTGGGTAATAAAAACATTGCAACCTTCTGGCAGTATAGAAAAGCCTTATGTGAAGACTGTGCAATTTAAAACAATGTTACAATTCAACGCTGAACAGCACTGCAGTGAAGCAAATATTATGTTGTGGGAACAAAATTTACAAACAAAGTACAGTTACAAACTCATTTGCCACACAACTTTAAATGTATTGCTTTCTGCCTTAAACTTTCCCTATTTAGTTTCACCTGAAAGGTAGAGATTTGAGTTTTTGAAATAAGTTAAATAAATATTAAAGAAGCTATTTGGAGCTTAAGAAAGTATTTCCCCCTTAAGAAAAGACGCATTCTCTTTTGGAAAATATAATACAGTAAGAAAACCTTCAAACAAGACAAATGCCTACACCTCAGTGCCAGACAAGGTGCTTTGGGTACATCAGGTACTTTTTATTAGACCATCTCAAATAGTTGGAAAAAGTCTTCTTAGCAAGCTTTCGGGTACAAATACCCTTCATCAGGCTGAGGAAGCATCTGGAGTTGTGGCACTGTGGCCAAGCCTTAAGAAGTCAGAAGCTGACACAAATTCATTATGGGTTTGTTTCCCCCACTCCCCCTCTAGAGTGTGGACACGTGTTGCACTGAACAAGTACCCAAATGACTTCACCTAGTGGCAAGGAGGACTGGGCCTGCAGTGCACCGCCCTACTGTGGAGTAAAGCTCCCACATCCAGGTAGTGGGAAACCAGGATTTTGTAAAGGTGGGTGCTGGACAAGTGATGGGGTGGCAGTACCCTGGCTCCCAGCCTCACTGCTGTACCCAAGGGGGCAGACTGCGCTGCAGGAGCAGGGTCCAGGCACTTTTATGGAGTGCCACAAGCAGGCAATGATCTCCCCTCTGCACTCCCTTCCCACCCCTCCATTCACACCTCCCCTGCCCGCTGCTGCCCCCCGGGCACAGCAGGAGGCTCCAGAGCCGCTCCACCCCTCTCAGTGAGAGACAGCAGCAGGTAGGTTTCACCCACTCTGTGCCAGCTCATGGGTTGGTAGGAAAAACCAGGGGGGCAGTGGGCTGCGAGGATGAACCCGCCCGCCACAGCAGCCCCCAGCTGAGCCTCCTCAAACCGGGGACAGCAGCAGGCAAGGGAAGGAGGGGGAAGGGAGAGAGGTGCCCTGAGCCAAGGGTCTTACCTGGCTCAGGGCCTTTCCAGAGAAGCCCCCCTGCGGCCTGCCCCTGCACCCCGGGTGAGGCGCAGGGAAGCATCCCCTGGGGCAGGTCCTCTGCCTTGCTCCCCCCAGCATGGTGGACTCCTGGGCGGTGGTCCCGTCCCCCCCACCCCGCATGGGGGCGCCCGAGCTCCTCCCGCCCCAGCTCAGCCCACGCGGAAGGAACCAAACGCACTGGGGGTGGGGAGACCCGGCCGCTCACGCGCACGCGCACTCACTCGTCGTGGCGCAGGGAGCTGGGCTCGCTCAGCGGCGGGGGGCGGCTGTCGGCGGTGCCGCTACCCCGGGCCGGCGGCTCGAAGCACAGGGACAGCCGGGCCGCCAGGTCGCCGGGCCCGCCTCCGGCCGGCTCGGCGCCGCTGCCCGAGGGCGCCTGGAAGCCGGAGAAGTCTTGCCAGTCCCCGGCATCCCGCGGCTGCGCCGCCGCCGCCATGGCCGCCCCGAGCCGCCGGCCTGCGCGCTCCGCCCCGGCGCGGGGGGAGGGGAAGGAACGCGGGGGCGGGGCCGGGGGAACAGCGGCAAGTGCTGATTGCGGGGGGCGGGGGCAGCGCCGAGCGGGTCCCACACTGTCTCGAGGGGGAGCCCGCGAGCGCAGCCCTGGCCTGGGGCAGGAGGAGTGGGGCCCAGCCTAGCCTAGCCTGTTTTGGAGGAGCCAGGCTGTTTGTGAGGGACTCCTTGCCCCGCTGCACCCCTTTCTTTCCTTGCAGCAGTAGAGCTGACGTGGGGAGGAGGGGGGCACCAAAATACAAGGTAGGCCAGGGTGCCATTTTCGCTAAGGCTGGCTCTGAGTAGACCATGTGCAGCCAAGCAGGAGCCCTTTGCATTGCCCTGTTTCACCTGTGCTTGAGCGCCCAATCTCCAGCATAGGCAGATGAGGTTCTTTGGGTGATCGGATATCTTTCATTAGGCCAGCTTAAATAGTTGGGAAACTTTTTTTAGCAAGCTTTTGGGTTTAAAAACACTTTGTCAGGCTGAGGAAGTCTATGCAGTCAGTGCGTGCTCTTACAGGATGGAATGAGTAATAAGCCAGAGTCTAGGCTGGTATGCATGCAAGACAGCATGGCATCCATTTGCCATGGCAGTGGAGAGATCCGGCCCGGCTGGGCCTTCGACTCACTGTAGGATCAGAGCAGGTGATAGGTGATGGGCCCTGCATTAGCTGACCACCCAAGAAAGAGATATGGGAGTCCCCGTGGAAGGTTTGCTGCTAACATCAGCTCAGTGCACGGAAGCTGACAAAGAGGCAAACAGCATTAGAGATTATTAAAGGAATTGTAAACACAATGAGAAGTATTATCGTGTCCCTTTATGGTGCATTCACACATGAAATATTGCACCCGGTTCTTGTGCCCACACTCCCAAAAAGAACTCCAGAGAAGGGCAGTGAGGATGATTAGCAGTGTGGAGGGGCTTCCACATGAAGAGAGACTCAAGAGGCTGGGCTTGGTTTAGAAATGACACTTGAAGGGGAAATTATAAGGGTTTACAAAATACTAAATGGCAAAGAGAAAGGAAATAGGGATTTATCACTTGTTCTCTCACAGTACAAGAACTAGGGTTCCCAGTTAGATGAGTAGGTTGGAAGTTTAAAACAAAAGGCAGTTCTCTTTCACTCAGCATGTAATTAATATGTGGAACTCATTGCCACCAGATGTTGTGGAAGCTGACACCTTAGCCAGATATATTTGGACAGCTAGGGAGGAATATACAAGTATTGTTCCAGCATGCAGGGATGAAATCAGGAAAGGCAAAATAGAACTGGAGTTTCAGCTAGCAGGGGAAGTGAAGGGTAATAAGAGAGGTTTCTATAAGTATGTCGGTAACAAAAGGAAGATCAGGGAAAGAGTGGCTCCTTTACTAAATAGGGGAGGCAACTTAGTGACAGATGATGCAGAAGAGGCTGAAGTACTCAATGTCCTTTTTGCCTCAGTCTTCACCAGCAAGGTCAGATCCCAGACTATAACACTTGGAAGCAGAGTTTGGGGAGACGGTGAGCGGCTAACAGTGGTGAAAGAGTAGGGTCGGCTGGGCTATTTAGAAAAGCTGGATATGTATAAGTGCATGTGGCCAGATGTGATGCACCTACAGGTGCTGAGGGAGTTGGTCAATATGATTGCAGAGTACTGGTTGTCACCATTGAAAACTCATGGCAATTGAGAGGCCCTGAATGATTGCAAAAGAATAAATATAGTGCCCATCTTTCAGAAAGGGAAGAAGGAGAGTCCAGGGAATTACAGACTGGTTAGCCTCACCTCAGTCTCTGGAAAAAATGGAGCAGGTCCTGAAGAAATCCATTTCTAAGCATTTGAAGGATAAGAAGGTGATTTGGAACAGTCTGCATGGATTCACCAAGGGCAAGTCATTGCGTCATCAAGACCAACCTGATTGCCTTCTATGATGAGATGACTGGCTCTGGGGATGCAGGGAGACAAGTGGACATGATATACCTTGATTTTAGCAAGGCTTTTGATATGGTTTCCCACAGCATTCTCTCAAGCAAGCTAAGGACGTCTAGGTTGGATGAATGGACTGTAAGGTGAATAGAAAACTGGCTGGATCATCAGGCTCAAGAGGATAGTAATCAATGGGTCGATGCCTAGTTGGCAGCCGGTATCAAGTGGAGTGCCCCAGGGGTTAGTCCTGGGGCCAGTTTTGTTCAATATCTTCATCAATGACCTAGAAGACGAGTGGACCCACAACAAGTTTGCAGATGATACCAAGCTGGGGAGAGTACTAGATATAGTGGAGTGAAGGGCTAGGATTGAGAGAGACCCAGACTAATGGAAGGATTGGACCAAAAGCGTGTTGATGGCCATCTTGCTGGGATCATCTGATCCCAGCAGTCTTTCCTGTCCAAGTGCAGGGGGGCTAGACCTGATGATCTGTAAGGTCTCTTCCAGCCCCCAACAACTATGAAACTATGACAACAAATTTCATAAGGTTCAATTTGTGAGGTTTCTTACAAGTACAAAGTTCTGTACTTAGAATGGAACAGTCCCATACACTGATACAGGCTGGAAGCTGACGGGCTAAGCAGCAGCTTTTCAGAACAGGACCTGGGAGTTACAGTGGACAGTAAGCTGAATATGAGCCAGCAGTGTGCCCTTGTTGCCAGGAAGGCTAGGGGCATACTGGACTGCATTTGTAGGAACACTGTTAGCAGATTGGGGGAAGCTATTCTTCCCCTCTATTTGGTGCTAGTGAGGCCTCGTCTGAAGTACTGTGTCCAGTTTTGGGCCCCCCATTAGAGAAACGAGGTGGGCAAATTGTGGCATCCAGCAAAGGGCAGTGAAAATGGTGAGGGGACTGGGGCACATGACTTGTGAGGAGACACTGAGGGAACTGAGTTTTATTTAGTCTGGAGAAAAGAGAACAGGGTAGATTTAATAGCATCCTTCAATTACCCTGAAGGATGATGCCAAAGAGGATGGAGCAGACTGTTCTCAGTGGTGAAAGATAACAGAACAAGAAGCAATGGTCTCAAGTTGCAGCAAGGGCAGTTTAAGTTAGAGATTAGGAAAAACTCTCACTAGGAGAGTAGTAAAACACTGGAACAGGTTACCCAGAGAGGTGGTGTAATCTCCATCCTTGGAGGTTTTTGAGACCTAACTAGACAAAGCCCTGGCTGGGATGATCTAGTTGGGGATGGAACTGCTTTGAGCAGGGGGTTGGACTAGATGACCTTCTGAGGTCCCTTCCAACCCTAATTTTCTATGATTCTAAAGTAGGAGGAACATCCCTGTATTTTTATCTCAATGTAGTGCAGCCAAGGTGAATGCCAGATTGGGAATATAGAATTAACTTTGTCCAACTACAAGATAAGGCACAAATAGTTTGTATCTCGCTCAAGATTTTCATCAAAATAGCCAACTTGATGTAAACATACACTTTGCAGTTAAAGGACAACTACCACAATAGCCTCCACCTACTTTGCGTGGGAAGAGCAAATTTATGCTCCTGCAGGTAGGGGTTGCACAGTCAATCAAGGATTCATCCTTAAACACATTTTGTGCCTCCTGAAGGGCATTTAGCTCTCCATTTTTTAAACCTAGATTAAATATGAAATATAAACATGAACTGGGAGTGTTGGGGAACCTCTTTGTCATTATGTAAGTGGAGGGAGCTAGCATCTAACAACAAAGGTTTTAAATCTGTAGAGCCCTGGGTTGTGTGGCTGGTACACCCCTAGAGCACTATTCAGAAAGTTGCCCTTGGGTTAGTGGATGAAACCAAGGCTATTTCAGGCGACTGGCCAAGAATGGATAGCAGACATTGTAGTCATTTAAAACTACACATTTTATTTATAATACAGACTCTTCGTTTCTGTGAATGTGCTGTGTTTTTATGTCATGGGCCTACACATTAGAATTCTCCAGTTAAAGGCCTGCAGAAGCCCAGACCCTTATTTGGGGGTTAATTTCCTTAGAATAACTCCACATCTTTTTGCATACAATACCCAGTTCCCAGGGAATTACAGCTTTCAGAACAAGATAAACATTATTCTAGTAATATACTGGCCAAGTGAAAGAGATGGCTAGGTTGTTCATCTGTTGTTAGATTGCTCAGAACTGATTGGATTTGTATGTGTAGGCAGACCCCTCTCTCACTTAGAAGTAACTGGGTACTAACCCATGAAACTGCAGTAATATTCTCTAATGTTCTTCTGCTTTCCAATGAACACTGATTGATTTGTCTGTTTTTCTTAACAGCTATGTTTTCATTTATCTCAGTTCTTGGATAAGATAACTTCCTACATTGCTTTCAACTTCCACTGATAAAGGGAGTGATAGGATCTCAGATCGAAAGGGCTTGGAGGCAATCCACTCAAAGGGCTGATGATTCTGTTGTTCCCACAAGCTAGAAGGAAATAAGTGTTACTGCAAACTCAAGAGTGAAATAATGTTTACATTATATTGCTATATAGTACAAAGCTATGGAATACAAACTGGGACTTTTTGTATAACTCTAAATATACTAACCAGAATATGAAGTTTTGTACACATAACTTAGAAACTAGTGGAATAAACGATAAATAAACCATATTTATAGAAAGTAAGTTGAAACACCACTGAGGAGGAATATTCTGCACTGGTCCACACCTGCAGGGAGCAAACAAGAAAGCCAAGGCTGCAACTGAACTCCAACTGGCGACACGGATCAAGGACAATAAGTCCTTCAAATATGTGGGGAGTCAAAAGAAAAACAGGCAACATTGGACCCCTGTTAAACCAGTTGGGGCAGCTGACTACTGACACCGAGGAAAAAGTCAATCTGCTTAATGAGTACTTTGCATCGGTTTTTCACTAGACCTAAAGGAACCACCCTGCTCAACATGATGCAGGATGACCAGGGTAAGGATGAATATATGCCCACCATTGGCATGGTTCTTGCAAGGGAGCACCTTGAGAGGCTGGACCCCCACAAATCAGCTGGTCCAGATAGATTGCACCCAAGAGTGCTAAAGGAACTCGCAGGCATCATAGCGCAGCCACTGGCAAGGATATTTGAGAACTTGTGGTGCTCGGGAAAAAGTACCTGAAGAGTGGAAGAGGGCCAATGTGGTGCCCATCTTCAAGAAGGGGAGGAGAGACAACCCAGGAAACTATAGGCCAATCAGTTTGACCTCAATCCCTGGGAAGATCTTGGAAAAAAAATGATCAAAGCCATTCTTGACAGGCTAACAGAAGGCAACATTCTGAGGGATAACCAGCATGGGTTTGTTGCAGGTAGATCTTGCCTGACCAGTCTCATTTCCTTCTATGACCAGGTGATGTATCACCTAGACAAAGGGAAGAGGTTGATATCATATATTTGGACTTCAAAAGAAGCCTTTGACCTGGTGTCCCATGATGTCCGCATGGAAAAATTGGGCAACTGCGGCCTCAGTTATTCCACAGTCCGATGGCTAGGGAACTGGCTCTAAGGTTGGACCCAGAGAGCGGTAGTTGATGGAACTGAATCAACATGGCACTCGGTAACTAGTGGTGTCCCCCAAGACTCTATTCTCAGACCTGTACCCTTTAATGTCTTCATAAATGATCTGGGCACTGGTGACAGAAGCGGACTGGCTAAGTTCTCTGACAACACCAAACTTTGGGGAAGAGAGTGTCCACACTTGAGGATAGGGTGGTGATCCAGACGAACCTCGATAGGCTTGCAAGGTGGGCAGATGAAAACCTGATGGTATTCAATATGGAGAAATGCAAGGTGCTCCACATTGGGGGGAAAAAAAACCCTACATCACATTTATAGGCTCAGCAATGCTATACTCACTAGCATGACTGAAAGAAACTTGGGGGTCATGATCGACCACAAGATGAACATGAGCCACCAATGTGATACCACAGCTGGCAAAGTGAACAAAACTCTGGCTTGCAGCTACCGATGCATCTCAGGCAAGACCCAGAGATCATCCTGCTGCTGTACTAGGTCTTGGTGAGGCTGCAACTGGAGTACTGCATCCTATTCTGGGTTCCACAATTCAGGAAGGATGTGGAAAAGCTTGAGAGTCCAAAGGATGGATGGACGCATGCACAATCAGAGGGCAAGAGTACAGGCCTTATGAAGAAAGGCTGTGAGCTATGGGACCCTTCAGCCTGGAGAAGCGCAGGCTCAGGGGTGACTTGGTGGCAGCCTATAAGTACATAAGGATCTGGGGGAACACCTGTTCACCCAAGCCCCCCCAAGAGTTTGCAAGGTCCAAACTCCTGCAAGATGTTGTAGGCTAGACACAAGGAAAAACTTTATTGTCTGAGCCCCCAAAACCTGGAACAGACTCCCTGCAGAGGTGTGGTGTAAGCACCTACTCTGAACATTTTCAAGAAACGTGTGTGCTTATCTTGCTGGGATCCTTTGACCCTAGCTGACTTTCTGCCCCTGATGATCTTATGAGGTCTCTTCCAGCCCCAACGTCTGTGAAATCTATGGAAAACAACGTTTGTGGATGAATGGCTAAAAGTTTGAGACAGTCCCAAGTTTGAAACAATTTGCATCTGAAATGCCCTAGGATTTGAGATATTTTAAAAAGTTGCCTCAGTTTTAAGACAGCTAGAAGTTTGAGACAAAGTTAAGTTTGATATGGCACACTGTTTGAAATGGCCTTCATTTTAAGCTGTTTAAATTTATAAATTAATTTTACAATCAATTCCAGTTTTAACTAGCTTATTTCAAACATTCGTATCTTTAAAACAATTGGGCTGGAAGGGACTTTCAGGTCATGTTGTCCAACCACTGGCCAGAGGCAGGATCATCCCTACCCAAATCATCCTACGCAAATTCATTGTCTAACTTACCAGTAAAACTGCACAGTTAAGCCTGACAGCCACAAAACATAACACCCTCACCTGCCACAAGAAAGGCAAGAGCACAATGAGTAGCCAATGTCCTGCTGCTATGGGGGTTGTTAAAATATACTTGAGATCTAAGAGGGGCCCAACTCCCTGCAACCTCCCTCTCCCTCCTCCTTCAAGTCTGTACCAGTCTGACTATGGCTTAACATTTCTTCCAGACTGATATGATGATCAGTCTGACCCTGAGCAGAGGGACAAGACCCTCTAACCAGGAACCTGTGAGTAAATCTCAGCAAGAGCACTGGCATGTCCCAGTCAAAATTTCCAGCCTTGGCTGCAGCCAACACCCAATGCTTCTGAGGAAAATGAAAAAAAAAAAACAACCAAAAAAAAAACAAAACAAAAAACCCCCAAGCCCCCACCCTGACATGTATAGCAATAGGCCCCATATGGCAACCAGCAAAGCACCAAAGCATGAGTTTACCCATAGTAGAGCATAGGCACAGCTACTTCTAGACCATCCCTGACCAATGCTTGTCCAACTTTCTTGAGGATCTTCAATGATGGAGAGCCCACAAGGTCCCTAGGCAGTCTATTCTACTGTCTTACTGTGGAATGGTGAAGAAGTTTTTCCTGATATCCAGTCTAAACCTACTTTACTGCAATTTTAAGACATTGGTTTGTCCTGGTCTCTGCAACAACAGAGAAAAGGTATTTTGCCTCTTCTTAATGGCAGCCTGTGGCAGTGCAACCTAGGGGTGCCGTGAACTCCCCTAGCGCCCCCTACCTACTGTGCCAAATCAGGTCCAAATGCACCCTCTTTATCTCACCCGCCATGTCTTTGATGGTAATATGTTAAAGGGAGGCTGCCTTTCTAACCTTCCTTGGCACAGTGCCTTGATGTATCTGGGCTCTGTCTAGTTGCCCACCTGTGCCCTCACAGGCACCTCCCAGTTTCTCCCACAGCTCTTTCAGCCCACACTGGGGCCCGTCTCCCTGCAGCTCTCACAGCCTGCACCGGGGCCTTGCCTCACAATCCCAGCAATCAAGGCTCAGGTGGCCATAGCCATGCCTGGCCCCCTTTTCAGGTCCTACATCCCACTGGGGTTTCTTGCCTGTGCCCACACTGGGGCCAGGGTCAGGACACCCCAAAACACAGTGCCTTCTCTGGCACCAGGAACCCCCACATTACTGGGGAGCTCCTATGAGGCCTCCTCCACCCCTACAGCCTCACCCAGTCCTCCGGTGTAATACAACAACAAAACAGAAAACTCACACTCCTGTGTTCCAACACAAATTCCAAGCCCCCTGGCTAACCTTCATATATATCCCTACTAGGGTTTCCTCCACCCAGTATCCTCATGCAGATGCTGCTCAGGCCATTAGACTTCTCTGGTATGCCTGCCCTGCTTGCTCCAGCAGAACTCCACCTTCCTCACTGCCAGAAGGGAACTGCCTCTGGTCTCAGCCTAGGCTGTTTATATAGGCCAGGCCCTGCCCCCTTCTGGTCAGCTGACCCAACTGGTTGCCTCAGCAACCCACACCTGTGCTGCCCTGGTGAGTGGCAGCTGAGCCCATATTACTGTTGTGAGTAGCAGGCACCTTAGTGCCCTGCTACATAGCCCTTCAGATATTCGAAGGCTGTGAATATGTCTCCTCTTAACTGCCTTTTCTACAAGGTCATTGTTATTTCATAACTTTAAAAATGAAGCCATGGTTGAAAACTTTGTAGTTCAATATGTTGGGTGCATAAGAAATTCCAGTTTGCAATATACATAATCTGAAAAATAAGAGACTTTTTAAAGGGATAAAGGATCCGAATTAGGGCATGGGTATGTGTGTAGCACAATGCAATCAGTTTTCATGGCAGTGATTGTCAAACTACACAACCATAGAGGAAAAAGTGCAACTATTGGACTGCATCATTGGAATACTCAGTGACGTGGAATTGTCCAATTATTGTTGATGATTTTTGCTATGGTCTCTAGGCTATCTGGCTTCACATACTGCATCTTGGCTTTGATGGCTAGAAAATGATATTTAGAGGTTTGTTTTTAGGAATTGGCTTGTAGGTAAAATAGATATTGTATTAGAACAATGGTTTAAGGGAAAGGCAAGGGTTAATTGATTTCTAAAAGCCTGTTTGTTGCACTGTTTCACAGCTTTCAAGTCAGACAGGGTGTCTGAGGCCAATGGGCATGCACATTCTGGGAAATTAAAAACATTCAAACCTTATTTTCATAATAGAGATAGGCCTGGCTCCAGTGCCCACTTGCAAAAACAAACAAAAAAACCTCTTGGGATTTCTGATTTCAAATGAAATGACCAAATTAAGGTGTGTGCATGTGATAGGTTTACAAAGATAGGATTTGGGCTGACAAAACAGAATGTGGACAGCATGATGGCCCCAAGGAAACCAATCAGTGATACCCAGAAATGAAGAGTCATTGGAAGAGAAAGAATACCAAACGAAGAGTTTTCAAAACAGCAAGTTGTCATTGGCCCCTCACTTCCAAGGTTGCTGATATCAGACATTCAAGCAAAGAACCTAAAGGTAGTGTTTACATTCCGGCTGGACACACCACTCACGTTGTGCATGTTCTGGGCACTGGGGAATTTGGGTTAATGTATGTTGTAATCATTTTGCTTGCTTTGCCTGCATTGCTCTTATTTCTTATCAGTGTATCAATAAAATTCACCTATTATCAACCAGAGTAGTGGTCAGTCTGAAGGTTGTGCTTGCTCAGAGCAGGGTATCAGGACTGGGTTGTGAATCCAGTGCCAACAGACTTCTGTCTTGTTATCCAGGCAATGTGGCTCAGAACCTCCTTCCAACATGTGCCAGGGAAGGATGGAGTTTTTAGCTGGTTCCAGGTCTCAGATCTTGCCTGCTTCCCTATTTTCCCATCAGCCTCTCTCAGCTTATTCTTCTGGCTGCCCCTTGCTCTCTGGCAGCAAATTAACCTCCTGCTCAGGCTACATTAAAGAGAAAGGAATATGCACTGTACTCCAGTTAATTCATCTTTGTGGGGAAAGCTGGAGAGCAAGAAGGAATTCTAGGCAGACTCCATTAGGGCAGGAAAAGAATAAAGAGAATTGGCTGGCTGCAGAAAAATGGGTAAATACCATATTTCATGGTATCTTAGAAAAATGTTGAATTTCAAAGCCAGAAAATTACCTTCTCCACAGGGTCCTCCTTCAGGTGAATGCAGCTTTTAGGATTATTGGCTTAATCTCTGCAATCCCCAGGAAGACCCTGCTCAATTAGTTACATTCCCTTACATGTCTAAGATTCTTTCTCCAACCACAAAGGCAGGACTTTTTTTTTTCAATGGAAGCTGAAATTTTGTGGCAAGGACTGAATTCTTTGGCAAATTTCCTAGCAATGGAATTTTGGAACACACAGAGCCCTGACTAAGGTTACACCACGCAATCTTTCATAAGGTCACATTTTCAATTTTGAAATATTTTTCAAACTTAATGTATTTTTTTTTTGTTAATGATAGGGACTTGTAATTTTTTATTTTAAAGAGTATAAAATTTGTCAATGGAGCTTGTAAGAAGCTGTTTGCTCTTTACAGGCTTTTTTAAAGGTTGCTGTATTTTATAACTAAGAATGGTGGAGTCCAGATGTTCTTTATAAGGCTCCTGGAACCAGAGCATTCTGGACTGATGCCTCCCAAAAAAAACTTTCTTGAGGAATACCGTTAGTGTGACCCTCTGTTCCTCCTGGCCCTTTTTATTCTTTTTTGCTATTTTTTCTATTGAAAGACCAAGAGTTGAAAATCTCACAGCTATATAACATCTTGTGAAACATACTACTTAATTATATGCTACTGGCTGAACGCATCCACTTCAAGAACAAATGTATTAAACAGTAGTTTCAGTCATTTGCTATCAGATTAATTTAAAGCTAAATGCTTTGTTTTGAGGTGTCCACTGCAAAATTCACAGAGGAAACTTCAAAGAACTTAAGGATGATGAGTTAAGATAATGTCAAGATTTGAACAGCAGGATTGTACAGTCTAAAAATTTTTGAAAAACGTATCACTAAATCAGCATTTCCCAAAGCACTCAGTTAAAGTGCACCTTGTGAAAGGAGTTCTTGTTTATGGCTGTAGGATGTATTACATTACACGGGCAAGGAGCAAACTTTTATGTTAGTCAGTGACTTTGATAATGAAATACAATTCCTTAAAGGTTTTTTTAAGGTAAGAGGCCCTGTGGCTTTTGTTGTGTGGCACATCTCAGTGCTACAGCTTTGTTCTGACTTGTCTCCTGTTGTACCCAGCCCTGATACCACACCAGGCCATGCAAGGGGGCCTCATAAGGCAGTCTTGTGGCCATTTCTTTCTCTTCTTGGGGGGAGGGGAGTTTTTTTCCAGCAAGATCTGGGACTGTTGAGTAGGTTTACATGGCCCCAAGGTAACCTGGGGAGTATAGTGGAGAAATAAAACCACTCTTACCCACTTCATGCTCCCCCAGATCCACAAACTAGGAAGCACTGCAGCTCAAGAGCAGGTCTGAGCATGTGCACCAGTACTGCACTCAGGCTCTCTGTCTTTTCTTATGGAACTGAAAATGTACGTAATTGTCCCTTACGTCTGCATAGAATCCTACTGACTTCACTGTGGCTCCAAATGATTGTTGTGGCCAGGCCTTGTGAAGTAAATGGTAGGACTGAGACCACTTTATTCTTCTGAGAAATTTTATTTACAAACTGTGACAAACTTTTGTGTAAACGTACTGTTAAAATTTAATGAACATTTTTCTAATGTCACTAGGAAAGTGTTTTGGTGTGAACCTAAGACTTGTGCAACAAAACACTCCCTAATTAAAACAGGTCAAGCTGACGTTATCTTTGTCCAGACCAACATTACATAACTCCAGGTCAAAATGATGTGCAAATTCACATCTGAAGGAAGCAAAATGGCCCATTTTAATTAAGATATAATAAGCTAGTTTCTCAAGCAACATTTTATGGAAGTAAGACATATGAAAAATTACAAAAAATACGTGTACCATTAGGTTTAAAATTTTTATTGTGCTGCCAAGAGCCAAATTACAAGAAACCGCCTTACAGTTAAAAAAGTAAACAAGCAATCTGCCGAACCGCAGTGCACTCCAAGTGCCACATATGCATCTATTTTATTTTTTCAGAAAATTATATCTGCATTTCTCTTACAAGAGCACAACAGGAACCAAAGTAAAAGAGTGAAATGGATACAGCACATAAGATAAATCATATCTTTAAAATAATAATAATAATAATAAAATAATAATAATAATAATAATAAACATTTTACACCATGTCCTATATCCTGCTAATATTTCCAGAATATGGCCTTGATTGTAAAACAAAAGCAAGCATTTACAATTTCTGGATAAAGACTGCTTACTCTTATGCAAGGAATGGATGATTTGTCTTGACAGGATCTTTGTAATGACTGGACAGAAACATATCCGTTTCATCAGATTAAGTACAAAATGCTGGGGAGACTACATTTTTTTCTTACTTGTTTTTGGAAACTGAAGTCTTATAAACAGAAAAAATGTTGACCCTTAATGACATACCTATTTTTTTTCTTTGATGCAAACAGCTAGAACACCTTTTTGATATTCTAAAGCAAAAAATTGTTAATCTTCAGATTAATAAATTAGGTCATTATAATAATAAATTAGTTTTTTTTCACTTTTAAAGTTCAGCAACCTCTGACCAAGTATTTACAACAATACTTGAGAGTTCCTTTACAAAAAATACATTTTCTTTTCACATTAAGCATACTGGGTATCTGTGTCTTTCATGACAAGCATTTGTAAAAGAAAAAAAGGCAATGCACAAATGGGTAATTAGTATAAAAGTGCCAAGACCTGTTTGGAAAGTTAACATTGTATTATACAGTCAGAGTTATAAATGAGGCAAGCTACAACAAACTTCCAGCTTAATGTGGACAATATTCCAGTAGTTGTTTCAAACAATTGTTTGAAAAATAAAATCCATGAGCTGATGGTGTTATTCTGTGGAACTGATTAGTGCTGCATGTATACTGTCATCAGTATCTCTAGCCAACTCATTCATTAAAAGCCTTTTTAAGGCCAAGCAGGAAAAGAAATAAGAAACACCCTGAAATGTAGCAAGTAGCAAGAGCAACGCTTACTGCTATAATCGTGCACATACTGTACACACGCAAACACAAGAGTGCACACACACACCCACATGTACATACACGCACACACGCACACACACAAAACACTTTCAAATCAAATAAAACTGTAGGTAGAATGAGATGCTCTCCTTTTGTCTTTCCTAAACTCACAAGTGATTAAGCACTGATATGGAATGCCTGTTTATCTGTTTCTGCTCTGGGTAAAATCTCTCTCAGATAAAAATACATTCAACAAGAAAAAAAATAAAAAATTATATATATACTCTGTGTGTGTGTATATATACACACATACATATATATATATATACACACACACACACACACACACACACTATATATATGGTATATATACATATGTAGTGTGTATATGTACATACACACATGTATAAATACATATGCATACATACACACATGTATATATACATACACACAGGCATACAAATACTTTTTGTTGTTTTTTAGCATAATTATATTTACATAAATATTCCTATACTGCTAAAGTTTAAAGAAGCATGATCTCCTTTTTTCTGAGCTTCAAAAAGGTGCTTGAGTAATATACAATTAAAATTAAGCAGCTTCCTAGCATGGAAGTAGTTTCTAATCTGCATAACCAGTAAATAAGAACAACAACAGGAAAAACCTTATACCAGTTTCTTTTTTACTCTCTCGTTTAAGCAAGAGCTTTGTCCAACAAAAATAGTTTTTCCTTCTTCTCTATTGAAACGGTATGAACAACCAGAGATTAATACAAAATAACAAACAAAAACAAGACAAACAAACAAACAAAGCCCCTGGAACTGCATGGTGTTCTTGACTTTTCCTTTCTTCCTTCAATACTGTTGTCAAAAGATCCAGTGCTCATATCAGGAATTACTTATGCCTCAGTCATCTGCTAACTCTGCCAAAATCTGGCCAATCAGCTTTTGAAGAAAACAAAACATAACAAAAACAAAAAGCAGCACAAGGTATAATTTTATACATCCTTAATAAACCCACCCTTTATATTCTGCTATAACCTCTTTCTTGCTATATTGTTAACTACTGTAGCTTCTTGTCATATAGAAAAATATTTGCAGCTACACCATACCTGTGATGTGACAGGTTCTGTTCTAGGAGTATATTATTGTAGCAACAGCTGAAAAAAAAAAATCAGACCTTTTTGTTGGTTGTTTTTTCACATGGGTTTAGGCTTTGCTGCAACAAATGCAGTTTTAGAGCAACAGGAAAAGCCACCCTCCTGATGCTTGGCAATGCCCTTTGTGTGTTTTCTCTTCAAGCCAAGCTTGACCAGCTTTTCTTCTTCAAAAAAACTTCCTCTCACGTCACCACCCAGCCCCACCCCAAATTCCCCCCCTTCCAAACAATCTCTAGAGCTATGTTACAAGCAAATAAATCTTCACAAGTTTTAAAACTTTGGTTCTAAGAAAACACTTGGTCAGTTATTTCAAGGAAAAGTGGGAATGCTTGTTCTGGCACATTGCAGGAGTCAGAGCCCATCCCAGTAAGGTCTTAGAGCTGTACATGAAGTCACAAATCCAATACAATCCACTAAGCAAGTGCACAATTCTAGTTTTATTTTAATAGCAGACTCAGTCTCTCTCTCTCTCTCGCGTGCGCGCTCTCTCTCAATTTCTCTCTCTCAAATCCTTGGCAAGGATGAAATTTTTCAAACTGTTTGATAGAAATTATCTGCCTGTAGGTTGTTCTGTTTTTGCATGCTGTAGAATCCACTGTATCTTGAATCCGGGTCAGCAATTCTTAGCATCCTTTGAGAACTGTCCACCTGGACCATTGTACCTTTCTTGCAGTCCACATATACCAGCTGATTATTTAGGCAAGAAGGCTGTTTGAAAAAAAAAAAAAGACAGAATATAAAAACCCAGTTCACACATCCTTTTCATATGCTTTCCATAGCAGGAGAGTGAGAAACTTTTGTGGCTGAGAGTTCACAAAAACAAAAAACAAATTAAAGTTATTTCTTTGTTATAAATGTCCAACTCTTGCAATACTTCAAACTTGCATAGATTAAGGAAATGATCAACAGGAACAAGAGCGTTAGGCCTGCAGGCATACAGCTGGGAGCAGAAGTTGGCAAATTAACCATTTGAGCACTGACAGACGTGCAGCTCTCCAGTCTAGCTCACGGCACTTCACAGAAAACGCCATAATTTAGATCGGGGTGGGCAAAATATGTCCCACCAGGCAATTTTATTTGATCCATGGGTGCCCACCAGCTAACTGTACCCTTCTTAGCCTGCATGCCTCACTCCCACCCTCATGTGTGGAAGGGCCTGGTTCAGCCAGCTTACAGTTTCTGGGAGGGGCTGCTGTTGCCACTGCTGCAGCTGCCAGAGGACCTGCTTGGCTTCTCCAGCATCCAGCGGTTTCTCATCATTTCCCTGCTGCAGCTACTCACTCAAGAGAGCAGGTAAGGATGCAGCGGGGGTGGGAGGAGCTGCAGCTGGGCAGGGGCAGGGAGCACGGGCCTGGCAGGAGCACAGCACCCATGATAAGGGGGACTGCAGGAGTGTGGAGCTCAGGTGGGCAGAGGATGGGGACCCTACTACACACTCCCCCGCCATGGTACACAGGCCCTGCTCCCAGTGGCAACAGCAGCAGCAGGCCCTTGGGAGTGCTTGTGACTCACGCAGGTACTACTGCCCAGTGCTGTGTGGCTTCAGCCAGAGCTACACACGATGGTGAGGAGTGCACCCAGGCTGGCCCTCCTCTGTCATGTGGGACTCCCCATAGTGCATGTGCAGCGCCTGGCACTCATGTGTCCCAGTATGATGGCGCTGGCTAATTCCCCTACTCCCTGCTGCTGTGTGCAAGTCCCGGGGCTCTACTGGAAATGGGCAGCAGTGCCTGAGTGGACCATGAGTGCCCCAAGGGCCCACCGCCTGCTGCTGCTCTGACTGACAACAGATGCTGTGAACTGTAGGAAGGACTCTCCACACCCCCCGACTCTCCTTCACACCCCACAAAATGCACATACCCACACCCTGCCCCTGCAGCCCCCCACATATACACACATCCCCATGACATACCTTACACCCCCCACACAGCCAGACCCTCTCACAAACCACACTCCTCCCCCCATGCATACTATAAACAAGCCCATGCTCCCAACCACATCCCACATACAATATATAAGAACATTGATGAGCTGTTATGCAATCACCTCTATACACACTATACAAACACAAATCATGACAAAAATATTTTCTGTAATAAAATCAAAATATATTATAGTAGGTGTTTGTGACTTTTAGTATATGAATTTTTTTTCTGTTTCCATGATGGCAGTACCCCCTCCCCCAAGGAATACTTCTGGGGGCAAATGGAAGCACTTCCTGTGGCAAAGGCCAGGGGTTAGGGGTGGGACTTCTAAAGGTCACCTGTCAAGGGGTGGAGCTACCCTTGTGGCCCTCCAGGCAAAATAACTGCCCACCCCTGAGTCAGACCAATCCTCCTGACCCAACCAATGTTAATGATTGGATTGGTAGAGTGGGGGATTGAACTCCATTTTGGAGGCAGTCCAGTGAGGGAAGCAGTCCACTGTGTGTCTGCAGTCTCTTACCCCTTGCCCTGTTGCAGGATGAGAAGGGGAGAAGGCAGGGGAGGGAGATCCATTCTTCTTATTTTTAAATATTATAGAACTGACTACAGACTGCCATCTCACAGTGTCTGGCTGCCCAGTTTAAGGCAGCTAACTTTCTAATGCATTTCTCCAGCATCAGAAGACTTAAAAATTAAATGTTGTTAATGGTTCAAATATTTGATTCCCTACTGTGATAACAGTACCGATGGCTATAGGGGCAGATCCAAGATTTGGCAAAGGGGGATGTAGGGGGATCAGGCAGGGTGAGGGATCCCACCCTCCCTATCCATCACTGCTGCTGCCACTGTCCCCAGCTGAGCCCAGTCCTCATCCAGACTGGCTGGAGCAGGCATAAGTAGCTTTGGCACAAGTTTCCCTGCCCCAGGGCAGAGGGGAAAGCAGCAGCAGCAGGTAGAGGTGGGGACTATGGGAAGGGGAGCAGATGTACCTCTGAGTATGAAGTGGAAGGGGGGTTGGATTCTTATGTGCTTTGGGAATTTAAAAAAAATCCCCAGAAGCTCTCATGGCATGGTCCAGTTCAAAAGGGGGGGTGCCACTGCACCCCTTCTGGATCTGCCCCTGAATGGATATAACCTGTTGCTAACTGGTTTAACAGAATCAAAAGTTTAGAGGATAAATTAAATATAGTAATTTTAGTACTTCTTAATTTTAGAAATGTTTTAAATATTTTTGCACAGCTCAGAAATTAAACAGAAAATCCTGGATTAGATGGAACTATTTACATCATGATGTTCAATAGAGAGTCATACAGCATACAGTAAACATCTGCCAACTCAGATAAATGTCAAAGAGAAGGTACAGCATTTACCAGACCTGAAAACTATTTACTGTGGACATAATACTCTCAACTATACAAAATTGATATTACAATAGGGGAAAAATTTAGATGAAGACATAGCTTTAGTTGTAGAGATCAGATAAGAAGTGACTGGGTTTGAATCCGTGCTTGTCCTAACAGATACATCTGAAAACAGGTTTTGTTCAACAAATCTATTTACTGTTTTACAGCTTTTAAGGATACCTATTTAAATAGGAAAGAAACTAATATTAATGTGGTCTCATACTACTAGAGAGCAAAAAGGTTTCCCAGGTTTTTTGCGCTTCATTTTTTAATATTTTAGCATAACTTGTCTTAAATGAATTATTTTTCCCCCCAGTCTGAAATAACAGAAGCCTTTTTTGGTTATGTTACATTTTCCCATTTAGCTGTATTCTTTTATATCCTTTCTTTTATCATACAGGCTTCCGCTTTGGTGTGTTGAATTACTTCTTAATATTAAAACTGAATGCTTTATTGTACTGAGTTATTCTGCAGAGTTTTGGTTTTTTTGGATATAAAGTGAAACATCATATGTGTAAGAGTATATTTTATTGTCAGTGTTCCTGCAATTATTCCTTCTCATTTTGCTTTCTCCAAATTGGTTGCCCATGGTTCAAGGAAGTGGCTTGTGTTTTCTATTTAAAAACTGTCAGTGTCTGGGGGGGAAAAAAACCCATGTTTATTGGATTTAGCTGTGTGGCTCAAGTGACTAAAACACTGAAGGCAAGATTTCAAAAAGAACAACAGATCAAAAGCTGCTGATCTGGGCAACCTGATTTATTACTATTATAAAGGACTTCCTAATTAATTTATCTCTCAGTATGATTGCTCATGTGTTTATACTGTGAGAATTATTAATACATATGGCTTAAAGCTGGCTGCACTGCAATGCACTCAATGTGTCTAGGTAGCTAGGAAAATCCTGTCCCACAAAGCAAGTGCAACGGGCATTGAATTATTAGAATACTAATGACAAAGAGGAGACGCAAGACTATGCCAAACAAAATTGCCAGAAGGCAAAGGGAAGCATCAAATATTAGGATTGTAATGACTATGAGCCAGGGCAGTTATTTGCATTCTTGTCTGATGTGCACATCATTACACACATGTGCATGCATGCATACATACACAAGCACAAATACATATTTAAGAATGATTGTGAAAGAGGAGAAGAATACATGGCAAACAATGGTGGTATTTAAGTACTGCTGTTGATGTGCTCCTTAAGGAGTAAAGCATGGCATGAGTACCTTTCCATAAATTGAATTGAAGCTCAAGATGGTTCCTAGTTGTCTACACTTATTAGTAAGTATCCCAACACCCAGCAGACAGCAGGAGGAAGAATCAGAAGGTTACTGGAGGAAGCAACTCTCAGGACAAGATGTTTTATGATAAAGATCTTTAATAAACTTTGACCCTTTGTGAATTCACAAATCTACAAAGAAGAGCTTGCCTACAAATGGCTTCCACATTCTGCCTGGAATGTATTACATACTACAGTGCTGCTAGAGACTGAAACAAAGATGCTTCTATAATAAATAAGAATGAAGAAATAGATTTTTTTCTAACTATTTTTCTATTAAAACAAGATTTCTGAGAGATTAACTATATAGCAATTCTGATCTGCCACTTTTGTGCTCTTGTTCACACAAATAATATTAAATAACCCTTCCAATTTGGGAATAATGGTACCAGAACCTGGCATCTAAGTGGTAACACCTTACCCTACAGCAGGACTCCTGCTAAAGTCCGGAGGCTTAGTTATGGAGCAAACTGGTCTTCCATGTAAAGAAAGTTCAAAATATGGTCCTATAAGGAATTAAATTATTCTTTTGTAAAAAACAAAACAAAACAAGGTTATACTTTTAAATATATAAGGACATTTCAAGTGACATGATGGCAGGGAATTAACAGAGCAAAGATCTGCCATTTTAAAATTCTTCTGTGCTAAATTAGGAAAGGTGTAGCAGTACTGAAGTTCCTGCAAAGGAGGCAGCAAATGCTCCTGAAAGGAAGGCCTGCTCTTCTTTCCAGCTTCAGGGGATTGAGCCCTGCCTCAGTGTTCTTTTTTCCCCAATATTTCTGGCCATTTTCACTTAATAGCATTTCACTGAACCCCTATATATGCTGTAATACTTGCATCTTGATTGTAAGGAAAGAGAGAATAGGTACAGCTAAAGGACAGAAGACATACGTACGACAGAAGGCTGTGGTGGGACTACTGAAGAGAGAGATCAGGTCAGGGGAGGGGCAAGGAACCATGGATAAAAGATAGTAAAATAAGGAAAGTAAATAGGAAGTAAAGAAGAAAGACTGCAAAAAGGAAAGAGAGAGAAATAGTAAGGCATGATGTGACCTAGAAACTCCAAGAATCAATCCATTGGAGAAAGGGACTCCATAGAATCAAAATCACTGGCTTCAGCAACTCATACTTGCTCAAAAATATCTTCTGGCATATGATTTTGTTCAGTGGAAGCAATGTAAAAGGAATAAATACATGGGAACAGATGATTAGTTTCTGTAATGACTATGCTTGAAAGATGAAAAAGAATGACCCTCATTCAAAATGAGCGCTTGGCAAATAACTCCTGGCTTTTGCTTATGGGTATTAACATCAGTTAGGCTGTACAAATACTTCGTTAATAACTTTTTGCTTTTTTTTAAGCTTAACAGTGAATTGTCTTGCAGTTGATCAGTGTTTCACCAAAACTGGGGTCAGGGTAAAAATCTTTCCATCCATCAGCAGGAGTTACAAACTTCTGTCCTCTAAGATATTATCCATTTTCTCATTTTTCTAAAATACTTCTTTTGGACAGTGCTCTGTGATTGAGGTCTGTTGGAAAAATTCTGTTCTTCTTACATGACTGACAAGGTAATGAACAAAAACACCATTCAGGTTTAAGAGCCATGGACTGTCACGGTCCATATAAAAAGTTGAAATTGAACTTAAACAGAGATTCTTTGTTATGTTTGAATAATGTATATACTCTCAAAATTATAGCAGTTACTTTCAGGTACAGAATGATTCTTCTGAAATTTACAGTAAATTCATTAGTTAGCTTTTGAATTTTAATACCAGTCCTTTAAGACATTTCAGATATTGCATCAGACTCTTCTGTCTCAAATGATCATAAATGGAATAATGTAGATTCTTTAAGCTTCCCTGCATTAAAACTCCCTAAAAATAAATGCACTGTCTGAATTGGAAGATTTTACGGCTTACTGGACATTTCTGGCATTGTTGTTTTTAACCAGAAGTTTTTTTTCACCCCCAGTAGCTATGGAAGATTACTGTTCTAGAGAATTCTACCAAGAAATGACATTTTTCAAGATGGTTGCCACCTACTATTTTTGTCATTGGAGAAGAAGAAACAGGATGCTCTCAGAGATTCCTAGTAGTCCTAGTTTTTTTCTCAAAAAGCATGATGGGGCAGGTCAGCCATTTTAAAAGACTGTAAAACTATCATCAGTTAATGACCATTTAATGACATAGTATTTCTAGTTAAATAATTTATTCATTCATAATATGCTAATACTGAGGCGTACCAATGGCTTTTGTACCAACAGCTTTTGTTCTGTATATCTTTATATGGTAAAGTTGTGGTCCATATAATAAATTAGGATGAGATACACTTGCTTGGTCTATGGTGTGTAGAAATGAATGGAGTGTTGGTGAACTAGTATGAAATAAGACTTTAATACCGAAGTCAAAATTAAGTTTTTCTGTGCAACCACAACTATGATTTTTCTATAGTGTTTCAAGTGTCTTTTCACTATTAATTTCCAAGTTTTCATACAATTTCATTTTTATAATTGCGATCAATAATAATGATGTTTAATTTATATTTACTTATACCCCAAATGTGTCTTAGAGGTTTCTGTCTTAGCAGTATAGATGGCAGTTAGCAGAAAATTTGAAAATGTTTTGATACATACACATAATAACTATCCTTTGAGGGCAAATTTAAAGTAGATGAGAGCTACAGTAACTGTGCCAACTATGTACACAGAAGAATCTCTGACTGCAGATTTGTTTGTCTGCTGATCTTGGTTCTTGCTCCTGAAAATTCATATTGAGCGGCAAATTGGTGATTTTTATTTGACATTACACAATAAATAATTTATTATAACAACTGAGTACAAGTGTCAAAAAATAATGCAACATGGGTTGAGATGCAGGGAAAAAATTAAGTTGACATTAAATTGATTCAAATGTACCTAAAATACATTCCAGGTAATCTCCTGTTTTCAGAAACGGAGACATACAAATAAAAGTTTCACTGTACCTTTGTTGGGGCTTTGTAGCAAGACACAGGTATCCACTGCTTTTTCTGATTGACAAGCAGAAGGGCTATTATAAGAATCAGGGCAGTCATGATAGGAACTGTCACCCAAGCAACAGAGCTGAGAGATGTATCTTCATTTGGTTGTGGTCCTTTGCCTTCTCTATAATCGCTCTGAAGATGACTCATGTCTGAAAGGTATGAACAAGAACATTTGTTAGTAGTAATAAATCTTACGTGATCTTGATCTGTCTGGATCATAAACAAGAATAGGATTATAAAAGTACCAGCCTTAGCACCTACCAGTATTTTGGCTTTGTGCTTTTTTCCCCTGTTCTCTGTTTTGAAATGTTATCTTATACTGACTGGTGCAATCAACAGCCCTTATCTGGATATGATAATTGTATTTTCAACTGGAGACACCTGAACAGTCCGGGGCTTGGAATGGATTCAGTAGTTTATGGTGAAGGTACAGACCTGATGGAAGGATTTTAAGACTTGCCTATACCTATCATGAGCTCCAGGGACAGGACAAGTAGAAGTTGAGAGGGGAAATGAGTATCTGTTAACTCAGTTTTGTATGAACAAGTAACTGTGACTGGAACAGTAATTTGCCAAGTAGAATGACAGATGGCTTTTTTGTTCCATTTAACTGTGCTTTGTGCAATTACATGGTGATACAGCACTCATTATCTGGCACTCTATCAGTTCTTAGTTTGGTATAAAAATCTCAAAAAGCTGCAATGTTTCACAATATGGAGCCAAAGCACACGTCAGATCTGTTAGCTCATATTTACTTTACATAGCTAGGCTTTTTGGTCGCTCTGGAGATGGGGAAGAAATGTTATTTTTGCACAGCTATTCATGTATGTGCGGATATACTGATATAACTATTTTTACATCTCTCTCTCTCTTTATATATAGACAGATAATCACAAGAATAATTGTTATTTATTATTAATTTATCTGACTGGTAAACCACTATATACATACACTATCCTTTCATGTTCATCCTCTTCTAAATATTGTAGCTGCTGGGAATAGAAAGGTAGTAAGAGCACCTTTATCTCTTTTGATCAGGTTTTCTGATCAAACAAGGGTTTGAGCAGAGCATGCCATAAGCAGTATATAGACACACACACAGAGCTATATTATAGTTTGGACTGTGTACCCACAGAGAGAGAGAAACTTCTCAACTCAAACCCTTGTATGGGTATTTAAGCTTTTGGTCCAGGTATGCCAGGTAAGCAAGTTTGGCTTCTGTGCTGAGCAAGGTATCAAAAAACTTGTATTTTCCTAACAGTTAATCTGGTGAGAGGGTTCATGCCTTTACATTCACTCAATTGCTATAGGAATGCTGGAGATTTTCTTTGCTAGGATGATGATTTCAGAGTATTTTCAAGTGACCATCCCTCTCCCCTCTCACTGCCACAAGTTAAGTCCTCTTAAACCTGTATTATTGCACCTGGAGTGATTTTTTTCCAAATCATCTTTTTTCCCCTGATGGCATGTGTTCATGTTACACCTTTCCCTGTTTATTTTCTTCTTTTGATGTGGTGGCTGTCCTTGAGATGATTCTTTTCTCATCTTTTCCTATATTTGATTCCACTTTAACTACCTACTTTTTTATCGTACTATAATATAGAGATAATAGCACTTACTCTCTTCAGGGAATGGCAAGAATACATACATTTAAAGACTCAGAGGGGCTTAGATACTACAGTAATATGCACCATGAAACACCTAGAAATTTATTTCTTTTAATACTGTATCAGTTTTATGGGTAAATTTTTCATTTCCTTCTTTTATCTCTTTGAGAGATTGGATTACAGTAGATAAAGCCTTTGTTTCTTTCATTTTTTTCTGTAGCTTTAGCCACTATATTTGTGCCCTTTGTGGCCATTTCTCACTAAGTTTCCTACTACCCTTTTTTTGCTTTTTCCTTGGGTGAGAAATGCTCTTTGTCAGTCATTTTCTCTGTGTTAGAAAGAACAGAAATTTTAGTACCTTCACAGACTCAAGCCTGCTTATTTAGCTAGATTTTTTGCTGGAGAGACATTGAGACTCCTTTCATGTGCACTTCAGTTGCACACTGGAAATTCTACTTGCATTTATTTTAATTCATCAAGCCAAGTATTTTGCTATGATTCAGGCCACATAGATTATCCGAATTTATCTCTTCACTTATCTCACCTTTTTAGGTAGTGTCTGAAAAAAAGAAACAAATATTGCAAGTATATGATATAATAGTACATAAATTGACAAATGTGTGCTCTGTAAGACCAAAGTGTTGGGGTTCCAGAGTTGAGGACTGTTCACTGAAAATGTCAATGCTGAGTCTCTCCTAATTAAAGTAAGGAACTGGATTTCAGAGTCTAAGGTCTCACTTGTTTTAGCACGTACATGTTAAAATCCCTCAAATGGAAGATCCTCAGTTGTTATATGAAACTGAGTGATTCCATACTATGGGGCCACTAAGATCTCTTTATGGCAATTCAGATTTTCATGGAATTGGAGCCTGTATCCATAGCATCTAGGGCTGTTTGAAGAGGTGCATGCCACAAATTGATCTTCAGTAAATTGAAGTCCTCCCTGTTGCCTTGTGGAAGACTTTCTATGAATTTACTCATGGAAGTCTAATACAGATAGTCTTATTTTGCCAACAGGGTTTTCTAATTAGTGGCTCTTATTTAGATGGTGAATCATTTTTCTGTTTAAACAAATTTTTCAGGCTTCTTGTCTTTTGACTGTATTCTGTGTTTACTTTGACCAGTTTTGTTTGCCATAGAAACAATCAATGAACCTAGCATGCAATATAAAATTATCCAAAAACTTAGGAAGGAACGTAGTAGTGATGGACTGTCTGTTCTCTTTGATGCTGGTGCCAGAGAGGCAAGCATCCTCCATTGCAATTTATATACTTTACTGATGGACTCCGCAAGACATCAAAGTAATGGGGCACACAGCAGATCCCAAATCGTGTGTGATTCTTGTTCCCCTGGAATCCTCACCTAGGATCTCCAATGTGTTCTGGAATGTCTTACAGTCACCTGAGGTAGAAGTAGATGACACAAGGACTAGATCTTTATCCAGTGATGATGAGAGTATTTGAGCCAGGACAGGTTGATACTCTGTTTGAAATTCCTCATTAGAGCCATCTGTTCATTTGCGAAATGACCAGGCTGAAGTGACTGAGTAACTTCACTCAGGTGAAGGAGGGGGAGAAAGGAAGCGTAGAGCAGCAAATGGTTTTCCAGGGGGAGTGGGATACTAGGGAGCAGCATACCTCCTTCAGCCTATTTGCTTATGGCAGTGGTTTTCAACTTGTGGTCTGTGGACCTCTGGAGGTCTGCAGACTATGCCTAAAGGGTCTGCAAAAGAAGACTATGATCAATCAAAAGTATGTGAGTACCCACACTTAAAATGAAGAGGGGTCTGTATTTCCATTCAAACTTGTATAGGGGTCTGCAGATGAAAAAGGTTGAAAACCACTGACCTAGGGTATTGAAAATCAACTTTAGATTCTCTCTCAGACTTAAACTGAGCTAAATATCTGGACTCAAAGGATTAAGTCAGTGACATCTCTCTACTACCTTAGAAGCTGAAAAGGAGAATGATTTTTTTCTTATTTAAAAAGAAAAGGAGCTGTACCATATTTTTCTTATGCTGTGGCTAATGTTGGTGATGTACACATTACTGGTGTTGGAGCAGTCATGGGGAAGGCACCTTTACCTCTCTTAATAGTGGAAAGTCTGGTACTGATGAGACAGTAGATTTTTAGATGTTATTTAGGATTTTAATATGGAATGTTTTGATGCTGAGGACTGATTTTTTTTGATGGCACTGGTACCAGGGGAGATGGTTTCAAATAGATTGGGGTTAGAAAACTAGTACCAGGAAATTTAAATAGTACTGAGGGAACCAAAGCTTAAGATGTGGTGACAGATGCTTGTCTGGATGTATTTTAGGCTTAGTACTACCCTTTATCTGTAAGACTTGAAAGGATTTGTGGCTTCTTGAGGAAGAGACCGAGGACTGAGATCTCTTTTTCTTGTGGTCCCAGTGCTCCTTCCTCTTCTTGTTGCCTAAGGTTTTACCAGACAAAACTAGACCTTTAGGAGTGGCTACTTCAATGCCCTGAAGTGAAGGGGCAGTCAAGAATGCTTTTAGGTAATGAATTCTCAGAAATTGTTGCTTTAGGCCTCTCAGGGCTTGGAGGTATATACAGTGACCTCTCCAATAAGAGAATTTTCCCTATCTGTGGGGGATGGGGCCTGTGTGATTTTGAGACTTGACAGCAGCCGAAGCTCTGAATCAGATTTGGCCAAATCCATTTGGGAGAGTGATTCGAATCACTGAATTGAATCACTGTCCCCCGACTCAGCTGGATCTGAAGCAAATACTAGCTGCTTTGCACAGGCCTACTGCATACTATGCAGCAGACCCTGCCTCTTAATTCCTGGTCCCACAAGGAGCTCCATGGGTCAAAAGAAATGGCTCACTTGGCTGGGTCTTGCCG
Source organism: Crocodylus siamensis (assembly GCF_052110815.1). Lineage (NCBI taxonomy): Eukaryota > Metazoa > Chordata > Crocodylia > Crocodylidae > Crocodylus > Crocodylus siamensis. The sequence goes on along the minus strand of NC_143395.1, from coordinate 150,358,524 downwards.
TTGGGCTATACTTTTGACATCTCAGTTTTAGGAAATGTTTTACGCTTACTCCACTTCTGGACACACTGAGCATTGGAGAGCCATCACTGTGAGACATTTTAGCTTTGTATAAGAACAATTTTTAAAGCCTAAAGATTTGTGCTAATTGTTATGACTGATCACAATTTCAGAGCTAAATCCCTGGAAAACAAAGAAGCTAATTTCCTTCTAAACAAAAAAGGAAACTTTAAAACATCTTAATTCTAAAACAAATAACTAGCAATTAAGTACTAATTACAATGTTTTGCATAACAAAGAACTGCAGTGAAAGACGAAGCTGACACTGCAAGTTTCCATTCCTAGCCCTGGGAGATGAGCAGGAACTGAGAAGCAGTTGGGGTCACTTATCTTAGTTAGAAGCACAACGATACTCAGGTCATGGGCATATCAGCCAGTAAATACTGCTGGCCAAAAGCTGAGGGAGGTAGTTAGCTGTGTTAGTCTGAAGTCCAGAAGAGGGCAGGCTAGAGATGAACCTTGCAGACTAAGCAGAGTACAAGCTTTTATGAATTCAAGCTCACTTCATTTAGATTCATCAGACAGCATCTGATGAAGTGAGTTAGAGTTTATTGAAAGCCTATTTATATATATTACTTAGCCTGTAAGGTTGATATGCACCCTGCCTTCTTCCAAAAGAAGCCGGCCACATGCAGTAAAATATGTATGGAAAACATTTAAAAAAGTGTGTTTTTTCTTTTTACAGTTGTGCAAGTTTTGCTATTGCTGATTGTGGCTAAACAGCAGCATGTATATTTCTAGAAAGGAGTATTTTTTCCAGCAACCCACTGTACTGAATGTTTACTAAAAACTGTTAAGAAATACTGAGGACATTAAATTCAAGCAAAATATCAGCTCTACTAACATGAATATTCATTCAACTTCTTATGCAAAGCACCATTCATCACACCAGACACTTGTTCCATGGGACTGTTGGCATTTATCTCCCCCAGATGCTATGCTGGTACTACAAAGGCTGATATCCAAACCATTTTATGCAGACCGGTAATTCCACAGCTGAATGGAGATGGTTTGGATTCACCAGGCTGTTCATCACCTAGATAAGTTGTGATGAATAGAACTTTACAGATGTTTTGATAGAAGGTTAAATTACCAAACTATAATTTAACACATGCATTTGGCTTTACTCAGAAAGCTATGCGACATGCATATAGCAGTTTCTGCATTAATGTTGTAGGCTCTGTGTCCTGACTATTAGTATGAATCAAAATATTTTGATATGTCTTCTGAAGCTAATGAACCCCAGACAAAAGTTGGTTATGACAGATTTATAGCTGTAGAAAGACAGGGCTCCTAGAGTGCATCATCATAGTACTATGTTGTCCTTTCTGGTTCTTTACTGAGTATCAGGTCAAAAATGAAGATTCCAGTCCTCATCTCTGGCTAGGGACAGAAGTTACACATAAACCGATTTAAGTAACCAGAAACTGGTTTGAACTTGTAACAGAACAGACTTTCAGTGCAAATAAACCAGTTTCAAAATGGCTGAAACTGGTTTAAAATAAACCTGGTTGAATGTAGTATCAGACTGAACTGATTTGGGTCAAACCAGTTAATGAAACTTGTCCCAGAAATCATTCCTTGGTTTAAGTTAAATCAGAGTCCTCCAGCATGCTCTGCAGCCTGCTCCAGCAGAGAAGGGTTGAGGGGTGGGGCGTGGGAAGGCAGGGACTGCTTCCCCTTCCCCCCCCACAAGCAAACCCTGGCTGGGGTGTGGGGCCATGGAGAGGGGTTAAATCTGCCTTCCCCCCCCCCGAGTACAGAGCTGCCCTGCCCACTAAACTTACTGAAAGTTACTGCTGGCCGCAACTGTGGACTACAAATCCCAGAGTCGCATGGAAGCGGGAAGAGGAAGTGACGAGTAACCCTGCAGAGTCCTGCTGCTGTGATAGTGCACTGCAAATCACAGAGACTTCGGGGGCAGCAGGAAGAAGTGAACACACAACCCATGCTGGCTACGTGCCAGAAAGCCATGCTCTAGCGCCCACCCAGCTTCTGGCCTGAGCAACTGCAGGCATGCAACTGTATTTTTTGATTCAAAAGTAAATGTGTATTCAGTTGTTTCTCAGTTTAATCTCTGCATTAGACTAACCTGCAAAGACTGAATCAATTTAGCCTTAGGCTGTTTGACTGTCTGTACTTAGCCTGTGAGTTTAGCCCAAGGTACTCAAAGGGCCTTCCGTGTATGTGCGACTGTTAGTTCTCATGATAACTACAAGTTTCTGGAAATGGAACTTGTTGATCTCAACAATATGAATGTGTAGAAAATAGTACTTTCTCAGAATGACCCATACCAGCAGAATTTACCCTTGCATGGAATTAATGGGATATAAAGCTCAATATTTTCAGAACAAAATACAAACTTAATTCTTCCTTCAATAACTTCAATCAAACCACCTATTTGAAGAAGAAAACACCCATCATAGTCGGGGAGGGAGAGAAAGGTAAAGACATGTGTGTTGACTTTAATACATTTGTATAGTGGTCAACTGCAAGAACTTATTAAACAAACATTTTTGTTAAGTGCCCAGTTGTGCCATACTTTCTCAAGATGATACTGCCACTGAAGTCATTCATTCTTACTCTTACAAATAAGTACTACCTAATGTAAATGGGAGACTCAAACTGACTGAATTTAATACATTTTTATACAGTACTTTAATAGATTAAGTTTGCCAATATTTCTTATCAGAATCACATTACATAATTATATATTACAAGCTGAATCTTATTTAAAGGAGTATTTTTCTGCATTTAAGTAGAAATCGAGAGCATAGGCATGCATTTCCTGCTTACAGAAGCATATTAGGTATTTTGCTTCTACTTCAAAATGATAAATTGCATTATTTCTTGTATTTATCCTGCAGAAATTATGCCTAGACCTTTGTAAACATATTGAAAAGGCTAGTTGTTAGCTTCCTTCCTACATCAAATGAACATAAGGAGGAAGTACAGACCTTACAAAGTACAGTTAACTTCTGTCAGCTCTTACCTCTGTGGAGATGGACAATGTCATTTTCACTGGGTGTAGGCCAAATTGGTGCTTCGAGTTCATTATCTCCCCGGTGATTTGTTTTCTCAATAGGGATGTTGGTGGGCTCAGGTACATACATCTCTGCAAATAGGATAAATACATTTTTCATAAATCATAAAATCATCACCACTTTGCTCTATCTACCTGTGGGTTCTGGACTTTTTTGGATCGGTAGTCTTTTAACCCTCTGGATCTTGCTGCTACTTTGGAAGCCCTCATCATTACTGCTATCAATTCTTTTTTATTTTTGCTTGCTGAACACATGTGGAAGGTTACAAGTTGCTGTTTATTTCATATTGTACAGGATACTACTGCTTGTAGCCCAGTGCTATTGTACCATTGAGAACTGTATGGAACAGCCCTCAGAGGTGGGGTTTTTTGGTCAAAATATCTTGTAGTAATATACTATGTCATAGTCCTTAGATTCCAAGATTCTGCTCCTATTAATCCTACTCTACCAACATTAAAGGCCAAGAACACAGCTGAACTTTCCCAACTGGTGTAGAGTTGTCTTAAACACTTCTTACTACAACCTCATTTGGAGTTCCTAATATCTGAGGTATATAAAGGGTTTGAAAAGGGAAGAGCTGAAGCTCAACTCGCAGATTGTCTTTTAGAGGTTATCAACTGACAGAAATAAAAGTGCAAATCTGCAGTAATAAGTCAGGACCAGAATAAGGAAGTTGCAACAAATTCCTTTGTTGATTCACTTGGACATAGATAAGAAATTGCCCCATTATATCAAAAGTATGTTTTTTATAAAATCAGTTTGGGAATTAATTCCCAATTGGTGGGGCAAAAGAAATGCCAGACACCTGTAGATCTACAGAGGAATACAAATATTTCTTCTTCCATTTGACCATCATGCTTTGCTTTCCACTCTTCTCCCAAAATTTATGAATAAGTCAGTTGGTGAGGAAAAGCAAGCAGTTAATTTTTTAATTCACAGTTTTCAGGAGCTATACTATTGTACAGTGTTTGCCTATCTATAGTGAGTATTTAGTTCCTCAATTATCCTGTGCTGCTGTTTTTTGTGATACAAGAAACACTCCTGATATCTTCAATATGCAGCGCTCTGTATGAATCACAGCTTATGTAAAAAGCTGATTACAACCTTGGAAAACAACATAACTTGTCCAATTTAGGCTATGTTCTTATTACCTGGACACATGGGACAACAGCTTCCTTCAACATTGATGGGCTCTACACATGGGAGAGGTGGGCAACTGACAGTGGAGCAAAGGGTCTGACCCTGCAAACAGTAGCAATGTGTGCAGCTGTCAATGTCCCAACGTTCTTCGTCAGCATATGTTTTTCCATTGAAGTGGCACACCACCTTCTTCGGTACTGTATCTTCTGTTGGGAAAACATAGCTGTGATCACTTAAAAGGAAAAAAGTTAAAAAATAAGCAAACAAAAACAATCACCCTCATCCTTAACCCAACCCCATTCTCCCTCAGTGCTAACCAGCAAATAGAAACAAAATTATATATGTGCCTTTTCTGCTTCTTTGGTAAGGTACAGTTGGCCTGGATTTTTCATTTCTTTAATTCCATTTTTTTTTTTCCTTTTTCTCATTAAATTTTCAGGCCCTGTCTCAGTTGGAAGACTCTGATGTCTGGAAAAATAGTGAGGTGGTGACATCATAACAGTCATGACATTTAAAGTTAAGCTATTAAAAGGGCAAGGGATTTTTAGAGAGACTTTAAAAATTTACTGATTTCTATTAGTTGTATTAACACCTATTTAATTCCAATGCTGATATATATATATATACACACACACACACACAAATAAAGTGAGTGCATCTGTCCTTGTCTATTGCACAGGCATTTACTCTCCAAAGAGTTTACTGCATTAATTTTCACTCCGTAGGCTGTGGAACACTTTCTGATTGCCTGCCGTGTTACTTCTGTCCTAGTAGTGAAACATTAGGAGGCACTTGTACACATTATGTGGTTTTAGGTCTTAGGTTTGCATTCTATGTCCCCTAAACTGAAAGGTGGGTTTTATTTTTCCAACATGGTACATATGACATTGTTCTGGTGGTTGCAGGCACCTGCTGAAGGCAGAAGTGGCAAGGGGCCTGATTCTTTTTTTCCCTCCCAGTGGAGCCTGCCCGCCTCTCTTGCAGCTGGGGGGGAGAACTAATCTGTCAACTTGCCCCCTGGCCACAGGAGAGGTGGGCAAGGCTCTGCATAAAAAAAGGATCGGGCCCCTCACTGCTTCTGCCTTGAGCAGGCTCCTGCAACCGGCAGGACTCCTGGGGCTGCCCGGGAACAAGCTGGCTTGGCCCTGGGGGACTGCAGGGAGGTGGCAGGAGGGCAGCTGGGTGTGCTGGCGGCCAGAGAAAGTGGCGGGGACGGTGCATGGGATGATGGAAGCCTGAACGGACTCCAGGAAGCAAGCAGCCCACCCAGGTATCTGTGTCCTGTTCCTGCCCTCTTCTCTAGCCACCAGCACACCCAGTTGCTTTCCTGCTGTCTCCCCATGCTGCCCCAGCAGAAAGTCAGCTCATTCCCCGGCAGCCCCAGGTGTCCTGCTGGCTGCAGGGGCCTGCTGAAGGCAGAAGCTGCGAGGGGCCTGATCCTTTCTTTCTGCAGAACCTGCCTGTGTCTCCTGCAGCCAGGGGGTGAGCTAGTGGCTGCAACTTTCCAAGTTCCAACATTGCAAACTAAACTACACTGGGATGTAGTTTAGTTTGCAACAATGCAAACTCATTTTGAACCACCAAAACTTTTGTACATGTAATGCCATTAAGCCATACAAAGGGAAATTTTCATCATGTGAGCATCATGACATTGTTGCATGTACAAGCACCCAGGGAGTTTTTAAGTAGTAGGTACTTCGTATTCTGAACACTCTTAGTGTTGACAGTACCCTTTTTATTGAGAATTAAAAATTAAATAGCATATCTCTCCCCAAATACAAATTACATAGCTCTCTATGTTGATAGCTTCCCTTTTGTATGATCAAATGTGCAGAGGATACCAGACTTATGGGTAGTAAAAACAAACAAAACTGCACATTGCAAAGTGACCTAGTAATTAGGACAGTGGACATTATATTTTTTTCATGCAAACCCAATTGTTACCGAGAAGAAGAAATAAGTGTAGGTTCAAAATTTGGAGAATCTCCATTATAAAATGTGGTTCCAAATATTAAAGCACTTGCTAAATATTAGCTTAACATTAATAGACATTACATGTGGAAATTCACAGACACCAACAGTTGAATATATCCTTTAGAGTCACCTCTAAAATAAAATTATAAGGCTTATTAAATGATTTTGCTTGGCAGACCTACAGTTTACAGTTGTATTTATACTCTAGTGGCATCATGATAGACTGATATCATCCAGAGTGTCTGGGATAGTAGCCAGATGAGTAGTACAATACACCCAGACAAAGTAAATTGAAATGTAAAAAGGAGAAAAGCAAGAGGAAGTACTGCCAAGTAAACACTAATGAATATAAGAGGCTTGTTTTAGGTTATGTATACAGGTAATTCAAGCTATGAGCAATTCAGGTTATGATTTCTACAAATGTTAATGAAGCTACATTGCTCTTGGATGGAAAATCTTCAAAGTGAAAAGGGTGGGAAGGCAAGAGCAGTAAAAAGGCAGGTGTAATTTCTAGGGCTGTGCAAAGCTTTGGTCCCCGATTCGATTTGGCAGAGATTTGGCCTGGTTCGGTGGCTGAATCTTTGAATCAGAACCAAATCTGGGGACCCTTTAATCTCTCTCAATTGATTCGGAAAGATTTGGACATAGACACAGCTTTAAATGTTTTTTCTACATACCTCAAGGTACCAGGTGGCTTGTGAATGCTGTGATGGTGGGGTGGATGGAGCATCCCACAGAAGTGCGGTGGGGGGGTCCCCAGCATGCTTAACAGCAGACTTGGAAGTAGACCAGAAGCCTCCCCCCGCCCCTGGCTTGGTGACTGGTGCCTCCTGGTTCTGGGAGGGCACCCAGGGTCCCCCTGCAGCCAATCGCTGAGGTGGGAGGGGACTCGGGGGAGGTGGGGGGGTGGACCCTGCATGCTTGGTGGCGGACCCAGAAGTGGACCGGAAGTACTTCCAGTCCACTTCCAGGTCTGCTGCCAAGTGTGCAGGGGGCCCCCCCGCATTCCTGTGGGATGCTCCATCCGCCCCACCATTGCAGTGTTCATGAGCCACACCTGGTACCTCAAGATATGTAGAAAAAATATTTAAAGGTGTGTCTATGTCTGAATCGCTGATTCTCTGAATCAGCATCAAATCTTCAGATTCAGCTGAATCAAATCAGGGACAGTGATCCGAATCAACAAATCAAATCACTGTCCCTGATTCGGGCTGAATTTGAATTGAATATGGCCTGTTTCGCACACCCTAGTCATTTCTCTGACAAGTGGAGCCCAAGAATGGGCTGTGCTAGTCAGAAGTGGATGGAGTGAGGGTGGCTATGAAACCCAGGTATTTGGTATATCCCCTAAGCAGACTGTTGACAGGTTCCTGTGGAGAGCTAAATGCAAACGAAAGCTTTGTGTCCATTGTGTCAAATATTGTTTTGCTGCTTGCAGCAAAACTATCTTGCCTCCTCCAGGACAACTGTTTTTGAGGGGCAAGTGGATAGGCTGCTGTGGTAAAGTATTACTTGGGTGGAATGCTAATTGCTCATCCTGGACTTGTTTAGGTGTTTACAAGTTTGTAAATGACACAGTACAATCAGATGAAATAAATGTAACCTGAGACATACAAGCAAGGGTGGCTGAAAAATGAGGTTGTAACCCAACGATTATGAAAGCATACAATGTGAAAAAATGCTAGTGAAGGATAAACCTCAATGTATTTTTCATTTCAGCTCATTTGAAAGACTGCATTTTGACTGACACATGAATCAACATGAAAGAGATGGAGATTGCTGTAATGAGTGAAAGCTTGGAAGAGATGCACAGGTAGGAAATAACACACAAAAGGACCCCTTTCTTCTTGCAGCTTCCACTGGCACCGATGAAAGAAATTTGTCATGGCCAGCCATTAATGAAAGAAGAAAATAAAACCTGTCCAAAACAAGTACAAGTAAGACTTTATTTTCTCACTTATTAAATATCTATTTGTCTCCTGTAATCTAAGAGAAGTTTGTCCTCATAAATTAAGTCTCTCTATGTTGAGTATAAAAAGTAAATTTTAGAAAATATTCAACATACAGAAAAAAGAATACAACATTCAGAGGAAAGGATCTAGGGCCTGCAAACAGGAGTCACTGAACTTAAATCTATACGACGTCTTAAGTGTATAATAAATCTAGTGTTTAGAAGCTATCATAGTCTGGAACCAAAAACGGAATGGGGGGCTGGGGGGGGTGTGGAATCCATTGTGTTCTGGAAGTCAGAACAACTTGGGAAGGTTCTGGTCCTGAGGATTTTGCCTACCAGATGATTTTTCAACTGTTGATTAAAGACCCTACAATAAGAGTGCTTCAGAAATCTCAGGAAGTCATTTCAGAGCAGAATAACAGGAAACATATGAAAGCAACATTTTAAGATATAAACAACAAAGAAAACTGAAAGCTGCCAACAAGAGACATTTTTTATAAACGTTCCAAGTTTTTGTTTTCCCCTGATGCCTGCCCCACATTCATATTAGCAACAGCAAGAAAACAATCTGTAGCCAAAGGAACTAAAGTTACCATACTGCCTCTTTTGTGGACCCTATCTTCAAAAAGGGAAAAAAAGAGGACCCGGGAAATTACAGGCCAGTTAGTCTTACCTCAATCACGGGTAAGCTCTTTGAAAAAATTATCCTGGCACACATCCAGGAGGGCCTTGTGGGGGAATGCATGCTCAGGGGCAACCAACATGGGTTCATCAGTGGCAGGTCTTGTCAGACCAACCTGGTGGCCTTTTACGATCAGGTCACCAAATCATTAGACGCAGGGGTTGCTGTGGATGTAGTCTTTCTGGACTTCCGGAAGGCTTTCGACACTGTCTCTCACCCTGTCCTCATCAAAAAGCTGGGAGACTGTGGTGTCGATGCCCACACGGTCAAATGGGTCGCCAACTGGTTGGAGGGCCGCACCCAGAGGGTGGTAGTGGATGGGTTCTTCTCGACCTGGAAGGACGTGGGCAGTGGGGTTCCGCAGGGCTCGGTCCTCGGGCCCGCACTGTTCAACATCTTCATCAGTGACTTGGATGACGGGGTAGAAAGCACCCTGTTCAAGTTTGCTGATGACACTAAGATGTGGGGGGATGTGGGTGCACTAGAAGGGTGCAATAGGCTACAAGCTGACCTTGACAGGTTGCAACGGTGGGCGGATGAGAATAGGATGGGGTTTAACACTGATAAGTGCAAGGTGTTGCACATGGGGAGGAAGAACCGGCACCACACTTACAGGTTGGGGAACTCCCCTCTTGCCAGCACGGAGACGGAAAAGGATCTTGGAGTCGTCATTGACTCCACGATGAACATGGGCCGGCAGTGTGGGGAGGCAGTCAAGAAGGCCAACCGTACCCTGTCATGCATCCACAGATGCATGTCGAGTAGGTCCAGGGAGGTGATCCTCCCCCTCTATGCGGCACTGGTCAGGCCGCAGCTGGAGTACTGCGTCCAGTTCTGGGCGCCACACTTCAAGAGGGACGTGGATGATATGGAAAGAGTTCAGAGGAGGGCCACTCGTATGATCAGGGGTCAGCAGGGCAGGCCTTATGAGGAGAGGCTACGGGACCTGAACCTGTTTAGCCTCCACAAGAGAAGGTTAAGGGGGGACCTTGTGGCCTGCTACAAACTGGTCAGGGGGGATCAGCAGGTATTGGGGGAGTCCCTGTTCCCCCGTGCGCTGCCAGGAGTGACCAGGAATAACGGTCACAAGGTGGCGGAGGGTAAGTTTAGATTAGATATTAGGAGGCGCTACTTCACAGTCAGGGCGGCTAGGGCCTGGAACCAGCTTCCAGGGGAAGTGGTGCAGGCTCCTAGCCTGGGGATTTTTAAAAGGAAGTTAGATGAGCACCTTGCCGGGGTCATCTGACCCCGGTGCTCTTTCCTGCCAAGGCAGGGGGTCAGACTAGATGATCTACCTAGGTCCCTTCCGACTCTAGCTACTATGAAACTATGAAACTATGGACAAACTGTCATATTAGGAAACCTTAAATTAGCAAACATGTTATTGTAGTTGAAATCAAATAGTTAATTATATACACAGTGGGTGTATCTACATGTGTAATTAGTGCCTGAATAAACTCTGGCACAGTTTCCATTGGAGTTTATTGTTCCTGGGTGCAGCATTTACATGGGTGCCCAGGACTGCAGCATGTTGAACCGGGTCAGAGCAGCCCCAGCTAGCTAGGGGCCTGGGAGGGTCAGTCTGCCAGCCCAAAGCTGCTTTGCCTTGGCTCAATGTGTCATGGAGGAGCTGACTGAAGCACAAGGATGCTACAGTGCGGGGGCTAGCTGGCAGGCAGCCCCTGCACTGTAGCACCCTCATGCCCCAGCCAACCCCAGTCACTGTCTACACGTGGGCTGCAGTGCACTAAATAACTCCGCTGTAGGATAGCACTTGTGTTGGGCAGTACTATCCTGTGATGGAGTTAATTAGTTTATTCCAATCTAAAAGCATTGCAGATGTACACAGTAATACTTTACTGTGGAGCTAATTAGTCAGCTCCATAGTAAAGCATACACATGCCCCCAGTATAAAGAAAATGTAACATTGTCAAAATACAAGTACACACTTATCTACAGTCTCCATAAAAACAGTTTTGGACAGAAAATGTACTATAATTTGTCATGTACTATGATAATTTGTCATCATTAAAAGTAAATAATCATTAAAAGATTTTATATTTGAACACCAGTTGAAGTCTTTTGCTTTTATATGTTGGATTGCTATTGTTAAGAAGTGGCAAATTAGCAAGTTCTAGCTGCCCACAAATTTACATGTTTGTAATAATGACCTAGTGCATGAGAATCTGAAGTATAATTCACTAAAAACATGACATAACAAAATCCCAAAACAAAAACACAAACTAGCTAGGTCATTTCCTTTTCCAAGATGATGTAAATACAAAAAGTTAGCAACATATGTAACAGAAAGAAACTTGCAGAGGTGTAGGTTGTAGATGTGTTGGTGTAAGGACATAGGCAGACAAGATTCTTTGGGTGAATCTTACATCTTTTATTAGACCAACTAAATAGTTGGAAAATGCTTTTCTTAGAAAGAAACTTAGCTATTTAAAAATGTAAATTACTACTGAGTGATAAAGGACATGTAAAAAAAAAATGGAGGTGACTGGCCAATTTTCTTCCTTTTGTAAAAATGTACATTAGTCTTAGCTTTAGTTCAGTCAACAGATTTTGAATGGTGTAATTAAAACAGAACCAGACCCAGGATTTGTAACCCATGTTTACTTTTACTATAATCTGTAAAAGAACAAAAAATTCTCATTACACATGGCTATTTTACTAATTATCATAATAAGCCAGAGATCAATCTGACATTCCTAGCACTGTTACTTTTCTTTAATGTCAGATATATTTAATACCTGATTATTTTCTTTATCTTACCATAAAATATTTATTTTAAAATTCAAAATATCTCAGTATCAAACTGAAGGAGTATCTTCATTAACTAGTCAGAGCAGTTGTTCACTGTGGCTGCTTGCAGACATGGGAAAAAACCCCCAAACAATGCCTTACTTTAAAGTTGGTGTGTCCCATGCCAAGCCCAGCATATGCCCAGAAGAGGCAGCATGTTAATTGTACCCGGCTTTCCCCACGTCTGTAGGAGATCGAGCGCTTTAGTGGGGTTTTTTGGGCATTTTTATCTAATAGCCAATTGAATCAGCTTTAGCTAAAAGCACCAAAAAGCCCTGAAGTGCTCAATGCATACCGACGCTGCAGCCAGGTCAAACTAATGCACACTGCTTCCATTACAGCACATTTTCTGCCCCACATCTGTTCGTACCCTTAGTCTCAAAACAACAATCTGAAACTTTCATGTGCAACAACTACCCCCTTTCCTCTGCAGGCAAAAGGAGATACGCCAAAAAAGTCCTGTACCTTCAAGGTAGCGAATAGCCTCAACTGCTATCAGTGGCAAAACTGGGCCGGGGTGACTACGGCACTCATCCCAGGGACCAGCCTTGGGGTATGGGAAAAAACCAGCTGCTGCTGCAGCTGCACAAGCAGAAGTTGCCACCGACTGTATGTGTTGTAGTTGTTCTGGATAGCTGGATGCATTATTAGGCCTCTAATACCCACTGACTTGGTAGGAATTGGAGACATCAAGAACCTCATTGTATCAGGCCTGGAAACTTGAATGAAATCAGTACAAAGAAAACTCACAGAAATAGAGGGCAAAAAGAAGGAAAAGATATTTATACCAACAGATTATGCATATCTTAAGGAAACCTGAATGGGACTCCTTTTGTTCAGCATACATCAGTCCACAAGTGATACTGCTCACTGGAATCCTAAATGATTATGCTCTAAATACTTTTCAGAACAGAGCTCATATCCAAAAGACCCTATCTAACTAGTTTCTTCTTCCTGAACTTAGAGGCAGTTTGAAAAATGCCAAGAGCAAACGAACAAGACGGTTATGCATCTCTGTAGGGAAACAAATAGGATGGTCATTAAACACAAATATGCAGGAAAAATGCAGTCAGGATTGTAAGAGAAGTCTCTACCAGAAGACAAAATGAGTGTAACTCTAGGTTCTTACGCAACTATTAGGCATGTTCTTGGCTTCTTTAAAATGGACAAATGGAGAAGACATGCTTACACACTGACTGAGGGCAGTCTTTGCAAAGTCATAGTGACTCTTGAAATCAGAGTAGACTATGTATCCTATCAGGCTTTTCCCTTCATCATATGGCATAAGAACTGCCAGTGGGTAGCAAAAGAGGATTATAACAGTAAGAAGGGACTATAGAACACAGAAGATTGATAGCTTACTTGGCAAGGTTTTGAAACAAATGGTTCCAAAACTGAAACTTTTGCTTACATTGTCTGGTTGCATACTTAAGGAAAGTAGTGAGTGCTGGAGGATGTAATGGGAAACAGCCTCTTTGACAAAGAACTTCTTGGACAAAAACATGATGATGGAGAAAATGTGGTTCTGGGGCTCACAACAACTTCGATCTTTGTTATTCCAATCCTGCATACTTCAAGCAACACCACTAATCTCATCAGATGTGGCCTAAGGTGGCCTCCCTCCTTTCCCATTATTCTAGCTGAGGTCTGAAAATGATGCAACAAAGTTGCTGTGACTTTCACATGCAGATGGGGATTGTATAAACGATGTTCATCCCTACATGGCTAAAGGCTCTCTGGTTTCAAAAGAACAAGTTTAATGCCTATTGTGTGAGTACACAATTTATGTATTGTTTCATAGTGAAAAATGCTTGGCTTTTGATACACTCTGTTGAAAATGTTCTTTAAAAAGTGTTTATATATGTTAATACTAGTTTCTTATGTTACTATGTGTTAATCTTTGACCAACTAAAGGGGAAAGTTAAAGCTGAGACTATAGCACAAATTACAGGAAGCCCTCACTATTTGTGGGTTTGGCATTCATGGTTTCAAATATTCATAAATGCTGAAACCACTTCTTAAAGACACTTAAAGGAGCTCCTTGGGAGCTCTGTACTTACTGCCGCCATGCTACTGCCGTTGCCAGAGCAGCCGTGCCCCCCACCCCGCCCGCCAGGGGCACTGAGTTCATGAACACAGACGGCATTCATGAATGCAGTGCCTTATTCGCAGATTTTGCCATTTGCAGGGGATATAAGAACGCATCCATCGTGAATGGCGAGGGCTGCCTGTAGTTGGGATAAACAGTAATGGAAATCCAGTGGGGGTTTTTTAGAGTTGTTAGATTTGAAGCACTGCTTGGAAAATGCCAGCTTTAATTTTCCTTAGTATTCTGACTACAGAAAAATAAGACAGAATTTTTTTCTGCTACAAAGAACTCAGGTAGACCATAACAGATCAGAATGTTTTAACACCATGATTTCCTATTTGAAATCTCTGGGTTTACCTTGTAAATAATGTTTGCACACTTAAGAGTACTAAGTGTGTGGCACACTGGTTGAGAATCACTGTGCAAGTCTGCATTTCCAGGTTTCCTACTATTTGTAGTTGGAGTTTGATTTATTTTTTCATCCTTTTCCTTCATGACAGGGAAGTTTAAATATGTTTGCATGTCAGAATCTATTTGCATATTTCAACATTAACTAATTTTAACTGTATATTACTTTGTCGATAACAACATGAAAAGGAGGTTGTAACACCCTAAACATTTAGGAAACCTGTCCTTTTTCATTATAATAGATTCTTTTGACCTTCAGTTCAGAAATTAACATCTGCATTGTTTGTGGCAGGACTTTGATATTTAGCTGGGAGAATGCTAATGCATTCTATGTGACTTACTTTGTCCTTGAAATTGGAATATGCTAAAATTTCAATTTTTGAAAATGGTGGGCTCATGTTACTGCTAAAGCAAGCAGCAACAGATGCCAGCACTGTTCTGGGAATGCCCGGGAGGTACTGGACCAGATTTGGGGGTAGGGAGGGAGAGGATGGGAGAGGAAGAGTGAGAGAGAGCAAGAGAGAGCATAAGAGAGCTTTCCATTCCACCCTTCAGACCCAGGAACAGGTACTACCAGCCCATCCCTCCCCTTTGACAACAGCTTTCTTTTGTTACCAGTTAAAGTTGAAAGTCCTGCAGCTCATATAGCAGAGTTCTGCATAGTTGTGCTGAACATTCAGGTACAGACCTTTCTGGTTTGATGGGGGGCACTGCTCAAGCAAAGTTATTAAAAAGCCATCCTTTTTCTTCTGTTACTAAAGATATTTATTTAAACTATCGTAAAAAAATGGAGGGATATTTCAAATAATAGTGCTGTGGCTATTCTTGGCCAAATGCCCATTCTAATCACAACTACCTTATACTGCTATACTTCAAATGCAAATCCAGCTTGTGTCTACTACCACAGTAGGGTTTTGTAATATGCTTAGTATTATTTTACTGTGAATGTTTTGTATTGTTTCTCCCAATTATACTAAACTTGCATTTTTCTATACTAAATTTCATTATTTTTCTTTTCATATTTCTAAAGTTTATATACTAACAACATACTCCTATTACATTGTATTACATACGATCACAAATGAAGTTAAAGAAAATTAATTTCTATGTAAAGCTTTCACCAACTGGCTTAAGTAAGCGGCATGGTGGCAGATGAATGAAGGGTCTTCCTATGGAACCAGTGGCAAGAGTTTAAGCCTCCATTCAGACTTCTGTTTAAGACTGCCACATCTTGTTGACTCATTTGTAAATGGGTACCTGGTCATTCAGGAAAGGGAGTGAAAGGTGGCTGCATACCATATTAGCCATATCACTCCTTTGAGTACCGTTGGCTACAGAAACCAGTACGTTTTAATCATCTTTATTGTGGGATAGGAGAATGACAGTTATTTTGTGGTTAGTTATCATAGAGTAACTAACACACTGTAAGTTCACACCATTAATTTGTTCTTGTCTACATAGTTGTAAATTTAAAAAAAGATGGTCTCTCAGTTTTGAATGTAATTTGTGTCTGTGTTTCTGCATTCCTATATAGCTTATAATAGCTGTAAATCAGATAGCTGGGGTTCTGTATTTGAATTCTTGCCCATAGTTCAACTGCAAGCCCAGATTGCACCAATACACAAGTCCTTAACTTGACTGAAAATATAAAATCTTTTTTCTTATTCCCAAGAAGCAAGCTATTAAGTATTTTGTATTTGCTTACCGATACAATAAGGACAGCACTGTCCCTTTCTTAGAACTGGTCTTTCACATGACACTGGTGGGCAAGATTCAGAGTAACAGCTAATCACTCCATCCATGCAAATACAACTAGTGCAGACATTGGGTTTCCAGGATTCAGCAGTCAGGAAAATATCTCCTTCATCATTTTTGCAGTAACTAGGCATGCTCTCATTGTTTGATGAAGAAGGCTGAAGAGGTTCATCTGTAAATATGAACACATTTATCAGCAGAAGTAAAGAACAGTTACTCAACTTAACAGTCCTTTGAGATATTCTGTCCATATGTCCTACTTAAAGAAAGACTAGAATAGTAGAAAGATGCTATCAAAACAGAAAACTGATCTGGAAGCCTTCATTAAAGAGCAATTTCTTTTTGAGGTGGTGAGGGATGACTAAGTTCCATATAACTGCCATACAAATTTGGAAATACGGACATTTTTCTAACAGATGGCCACGGTTGCCTGACTTATATGATGGTGGAGGGCATCTATGCAGGGCTGACTTGTTAACATATGGTATTGTTATACAGCTACAGACTTATTGTGATCACCTCTGTCGGGATAATGTCTAACCTTAACTCCTGTCATAAAATGTGAGACCAAGTGTTCCTGCATGATTTTTATCTTGTTATGGTCATGTGATAAGGCTCTCACTACTTAAGCGTACACAATTTAGCTTTTCCCAGGGCTAAATGAGGTTTGGGGAAGAAAACTGGGAGATGAATATGGGGGTCCATCAGGGACTCTAAAACAATTTTGGATGGGAACTTGAAACAAACCTGAGAATAAC
This sequence comes from Crocodylus siamensis, assembly GCF_052110815.1. Lineage (NCBI taxonomy): Eukaryota > Metazoa > Chordata > Crocodylia > Crocodylidae > Crocodylus > Crocodylus siamensis. Next base: position 150,341,852 of record NC_143395.1, on the reverse strand, counting down.
CCTGTCCTTATAAGGCACTATATAGGGAGGAACTGCCATGAGGACCTGAATCTCCCTTTTCTTCCCTTTTCAAGATCTAGATTTTTCTCTGTTAACTACTAGGAATCACCTGCTGTTGGAGTTCAGTGGTAGAATCCTTGTCTGCCATGTGGGAGACCAAGGTTCAGTTCCCAGACATGCTTATAACTACAGCCATTGAAGCACTGAATGCCTGGACTCTGTCTGGCCTTTGGATTCTGTCTCAGTGGCCTAAAGTGGGGGATGGAAGGTCTGCGCAGCCTCCACTCCTCCACAGTCCTGCCTAGGCATATGCATCAGAGGTCCTAGCAATCTCTCATGTGTACAGCATGATCCAGAAAACTCAATGATTGCCTACTACTAGAAGTCTGAAAAAAAAAGAGTTAGATGTATGTATGCAGGCAGGGAAATAGGCATCTTGAGAGTTAAGATCTGTGAGCCAGTACTGAGGGCTTAATCAGCCTACAGATTAGAACTGTCAGATGCCCCCTGACATGATGAATTTAAATTCTTCTCTTTGCTTTTGTGGGGTTCTTCCATAAACTTCAAGTGTATTGCAGTGCAGATAGTCAAGACTTTGTTGGTAACATGAATCCCCCCCGCCTGATAGAAATGCAGGAGTTTCTGCAGAATAGATTCAGTCTCTTAGTTGTTTTTTCTTCCTCAGTCCTTTTACATTCTTGAATAGCTGCTACTTAAAGTGATCCTGATACCAGCTAGATCAAGTGATGCTGGAGGTTGCCATGAGACAGGCTTTAACAAAATCCTTGTTTAATAGGCAGTTAGTTTACCATGCCTGGAAGGGTCTAGGAATTTGGGGGTTTCTTGAGAATTATTTCCAGTGGCATGTTGTGTCTCTCAGCCATGTATTTCATCAGATTTTGCAATATGTTTAAAGTAATCTGTTGCACAAAGCACAGAAATTAACTTCTGCATTATAGGTAGAAGACTAAATTGGTGCTCTTCTCCTGTTCAAAAAATGATCTATTGAGTCCCTCTCTGATTCCAACTGATATGAAGGGAGAAGAGCTAGGTACTTTGTGCTGACGGAGGGAATGAAAAAGAATGCCTCCCTCAAGTGGTGGAACCACCTTTTCTGGACTCCTGTATCCCTTGTGTGTGTGTAGATGAAAGAGTAGCAAAAAAGCTAGTGCTGCTGATATGGTACAAGTCAGGGAACTGAAACACACAGACAGGCTATTTGGTCCCAAACAGGACATGGGCATTGCATATGCTAGATATCAAGAAAGTCAGTACTGAATAGTCAGTTGGAGTAAAAGGGTCAGCTGATTTAGACAGTACCACATGTCCTCTTCTTGTACTCAGTACCGAGGTGCCAGAGGCGCCAGTCAGACCTTTCCCAGGTCATTGGACTCAACTCAAACTTTGGCTATAGAGCCTGAGCTAAGTCTAATTATGCATCTAATTATGTACACCTACTCTTTCGTGTCTCTGTCTGGTGATCCTAGGGGAAGACTTGTATCTTATCTCACCTCCTTTCTATCCATTCATGAAAAAAAAAAATCAAGAAGTGAAATTAAGTTATTGACTAAGGACCCTTGATATTTCAGCCTTAGTGCTAGGGATGAAATCATGACTCAGTGGGACAGTAGAGGAAAGGGACTGAAGGCGAGGGCTGGGCTGTGCCTTAGTTCTATCCTTCTAAGTGTCTGAGGAGGCTTTCAGGATATGCCCTAGAAGAAATAAGTTTAAGTGGTCAAACTTACCTTTTGAGTCCTCTTGGAAAAAGAATGACAGAGTTCTAAAGGAGTTCCCATTGCTGACTGGTATAGAGCATCAGAGAGGTATATCTTAAATCCTGGGAGATTTTGCTTTTTCATAACAGTGTAAATCTTTGTATTGGGAAAGTTAGTGACTGAGCAAGCAAGCGAGCACCAGGGAGTGGCAGGATCTAAACATATTATCTATGAAAAAAATCAGTAAAATTTTCTTTTGGTGCGTCTTTTGCAATGGGCCTTAGGAATTAACTAACCACTATATTAACTAATCATTAACACAGAGAGGTATGGAGATCCTAAAAGGTTCCATCCTACTTCCATGTTGGATAAGAAAGAACCAAAGGACAGTTGGGCCTGCTCTGGCCTTTATGCTTTCAGTTGTGTGAAGCTGAACACAGACAACTTGGGTGTAGGCATGGCTCTAAGAGACACTTCTAGCTAAAAGAATCTGATCATTAGAGAGATCTACGTGAAGAATTTTCTTAAGAATAAGGATGATCATATTACTAGAGCCAGTCATTTTTTCTTTTTGCTAAAAAGATTTTGTCATAAAATAATGTCTTCTCAAATATGAAGTCTTTCCATTGAAAAATAAATTCTGACAAAGGTATTTGTGTTTTTTATTTTTGGAAAAAGCAACAAAATTAAGTTCCTACTTTTTGGCTCTTAGTTCAAACAAACTCCCAAAGTTCACTCTATGGAACTGGAATTCTCATTTGGTCATGGAAGGATTCAGGAGCTGGACCTTGCTGGCCTCTATGCCTTTGATAACCTTCCCCAAAGACTTGCAGATACTCTCTATCCATGGGCAGCTAAACAGGTTACCTGATTTTAAAAAATAACAGAAATACTGGGAAAGCCAGAAAGGTCTCAATCATATCAGTGAGAAGGGGCAGGCATTTAGCACCTCTGAAAATTTAAATCCCCTGTTTAGCTGCCTATGCACAGCCTGAAAAGGTTAACTTCAGGCACCTGTGCTTTGAATGCTAATCAATGAAGAGCTAGGTAAACTGGTATCTTTCAGATAAAAATGAAAGCCTCATTTAAACCAAAACTTTTAATATTCATCTAGTTTGAAATTCTTGTGCTCTTTGGTATTTTTCTCACTCTCCATTTTTTGCAGCATTTCTAATGTACTAACATCTGCCATTACTGGGGCAAGGTGAGGATGGAGGGGGCACAGTGCAGCTGGATTCCCTAAAGAAATTTTTGCCAACTCATTCTGGCTGATTGAGCTGGCACCTCAGTGTATCACCTGTAATAATAATAATACAGGTGCAGTATTGTATGGACTTCCACTGTGCCTGGCCACCTTTTCTCACTGAAAGAGAGGATGGATGTCTTCACTTTAAGGAAAGGAGACATCACTACTACTATGTAATGGTAATGACATAAAGACTGGACATGGGAGTGTGCTTGTGATCTCTTTCTCTCTCTTAAACACCCATGTACAATCTAGTTTTGGGTATTATATAACTTATTTTATTCCATCTCATTTATAATCTGTTAATTAAAATTAGCCTTAACACTAGTCCTAACTTGGCTGATTTTCTGATACTCCAACAGGAACTTTCCAGTAGTTTAATATATTGCTGTTTATCATTATCTTGTATTTCATTAGCTATTCCAATACCATTTTCAATGCATAACAGTGCTCATACTGACATCAATCTGGTTTCTTAAAGTATTAGATAAAGTGCTTTACTAGAATCCAAGATATTACATTTATTGTGCTCCATATATCGACTAATATAGGAAGCATATAAAAACCTAGATCACATTTACTTGGGATGGTTTATTCATATACTCATTTGACTTATTAGTTTCAATTAGCATCTAGCTACTTACATATACTTCTTTCTTTTCACAACTTATTGATTAAAGAGATCTATGAGATTATCCCCTGCCAAAGAACGACTGTATTCCACAGCATATTTGTGAGCACTTGGTGCTATCTGTTTATAAATGACTCAAGGAATAGGCCTCCCACAAGCGACTACTCCAGCCTATTGCTGGTAGGAAAAAATTCCTATTAACCTACTTTTCCTTTACTCAGTTCTATCCCATTACCCTTGGGATACTTACACATCCCTTAGATTATGATAAACATATTCTCTTCCTCCTTGGCACCTAGAGACTTCCTATACTTTTAGACAGCTATCACAGACTCCCTTAGTCGGTTTGGCAAAGTTCTGTTTATTAGCTTTTAATTCTTTCTATATAAATCAGTATCTCCAGTCCGATAATCAGTCTCTTTGTTTGTCTCTGAATTCCTTCAACGTGTTTTAACAGGAACCAAAGTCAAAATTTGTCAGTTGTATTCATCAAGATCATTTCATCACCTGCACCCAGCTTTCTTAAGACTGACCCAAGTTTAGATTTTCTTTTTCTTCCCGATCCTCTGATAATTATTCAGGATTTATATCGTAAGCATAAAAATTACTTAACTGCTGATTATAAGAGTTTTAACTAAAGTAGCATTCACTGTGTCACTTGAGACACTCATATGGAGGTCTCTCTGGAGATCTGCAAGCAGAATAAAGTAAATGTTTTCAAGAGCGCTCCTTAGAGCACTTGTTTACTAATGCTTTAAGAGATATTGCTATAGCAGCTTTTGAACATCACTGTCAAGAGACTATAACAAGTGATGGTTACAGGACTGCTCTTGTGAAATCACAGGACTAGCATTTTAGTATCTTCATGACTAAATATTTTTCCTAGTATGACATACTTTTGCAAAAGTCCCAGAAAGGTCTATGCTGACAAATCTATATTAGTAGGAAATATTTACCTGGACACTGAGGACAACAGGAGTCCTGTGTACGGGTGGGATTTTGACAAAGAAGAGGTGGACAGACTTCAGTCTCACATAGGACACGTCCACTATGGCAAGTACATTGGGTACAGGAATCAATATTCCATGTTTCTCCTTCCACAAAATATTCTCCTCCTGGAGCATGGCAGATGGATGGACTGGTGAGCTCTGGTTTCTGTACAATTACCTCATCTAGGAAAACAAGAAATCAAAGGCAAACAAGTGAAAATATGTTGAGGCTATAGGTGGTAAGAAATGCACACAGGCTTATTAATTTCTTATTGTTATTGCTGAAAATATAAATAATAAAAACAGTAGAAACAAAGTCAAAGAAAACTAGTTGAGAAAGTATTGGCATTGCTCAGTGTGATTATCCATATATGATCATGGCAAAAAAAAGGAAAATGAGAAATTAGACAAGAACTAACCTAAGAAAACCTTAAGAAGGCAAGATATATTTGAGAGGAACAAGTTCAACACAAATCTACTTAATGGAATAGCTGCAGAAAATGGAAGTCAGTAACTTATAAACACTGAATATTAGTGGACATATTTTTTTACAAGAGCTTGCAGGGAAACATGGAGGGAACTGTGGATGAAGTAGGTTGTTGCCTAGGGCCTCATGCCTCTCTGACCCAGTTAGTTTCTAAGGGTGCCCATAGACAGGTGGGGATACTTCTCCAGTGCTCTGTAATTACAGCACGCTGGAGCACACCGGATGAATCAAGTCTGCTAGGACTGCTTATTAGTGTGCTCCAGCCAGCCTCTGCTTTAACTGAAGTTCATCGAACGAGCTTTAGGTAAAGTTCCCCTGCCACCATTTTGAAGCACAGGGACACTTGATTAGCACACCCTAGCAGACTCAATTAATTAGTTAGTCTGACTTCAGACTAACACAGTTAAGCACCTCTGTGTCTTCCACAGCCAGAATGAGTAAGCTAACCATTAGGCCATTACATGAAATGGGGGTACCACCTCTTCTCTGCCTGTATTTTAAAAGAAAAGTAGTGACCTAGCTGTATTTTAAAAGGGAGAGGGCAGATGCCTACCTTTGGGACAGACTTCTAGGCCATGGACTCCAAGTGGAGGGTGGCATCTCCACATGACCAAAGCCCTAGAAATGGATGGAATTTAACACACACCACTGTCTTCTGTGTTGTCTTGTGTGCTTTCTACAGGCAGGCTCACTACACAGACTTTATGTGGTTTTCTGCTCAGTTTACAGACTATTTTCAATGGGCCTACCTCACCCATGCTCTGTATGTAGAATCAAGGTGCCTAACACAGGATTCTGGAATCCATTCCAGGAGCCAAGATCCAGCTCTGAATCTCTCTGTGAAATGGGGATGATACTCCTTTCCTGTGAGGTACCACAACAGTGTAGGTTGTAGGCGTGTTGGTCTAAGGACGTAGGCAGATGAGTTTATTTGGGTAACTGTGATATCTTTTATTAGACCAAATAAATAGTTGGAAAAATTGTTCTTTGCAAGCTCTGGGGCACAAACACCCTTCTTCAGGCATAGGGAGAGTCTGGTGGTGTTTCTGTGCTATCCTGGGTGGAATAGAAACATAGGCCAATATGCAAAATGCAGGTCTGTGAAAATGCAAATGTGTGGCAGGGAAGATCAGAGGGGATCGGAGAAAACAGGTGCAAGACAGGTAAGCGTGGGTGTGGGGAGCAGGGAATGTTGACTTGGTGATAGGATAGACCTGGGTGTTGAAAGAGGCACTCAGGATAACAACAAATGTGGCATATGAGGTGATTCTGATTGATTCCAGTCAAAACCCAGAGCAGCACAGCCCTTTACACATTCAGCTTGTCACTGGGATGAAAGGAAATTAACTTGAATTAGCTTTAATTGTCCTGGGCAAAAAAAAATATTATCTTGGAAACTTCACAAGGTACCTAAAGAGAGGTAATGGGCGTGTACTTCTGTATGATTCCAGGACAAAAAGCTGTCCTGAGAGAAATCCCATCATTTGTTTCTACCCTCACTTTCTACATTAGTAGGGTCTATAGAAATATAATAGATAAGACAGCTAAGACAGATGTCTATCTTTCTAGTCATACCTGGAGATGCAGAATCCCAATCATAATCACTCTTATGTCTCTTGCACATCATCAAAGACTTAACCCTGATATTAGTTTTATAGCATATTATAACCTACGATCTGATTCCTGAATATCCCCACACATAAAAGGTGACAGTGACCCTCTCCGCTTTTGATAAGCCTTGATCTCCCAGTAATCAGCTTCTTTTCTTCTGCTAATTGTTTGTCTGCTGCTTCTGGGAACTTTTCTCCCCCCTCTTCCAAGTGTTTTTTTACTAAGCTGTGCTGGCTTTTACTCCTCAGACCTGAAAAGTCTTGCATCCAAAAGCTTGCCTAACTTTATTCCAACTATACAGGTGGTCCAATAAAAAGGTAAAAAATCTACCCAAAGTAATCCTTACCTCCCATTACATTCTCAGCAGTGTTGTGCTTGTCTAAGGGTATGAACAAACAGCTTTGTATGAACAAATAACTAAGGGTATGAACAATATGAAAAAATTATAATTTGGCCACTTGAAAGGGGAGAAAGAACTGATGAGCTGTTACGCTGTTACCATTTCATCTGCATGAACCGTCAGGGATTGAAAGTTTAAATTGCCTTAACTCTGACCCTGAATGAAGTGGGGTTAAAGTTGGAGCAGTTTTGTTATATTTACACAATCATGCAATCATAGCTGTTACATAACTTACATATATCCCTTTATACTGATACAATTATTATATCTGTCTATACCTTGAAGGATCAGTGCTTGTGTCCCTGACTATGGTTTCTCATTATACCTTCTAATGAGGGGCATGTAGCTCAAATACCTGTTTTCTCTTCTAGAGAATGCTGTTAACTTCCAGTGAAAATCAACAAAGGCATCTCCCACTACTGTTTTATCTGATTCAAAGAACATTCAAATTGCTTCTTTCCTGATGCATATGGGCATGCTGAAGAGCAGGGGTGGGCAATTATTTTGGGTGGAGGGCCGTCTACTGAGTTTTGGCAAGCCATTGAGGGCCACCTGACAGTCAGCCAGGGGCAGATAAATATTAATTTTCCAAACTTTTTAGGGGCCCCACAGGATGGCCTGGCAGGCCACACCTGGCCCGTGGGCCACATTTTGCTTACCCCTGCTGAAGAGCCTCCATTTCCCTCACCCTTATTATGATATTCCCATTTTCCCTATTATCATCTGTAGATAATATGTACAACCTGGTAGTGTTTAACCATAGCTGAAACAATTTGGCTGCTCCACTGCCTCGACACCATCTAATTTGTATTTCAGCTGTTGTATATTATTTTGTACTGATGATTTCTGCAGGTTTTGTGCATAGATAACAGAAGACGCCACAGGCAAGACGATGTTAATTTCTCTTAAAATTACAAATAGTCTCAGCAAACTGCCTGCTTTGCATCTGGTCCTTCACAAAGCCACAAACCGACTTATTATACAGCAGCTCATCCAGGGCTTATGGTCAAAACAGCACAACAAAAAGCACAATTCAAAACTAATGTTGTTTCTGACTCCCATAGCCTGGATATAACTATTGCAACATAACTGCTGTAAAATTATGGAAACTATGACATTCCTGAACAGGGCATGATGGGAGAGGGGTAAAGGCATCTTGCTACAGCACTGGAACCCTGAATTCAAGCCTTTCCATGGGCTCATGTCAAATGCTGCCTCTAACTGACCTAACTATAAATGGGTATTGTTTATTTAGGCTAGGAAGTAAAAGGTGGCTGGATATGAGGTGAGGCACATCACTCCCTTGGTCTAGGAACAGACATTCAAAAATCCTGAGTCTGAATTGAATTAATCTTTGCAGGTTAGTTTAATCTGCAGAGACTGAACTGATTTGCAAGTGGGTAGACATTCACTTTTGAATCTGGGAATGTAGGTGCATGCCTAGAGTGGCTCAAGCTAGAAGTTGGGGGGTGTTAGAGCAGCCCCCCTTTCCATTCCATAGTGCTGAGCTGGGGGGGGCGTGGCCAGGTCCTGGCAGGACGTTATGATTAGGAAGGGGTTTAAACTCCCACCCTGGCCTGCACAGTCCCCCACTGGAGTGTGCTTAGAGGGGGAGGGGGAAGCAGCCCTCACCAGGCTTCTCTCCCGCTTGCTGCTCAAGGGGCAGGGAGTGTTGCCAGACTCTGGCCCCCGGCTAAAACTCTAAGGCAAGGGATAGGGTGGTGAGGGAGGACTGCTTGTGTGGACTGCATGCGTCTGTTGATGATACTAAGCTTTTCCATCTTCCTCTCCCTGCTTCTTCATACTGTCTGCAGCAAACTGACAGCACTCACAGGTCATAGTCACTACAAACCAGATCATTTTTCACACCTCTGTTCCCCAGATTGCGGCCTTTGAAGCAAGCCAGCAGTCAGTAGGGAGCTTATCAGAACACAAAACTTATCAGCTTGTCAAGCCCTACAAAAGAAAACAAATGCATCTCTCTCATTAGTTTCAAGAGCTTCTCATCTGCAGGATGCATTTGCAAGCCACTGCCCTCTAGCCCTAAGTGGATACTGTTCTGTCTGCCTTTGTTCCAGTGAAATTGGAGACACACATACAGACACATCTCAGCATTAGCTGCCATGGTGGCAGGGAGTATAGCCAGATGCCAGCTGGAGTCTGTGCCACTAGGGCCCCTGCTGTAGGAGAGGGACAGAAGGGAGGATCCCTTCTTGGGTAGCTAGCAGCGAGGTGGGGATGGGAACAGGGGGTGAAGTAGGAGGAAGACTGGCAGATGCTCCATTCCCCCACCTCCTCAGCCAGCTAGAGCTCTGGCTAGGGAGGAAAGGGGCAAGGCCAGCCCTGCTCTCTGAAGCAGAGAGCCCAGCCCAGCTCAGAGCTGAAAAACTTGCTGGGATACTAGGGGACTTATCTGATATAACTTAAATCAGGAAGGGGTCTGGGGCAGAAGTTCCATAAAATGGTTTGACCCAGTTCAGTTAAGTCTGATACTACATTCAACCAGGTTTATCTTAAACCAGTTTCAGCCATTTTGAAACCGGTTTATGTACACTGAACTTATGTTCTGTTACAGGTTTAGACAAGTTTTGGATCACTTAAACTGGCTTATGTGTAACTTCTTTCCCTAGCCTTGGTGACAAACTGGCATACCTTAACCACACTAGCCCCAGTGGGCCATTAGCTTGGGTGGACCTTTGACCTGACTGGATTATATTCCTGAACCTTAGCTAGTCAACTGAACAGTCTCTTAAATCCAGTGTTTCCAGTAAGTGTTACTGACACATACACTGAGAAGGGTGGTTTCAGCCACAGGATGAAATGGTTTTTCTTTCCTTCTATTACCTACTGAAGACCTACAGCTTTCCACAAACTGCAGTCTAATTTATCTGTATAATTAACAAGAAAATATGTGACTGCAGCACAGGAGTAAATTGTTTATTATCAGTCAAAATGTGCATGGCCTTGCTGAGAGCCCAGTAGAACCAGACAGGCTTGGCAGTCTCTTGGAAAAACAGAGGGCATCTATACACATGCCTGATGCCTGCTCCAGTGTGTTCTAATTGGAACACGTTGGAGCAGACTCGATTAATTTATTCTGCTGGAGCGTGCTAATTAGCATGCTCCAGCAGCCTCAGCATTATATGTATTTCATGTCCTTGTGCTTCAAAATGGTGTTGGAGGTGCTTTAACTAAAGCTTGTTGAATGAGCTTTAGTTAAAACATCCCCACCGCCATTTTGAAGCGTGAAATGCTGAATACACAAGACGCTGCAGTCACTTTAATTAGAGAGGTTCACAAGACCTGTTCTAATAAAAAGTGTTCCTTCTCCCACTCTGCAAAGCATGTGAACATGCCCAGAAAGTACAGCAAGATAAGGTGAGTGGCTAGCTAAGGAAAAGCATACTAAAGTCAAAGGGGACAAACTAGCAGTGATCAAGGTCTTGTGTGTTCCTACAATTCCATGGTAGTGAAATCTGTCATAGCACTGTACTCTGGAATCTAGAGGAGCACTGATATATGGGTCCCATATCAGACTGGCACCAATATAAAGAAAATTGACTGTGCTGACAATCGGCTTTTTTGGCTGATGTAGCTGATAAATGCTGTGTTTGTGCACGCAACCATGGCACAAAATGCAGGGGCCCAGAAGTCCATCTCGGCAGCATGAAGAGCAGCTGGGTCCAGCTGGTAAGTCTTTTGTGGGGAAGAGGCAACAAGGGGAGGGAAGGGCTGTGGGGAGGGCAGACTGAGGCCTCCACAGTGATGAAGGGAGTTGGGCTGGGGTAGAGGTAGGAACTGCCTAGCCAGGGTAGGGTGTAGGACTCAGCAGCGCATGGAAAGAGGGTGGCAGCTCCCACTTCTATGCGCACCCCCTGAAAAGGCAGGGGGGTTGTGTGCCCTTAGATCTGTGCATGGGGTGAGGGCAGGCTGCTGCTGTGGGCTGGGGCCAGGGCGGTGCTGGGCTCCTCCCAGTGGGGGGTTTGGGTCGGGCTCTGCTTGGGGCAGGTTGTGGCAGTACTGGGAGGGGATGGGGGGCTACGGTGAACTCTTGAGTGGCTGAAGCCCCTCATGTAACCCCCCTCTTAGCATTGCTGCAGCCTGACCTGAGCGCAGCCCAGCCCACCCCAGCCCCCCCACCAGGAAAAGCCTGGTGCTGCCCCAGCTTGCAACAGCAGTCCATCCTCACTCTGCATGCAAATCTGTGGGCACATGCCTCCCATGCCCTCTCAGAGTGCACAAAGCCTCAACCCTATCCCTGCACCCCCAAGATGAGCTGCTCTCAGCTCCATCCTGTGCTCTGCCCCAGTTGTGCAGCACTTGCCCCTGCCCCAGCCCCATTCACTCTCTCACCACAGGGGACAATCTACGCCCCCCATGCCCATTCCCTCCCCCTCCCCCTTCCTCCACAACAGACTTACCAGCCCAATGCTGGTCTCCAAGCTGCCCAGCTGCATACTGGCAATTGGATTGGCATCAGCCGATATGGGTCATTAAAAATTGGCCATTGGTACTGGCACAAAAAATCTCTATCGGTGTACCCCTACTGGAATCTAAGCTTCCATTAAAAAAAAAAATCTAGACTTCAAAGTTTCCAAAGTAGCCTTGAAAACATTAAATTGAGTATAAACAAATACAGCATTTGCAGACTGCCTGAAAAATTGCAACTCTGATAAGGGGTAGCTCTCCTATCCCTGTTAAAAGGTTTTTACCTCTAAAATTAAAAAATGCCAGTTTAAGTGTCAACATTATTACATTTATTTTATGTGCTAATTCCATAATTTTCAAAGGCTTTCTCAGTTGCCTAAACCTCTGACTTTCCTTTTCTACAGCTTCACTAATGAAGTGCATCGTTGATACAAAATAATCTTGATATGCCATTGGTGACATTATGCCTGTAAATGTAGGGGCATAATATAATCTAAGCTCAATATAAAAATAAATGTTTATTGATTAGACTGCATTGGTATTTCATACTTAATAAAAGCATCAATGTTTTAACTTTACTTAAGGCTGCCATAGAACCTAGTGTCTCTATCAAGTGCCAAAGAATATTATCCAGTTTGCTGTCAAATTAATGGAAAAAAAAAGATCACTTACTTACCTTCAAGTAACCAATTTCTCAAGCTGATGGAAATCATTGGAGGAGCCTGGGAGTTCCTGCCAGGGTGGCGCAGGCCTCCCCAGGGTCACTGGCACCATCTCAGTGGCTTAGATATTTGCACTGGGTGCAGTGCAGATCGATGCACAAGATGGTGCCATATATTCTCTTAGTGACTGGAGCATACCAGGTGTTTTAACTAACTATGCAGTAGGCCTGTGCGAAGCGGCTAGTATTCAGTTTGGATTTGGCCAATTTGGGGTACAGTGATTTGATTCAGTGATTCAAATCACTGTCCCAAATCAATTCAGCAAAATCAGATTTGGAGATTTGTCTGCTGCTGAATCAGCCGAAACTCCGAATCAAATAGGCCCCATCCTCCACCTGCTGTCCTAGCCCCATCAGTGGCTGCCCCATCCCAGCAATTTAAAGGGAAAAAAAAGCCCCGCACTCACCAGCTACTGCCAGGTTGTGGGGGGTGGTCCTTGCTGCCCCCAGTGCCCCACACTGCATGGAGGTGCTCTGCCACAAGGCCCCAGAAGCCCCGACGGCTGCTATAGCAGCCAGCGAGTCTGGGGAACTTTTCATTTTTTTTAAAGAGCCAGGATGCTGGGGCCAGGTGGGGCAGCTGTTGATGGGGCTGGGAGAAAGGACAGGAGATGAGTCGCTTGTGGCATAGCTCTCCATGCAGTGCAGGGCAGCAGGGATCTCCCCCCAACTTGGCAGGAGCCAGCGAGTGTGGGGCTTTTTTGTTTGTTTGTTTTTTAAGAGCTGGGATGCTGGGGCCAGGTGGGGCAGCCATTGACAGGGCTGAGAGAACGGACAGGGGTCAGGGGGTGCTCAGGGGGGTGGGGGGGGGGAAGATGCAGGGGATGGGGTCTGGTAGCAGTCCCCCCATGGTCCCTTCCCCCCTCCTTTAGATCCCCATCCCATGGTGGCAAGTGGGGAGGGACTGTCTGAATCTCTCTGAATCTTTTCTGAATTGATTCAGAGAGCTTTGAATTGATTTGGACCTTTTTATTGGTCTCCTGATTCAATTCGGATTTGGAAATTCAGCCACCAAATCGGGCCCAATCTCCTCCAAATCAAATCAGCATTCGAAGCTTCGCATAGCCCTACTGTGTGTTTAATCCATTTTTTAAATGTTAAATATTAGTTATTGTTATACTACTAAATATATATAATTTAATTACATTCTAATTGTTATTTTGTCTCTTGCATTCAATACATTAACATTTTATCTGAAACTTTTCAATGATTTCCTGCTTTGTATTACTTTAGCATTTTTTAATTAATATCATTATCAGAACTACTACATTTACCATACAGTTTACTGTAAAAATTAGTAAATGCTTACATTGACTTATAATACATTGATATTTAATAACTATTTAAGTCACATATAATCATTTGTTATATTTAAATAACCTCCTAATAGCAGTTTCATTGAGGTAAATGATACAAATATAACAGCATTCTTATACTACATAGGACATACAGCAACAGTTTTTCATGAGTTGTTGATGTGTTATTTTGTTGTCATTGAAAACAATATTGCAATTCTACTGTAGTTATCCTTAGCCTTCCTATCTAAAGAATCACAATAATCTTCCACTGCAGATAGAGCAGAAATGTTTCCTCAGTGTGGAATCAATAAGTTTAATAAAAAAAATGAATATTTACATAAAAGACAGTAAAGATGATCATAGGTAGCTCACCATTACTGAAGACTTACTTTTAACATAAAATATTATGAATATCTTGTAATGGCAGCCCAGAAAACTTTTTTAATTCATAGCTTATAAATTGGAAACAATATCTGAGAACTATAACATCTTTTAAATAGTTTTTGTACAGATGGGGCAAAATTTGGAGACAACCAGCTTACAAAGCACCCCTTATGTGGGGACCACACTGCTAACAGGTGGGGTGAGTTGGTGATACATCTTGCACAAGAAGAAAAACTCTGATGACAGGGCTCTATGATTAATGTTATACAAAATTAAATTTTCAGCATTTGGTGGCCCCTAAGCAAATGGCAGTTCAAGGCAATCTTCCATCCTTCTTTCCCTGGGTCTCAACCATCTGTACAAATATTAAGACTCACTACATACAAGTGACATACTTGTATTGATACTTTACATGTGGGGAAACTGAACCACAGTGAACTTAGTCTTAAGTCACCCAACCTAATCTGTGGTATACCTGGTAACAGAAATGTGTCCAGTTGACTTGCACTTGTGCCTTAACTAAAGTTCTATTTCTCATGTGTGAGAAACTGGTACACACGAGTGAAAGAAAGATTGTTTTATGATAGAACATAGAGTGTAACATTTTACCTGGACATGATGGACAACATTGTCCTGGATGTATGGTGGGGTTGTCACAGTTAGGAACAGGGCAGGTTATCAAGGCACACATCTCCCGTCCATTGTGACAGTAACATTCTCTGCAACCATCATGCCAGCTCTCCTCATTTTCATGACGGCGCCCATCCATTGACAGGCATGAGCCTGTTTTTACTGGTGGCATAAGAGAAGCTGGTGCCTCTGCATAAGATGATCAGAAAATACAGTGCCTGGGTGAGAGTGTGTTGCTTAGAATGCATTAAATTTTAAAGATTATTATTATTATTATTCACAGCTTCTTTCTGTCTCCCAATCTGAGAAACAAGATCAATCATGGGGCACATGGAACAAGGAACTGCAAGGTATACCAAGGTGGAAGGGACATTTTTATTGTAGTTTGATGCAGCATCTATAAGAAAGGCAGTATTCATTTCCTTCTGCTGATACTTTGCATGTCAATGTTGATGAAAATTTTCTGTACCCATATGAACAAGGGAAGATTTGCTTTGATCTGAATATTTTTAGACCTGATTGCAGTATGGGTTGTCACTTGGGCTTCAGAACTAGGCATCTTTTTATGCTGATTAATCAGTAGCAGCATATCTTGCTCACACACTCTGCTTGTTATAATCTTTGATCATACAGAACAAAGTTCTCTCGGCTAAATTAATCCCTGATTTAACTACATGAGAAATACATTGGGGATGAATTTGATCAATGCTACAATTCTGAGTTAATAGTTTGATCTCCTAACCTCTTATCTCCTGCCCTCCCATTAGGAGGGAATTGATTACCCAGCATGGCCACCCTACATTATCCTATGTTTCCAGGAATGAAGAAGGGAGATCTTTGGCTTCTGTTATCTTTATATATGTGATGATAAGAATTTATAGCAGTCCCACTGGAGCTGAGAAAAATAATATAGTGTTGGTGGATCCACCATATTTCTCAGAGAAGGGAGAAAACTGAGAAGAGATTTCGTTAGCTCTCACAGCTCTAATATCCTTAAACTACCTGTAGTCTCCTACCTCTGCTGGAGTATATTAAGATTTAGAAAAAGTGAGTAATGTAGGAAGGAAGCACTGAAGCTTATAGACATACAGAGAATAATGAAGAGGCGAAGAAATGGAGGTGGGGGGAGAGGATAAGAGAGAGACAAACAGACAGCAGAGTCATATCTGACTGAAGTAAGTTTGGAAGAAAAAAGAAATGGGAAACAGGAGATGGCTAAGAAAATAAAAGGGAAGAAACAGTTGATAAACATCAAAATGAAAAAAACCCCTGTCTGTGGAAAAACAGACACTTTCTTTCTCAACTCTTTTCCTAGATGGAAAAAATGATAGGAGGAGGACAGGAGGAAATAAAGCAGAAATAGAAATAAAGAATAATACAATAACTACATCAATCAATGAGCAGAAACTTAAAATGTAACAGTGCATAAGATTACCTATATTATGAATACATGATAATGGACAACATGATATTAAACATCCTGGCATATATTAGTGATGGCCTTTCATACCTAATAAGTCAAAGGCTGAAAAGAAGCCACAAGTAAATTACAATAGGTCATGCTAGAGAATGAAAGTATCTCAGGTAACACCATCCACTACCATACATTTTATAATATTATCTTGTTTTCATTTTTATATGATGTCATTCATCTTGAAAAAAGTTAGATGTTGAAAGTTATATTTGTTTTTCCTATTCCACACTGACTAGTAGATGAGCCCATGATACTTTGGGTTGTATGAACTAACATTGTTGACTAGCCAGCAGAGATGGAGGCCTGAACTTGGCATCCTAGGACTGGCTTTGGGTTGGGGTTTCTGTATACTAGTGGTTTTCAACCTGTGGTCCACAAAAGATGACTATGATCAATCAAAAGTATATGAATACCCATGCTTACAATTCAAAAGGATATGTACCTCCATTCAAAATTTTTTTAGGGGTCCACAAATAAAAAAGTGTTGAAAACCACTGCTATAGACCATGGACTTGTTTCTAATGATAGGTCAATTGAGTTATGTTGCTGTTAGTATGAGAAGTTATTACCTGTATTAAAAATACCTTTGTACATTTCTTGTCGGGTTTTTTTAGTGTTTTTCTTTTTAAAACAAACAAACAAAAAACCTGGACGAGGAAAGGCAAGTAGCTGTGATGGGAGTGAGAAATGGAATGATACTCCTGTTTCTTTTTAATAGTGACTTTATAGCAACTGGTTCTTACTCCAGTGAGAACTAAATGGGGGCAGCTTACCCAAAACTCATACTACAGGATAGGAGCGGAGATGCTCAACATTATAGTGCAACAGTTGAGATACTGTAAAATCCCTGCCCTCTGTTAATTAAAGGAATAACATAATTGTAGACCTAGAAAAATCATGGGCTTTGGGGTGCTTTTGACCCTGCTTGTAACTGCTCTGATGCCACCTGAGGTTGCACTTCCTAGTTTGGGAACTGTGGTTTTAAACTACCAGAATAAAGTCCATTATAGCCACACTAATTACAATTACCAAAGAGCCACAACAAGTAGAGTTGGCATTTAGGTAGTATGATAGCTCTTAATGTATGAAGTCCATTTAGATAGAAGTATATATAGAGTAGCAGGAGAGCTGAGCTCACAAACTCACCAGTACTGCCAAAAAGCCACATTTACCACACCTTATCTGAGATACTACAACTATTTCCTGTTCCTCACTTACCGCTGTGTGTATTTTCTTAACATGCTGTATCCATATGTGAAGATTGCAGAAGTGCTTGGAAGCACTTTCTTTTAAAAAATAATTTTGAAAATAATTTAAACCAGCTGTAAGCTTTTAAAGTATTCTGAAGTATGCTGATAAACCCTGAAGTTGGCACCAATTTAAGAGAGGTTGTAAGCACGCTGGAGAACAGGATCATACTTCAAAATCAAGTTGACAAACTGGAGATAGTGTCCAAAATCAACAATATGAAAAGAAGAGACAAGTGCTACATGTAGGAAGAAACTGAATGCAAAATGGGGAGCAACTGGCTAGGCACATGTATATCATGAAAGGACCTGAAGGTTATAATGTAATGGCTAGAAAATGGTATTTAAACATTTGCTTTTGGGAACTGGATTGTAGGTAAAATAGATATGTATTAGAACCATGGTTCAGGGGAACAGCAAGGGTTAATTGGTTTCTAAAACCCTATTTGTGACAAAGTTTCCTTCCACACCCACTGTCTTTGAAGCCAGCAGAAACAGGCTGTGAAACTGACGACATGTATCACACTGTTCCATAATATGAGATAAGGCGGCAGAGCCCTTGGGATTTCTGGTTTTGGTGGACAGACCAAATTAAGACATTGGTAAATAACCAAACTCAGATGTGTGCATATGATAGGCTTGTTGGAACAAAGGAATATGCTGACAGAACATAATGTGGACAGCATGATGATCAAAGGGAGACCAATCAATGATGCCAGGAGATGAAGAGTCATCAGAGGAGGAAAAGAATACAAAAGGGGGGATTTCAGAACAGCAAAGGGTCTCTGATGGGGGAACCCAAGGCTACCATGGACAGAGGGCACATTATCAGCCCGTCTCACCCACTCTACTGGGGGAACAGGGAGATAGGTCTTGACCCCTGAGCTCCAAGGCTGCTGCCATCTGACATTAAAGAAAAGAACCACAGGGTGAAGCTCAGGTACTGGGCAGACATGCCTTCCTTCTGTGACACACAAGGACTGGTAGATATAGAATTGTTTGCCTTGCCTGCATTAGTCTCATCTGGTATTACTGTGTATCAAGAAAAAATGCCTATTATCGAATGGAAAGGTCGTGATCAGTCTGAGGGTTTGGGTCTGCTCGAATAAGGTATCTGGGTCATAAATCCAGTGCCAACATAATAGATCACAAACTCAGTAAGAGTCAAGAGTATGATGTTGTTGCAAAAGAAGGAATAATTCTGAAATGTATTAACAATTCAATTTTGAGCACCAGACTTTAAGAGTCTTGATTAAGTGCACACATTCCATAGGAGAACAAGAATGATAAGATCTATCAGGAAAGGCTGAACAAACTGGTTTTGTTTAGTCAAGAGAAGAAAGAGGAAAGTCTAGGAAGAGGAAAGTTCTTAGACAATGATAAACTGTTACATGTTGGAAGAATGATAAAAGGACAGTGACTGATTGCTGTCCATGGCCACTAAAAGTGGGACTAAAAGGAATTGACTTATTCTGTAGCATGGAAGATCAAGGCTACAAATCGGGAGATCCTCTCCAAATATGTGGAAAGCAAACACTAGATGGGGTTTTGGACTCTTCTTCAATCTTCACTGAAAAAGGGCCTACATCAGACACAGGTTCACCTCAACTCTCCTTTTTTATTTGGGGACAAAATTTTAACAAGTACATCTCTAGACTGGTGATTGTGCTGTTGCAGATACACTTGCTCTCCAACTTACTAATGATCATAACATCTGCACTAACTTCTCAGAAATGGGTACATATTTAATGCCATGGCATTCTAGTTGTTTTATACAACTTCTTTGGCCATGATGTAACCAAATATTAAAGCATTTGTTTAAACCCAAACATTTAACAAAACACATATCTGTGGCTAAAAGTTAAGTCACTTGATTTAGAATTTGGGTGAATTGGAGCTTATAGCTTAAGGCCCAAAGTAGTACAGACTTAAAAGACTACACGTAGAATACCCCTTGTATACTTAAAAGGCAGTTTTCTATCTCTGTAAGTAGATTTTTGGCATTTACAAATTGAGATTCCATACCCTCTGCTGTAAGGACATATAAGTATGTGCATATAAGTAAAGTGAGCATGCACATAGGCTACGTGCTTGCTGGGTACATATGTGACTACGTACACACACATACCACGTGCACAGAAAAACCTTGAAAATGTAGCTGGCAAAACTCCATAACTAACAGAGGTTAGATGCCAGATAAGGAGAGGGACCCTCATATGTTTTAGTTTCAGTAGGTGAGTGATTAAAGCACTTGCCCAGGAAGCAGAAGATGTTTCTAGGTCCCGCTTGCCTAGAGGGGGTCTGAAGCTGTCTGTCTTTGCTGCCTTAACTCAATGCTCTAACCACTACAACTATGATATTGTTTCTCTGCCATATAAACTTTCATCACCTGTTAGTCAACAGAAGTCCTTCTGGGATTCTCTTTTCTTGGAAACAATTATTTGGAGACATTGGTCTGTGTGAATACCCTTTAGTAGTGTTCAAAGCCACTGGTGTTCAACGTGTAGTGGGATAGGAGAATGGCCCACTACTGTATTGCAAAGATGCTATTTTAAAATCTTTTTTGTTTTGGTTTTTGAAGGGCTTCCACTGATCTATCTCTTGGGCCACTGACAGATGTTAGATTAAAGGCACAATGGGATATGATGCACAAATCCCAACATATGTGCATGGCAGGAGATGCAATTGTGGGACTGAGCATCAGAACCCATTGCACCAAGTTGCTGGTGCAGGGGGAGGCTGGGATCATGATCCTGGCCTCCCCCTGCACTGCCAAGTAGGAAGCTTGGCTCCCTGTGTTCCCCTGGCTGGAAGCCCTGATTAGCTGATCATCATTCCCAGCCTCAAGAGTCAAAGGGAATCCTGAAGGGTTTTGGTATGCTCCAGCACTTGGGCACACTGGCCACACATTCAGCTGAAGGCCATGAAAGGAACTAGCTACAAAATTATTGGACATATTTTGTATAACTTCCTGGCTTATTTCTCATTTTATTATACCATTAATTGAATGAACATGAGGCCAGGTCACTACTTAAGACATAATTACACTTAAAATGTGATAAAGTGGTTAATATCTCACAGGGGTGTCAGAGTCAGCATCTCAAAGTGCCTTTCGGTCTTCTGCCCCCCCCCATTTTAGCCACGTCTGGCTAAACAGAGAAATCCAGGCAGATTCAGAAATTTAAGCCATGCAATAGCACAGAGACTACTTAAAATTACCCATCTGTCTTTAAAAACAAAGCAAGCAATTCCAAAGTATTTTTAAATATTTTAATGGATAAACTACAATGCATCAGGAGACTTCTGCATGAAAAACAATGTTATCCAAGTACGGGACAAAGAGCTTGATGTTTAAATGAATAAAGCAAAGGTCCTTACTGGATGGGGAACAACTCCAAATGCATGTTGCCATGACTGCTCATGAAATACCACTTAACTCTATTTTCTAGATAGTTGCTGAAGCTCAGCAGCACATTGGCCACCTACAGGCATTATGTTTTTACCAGGAGAATTCTCATGCTCCTGGTAGAAACTATGACAATATAAGCGTACACTCAATTTCTCCCAGGGGAAACATGCCCTTCCCAGGAGAAAAAGCTTCCAGGCTGAGAAACCCATGTAAGAGTGAACACTTGTATATTCCCCTCCTGGTCTAGTTCAAAGAATGAGAAACTAGGAAAATGCTCCTGGCACTTCCCCAGACCAGGAACTGCCTGGTGGGAGAACAAGCAGGAAGAACTGCCCACTTCTCTTGTCCCTTCCCAAACTGGTCTGGGAGGGGACTGGAGCAGCAAAGCAAAATCCCCTACCTGCTCCACTGACCAGGTGAGTGGGGAGGGAGGGTTGGCATGCTGTTCATTCTCCTTGCCTTCTAGCTACTAGGAAAGAAGCTCTCATTAAAGTGCCAACTAATTTTTAATATGTTTTATCTAAATGAGAATGTGTCACTTCTGATGTAGGACTAACTGTCCCTTGCTATCCACCTGCTCCTTAACCAGGGTCCTCAGACACAAAAACAGCCATGAAAGAATGATGGGAAATATTAGTGGTTCTATACATCTGTGCAACTACCTTCTTGTAAGACAGAGATCAACATCAAAGAATGAACTGACATGGAGACTGCCCTAACCTCTTACCACACCATGATGTCATTATTCATAAAAGCTGAAATACACTGATGAGGTGGTTTGAAGAAGAACTGCCACTGCCTTCACTCTAAATGCTGTGCAACTGGAAAAAAGAGTTGCATGCCCTGGAGTATCGGCTTGACTCATTTTAGAAGAGGTCTCACTTTGCACACAGAGTGCTCTGAACACAACCCTGCAGCACTTTACAAAGCCTGGACTAGGCAGGATTGTGCAACATATATTAATTTTTAGTTCAAATAGAAAATCTTTTAGATGAAAGTATAAGGAATTCTGCAAGTAACTTTCTGAAAAGTGTCAGAATACACAGTTCATCTCTGGGTTTCTCCTTTATGCTGAAAGAAATAAAACCTAGTATTTCATTATTCTGAATAGCTGAATAGGTAAAGCAGCAATTTTTAATGATATGCAACTTAATTATAACTATGATGGAATGCTACTGCACAGTAGTCTTGGGCTCCTGCACAGTCAGTATCGTGAAAAAGCTGTCTGCTCAGTAACACTGGTTACTGGGCAGTCATTTAATACTTGTTTAAACAAGTACTAAATGACAGTGCAGTAATGACTGCACCATCAGTGTCTTATGTAGATGTGGTTAGTGAGAAGTAACTTCTGCACACAAAACTTATCCACAGAAATCTTTTTTTTAAACAGAAGTGAATGATATACATTAACAGATTTTTGCACAGATTTCTTTGAAAAGTGTGTGTAATTGAATAGAAAATGAGTGACACAAGCTCCAGAGTTTTTCATATCCAGGTTTTGTAATTCATGTCCTGTTTGAAAAAATAATGGCAAATAAAACTTACAATGTACATTATGTTATTGCTATTAAAATAATTTAATTTAATTTCTAAGCGATATAACAATAGTATTCTTTTTAATGGAATCAGTAATATTGAAAATGAATATGTATTATATAATTTTTCAGAGAAAACTATAATTTCATACATGAGATGATTCGGATCTATACCTGACAAGTTCGTCCATTAGCAAAGAAAAATAGTTCAGTGAAACAGAGTTCAATGGTAGCATTTTCTCCAGAAAGCTCTAATGGCACTCTTAAAGTTGTCTGGAATTAAGAAAGAAGCAACAAGTGACACAGCCACTTGTTATTAATAACTTCCAGGATAATATATTATTTTGTATTTTAGGTATCTGACCTATTTTGCATATTTCTGCATAGTACTACATTTTATTATGTAGACATATCCCTGGAGAACTGAATGGCATGATATGACATACATCAGCGTTTCCCAACCCTTTTCACCCCACAGCATACTTACCTAAATAAAAAAGCACTGTGGCACACCAGATGCAGAGCAGGGGGATGGGTGGTGCCTGGCCAATCGAACAGCATTTTGGGCTAAAGCCATGCCCCCTGTGCCTGGCTGGAGCCATGCTCTAGCCCAAAATGCTGCAGCACACTGGTGTGCTGTCAGGCATGTCCAGGTGTGCTGTGGCACACCGGTTGGGAAATGCTGACATACATCATTACAAGGCTTAGCTACCATGGAATAAGTGCAGACACATGGACAGTTACGGACAAACAGGATATCCCTGCCCTCTTTTTAACTTGCTGTAATTTGTGCGTTTGTTCATAACTGTCCTAAGTAGGCTTTCGCCATCCCTAATTTCTAAAGTTGTACTGAAGCTGAAAATGACATTTTTCTAAAAAACTGAAATATTCCTACATGTTATTGGAAATATTGGAAATATGGCTTTAAATAGTACAAATAAACATGTATAGTAGCTTAACTGAACCACCCTGTCTAAAAGGCATTCAGTTAAACAGAACATCTGATTAACTAAAGGAACATTGTATTGGATCCAACTGGGCTCTACAGATAACCTATATAAAATCCGGTTTATCAGAAGGCTTCTCATATTCCCAAGTCCTTTCATATTCAAGACAATATGGTGTAAATTATATTAAAATGTTCCCAGTCTGGTCACTAGAGCTGTTCTTTTCTTGATAGGAAACTGAAACAGAAATCATTTCAACAGGCTTTAGAATGGGGCAGCAGAGGGAGGAAATACAGCCCGTGGGCCAGATTCGTTTCACCAGCTGACTCTATCCAGCCCGTGGGCAGGAGGCTACAAGGTCAGAGGATCTGGCCCATGAGCAGCCAGTGGCTCTGGCTCCTGGGTAGTGCCAGGCACATCTCGGCCTCTTCTGCAGCTTACACTAGCTCCTGCCCCAGGTGCTGGCATCAGCTGTGGACTTGCCCAGCAGGTTCTGGGTCTGGATTGGGGTGTCCGTCCAGATCTGCAGCTGATGCTGATGCTTCAGCACATCAGCTGTGGTCTTGGACAGTTGCCCCAATCCCCACAGGGAACTTGTTGGTAGCATCCAGAGCAGAGGCTGGTGCCCACCCAACACTGCTTCCAGCATGCAAGCTGTTGTAAGCTGCAGACGGGGCTGGGACTTTGTGGCTCGGGGCATGCTGTAGCTGCAAGGACAGTTCAGGCAGGGAGGAGGGAGGTGGGGAAGAGGGAGAGAGAGAGAGAGAGAGAGAGAGAGAGCAGGTGTCAGCGAGTGATGTAGCTAATGAGAGGACACCAAAATTATTAAGTGGCCCTCCAGCCAAAATAACTGCCCACCCCAGCTTTACAGTGTGGTCTAAAGAATCATACAGCGAGATAGCTCTTCAGTGCAGCTGGGTTCTGTTCACTGTCAGGATGTAGCTGAGCTCAAAAAAATGTATGGTTAGGCTATCAGATTTCTCTCAACAGCTGTGCAAGTTCACCTTCCACCAAGTTTTAATATGTTATACCTAAATGAGAAGAACATTGTCACTTGTTTCCTCTGATGTACTGTATCTTGGAGTTGCTTCCAGTAGCATTTAGAATGGCTGATACAGCACATTCAAAGGTAAATAAAGTTTATGATGATTCTCCTCTACTTTCAGTCTCCTAGAGAGGTCTTTTATTTTTCCTTATAAGAGAACACGGAGAATCCTAGTGAATAATAGTCCTGATAAATCCTATGGATTAAAGAAAGGCTAAAAAGCAGCAGGGATGACTAAAGACATCTCTGTTAAAGATATAGATGCTGTAGACCTACAGTGGAAATTTCAATAAGAATAATTTTCTATTGTAAGTATGAATCTTTTTCAGTTAAGACTGACAGATCCAGAAAAATCTCTAAATGCCATTCCTCTGTACTTGACTGTGTTAGTCTAAAATCAGGCAGAAGACAGGGTAAAATTGCAACTGAATTAGAGATATATAAGTTTTTATGATCAAAACCTCATTTCATCAGCTGATGTATCAGCTATTCTGATATATAATTTTATATCAGACTGAATAAACACACACATACACACACACACACACATATATCATGGCTTTTATATTATTAATCAAATCTAAAAAACTGGAGATACTTGTATTGTCCTGAAATGAATAGTAACACTGAGGAAATAGTTATTTGTTGCTTATGCCAAAATATAGGCCAAGTTAAGAGAAAAAACACAAGCTGGTAGCACAAAAAAAATTGGCTAAGTGGAGTAAAGCAGACAGCAATGTGTTTACACTGGTCAGAAAAAAAGAGGATTTTCTCAAATATAACATGCGATATTTCATCCCCACACATGTGGGGATCCACATCTTTTCTTCCAAAGCCAGCTGTGGAAAATGGTACTATGAAGACAGAATGTTACTATGAAGGAATATGTGACACTTAAAAAGTCCTGAAAAGAGGATGAGGAATGGTGAGTTGGCCATCTTGCCTAAGAACTTCTCAAACAGGCAACATCAGAGCAGGTTGAGAAGGATGAGTCCCAGATTATGGCATAACCAAAATGAACGGACTTAGAGCTTCCTAACAACAGTAGTATTGCTGTCCCAGAGACTGACAGAATCACAGAGAACTTAAGATACTGATTGACCATTACTTCTAAGTTGTATATATATAATTTGAAATTCTGTATTATGTTAACTTCAATTATTAATTGTTGTTGCTATATTAGTCTAGGAAAGGACGATTCGTGAAATTGTACATTTTAGGCATGAGCCAGTTAAAAATGGTAGCCATCCTGAGCTGAGGGTCCTTTTATGCAAAAGTAGAACTTGGACAATGAATAAAGCAAGCCTTTGTCAGAGTACTTGATTCTGAGTGATTACGGAGAAACTCAATCTTGTGCTCATGATGCTAAGTAAGCACCTTTTTCAAAGTGAGACAGAGTTTTCGTCTTAGGGAATTTTGGCAATAGGGCAATAATAATAAAAAGTCAAAACTTAACAAGGTCCAGTGAAACTTCCCTAGCTCCCAGACTAAGGAAACAGTGTCATTTGCCTGAGAATTATGTTGAAAAGGAAAACAGAGCTGGTGAAGATTTATAGACTTTGTGGGGCAGGCAGAAGACATACTTTTGATAGATTAATTGAAACTATCTCGTGAAGGCAGGGAAAACCTTGGCAAACTCTATACTCTGTCATAATATTTGCTTACAAGGCCAGTACAGAAGTAAAATTATTCAGTATTACCACTTGTGATGTCTTCTGGGAGCATGGGCAACTGGTGCTGCCTTAGTCAGGGCAGGGAGGGGTCCCCCTGTGGCTGGTGACCGGGGGGGAGGGGTGGGGACGTGGCTGCGGCTGCTTCTGGGAGCGCCACAGTGCTCCACTCCCCAGCCAGGGCTTGCAAGCACCGGCGTTCTCACCTGCCCGCCCTGCCCATTGCCTAAGCAGTGAGAGTGGCTGGTCAGGGGGTGCACCAGTGATCTCAGGGGATACATGTGCACCCCTTACACGTTGCCACCGTCTGGCAGAGTCAAACTGAAAATGTTGCAAGTCTCCTCCTCTGGATGCTTTTAATGCTCTTAGCCCAGAGGGAAACACCTGGAGTGACCCTGCTGAAGCAATTGCAGGTTTGATATATGTGACAGGAAGCAAGGGGAGGGGTAGGGTATGCTCAAGAATGGCCTGTCTTTTGGGTTCAAATCATTCTCTCCATTTTATACACTGCTTTGTACATGCCCTTTCACAGTATCTGATGAAGTGAGATTGGGCTCATGAAGCTTATGCTATATATCTCTAATTTAGTTAGTCTGTAAGGTGCAAATCTACCCTGCCTTCAGACCAATATGGCTAACTACCTTTCCCTTCTAGGAATGATGCAGACATACCCTGTAACACTTGCTTTCTTCTGTTTGTTCTTGTAATAGTTCCCCCAGCCTACAAATGTCTTCCTTCACTGGTATTCTTTTCTTTCACATACCAAGAAGTTTGCTGTCTTGGTCATATTTATTGGTGCATGTCCAACTCTACTCTAAGGTGATTATATTACGTTTGTTTTTGAGCATAGTGTGTGCAGAGCAGAACAGTTATACTTTACCATTCCCTGGTACAAGGGTGGCCAACCTATGGTGCAGGTGCCACAGGTGACATGGGCAGCCTGGTGTGGGGCAGATTTGGGGAGGGAACAGTAGCAGTGGCAGACAGGGCAGGGAGCAGAGCATCAGGTCAGGTGAGAAGCACAAAGCAGGAAGCAAAAAGCAGAGTAAACAACGCAGGGTAAGTGAAAGATCAGAGCAGTACTCGGGGAGGGTGTGGGGCTAATTTCTGGCATATCTGACGAGGCTGGCTCTCACTGCTCTACTACAGCCCATTGCTGATACAGACAGGTTCAAAGAGGCTGCCTTTCTTTTCCTCTCCTCTCTCCATTGGTTAATATACAATATACAGAGCTAGAGTGTGCTTGGACCCTGGATCAAGCTACTTTGATCCTAGAACAGGTAAGGCTGAACTAATCGAAGACAACTGGTGATTAGTGCCCTTCACCAAGTGGTATAAATATATGCAGAGGTGCAGTGTACACAGGAAGTATTGGATGAAATCCTGCCCCTATTATGTTCAACAGCCAAACTCCTGTTAACTTTAATGAGGCCAAGGATTTCACCAATTGTCTTTTACTTGTTCCATCTGACACCAAAAGCTGTTTGGTGCAAAAGAGAATGAGGGAGTCAGCAAATCTAAGGATGCTGCAAGTCAGCACCCTTAATTGCTTTAATCATACAGGCCCCGTCAGTGGCAAAGCCTTTAACAATCCATCTTCTAGCACTATCCTGCATTTCCTGCAAAATCAGATTGTCTGGGGAGTGGTACAGCACAATAAGACCTTATTAAACAGAGCAGATGATGCATATGGTGGCAGTGGTGGTTCTGGCTGCATGCCAGAAATGAGTTATAAAGGTTGAAGAGGGGCAGGTGAATGTATTGCATTGAAATAAGGCTTACTTTATTAAGGTAGTTTTCAAAACCACTGAGCATGGGTGACAACTTGAAAAGTTAAACCAGCAATTACCAGTACTGAAAATCCTGAAGTCCCATTCTATATGCATTACTCAAAAGTGGATACCTGATTCTTTATTTAGTAAAAAAAGAAAAAAACAAACAATACAAAGTAAAAAAGCTAAAAAGTCATCAAATCAGCCCTGCTGTCCTTTGTTGTCAATAAAGGTAGTAAGCTGCAGGTCTTTCAAGAAGAGCCGCATGCTTGTACAAGACCAAAATCAGCACTAAGAACCAAGAAAGTTTAAATTAGTAGTAGCTTGCACCTCTTTTCTTGATCCCTCCCTGAATATACTAAACAATTTAGGCTTCTTCAGTCATGTATACTTATATAGTGGTTCCAACAGCTTACATTTTCTAGTAAGAGTCTAAGTCTGTACAAATGCCTAAGTCTGTGTACAGAAATACTTTTATTTCAGCATATTTGAAAACAGTTCAACCTTTATTCATCAGGGCTAAATCTTCCACTGATTTGGGCTGGGCTAGGATGGTTTTCAGAAAAAAAAAATGTCTGATTTGAGTCTTTTTGAAAGGGGACTAGGTCACTTTTTAAACATTTCATATTCAAACTTTTTGTTTGTCCAGACCCTAAAATCATGGAACTCATATGCTGAAAAGGCAGAAGAGATGGATGTAGAAGGAAAAGAGTATAAAACACTAGAGAGAGAAGGTCATTCCTTAAGTTTATTTTGCACCCATTTCTGTCATATCAGCATAAATTTGCCTCCGTCTAGACTCCTTCATTCTTAATTTCTCTTAAATTCAGACTCACTTACCTATTTACATTCATTTGCATCCACTTAGTGATCCATAACTTATACCTGGATATGCCATCTTTAAATTTGGTATAGAGTTAGAAAATTTAAGATTAGCTCCTAAACTGTGCACTTGAAAAGAAATAACAACACTTTTAAACAATTTTGATGGCTGAATTTTCTGCCTGTCCTAATGCACATGTGCAAGTTATTTACTTTATAATATAACGTGGAACTTGAGGTATACAATAGCCATTTGCATAGCCAAAACTCAAGTGAATTCCAATAAAGTTACTTTTGATTTTCTGACCTGCTTGGCTATGGACTGCATTTTACCAACCTTCTGCTTATCTATTTCTGCTCATCAATTCAAAGCCCAATTCAAGACTCTCAGATATAATCTAAAAAAGAGCCCTTGAACCAGATGCCAACTACAGACAGATTACTGAGGTATTAATTTATCCCAAAGTAGAATTTAAGTAAATATTTATAAGAATAGGTTAGTGATGAAAAATCTGTGTTAAATTCTAACTCTATATTTAAATAAAAGCAACAAGAGAAATTCAATCCATTCTTTTAAGTTTAAGCAGTTGTTCATTAATGGCATAATCCAGCTTCTACTGAAGTTAACGAACTGACTCTAGTGACTTCTCAATGTAATATGAATGTGGGTTCTAAGATATCACCAAAGCATTGGGAATGAGTATTATTACCGGACTAACATTAAAATAAATACTACTAATGATTAAAAGTACATACTAGTAATGATAAACAGCTCTACTAAATATGGATTATAAAAATGACTTTTATCATATGAGCTATCAAGTTACAGGTTGTATTGATACTGGATAGTATTCTTCATTTCTCCTGGCATTTAACTCCTTTGAAAACAAAATAGTTAGGGAGGTAATGCATTCACACCTACCTCTGCACTTGCAGATAAGACAACCATGATTGTTCTGCTGGAAGCCCATTGGACAGATCTTACCACAAGGTAGTTCTGGGCATTTCTTACAGCGACAGATTTCACAGCCATGCTTGTTCTTCCTAGATGACCAAAATAATTTGTCAAAGTCAGCAAATCACTTACACGTTTGATAAAAATGCCTAAGATCTTCAAAGTGAATGCCTCCCCTGGAGTGACTGAACTGGTAACGAATGTCACCTTAACTGTAATTTTTGTATTCAGGGGTGATAGAGGTAAAAAGATCTCCATTCCTGGCCTGTGCTTCCTCCATGTGACTGGCAGAAACTGTGTTTAACATTTCAAGTACTTAAGGCACTTAAGCAGGCTTGGTATATGTCTATGTACTGATGAATCAGCCTAGTTTTCACAATCAAGTTTTTTCAAGTGAAAGAGTAGAAGAGAAGAAATAAAAATAAATCCCTAAATCTGTGAGGAACATTGGGATCTACTGTAATTAGTATCTTTTGAGAACAAAAATTACAGTTAATTTTTTTTTCATGGTAATTTACAGTAGAACTCTACTCTAATCAACTAAATCACTCCAAGGGTCCAGATGAGTAAAAAGAACATTCATTTAAAAAACAGAACGAGGAATGAAATATCCAAGTGAAAAAAGCAGGGAAAGTGTAGCAATATATTTTTTATGAGCAGAGGCAGGCTACCTCTCAGCAGATACATAAGATGGGAAACTAAATATGGAAACATTTATCAACTTTCAGATACATCCATGGAGCCAGGTGCCACCATATCAGAGTGAACCTCTCTACCATCTAAAATATGTTGTTTGTATGGATTTTGTTAAATTGAATGTTCACACACCTTTTTAGGTAGACAACTAATGGCAAAATCTGCATTCATACTCTTTGTTCCCTCTAGAATATCAGGGAGTGGAGGATTATTTCTCAGCTACACAGACAGAATCATTTTCCTCTCATTCCCAACACACGGGAAAAAGTAGTGTTAAGAAGTTCAAGGAAAAATGAACCATAAACTATACATTAATCCTATGAGCTCCATGACAAGTATTCCCCTCTGCCAAGGCTCCCATGATTCAGGATTTATAATGTGCTGACATGAATGCAGAGGAGTGGGAGACTGCAGCAGGCACCTCACAGGCTATTACATAGGAAGCTGGACTCCAGTTCTCTTGAGGTTCTCCCAGGGGTCCTGAAAGATGTACAGTAAAATCCCTGTTATCCAGCACTCTGCAAGCCAGAATACTCTATTCACTGGAATTTTTCTGGACGGGGTTGGGGGGGGAAGTTTGTACACAGTGGCTGCTGCCACCACCCTGTGCTGCCACCGCTTCACATGCAGCTCTTGCCACCCACCCGCCTCAGATAGCCAGCATCTGGCATTCCCCACTCATGCCAGATAACAGGGATTTTACTGTACAAGGATAACAAAAACAAAGGGAGACCATGGTAAAAGGAAACCAAGGCAGGGAAGGATGTGCAGAGTAATTGGAAGACTTGAGGTAGAGCAAACTATAAGGGTATTTTACCGAGGACAAACAGCAATGGCACATAGTTGTGGCATGTGGCAAGTTGCTCTGGGTGGGGTGAGGGAGATGGGGTCTTGGGGGCCTCCCCGGGCTCTGGTGCCAGTGATTTGGAAGCAGGGAGCCTGGCCAGCAGCTGGAGTGCAGCTCCAACCAGCCAGGCTTCAGTTCTGGGCAGCACATGCTGTCACCATGTGCACCACCCCATTTTTTCGCCACCAGGATCTCCCTGTGTCAAAATCCTCCACTGCATAGTAATGCCTGCATGTGTGTCATGTGCAGTGTGCAGTGCTGCAGACAGGTCTGCAGTGCTGCATACTGCACATGTACACTCATCTGGATGCACCCTAAGGGTGAGAATAGAGGTAAAGTTTGGCTGCCAAAAATGTAGCAATGGGGAACAGAGAAAAAGCCATGTCCATATCCACTAGGCATTTATTTCTCTGTGAATATCCCTTTTTCTTTGTGTAGCATTCTTTCTCCAATCATTCCTATCAAATGCAACCCTTTCCATTCTAGAAACAATGTACCTCCATCTTCTTAGTCCCATCAAGCACAAACCTTTCACTGTCAATACAAATTGACATTGAAAAATGTTTCAAACTACTTCACTTTTGCATTCATACACCACCCTTTGGATTTCTAGGTTCTGCCAACTCAAGCAGTCTGAGGGTGATATTAGTTATGCTTAGACCAGGGGTGGGCAGTGTCTTTGGTTAGAGTGCCAAAAACACCAACAACATGAACTTGTAAGATGTTGGTGCGCCAGAGATGGACGGTGGAGGAGCTGCAAGAGGCCCGATCCTTGTTGCGGCTGTGCAGCCACAGCCCCTTCCCCATGCCAGTTCAGGCGAGGGTTAACTCTGGCCATGCTACCTAACTTGTATTAGGGTAACTTCAGCTCCACGGAGATAAAATGAGCAATTTACAATCTTACAGCACTCCAAGATATACCTCTCCCACCCTGTTTCCTACCCCAAAGCAAAAAGTACCCCGGCTCTTAGCCATGTCTCTGCTTGCCAGCCCTCTAGTGGCAAGTCAGAGCTGTGCAAACAAGAAAGGGTATTAATCGTTAATGTGCGACTGCTCACAGCATCTTCTAACTTTACCACTGCTTAACAGTCCACAGATTTAGTATGGTTTAAGTGTAATGTGCAACTTCACCCTCATGATTCAAGGGGTTTGTGAAAAGTAATTTTATTTATATTCTATTTCCACACTTTCAAGTACCAATGTTTTAAAATCTCTTTTAATATCTATTTTTAAAAATAAAATCTGAGTTTACATGTTGACAGCTCTTTGTGTTTTTCCCATTTTATTGTCCTAAACATATTTTGTACTTGCTTGTTTGGTTGCCTAGTTGACAGCAGAATTTCTGATTTTTCCCTGGGATTTTTTCTTTAAAGAACTTTAACACTCATATTTACTAGGATGCTCATATTTACTGAAAACTACAGGTTTAGGAGAATTTCACAGGTGTAGGCTTTTATACTTTACAATTTTGGCCTGCATAAATCAACTGAACTGAAGATCTAATGACTTTTTGTTTTAACACTAAAGCAAGCTTAGAAGAAACAGTAATTTTATACCAGTCGCTACAATTTTAGTCACTGCTACTGCATCCACATGCTTAAGTTGAAGTGTGACTCATTCCATTGGAATCAATCAAGTAGTTACCAAGAAAACTTTACACAGGATATGGACAAATGGCATTTGTAGATGCTTCAAAGGGGAAGGAGATGTACTAATAAAAAGCTCCTGAGCATCAACTGCATCAGTGTCCCTGTGCTGAAAAAATGCCAGTGGGGTGCTTTGAACTAAAGCTTGTTCAACAAGCTTTAGTTCAAAGCACCCTGTCATCATTTTTCAGTGCAGAGATGCTGATGTGATACTGGAGCACATTCATTTCTGTACTCCAGCACTGGATTTATAGCATGTCGGAGCAGCCTCCGTGCATGCGTGTAAGTGCCTTAAGGGACAGATGGTGTAAACCCTGATC
The DNA here is from genome assembly GCF_052110815.1 of Crocodylus siamensis. NCBI lineage: Eukaryota > Metazoa > Chordata > Crocodylia > Crocodylidae > Crocodylus > Crocodylus siamensis. Next base: position 150,308,927 of record NC_143395.1, on the reverse strand, counting down.
CTCCTGGGAAATTCAGAATGCTCATACAGATTTAATGGCCTTGTGAGGTAGATCTCTCTCCTCAGTGACTTTTTGGGGCAGTTTTGTTTTTCCTTTTTGGGGGAAAACAGAATTTGGATTTTAGCCACCAAAGCCTGTTGAACACCTTGCATTCATTACTGTTTTTCAAGTTAACGCATTCACATGAAAAAATACATAAAAAACCCATGGGAAATGCTAAAATATATTGCCAAATTAAATACATCTCTTTTACATTACTATTTAATACCTCATATTTCTATTTAATATGCTAAGTGGTGGAAATTGAAATCCCTTTCCCTATAGACTATGTAAGTTTAATGGGAGCTGTTTTAATAGAAATATACATACCTCAGCTATTTTGTTATCTAAGTTTCAATAAAAAATTCCACAGATGTCTTACCTGGTGCTTCAAGTTATTTGCCAAATTCTTTTTGAGGCAGTTCCTAGCATTAGATTTGCCAATGTGAATTCTTGTGTAAACCTGATTTGGTTTTCTCTCTGCAAAACTCATGAACATTCCTTTATTATAAGAATCTCAGAGTCTGAAAATATCATTTTCCATACAACTCTTCCAATTTAATATTTGCCCTTTTATTCTGAAGGTTTAATTTCCCCAGATAAGCTTCATTTGGTTTCCGTGGTCTTAATACTGAAATGCTTATCAACCCATTTACCTGTATAATTAGGGGCCTGGAGGATAGACCCTATGAGGAGAGGATCTGGGAACTGGGTTTGTTCAGTCTAAGCAAGAGAGGACTGAGAGGTGGCTTGACAGCCACCTACAAGTATGTCAAGGGTGAACACCAATATCTAGGGGAGCAACTCTTCAGAAAGGCACGCCCTGGGAGGATGAGGACCAATGGACACAAGGTAATTGAGGAAAATGTAGGTTGGACATAAGGAAAAACTTATTTTCCATAAGGGTATCTAGAATTTGGAACATGTTTCCAGCAGAGGTGGTACAGTTACCATCCTTGGAGGTGTTGAAGAGGAGGCGGGGCAAGCACTTCCTTGAGCTCATCTGAGCCCAATAACCTCCTGCCCATGGCAAGGTATTGGACTTGATGATCTTACAGATCCCTTCTGGTCCATTGATTCTAGGATTCTATATCATTTCTCAAGAAAGCATTATTAACGGATTTACTAATTTTAAGCGTACTTCTACTCTCAAGCGTGGCTATATTCCTGCTAAAGATACCTGTGCATATTTGGAGCCATCTTTAACTTTAGAAACAAATATTTGTTTTATTGACTTATATAAGACAACACTTTTAAGACAGTATAGCATAGATTACATGCCTTCTTGTGCTTCATTAAATTACTGTTTCCTAAGGTTCTAGACAGACAACCACTTTTCAAACAAAAGGGTATATAACAAGATATACTTATCAGAGTGGAACCATGGTTTCAAATATTTTGGTATTTTTAAAAGGCATGTAGGTCCCTAAATAGCTTTTATGAATAGGTTTTATATTGTAGCCTGAAGTCATTAACTTTCAGTCATGCTTAAATAAAAAAATTATCTGTGCTACATATAAATAAATGTGATATAATCACAAGATTAATATCATTAACTTAACATTTCCTAATGTTAATGCTTTTTTGTTATTGTTTATGATCTAGATATACAGTACTGCCAATTCTCATGATTGCTGGCATTTTTCTTAAAGTCTACGCTTCGGGAATGTGAACTACGTAGCTTTCTCACTCACTCACTCACTCTATCTTTTTCTCTTCCATATACAAGGAAGAGAAAAAGATAGGTAGATATAGTGTGTGTGTGTATAATTTTGTTACATTCCCAAAGCAAAGACTTTAAGAACAACTCCAAAATCGTAAGAGTTGGCAACACTGGATCTATAAATGAAAAACAACTTAGTAATTAAAAATAAACTGGCGATGGGGGAGATTAGGAGGGGTTGGTATTTAGAACGTTTGTAACTTTATTACACATCCAGAAAAACAACAGTTCCATTGCAGCAGTCACTAAACTGAACAGGTAAAGTTGAGTCCCTAGCAAGAAAGAGAGACTATTAAAATATGTATAAATTTAAAAAAAACACAAATAAAAATGACCACTGTAAAGGAAGCAGTATAAGAAATGCCAGTTATAAGCATGTAAATTCAGAGCCTCAGCTGGTATAAACAAAAGAGTGGATTCAATTTGAATTTCTTTCTGAACCTACAGAGGGTTTGATAAAATCATACGTTTAGAACATACCTACACTAGTGTGACAACTGTAACTGAAGCCTTAACTGCTCTGTTGAGAGAAAGTAAGATAATGTTTGGATGAGAAAAACTGGAAGCTTTGAGAAGTTGCACAGCTAAATGACTCTATTTCTTTTTATCAAGAATTTGCCAAGCAATTTGCTCTTTACCTGAGTTACCTAATGCTTCTAACCCAGATTCAGAAAATGACTGAATTGACTTTACCTGCAATAATCTCTCGGAAAATAATTAACATATCACTTGCTAGAAGTATTCAAGAAGTGATGTTGCCATACAATTTTGAATGGGTTAAGACTTGATAGTAACTTCATTAAAAAAAACCCCCCTATGAAATGATCTCATAATGAAGCAAAATTTCCAGATTCAAAGCTCAGTAAATATATTACATATCTTTTTTGTATCTCGAGTTAGATGGCAAAGCTTCTCATACAGACAACAGAGTTTCAGATCAGTTAAGTTTAATATGACAGAGTAAGTTCATCTGCACTGAATCCAACAAACAACTTCGCTAATACAAGTCACTTTTCTTTTCTGCTTCCAAAAAATTTTTCCACAGTCCAAGAATGCAAAGAATACAAACTCCAAAAAGTGTTATCAGCAGAAGAGTGAAATTAATTGTGTATGTGTGGAAAGACTAATAGCAATAATATTAAGAAATTAGTATATTTACAGTGATTTAATACAGTTAAGTTAAATGTACATTTAGTAGAGACAAGTAAAGATATTCCAGATTAATTAACTGACTTTTTAAATAGAAGCCCAGGAGGAAGAGATCTTATTAAAGCACATATATAACTGGTAACTGTATAGAAAGGACTTGTTTCAGGATGAAAGGTCCCATAATTTGGGTCTTTTCCAGACAATTCTACAGTTGAATTGGTGTGAGTTTGCACTTATGCTCTTCGTTTAAAATCAGACCTTGCCTTGAGATGACTGAAAAACAAGAATCTCATGTGAATGCCATAGACAAATGGCACTGTTGTTTATTCATTATTGTATATGTCATGAAGTATGATCTGTTTATATAAACTTAGAGGTAACTTATACTAAATTCATAGTTTTTTAAAATTATTGATCTATATTGCATATATTTTGATTACTGATCTATATTGTGTACAATTATTGATCTATATTGTGCATATTTTATATTTATATTATATGGCATTAAAATGTCTGCAAGTATCTTACTAATTTCTACATTTGTTACAACATGCCTGCCTGAAATCAAAGTGAAAGTTATAGGTCTATTTGAAACAACACAAAACTATATTTAATAGTGGCCTTTCATTTGTGCCCTGCTGTTTATAATAGAATCCCTGAAGGAGCAAATTCCAGAGGCAGAACTCACGCAATATTTAGCTTTATAACATAAAGGTAGCTCAGTCTCTTGCATCAGTTAGGATAGTACACAGGGTAGAAGTTGTTCCTAAATCATTCATTTATAAATACAAAAGATTTAAAATAAACCAACTGGGAAAGAAAGTACAAGTTGGGAGAGAAAGGACTTGTATTAAAATAGATAATTTCTGTGGAGACTGAAAGTTAAAAATATTTATTAGCTGAACCATTTTCCATGTATCAACTGTATCTACATTACACATTCTGTAATACTGATTTCAGGGGCCAGAACTTAGCAAAGACTGGGGAAGAATCATTCCATGGATGTACATCTGAAATGACAAGTACTTGTTCTGTTCCTTGCAATACTTACAGGAAATGAACACAGTGGACATAAAATGTTATTTTGCCTATGAAAACTCCTTGGGGTGCCTCATCTACAAGGAGATAAGTCAGCTCCTTGGAAAAAATGTCAATTTCCTTATCCTAGTCTTCTGGCTGCCAGACTCCTTTTGGTTTCTTAGAGATGAATGCTCGTCTCCCAAGTGACGGCTGAGAGGTGACCTTACAGCTGTCTACAAATTTAGGGGGGCCGGGGGGTGACACAGCAAGGAATAGGAGATGCTCTGTTTACCAGGGCACCCCTTGGACTTACTAGAAATAATGGGCACAAACTGACAGAGAGCAGATTCAGATTAGACATCAGGAAGAACTTCTTTACAGTAAGGGTTGCCAGAATCTGGAACGGGCTTCCAAGGGAGGTGGTGTTCTCCCCTACCTTGGGGGTCTTCAAGAGGAGACTGGACAAGCACCTAGCTGGGGTCATCTGACACCAGCGCTCTTTCCTGCCCAGGGTGGGGGGGTTGGAGTTGATGATCTGCTGAGGTCTCTTCCGACCCAATTATCTATGAATCAATCTATAAGTTCCTCTATAGTCTTTGAGGTAAATGCTGCACTTTACCTGTCAAGAGGAACACTGCCTGTCTTTTTAGGAAAGGGAATTATGCTGTATTGCTCTCTGTGTCTCATCCCAACCCTCCCTGCCCTCACTGAACCTGGAACTATCGTTCTACTACTTCATATTACCATTGGTTCTGATCTTATGTCCTGACCCTCCAATTTGCAAAAGTGAGAGTAAACTGTAATGTTCAAGGCACTGGAGAACAGTCCCAGCTTATCTGTAACAGAATGTGAGATATGTAGAAAAATAATCTGAAAGTTTTTTCCTACGGAAAGAAATAATTTTAATTTACTTTTACAGACATGTCTTTTCATTTAGTACTTTACTACTGGAAAAACTTCTTAGAAACTCAGAAGTTCATTTAAGTGCTATGCTCCCAGAAGTGCAGGAGGAAGACATCCTAGGAAAGCACATATATGCCATAATTTTGTCTCATGACTTTTACCATTTTTGGCTTAGCCAATCATGCAGCAGTAAAAATATACAAATATGGACTATACCCTGTACATTTTCATCAGGTGCTCTCTTAATGTCCTGTTTTCCAACAACAGCACAATTGTTCTGAGAAAACATCAGTGTCTTTTTTTTCTTTATACCAAATTTGTCAGGATATCAGATATAGGGTGGCCACAATCATTCTAGGAAATAAGCTTTCTTTTAACACTGATGATACAGACTTTATGGAATTTTTGTTCAAGAATAGATTCAATTTTCGGCTTTATTTTTTTTCTGAACATACCACACTTGAAGGTAATTATTTAAAAAGGAAAATTATTGATTGTGCTAAAATGCTATGTTCACCTCACCTTATAAATGATGAGGTTCCAAGATTAGAGGTTACTTGGAACAAAAAATTAATATCCATCTTCCTATAGGGAAGTGCAGGACCTCCATCTAACCCAGGAGGTGCACAGCCCCACCAGGGGAGACGCCTTGTTGGACCTGGTGCTGGCCACGGGTGATGACCTGGTGAGGGGGCTGCGGGTGATGGGCCACCTGGGAGACAGTGATCATCGCTTGCTGGAATTCACCATCCAGCGTAAGGTGGCAAAGGGCTGCAGCAAGGCAACAGCCCTAGACTTTAGGAGGGCTGACTTCAACAAGCTAAGGAGGATCGTTGGGGAAGCGCTGAGGACCCAGAGGGGAAGGGAATCAGATGTCGAAGGTGAGTGGTTGCTCCTTAAGGAGACGATCCTCCATGCCCAAAGGGAGGTAATCCCAACAAGGGTCAAAGGGAGCAGGAGGGCACATAAACCCCCATGGCTCACTAGGAGCATCCGGGAATGTCTCCTTGCTAAAAGGGAGGCATACACCCAATGGAGGGATGGGGTCATCACCAAGAAGGACTATGTTACAGTCGCCCGAGGATGTAGGGGGGCAGTCAGGAGGGCCAAGGCAGAGATGGAGATAGGACTAGCTTCCCGGATTAAGGACAATAAGAAGTCCTTCTTCAAATACATAGGGGGTAAAAAGAGGGTCCCGGGTAATGTGGGGCCCCTGCAGGACACGATGGGCAACTTAGTCATCACGCCAGATGACAAAGCTAACATATTTAACGATTTCTTTGCCTCTGTCTTCCTAAGTAGGGACTATGGCTTGCAATGATATGCTACTTCAGCAGAGGACAATCAATCATAGTAAGATCACTCCAGGATATTTTAGTTCAACAAAACACTCTCAGCATTGGTGGCTGTGTGGTAGTTTCTGCCCACCACATGGGAAACCCAGGTTCAAGTCCCAGCTTGGGTGACTTGGGGTGAGAATCAACAGGGAGAAATTCCTCTTCCAGTGAAGAGGAGCTATTGTGTTTTAAAGAGGGCATGCTGAGGTGGGATGGGCTTCACCTCTTTCCTAAGAGCAGACGTATCTTTTCCTCTAGGTTGGCTGATCTCGTACAGCAGGCTTTAAACTAGCTGCACCAGGGGAAGGAGCCACTTCAAGTAGAGAGGATGCTTCACCAACATGGAGGGTGACAATGTCCAGGGAGCAGGGGGCCACAGCTGTCCTGGGAGTGGGAGGAAGGCACATGAACCCTCAGGAAGCCTCAGGTGCCTCTATACTAATGCTTGTAGTATGGGAAGTAAGCAGGAGAAACTGTGCCTCCTGATTGTGAGTAAGAACCCAGACTTAGTAGGGCTCACAGAAACCTGGTGGGACCCTATCTACGACTGGGTGGCGGGCATTCAGGATACACCCTATAGAGACAGGACAGAGAGGAAAGGTTTGGCAGGGGTTGCGCTCTATGTCAAAGAGCACCTTACATCATCAAGGATTAGCTTCGGTGTAGAGGAGGATCGGGCAGAGACGCCATGGGTCAAACTACAAGGGGGGGGGCACTTAGGGGACCTTACGGTGGGTGTCTACTACAGACCACCCAACCAAGGGGGATGAGCTGGACCAGGACTTCTCCAGTCAGCTTATGGAGGCGGTTAGGTCAAGGGATGTTATAGTCATGGGTGACCTAAACTACCCAGACAGTTGCTGGGAGGAGCCAACAACCAGGTCTGACTGCTCACGTAGGTTCTTGGCTATATTACAGGACCTTCACCTTATTCAGGAAGTGCACAGGCCCACTAGGGGTCATACTTTGCTGGACCTGGTCCTGGCCATGGGGGATGACTTGGTGAGGGGAGTGCAGGTCCTTGACCACCTGGGCTATAGCAATCATCACCTGCTGGATTTTACTATCCAACACAGGGCGTCAAGGGCTTACACCAAGGCTAAAGCCCTTGACTTCAGAAGGGCCAACTTCAATGCGCTTCAGAGATTAGTGGGGGAGGCACTGAGGGCTCAGAAGGTAGGAGATGGGAGTCCACGAGGGATGGTGCGATCCTCCAGGTGCAAAGGATAACAGTCCCTGAGAGAAGCAAGGGGGGGGTAAGAGTGCTCAGAAACCCTCCTGGCACAGCAAGGGCATTCAGCAATGCCTGAGGACTAAAAGGGGGGCATACAACCAGTGGAAGGGAGAAGCTATCACCAAGGAGGAGTACTCCTCCTCTGCCCGTGAGTGTAGGAAGGCCAAGGCAGAGATGGAACTCAGGCTAGCATCCAGAATTAAGGACAACAAAAAGTCCTTTTTCAAGTACATTGGGAGCAAGAAGAAGAAACTAGGCAATGTAGGGCCCCTGCAAGATGCAAAGGGTAATCCTGTGGCTACGCCAGACAAGAAAGCTAATATTTTTAACAGTTTCTTTGCCTCTTGAAGAGGGACCAGGATATCCCACCTACCAGAAGTAGGGACAAATCTTGGGGATAGCTCTGTCAGGCCTTCAGTCAGTACAGATGTAGTTAGGGATTTTCTGGAAGGGCTAGACATTTTTAAATCTGCAGGTCCAGATGCCCTCCACCCAAAAGTGTTGAGGGAGCTGGCAGGGGTAATCGTGGAGCCCTTGGCCTAGCTGTATGAGCATTTGTGGTCATCTGGCCAGGTGCTGGGGGATTGGAAACTGGCTAATGTGGTCCCAATTTTCAAGAAAGGGAGGAAGGAGGACCCAAGTAACTATAGGCCTGTAAGCCTCACCTCAGTGCTCGGGAAGATCTTGGAGAGAATCATCAAGGAGCACATCTGTAGGGGGCCTGCAGGGGAGATCATGCTCAGGGGCAATCAGCATGGGTTTGTCAAAGGCAGGTCCTGCCTGAGCAACCTGGTTGCCTTTTATGACCAGGTGACTAAATCCTTGGATGATGGTGTCGCCATGGACATAGTCTTTCTAGACTTTAAGAAGGCCTTTGACACTGTCTCTCACCCCATCCTCATCAATAAATTAAGCGACTGTGGCACTGATGTCTGCACAGTTGGATGGGCAAAAAATTGACTGATGGGGCGCACCCAGAGAGTAGTGGTGGACAGGCTGTACTCAAACTGGTGAGATGTGAGCAGTGGGGTACCCCAGGTCTTGGTCCTTGGGCCTGCACTGTTTAACATCTTCATCAGCGACTTGGACAAGGGGGTGGAAAGCACGCTGTCCAAGTTTGCTGATGACACTAAGATGTGGGGCAAGGTGGACACACTTGAAGGGAAAGAGAGGCTGCAAATAGATTTAGACAGACTACAAAAGTGGGCAGATGAGAATAGGATGGGATTCAACGTAGACAAATGCAGGGTGCTGAACCTTGGGAGAAGGAATCCACAGCATACATACAGGCTGGGGAGTTCCCTTCTTGAAAGCAGAGAGGCAGAAAGGGATCTTGGAGTCATTATTGACTCCAAGATGAACATGAGCCACCAATGCTAGACTGCAGCCAGCAAGGCCAGCCATACTTTGTCATGCATCCACAGATGCATTTCAAGCCGGTCCAGAGAGGTGATCCTCCCCCTCTATGCGACACTGGTCAGGCCGCAGATGACTGCATCCAGTACTGGGTGCTGCACTTTAAAAGGGATATGGCCAGCCTGGAGAGGGTTCAGAGAAGGGCCACCCGCTTGTTGAGAGGGCAGTGGGACAGGCCTTACGAGGAGAGACTGAGGGACCTGAACCTGTTCAGCCTCAGCAAGAGGAGGCTGAGGGTGGACCTGGTGGCTGCCTACAAACTCATCAGGGGAGATCAACAGCAAATAGGTAGAGCCCTTTTCTCCCCAGCACTACCTGGGGTGACAAGGAACAATGGTAATAAACTGATAGAGAATAGGTTTAGGTTAGAGATCAGAAGGCAATTGTTAGGTTGGCCAAAATCTGGAACCAACTTCCCAGGGAAGTGGTCCTCGCCCCTACCTTGGGCAAATTCAGAGGAGGTTGGATGATCACCTGTCTGGGGTCTTGTGAACCCAGCATTCATTCCTGCCTATGGCAGGGGGTCAGGCTAGATGATCTGTTCAGGTCCCTCCTGACCATAGCTACTATGAAACTATGACTATGAAGGATGTGCTACGCTAATGTGCATCTTAGCAAATCCTGTCGTGCCACATGCAGAAATCATTATCACCTATAAGGGATGATGGCTAAGACTTTTCCTGAACCCCCTGGCCTGTTTTCATACAAAGATATCAAAACGCTAACAAAGAAGACAGACCTGATCTGAAACTCAGTCCAAGAGAGAGGCATCTCCACCAAACACAAAGTCTGTGAAATATCAAAGACTCAATGAAAATGGATCTCTCAAACATTTGTTTTTAAACCAACATAACAGGAAGAAGCAGGTGAAAGAGTAAGAGGAGAAAGAACTTCACTTCAGGGAGGGAAAAAGAGCTCTCTCAGACTAGAAATGTTTGGAATCAGAATAGCAGCAATAGTCAGGAAACCTCCTCTATTATACACAATAACAACATTTAAAAAGCAGACTGAAGAAGTGCTATTATTTTTAGTAACCTGGCATGGTCTACTCATTGCTGAGATAGACTGGGTCAAGGAAATTACTGCCAGTCACATGCTGGGAACAGACCCACAAATGACATCTACTGCATTTACTCAGCATAAGAGAACCTTTATTTTTCCTCAAGACCTAAGGGTTCAAATTTTGAAGTTCCATAATTATTATATTGAATATGAATTTCTATCCCTATCGTGTTTTAGTTAAAGTTGTAAAAATACTAGCTTATTTTCCAGTCCCCCAAATTTAAAGCTTATAAAACCAAATTGAATGGAGTACAGGAAAAAATCCAGAATGAAATAAAACTTTCAATCCAATAATGCACTAATTTGGTGAAAGAGCGGATTTGTTCCTAAATTTATTTTGGTGCGAAAATGTATTCAATAATTTTAACAATAACAACAACACAGTGCTAAACTTAGCGTGTGAATACAGAACAAAAAGGAAACATAAGTAAATAATAAGTGCAATATGTGCTATTTCAAAACCAATATCAAAACAAAATGATAAACATTTCCAGGAGGAATGACACTGTTTTAGATACTACATAAGAAACAAGCTATAATTACTAGTGAAATGAATCAAATTGAAGGTAGAATTATTTATAAAGGAAAGGAAATAGAAAGAAAAGCTAACCTGATTGCCATATATACTATACAGAAAAGTCAAGAAAGAGTCAACTGGAAATAAAGAGAATATTTACAACTCAACTCAGGAAGGTACTTAAATTCATACTTAAACCTACCTCCTACTTACCTTAAGGGGCTTAAAGGATAATGACCTTATCTTAGCAGTTATCCCATATTGTAATTTTTACATTAATTACTTGGTACAGTACTGAATTAAAAAGCACTTATGCTTCCAATTTGAGTTCTGTACTGTAAGCAAACTACATAAAATGTATAAGTAGCTTACACTTTCCGAGCCCTCTGTATGTCTAGCTCAAGTTTCTATAACCCAGGCATTATGTTTGATCTTTTAATATCACTGCAATGTTACAAATTTTATAATAATAATAATAATAAAACAGGGTAGTTGTTAAAGTCTAACAACCTTGGGTTCATCCTTTAAATAATGATATCAAATTTACATTATAACTGATTAAATATGTAGATTTTATAACTGATTAAAAATTCTTGGTAAGTGCCAATGACCATATGCTATAATGGATAATAGTATGTAAACTCTGCAGGTGAAAATGTAAATAAAAAGAAATGTTCATATAATCAGGACCAAAAGCTTTAGATGCTGAGCATCTTTTCCTGCAGTCCTATGGAAGACATTTTCTATGCTACAACAAAGAAAAAGAGTTAACGTTTTGCAATGCAACACAACCTGTTGGCTTTCATTCATGGTAAATTAAGGTTTTTTTAAATGTTGATATGCTATTGGATTATTGCTCCATTTATATATTGGAAATATTAGGATTAAGAGATAAAGAAAAGTGTCAAATATCAGATGTTGAGAATTATTTTAGTGCTCCATGAGCACTTGTGGCACCAATTGTGGAAAATATGGTTACTCTCTGTAGCATCTTTAATTTAGATGTTCTTATGAAAGCAGAAAAAAATTCTGTTCCTTCATTATCACTACTTACAATTTCAACTCACTGCTGTACCTCCTCTACCTTCTGAGATGTCCAGTTCACCAATTTCTTTGTTCCTTCTTGATTTTTCCAATCCTCTCTCCTACTGTTTCACTATCAAATTCTGACAGCTGCACAGTTCAACCCCTGCACCACTGAAACATTTGCCCTTCTCTCTGACTACCCATTTGCTCTTATGGTTCCCAGTTCTGCTTCTCACAGGGATGTAAATTCCCCTTTGGATATCCTCTAATAAAAATGTTGTTGTTGCTCTCTTGGATTCAATACTACTTTACACTTATTCTGTCTAAATGATTGATACTTCTAACCTCTGTTACCTCTTTTCCATCTTTGAGTTTCTCTTTCAATCTTCTATCAAAACTCAAGCACCCCTTCAGTGTCTTTGCCCAGTGTCCTGCCAATGGCTTCAAAGACTTATCCAGGACCCCTAGTCAGTAATGCCTGTCCTGCTTTTATTTCCTTATATCCTTATGTTTCATTCTAATAGTCAAAAATGATAATTCCTTTCTACTAGCAAAGCCATTATGTCTAATACTGAGTTTATTAGAATTCTAGACAGGCCTGTGTTTTTCTCCCTTTATCTATCACTAGTAACACCAAACATCTTTGCCCATCTCTGAATTTTACAATCTTAATACTATTTTTGTTTTTCTCTTTGTCTGCTTTTAATGCAGTCTTCCTAAAAATCCCATTTTCCTTCCTTTCTCATTTGCTTCTCTCATATCTACACCCAAGCCTTGTCCTGGAAATTTGTCCCTGCATCTAGAGTAATCTCCTCACTCACTTTTCACTTCCCAGCCCATCAAAAGTCAGCTGTCATGATTATATTCACACTTTGACACTATTTCTCCCCTATCAATAGGTATCTTCCTCCAGACACAGAGGCATAACACTGAGCTTTGCTCTGGACTCAGGCCAAGGACTGCCATCAGATGCCCCAACTGCAAATGGGAATGTGGATTTTTTTGGCTGGCAAGTCAAGAATGGCTAGACATGATGACAGGTGCATGATCCCTCTTCTTATGCCACTGGCTACAGAAACTGGATTGCCCTTGTACATACTACCCAAATGTCATACCTGAATTGGAATGAAGACCACTACTTGCATCTTTGTAACAGTTTTCCTCTTCTTCAGTATGACAACCCTCACCCTGATTACATCCCTTCTACCCATCATTTTCCCATATTTTTGGTTAGCTGCAGCTTTTGTCTATTTCATCCAGTCTAGATTTCTTATCTTCTATATTGCTCCTATTTACTTGGAAGTACCTCTCACTTAAATTGTTCTGTGTTACGTTTCATCCCTACTCTCCTTCAAAAATTGCTGAAAATTGACGGATCTTTTGAATCAATGAATTAGGGGTTATGCTGGAATGGTATTCCTGCACTTCAGTTATACTGGAATGATTTTGTTGGGGGGTCATTTTAAGTTATATTTGTGGTGTGTAGAACATATGGATATCCCTTTGAGTATAATCAGAAACCCCCCAAAATAAAATAAATATTAAATACCTTGTGAAAGGCTTTTTTGGATCTGTATTGTACCACATATGCACCTGCTGTGCCTTTAGAATGCATGTTCCACGGAGTACATATCTGTGTTATATCTAGCACATTCCACCTTTTGAACACAGCCATGTACACTGACAAAGCTATATACATGCTGATGAAGTGGACAGCTGGACTGATGCATTAATATAAATGTAGTACAACTCAGTGTTTGAGTTTGAGGGGAAAAAAGACAGCCCATGGTATAAGAATAAATGGAAGCCGGAGGCTGGTATGCACCTGAGTGTTCATCTGACAACACTAACTAGGGTGGCAGTGATCTCTTCATTAGCACCAGCAATCCCTACAGTTGTAGAAGTTTTGTGGAGTTCTCTGCTGCCAGAGTCTGATATAATTTCACCTCCATTTCTCTTAAAGTCTCTGAGTTCTTAAATCTTTGGACCAGTTGGCCTCTTCTATATATTAATTAAAAATTACAGAAATCATGAAATAGGAAGGAACTATATTATACTGTATATTATCACTAGAGTAGGCACTACAAGGTGAAAGAACTAGCATCACATTCAACCACAAGAAAACTCAGGAATTGGCCAGACTAAAGAAGTATAAGTATATACTACCAAAGTGGTAGTAAACAGGATAAATAATCTTAGAAAGGACAGTATGATGATGATGACGACGACGACAACAAAAACAACAACAACAACAATATCTAAAAATTAGTTATTTTGGGTTCAACTTTAAGAAAGAGAGACAATACCATAATACTGTTCCACTCAAAACATTAAATATATGTTGTTATTGTAAAGTGGCACAATCATTCTGGATATCTGCTGAACCTTCATTGAAGGCCACCAAATCAGATGCACAAAACAATTTTACTGGTTGAAGAGGGGAGAGGGAGAATAATTCTGCCTAGAAGTGCATATAAGCTGACCCACTGTTTCATATAACCACTTCTGTCCCATACTAAAAATTAAGCTAAACCATAACAATTTACCCATAAATTAAACAGGTAGTAACTTAATGTGGTTTAGTTCCCATTTACCATGCAAAAGACAAAGCAGTTACAGTGGATCAATCTGGTGTGTGATAAGTCCCACCCCCTTTTAAATCAGTAAAGTTGGGTTTTTTTGGTCTATGTCCTATGAATTGGTACTGAAGAATCCTATGAATTGGAACTGAAGAAACTGCTATGTACCAAAGAGTTTGCTTTAGGATCCTCTCTCTGCTATACTTATGTACTCAAAAACCCCCCAAAACCAAACCAAAAAAACCAAACCCTCAAAAAAGAAGTCTATCCAGTATAATTGGGCACCTATACACATGCAGTGAGGCTGCTTCATTACAGCACATTGGAGGAGACTCAATTAATCAAGTCTGCTCTAGTGTCACATGCATCAGCATCCCTTTGATGAAAAATGGTGGTGGGAGCATTTTAACGAAAGTTCGTTCAACGAGCTTTAGTTAAAGCACCCCTGCCACTGTTTTTCAGTGCGGGGACGCTGATACATGTGATGCTCCAGGGGCTTTACATGTGATGCTCCAGGTCTTGGAGATGCTCTAATTAAAATGCCTTCTCCCCACTCCTGGAGCATGTGTATTAACACCCACTGCTTTTTAAGGAAGAGGGAAACTTATAAGAAGTCTTGATGCCATTGAGAAAAACTTACCTCTGCCAAAAGACAGCGAGGCTTTTCTTAAGTATTAGGAAGTAACTGGCAGAAAGATTATTGTCATGTCATAATAAAAAAATCTGTTCAATACTACAGGATCAACTGAATAAAAGAAATGGATTATAAGATGAAGGGCTATCAAGAGCTTTACGTGGAAAAAGTTTTAAAGCTATAAGAAAAGTAGGTTTTTTACAGTTTTTTAAACTCACTATTAAAACAGCTTTAAGTTACTTTTCAGGAACGCTCTTCTATGATTGTAACTTTGTTAGTCATTATTTCAATTATTTAAATTTTCTTGTAACCTGGAGATCAAAATGCATTTTCATGATTTCACCACTAATGTCTAAGTCTGTGTAGAGTACTTTACACCTGTATCAGAGTAGTACATCCCTCTCCCCCCAGCCTGTTCTATGATTGACACATAAAATAAACATACATAAATAAATATGAATGGGCTTTGCATATTTTCAAATATGCACATGGTTTATGATAAATATGCTTTCATAATAAGAATACGTACAAGTATCCAAATGGACAGTACTTGTCACATATTATTGGTTTGCATTTCTTAGGCCGTGGGCGGCACTGACAGATCTCACAGTTGTGGGCGTCAGTCTGGAAACCGAAGGAACAATCCAAGGAACAACCTGATATGAGGCCAGTACACAGCTCCTCTCCTGTGAAGAACACATTCAGCTTAGCACAACATGAAAACTTTTATTCATATCAGAAAAAGGCATCTGTAAGAAGAATCAACCTTGTACTCTCTAATACATTACTAGTAAGACCGCTCATCCTAACCTCTGACCACCTAATTTTAGTACTGACCCCAAATATACTGTTGAATACTATAATGCATGCTTGCTTTTTTAAACAGATTTCTAAACCAAAACTTAGGAGTACCATCTTATATTTAAGAAGTTTCCAGTGATAGAAGATTCCATGGGAGTCCAACTTTCATAAGTCATGCAGTCATACTAAATTAATTATAATAAATTTTTGTAATACCAGGTACATTTAATATTTTATATGTAAAAACAGATTCATTTTCAGTAGAGTGTATTTTGATTTCAGCTATGTTTACTCAAAATAAATTGCAGGACCATTATTTATTAGGAGTCCCAGTTTGTTACTTACACTATTCACAAGTGTGCATGAACATTTATTTCTAGAAATGATTTTGGGAAGGGTAGCAGTACAGACGTTTAATGTGCAAACACCCCCTCTTCCCTGTGGCTTTCATCTTCCTGAGACCAGGTGATCCTGCTTTGTCTAGTGTGGGCTGCTCTCGTCCTTCCATTCCTAGAAGGATTGGAGCAGTGAGGCAAAGCTCTCTGCCTGTCTCTCACTTCACAGAGAGAAGCAGGCAGAGGGCTTGCCCCTCTGGGAATTCTGTAGTGAGAGGCAGGCAGGAGCTAATTCTACTCTGTGCACTTAGCTCCCATTGACCATGAGTAGAATGCACAGGGTAGTGAGGCAAAACACCATTCCCAATTCTCACTCTGGGGACCCTGGTGTGTTTGGAACAGAGAGAGAAGCTG
Source organism: Crocodylus siamensis (assembly GCF_052110815.1). Lineage (NCBI taxonomy): Eukaryota > Metazoa > Chordata > Crocodylia > Crocodylidae > Crocodylus > Crocodylus siamensis. The sequence goes on along the minus strand of NC_143395.1, from coordinate 150,292,738 downwards.
GTGGCTGCTCCTCCTTTCTCCTTCTAGGAGTGAGAACAGTTCTCCCCCATGACTTCTCCAAACCAGGGTGACCCTAGTCTTTGGAGGGCACAGGAGTCTTCCCCTGTGGCTCTACTCCTCTTGGTCCCCGGGAGTTAAGCAGCAAGAAAAGTGCAGACATTGGTTCTCTCAGAAGAAAAACTCTGCTGTGAATGACTATTTGTCTACAGTCAGGTTATTTTTTCTCTTGGAAAGGCCATTTTTGTTCTGGGGGAAAAAGCTGGAATGTATGCTAGTGGTTTCTACCAGGAGAGTGGCAAATCTCTCAGGAAAAATTGACTGTCTGTATATAGCCACTGCTACCAATTTAGAGATTAAGCGCTCCCCATTAAAAGCATATTGCCACAATGTACAAGGAGGTGACCTAATTTTACACCTGCTAGATTAAGTCAAGGAAAGTGCTTGAGGCTAGAGTCCACTGGCATGCTTAGTAATACCTTGGTGGCAACAATATAAAGAAAATGACTGACTGGAGAAACCTCAGTAATTTTACAAGAGTGAACAGAACATGACTATTAGGAAGCTTTACATGCAGTGAAGCTTTATTATTTTGAAAACAGCAAAAGGAATCTATAAAGCTTTAACATACTTTAAGACATTGCCAAAACTTCAGCTATAGAGATGGACACGTGCCCATTTCTTTTCTATCTTACATTTTTAGGCATAATTCTATAGCAGGAGAATACACATTAATAAGGTATATGTTAATACCTGAAGTACAGAATAATGATGAAAGGTTAAATTCATTTATTGGTTATGGAGGTATGAGAAACTAGTTGAGCAAAACCAGACTTTTGACAATTTAGAGTTTAAAAAAAGTTGGAGGAGTAAGTGAGTAACAGTACAGAAGCCAAAGGAAAATCAATATAGAGAAGTGATTTCTATCAATTCATCTTCATTCAATCTTAATATTTAAAATCAGGGTCTATATCTTTGGCTAAGTCTTCCTGTGAGGATATCCTATGAATATTCTGACATTTGTATATGTTGCAATGTTTCAAGTTACTTTTTTTAATACCCAAGAGGCCACACACAAACCAAACAGAAGTACTCTGTATTGGTAATAGCCTTCTTCAACACATTACAGGTATTTTTGATGTACAGCTCTCATGAAGTTGTGAAAATAAGCACCCTAGGTGCTTGCAGACATAACGCCTCCCCCCACCAATAGCACTTTACCTTAAACTGGGTGTATTCCCGTGCCAAGCCTCACACATGCTCAGAAGAGGCAGAGCGTGGCTTCAACCTGACTTGCCTGGCACCTGTAAAGATTGGGCACTTTAGTGAGGGTTTTTCGGTGCTTTTAGAGCCAGGTTGAAGTAATGCACTGCTTCTTCTGGTAAGGTATGTGGGGTGGGTTGTTTGTTTTTTAATGTCTGCAAGCTGCCCCCTGTGAATCAGTGTCTAAGCCTGAAACCACTTATAGGGAAGTGAGTCAGGCTAGGGTAAGCCTGGAGAAACTGAACTTCTTGATGAAAAAATATGGTTTTAAAATAACCACATTTAGGTTTGAGTTTTAAACTAACCATGGTTTGGGACACACAAAGAAATTTTCCATATTCCTTTGGATCTAAAACTATCTGGAATAATATAATTTCCCTTGAAATGCAACAAGAACTTCCAGTATGGCACCCAAATGTAGTTGGAAAGCCTGGTGAAAGTCTCATCTTAGCAACTTTTTCAATGATCCACAATGAAGGGTAAAAAAGAGGGGCTGGAAAAGGAGTAGTGTTAAATTGGTCATGTTGGATGATCTGCTTAGTCTCCCTTGACAGAGGACCCCAGGTAGCTAAGAAACTTTAGCGATAATTTGCAAATGAAGGACGGACATCTGGAAGGTTTAAAGTTGGTTTGAGGTTCTTATGTATTCTGTAAAATTTGAGGCCAAGATGTTTGTGTAAGGGAAGAAGATAAAGCCAGAATCTCTAACTTGTGGTTTATAAGGTTTGTCTCTCCTGATAGCAGGCAATGCTACTTTCTTTGAAATGAATAAAATTAAGGCTGAGTATAGGTACTTTAGCTCTGAAACTGCAATATCAAATCTTACAAATTTCTTCTGGCAGGGGTTGAAAATTCTCCAGAAACTGCAGAATAGAATGTTTTGCTGGCTTCAAGTTTACTGGTGAACATAAAATATTAGAAACTGGATGTGTAGTTTTCTTTGAGATTACCGAGGGAACACTTTAAGGTAAATGCTATCCAGTTAAAATAGAGCATATCTGGAGGAGAGGAACATCATAATACACCAAGCAAAGTTCAAATATTCACTTCTGTACCTATGTCTAAAAGTTCCACAGATTTTTTCTTGTTCTTTTTCAGATAATGTGTTTGGGACACATAAGGAAGGTAGTTTCTTTAATACCAGTGAGTGGCAGATTTGGGTGGGATGTTTCCACTACAGAACATTTGTCTTAAAAATTAGCTGGAAGTGGTTTCCTTCCTGGCTTGCTGTCTTTCTCCATCTCTTTGAATTATTAAGAATGCTGTCAAGAATGCCATTATGGTCACATTGCCCTAGGAAGTATCTCACTGTCCATTCAATAGCCATACAGAATTTTCTTTATTATTACTGGGTGATGCAGGTGATCTTGTCATCTGAAAGACTGGAAGGAAAGAGCTTGACCTAAAAAAACATCTGAATAATGTTCTTAGCTCCTTTGATCCATTTCCTTTGAGAGAATGGTGAGAAAGTGTTAATGTTGGTCATGGTCTCATTCAAGATATGAATGTGGATCTGAAGAGGTTTCCAAAGGTAACTGCAGTCACTTTGATAAATGAAGAATGAAAAAGGTTGAGACAGCAGGAGTCCTGAAAGAGGGTGCCCATATATCTGGGGATATACAAGTAGCTATATACAAGGCTTAACCTTACAGCTTTTTATTTTTTTCTTTAGAGAAGAAAGAAGAACCTGTCCTACAGCCTTATGCCTCTTTCCACCATCTTTAAAGATAATAGAAGGTAAGAGATCTTATGCAGGCTAAAGGGCTCTGTTAATCAAAGATAATTTCAATTGAGAGTGGTATTCTACAGTAGGGGTCGGCAACCTTTAAGAGCAGTGGGTGGGTACTTTTGACCCCGGCTGCTCATGGAAATTCCTCCCCCATCACTGCATGTGCAAATCTCCCCTACCCCCCAGTATATAGGCTTTGCACACTAGATCTGACCCACAGGCCATTGGAGACCACAGGCCATATAGAACCCCTGTTCAATAACACAGTCTAGCGTAGTCACCAATGAACCCATCAATCCAGCAAGAACTAGAGATCTCAAAAAAATATCAGGTTCTTTATCAGGCTATCACTGATGAATTCAGCACTGACTGTATAAGCATCCTGCCTCAGATCCAGGGGAGGGTTCTCAGCCTCAATTATCACTCTGTTCTGGGGTCTCTCAATTCTGAGGCTGGAGCATTATATAACTACAGTTCAGTGCCCAGAACTGGAAACAGATCCCTTGCAGTCATGTCCTTGCGATTTCTAAAACAACAGCCAAAACACACTGGACCAAGCACTTATGTTGAGTTAGATGTGATTTCTGTAGTCTTAGAAACTGTTACCTTTGGTTTGGCTACAGTCAAGGAAGTTAACATGTGGAGTGACATGTTGACAGACTTTAACCTCTTCAGAACTCATAGGTGAATCTTGTCTACAAGTATTATAGACCAATATGTTCTGGAGAGACTAATGCTTCCTGTGTCAGCAGAACTTGAAAGCAATTCCAATTGCTTTTAGCCCTCAGGATGAAGTTATTGTATATGGAGCAATGAGAAGGCATGTAACCTCTGCCAAACAAGAAGAATAGTGATTGGACAAAAAATCATGAACCCCGATTTCTCTTAAATTAGAGGCAGAGTATTAACATCATTAGCATAAAGAAAAGAAGGAAAAAATAAAGATAAACTAACACACCTGAGGCGCTGATGCTGGAATGATTTATGCCTGATCCATCCACTATTTCAGTAAGAAAGAACCGGGTGCGGGGGGGGGGGAAGACAACATAGCTCTTTACTGTCTTACAATTGTATTAACTTGGCTTAATTTACTTTAAGAAATATGTAAACATGGAAACTTGTATGGTTTGGACATTTTCTTCCCAGTCATAACATTTCTGAATCGGAAGAATCTCCAGAATAAAAAAGAAGCAACTCTGTGATCCACTTGGTAGTAGTACACACTTTGGTTAGTCTATAAGGTGCAAATCTACCCTGCCTTCTACCTGACTTCAGACTAATATGGCTAACTACTTCTCAGTAGTGTACAGAACCATTCATATAGTCCACACAGAACTGATGCCAAAACTAGAACACTATTTCTAAATGAAAGTTCAGTCAGGGAATGATAATTTATTTTAATATGAAACAAAGATTCCAGAACTTTGGAGAAACTAGAATGGTGAATATGCATCATTTAAGCCATCAACCCTAAAATATGTGTAATATTCCTCTCACAGGCTGCAAGTTGTCTATAATTTCCTGGATAAAGTACGATGGCTACACAGCACAGTCATCAGAATCCTATGAGGATTTCTTGAATCTTAAGTCCTCTCTGTTAACTGACCTGACTATTGACTTTTTTACCTGCTGTAAGCAGCAACAGCTGAATAGCTGAGTCAGCAAGATCTTTGATACAGGGAATGATATTATCAAAGGCTTTATGTACTAACTCCATACACTGGAAGGGAGGAATGTCTGTCCTGACATGAAGGATAAAAGAAATAATAAAATTGGGCGAGAGAGAGAGGGGCTGGAAAGTACAAATGAGAAAAGGAAATGAAAAGAACAAACATGGAGATGAAAAAAAAGAAACAGAGATGTAAGAAGATAGCCAGTAAAACACAAAACAAAACAATCCCCCCAACAGACCAAAAAACAAAAAGGAAAGGACAGACCAAGAAAATATTACAGTTACCTACCAATAGTTCTTAATCATTTATTCAGGGATTTCACTGAAACCTATGGTTTAAGGATGACTTGAAGATGTTTATTTTAAACATTACATTTTATCCATCTGTTCATATTTTATAGTGTGTGGAAAAGTAGATAAAGTAATTCCTTCCTTTAGGAATGGTCTTCACTGAACTCAATACATTTGGCTTGCTTTCTTTAGATTCATTTTGATTAGTTCACTGGACCACTTTTAGACACTAGTGTTAAACTAGCGCTTGACATCCTAACTCAGCATATACTATTGGAAAAATCTATTATATTGCTTCACATTGTCATCAGTGTGTGTAATACAGTACCTCACAAACAAGAGAACATCCAGGCACAAGAAAATTATAAACTAAAATACATTATAGAACAAATATTATGACATACATGTAAGATCCATTCACAAGGCTGTGAACATTTTCATTGTTAATAATTTTACTAAGGAGTTATTATTGAAGGCTTTTTGTTTGGCAAGTGTTGATTTCATATTACCGCTAATGAATTACTCAATAGTTTTTTTATACTTTTTGGTTCTTTTAAAACATTTATTAGATTAATAATGCCAATGTACTTAAAACTGTTGTTCATATGAATTCATAAACATGCTTTATCAAAAATACTAGACTGCAGATAAATGAGGATCAGTTTCGGCAAACTGCCAGGAGAAGTAAGCTTCATAGTGAAGGAATTTTGTACTAAAAATGCACCTCCAAAGAGCCCTGTTTGATGCTCAGTCACCATAGCTGTGCATAGAACCCTTAATGCTGGATTGGACACCATCTTGTATAGTCTACATGGGGACCAGTACCAACTGGATGTAGCTAGAAATTCACACAACTTGTAGAATTCAGATGCGATATGTTCACTCCAAGCTTGAACAAGGAGTTGAGCAAGCACCTTCTGAATAAGTCAAAACTTTGAAGAGTTTTCAAATTAACAACTGAGCAGAGCACACAGCAGTGAGCCAGACAAGAACATTACAAAAATGTAAATTATTTCTTTCACTTACCTACTGCAGGAAAAAAATAGTGAGATGAACCTTTGGGAATCAGGGGTCATGTCTACATGAGATGTTACTGCACAATTGTTACTGAGCATTTATTTAGTACTTGTATAAACAAGTACTGGGCAGTAACCCAAGGTACTGTGTAGTAGCATTGGCAAACACCTTTTTTGTGATGCATCTGTGGAGTAGCCTAATACTACTGCACAGTAGTGTTGCATCAGTTTTTGCCATGTGATGCTACTGTGCAGTAATATCAGGCTACTGTGCAGTCAGTGTCTCATGTAGATGTGCCCAGAGTGATTGAGACTTTAAAAATACTCAAGACTTTTCTACTTTTCCTAACAGATAAAGCAGTAACAACCACTGTTTTTTTCTTAAGTTGCTTTCTATATCAACCAAATATCTCTGACATTTTCAGATTCAGCCTACACAGTTCGGAACTCTACATCATAGCCAGACACTGCAAGCAAGAAAAACAAAACCTTAGGAAATGTGCAACATGTGAAAGCATAAAAATGTGAAAAGCGAAAATGTGAAACATGAAAATATTTCCTTAGGGAAAAACCTTAAGAAATAAAGAAAATGTGTCAGACGTCAGAATACAAACATGTACCTCAAAATGCTTAACTGCCTGTAACGGTAACATAAATTGCAGACAGCAGGGATGTCAAAATGGAAAAACTCTTAGATCCTGTTTAAGAGACTTTTGAGATGAATGAAGAGCCATACATTTCCTCTTAGAGATGCCTCCCAGAGATGAGAGTAATTAAAGATCAATCCTTACCTTTCCTATGGTTTTCTTTATGGATATCAATAAAAAGGGTGAATTATAGTTAATGTTGCTGACAGACATAACAAAACTAGAGTGCCAGGTTGCACTCATGAGGTTAATTCAGAAGAACAAGTCTACAAGGAAAAAACTGTAATCTTCGTGGTGTGAAACATTACATAATAATGCCCATCATATAGTAAAGGTTGTGTAAAAAGCACAATGCTGAGGAGATCTTTTTAAAGAATACTTAATATTTTATCCCCAGGGAAGATAATGACATACTGTGAAGTTTAATTGTGCCAATGGATACAATAGAAAGCACAACTATGTTGAAGCATGAAACAATGAAGACTAAAAAAGGCACATTTAGAAATGGCTAATATCCTATGTAGGAGCTATAGCATATGAAGATTTAGGAAAAGGCTAAGGCAACAAGCAAAGCTCATCTAGAAAAAGGTTCTAATGACAACCTATAAACATGAGGTGATTAAGATGCAGCTAGTAGACAAAGGATGGTACTGCATGATGGTACATAAGGAAGCCATTTTTTAAAGAAGAATCCACAGTTAATATTTGCTGGGAGACTAGATCAGTGAAAAATGGGTTGATGAGATTTTTTTTTAAAACAGCAAAATAACAACATGATGCAAAATCTAAACAAACTAGAGAAGCAGCAAGTAGCGTTTGGGAAAACAATAGCCAGGCATATTAATAGGATACATATACCATTCAATTGAAAAGAAGTGATTCATTTGGTAATGTGTAGTAAGGCTGTGCAAAGCTTCAGTCCCAGCTTTGGCAGAGATTCGTTCTGATTCAGTGGCCAACTCTCCGAATCCAAATTTAGTCAGGAGACCCTTTAATCTCTCCAAATCGAATCAGAGAGATTCGTACGTAGACACAGCTTTAAAAGTTTTTCTACATACAAGGTAGCAGGTGGCTCATGAATGCTGCAATGCTGGGGTGGAATAAGGGTCTCACAGGAGCATGAGGGGACCCCCGGCGCAGCGTACTTGGCAGCAGACCCAGAAGTGGACCAGAAGCACTTTCCGGTCCACTTCAGGGTCCGCTGGGGAACCCCCTGCTCCCCTCTCAGTTCGGCAACTAGTTCCTTCTGGGTCTGCAGGGGGCATCCGGGGTCCCCCCATGGCTGATCACCGAGCAGGGGGGATGAAGGGGACCCCCCCTCAGCACACTCCCCAGCGGACCAAGAAGTGGATTGGAACTACTTCCGGTCCATTTCCAGGTTCACTGCCGAGCATGAGGGACCGCCCCCCCCGCACTCTTGTGGGACACTCCACCCACCCCAGCATTGCAGTGTTCACAAGCTGCACCTGGTACTGTGAGGTATGTAGAAAAAAAAAACATTTAAAGCTGTGTGTATGGACAAATCGCTGATTATCTGAATCAGCATCAAATCTTCAGATTCTGATTCAGCTGGATTGAATTGGGGACAGTGATCTAAAATCAACAAATCAAATCACTGTTCCCAATTCGGGCCAAATATGAAGCCAAATTGAATATGGCCCATTTCACACACCCCTAATGCATAGCCAAAGCAGAATGCAAGTGGCCTTCACACAAGTGTTAAGGGAAATAAAATTGTGGTAAAGGTAAACAAACCAATACAGTAGCCAAAGGTATACAAACTGCCTGAAATCAACAGCATGTGTAGGACATTGAGAGGGTCCAGAGGAGGGCCACTCGCATGATAAGGGGGCAGCAGGGCAGGCCCTACGAGGAGAGGCTACAGGACCTGAACCTGTTCAGCCTCCACAAGAGAAGGGTGAGAGGGGATCTAGTGGCCATCTATAAACTGGCTAAGGGAGACCAGCAGGCAATGGGAGAGTCCCTGTTCCCCCCAGCACTACTGGGAGTAATAAGGAATAATGGCCACAAGTTGACAGAGAGTAGATTCAGGCTAGACATCAGGAGGTGCTACTTCAGAGTCAGGGCAACTTGGATCTGGAACCAATTTACAAGGGAAGTGGTGCTGGCTCCTACCCTGGGGGTCTTTAAAAGAAGGCTAGATACGACACCTTGCTGGGGTTGTTTGACCCCAGCATTCTTTCCTGCCCACGGCGGGGGTCGGACTTGATGATCTGCTCAGGTCCCTTCTGACCCTACCAACTATGAAACTAAGAGACACTAGGAATACATATGGATATTAAAGACCGGAATTAGAAAACTGTATTTACCTGAATCCAAGCCAACTTTGAATTTAAAATGACTCCTCAATAATTAGATTCTATTCATGGAAAATTTCCCTGCTACAGCATGTAAAACTGTCCCTTGCTCCCTATGCCTACCCCCCTTCCAATTGCTCTCTGCCACTTTCTGCCTGCCCCTACCATGTGCCACCCTGTGCCTGCCCCCCGCCACCTGTCCCTGGTACCTGTCTCCTGATGCTGCCTACCCCCACATAGCTCCTTCCCTCCCTTTGCCTGTGCCTGACACACTGCTGCCTGTCCCTCCTTGCCTCATGCTACCCCATTACATACCTCACTGCCCCTTTCCCAACTGTGCCTGTCCCTCTTTGGTTTCTGTCCTCTGCTACCTGCTGCCCTCTGCTGCTTGGCACCTCCCACCTCCAGCTCTTTGCCATCTCCTGCTGCTTACCTTCTGCAGCAGCTCTAGCTCTGACTCCAGGGTAGCCTGACAGCAGTCCCAGTCCTGGCCCATCCTGGAAAGAACAAATGGCTGGAGGGGGAAGGGTGAAAGCTGTGTAGTTTCCCTTGCACTCCTCCCAAGCTGCACACCACAGGTCTCCCCCATGTGTCCCCTACCACCACCTCATGATTTCTCCCTGTTGCATACTACTTACCCTGATGGATGAGACACCCTGGCTTGGGACAGGTGATGGTTCAGTTCCAGCTTTAGCTCTAAGCAAGGAGTTGGGGCTGCAGCAGCTACCTGACCTGGGCCAGTACTCAAAGCTAAGACAAGGTGCTTTTTTTTTTGCTGTGTTGATTGGTGGGGGAGGGGGAAGGAACATTTTCTTGCATTTGAATAAATACAGTTTAGTGCAAAAGTATTATCAAATAATAAAATAGCATGGGGACGGGACAATACATAACAAACCTGGATATGCCACAAACGTAATCACACACAAGGCGCGTCAATACATGCATTTCAGTGCGACTAAATGTAATGTGCATTAAGCTAATACACAGTAAGTTATTTTTGGCAGGAGTCTCTATGTGCAGCGACTTGGAACTAAAGTTAGGTATCAAATTTGCAGGTATCAAACTTAGGCACGATTACCCTAATTTTGCCATTTTTAATGTTCATGAAGGGTGTGCATGTGCATGTGTAGACATGCACCTGTAATACGCATTCAATTAGGTTAATGTGCATTAATGCATCTCGTGTAATCTCATGTCAGTCGAGGTTTGGGAACTGACTAGACGCACGTGTGCCCCCCTACCCACACTCACTGGGCAGTGGAGGTGGCGGCAGCGGCGGCAGGTGATGCCATAAGGTAAGTGAGGAGGGCGAAGGGAGCTGGCACAGCTGCAGATGATCCAAATGGGGAGCTCCCCCAGATCCCTCTTAAGTTAGACAGCAGGGAGCTGCGCTCCCAAGCTAAAAGCGAACAGAGCATGCAAACAGGCGCGCTTTGAAAGGGTGCACCAGTGGGTGTGCAACATGAGCCAGGAGGGGGTCTGCAGCAAGAGAGAGAGGAAGACTCACAGCTCTACAGACATGGTAAGAACATGCTAGGGACCGCGATCCGGTGGTAAGGATGCGGAGGGCAGCTGCTAGGGACCCCACCCTGGTGGTATCACCTACCCTGGGCTCCTCTGAGGCCTCCACCAAGATGGAGCCCATGGTGGTGCCGGCAGCCCCTTGCCCCCCTGTCTGTGGGGGCTGCCCGGCTGGGAACCAGAGGCCGCGGGTGGGAGAGGGTTCCGAAGGCTCCCTTGCCTGTTCCTCTTGTGCCTGACTTTGGGCCCCGGAGGATCAGGTGAGGGAGCTCCAGGCCAAAGTGAGCAGGCTACGAGGGATCAGGGCTGTGGAGGACGAAATTGACACACATTTCCTTTCTCTGCAGGATCAGTGTTCTAAAAGACAGACCTCCTGGGAGAGACACATAGCTGGGAATGGAAGAAAGTGACCACCAGAACCAGGGCTGCTCGGGCTAGCGTGGTGGCAGCTTCCCAGGTACAACCGGGGAACAGATTCGAGACCTTGTCAGCCTTAGAGGAGAAGGTCGAGGAAGATGCTTCTGTGGGGGACAGTGCCACTCTACACATGGCACAGTCTGAACATGGACAGAACACCACGAGGAAGAAATGCAGAGTTCACATCATCAGAGATATCTTAAGGGGAACGGAGGGTCCCATCTTCTGACCCGACCCCATGGCATATGAGGTCTGCTGCCTGCCTGGGGCTCATATTTAGGATGTTACAGGCACGATCCCAGACCTCATTCAACCCTCGGACCGGTATCCCATGGTCCTAATCCACGTGGGAACACATGATGCAGCAGGGAGCAGTCCAGACCACATCATGAAGGACTACGAGGCCCTGGGAGCCAAGCTCAATGAGACCGGGGCACAGGTGGTATTCTTCTCTATTCTCCTGGTAAGTAGATGTGGACAGCACCATGAGACCTGAATTGAAGTGGTTAACCAGGAGCTTTGGAGTTGGTACTACTAGGCAGGCCTCAGTTTCCTTGACAATAACCCGCATTTTCGCGCAGGGGGCATGCTTGGGTGGGATGGGCTTCACCTCTCCCCTAAAAGCAAGCGTGTCTTTTCTTCCACGTTGGCTGATCTCGTACGGCATGCTTTAAACTAGCTTTGCCAGGGGATGGGGCCATAGGAGGACACAACGACACTTCCCAGCCAAGATAGGCGATGAGCACAAGAAGTACCCAGGTAAGTGACAGCGGTCTGGATAGTTCTGGGATTAGGGGGGTGGGGCATACACCCTCAGGAGGCCTTAAATGCCTCTACACTAACACTCATAGTATGGGGAACAAGAAGGAAGAACTTGCCTTCCTTCCAGCTAACACAAACCCAGACATAGTGGGGCTCACTGAAACGTGGTGGGATTCAATGTATCATTGGGTGGTAAACTTCAAGGGCTACAGCCTGTACAGGCGGGATAGAATGGGGGAGGAAAGGTGGAGGTGTGGTACTCTACATTAATGAGCAATGTACGTCCTCAACAAACAGCACTGGGTTAGGATGGGAAGACTGAAGTACTCTGGGGGTCAGGAGTCTACTACCCAACCAGGGGGAAGAGCTGGACTGGGAATTCTCAGGTCAGCTTGCAGAGGCAGTTAAGTCAAGGGACGCGGTCATCATGGGTGACCTAAATTACCCGAACATCTGCTGGGAGGAGCAGTCAGCCAGGTCTGATCACTCACATAGGTTCCTAGTCAAGATACAGGACCTCTATCTAACCCAGGAGGTCCACAGTCCCAGCAAGGGAAATGTCTTGCTGGACCTGGTCCTGACCACAGGTGACGACCTGGTGAGGGGATTCCGGATGGACCCAGGAGACGCACAGCCAGGCCTAGGGTCAGTGAGGACCTAGTCAGGGAACTTCTGGTGGAACTGGACGTGTTCAAGTCAGCAGGTCCAGATGATCTCCATCCCAGGGTGCTGAGGGAATTGGCAGAGGTCATTGCGGGACCCCTGACACAGCTTTATGAGCACCTGTGGTGTTCTGGCGAAGTGCCAGAGGACTGGAAAAGAGCCAATGTGGTCCCCATTTTCAAAAAAGGGAGGAAGGAGGACCCAGGAAACTATAGGCCTGTTAGTCTTACCTCGGGCCTGGGGATGCTCTTTGAGAAAGTTATCCAGGAGCACATCTGCGAAGGACCAGCAGGGGAGATTATGCTTAGAGGCAACCAACATGGGTTCATTAGAGGTAGGTCCTGTCCTTGGGTGCAGGTATCGTGGTGGACGTAATCTTTCTGGACTTCAGGAAGGCCTTCAACACTGACTCTCACCCCATTCTCATTAAAAAATTAGGTGACTGTGGTGTCGATGCCTACAGTCAGATGGGTTGCAAATTGGCTGGAGGGCCACACCCAGAGAGTAGTGGTGGACAGGTCATTTTCGACCTGGAGGGATGTGGGCAGTGGGGTCCTCCAGAGCTCAGTCCTCGGGCCTGCACTGTTCAACATCTTTATCAGCTACTCGGACAAGGGGGTAAAAAGCAGCTTGCTCAAATTCATGGATGACACTAAGGTGGGGAGAAGTGGGCACGCTAGAAGGGAGGGACAGGTTACAACTAGATCTGGACAGGTTACAGGGGTGGGCAGATGAGAATAGGAAGGTTTTCAATACTGACAAGTGGAAGGTATTCCATCTGGGGAGGAAGGACCAGCACCATACCTACAGGCTGGGGAACTCCCTTCTTGTCAGCACAGAGGCAGAAAAGGAACTTGGAGTTGCTATTGATTCCAAGATGAACATGGCTTGCCAATGTGAGGACATGGTCAGGAAGGCTAACCGCATCTTGTCATGCATCCACAGATGCATCATAAGCAGGTCCAAGGAGGTGATCCTCCCCCTCTATGTGACATTGGTCAGGCTGCAGTTGGAGTACTGCATTCAGTTTTGGGCACCACACTTCAGGAGGGATGTGGACAGCACTGAGAGGGTCCAGAGGAGGGCCACTCGCATGATCAGGGGGCAGCAGGGCAAGCCCTACGAGGAGAGGCCATGGGACCTGAACCTGTTCAGCCTCCACAAGAGAAGGCTGAGAGGGGATCTGGTGGCTGTCTATAAACTTACCAAGGGGGACCAGCAGGGAATGGGAGACACCTTGTTCCCCCGAGCACTACCAGGAGCAACTAGGAATAATGGCCATAAGTTGACTGAGAGTAGGTTCAGGCTAGACATTAGGAAGCACTACTTCACAGTCAGGGTGTCTAGGATCTGGAACTAATTTCCTAGAATGGGCTTCCAAGGGAGGTGGTGCTTGCCCCATCCTTGGGGGACTTCAAAAGGAGACTGGACAGGCACCTGGCTGGGATCACATGATCCCAGGTTTGGTGACCCTTTTCTTGCTTGCCAGGGAGTCAGACTAGATGGTCCACTGAGGTCCCTTCCAAACTTGGAATCTATGAACAGAGTCCAAGTGTTTCTGAAATGGCAAATTTGAACACTGTGAGCCTGTATGCAGTTCCAGGTTCAAGTTTCTGTACTTGTATCAATCCCTACATTTCATACATCTCTTGGCAAACACACTTATAAAGTGGTTACTTGGCTAAGAATTACAAGGATCACATCATCACATGGCACTGGACAACTGAGAAGAATGCACTGATACAAATGAAACTCATTTGCTAAACATACAATGTAATTTTGACTTAAGTTGGGACTGTCTAAATAAAAGCAGTGCAAGATAAAACCAGAATAGGAAGCCTCAGAGGCAATATATTTTACTAGCAAGTTTATACCTAGTGTGACAGCTACAATGGTCACACTAGGATATGACAATATTGAATGAATGCATCTTGTAGCTCACGCTGAGGACTGAAATGATGGTTATAGAACCAGTGGTAGCTTTTTTCCCCCCAACTTGAATCAAGAGACTAGTGTTTATATAGGCTTCTAAATATTGACTGAGCACATTCCTATTAAAATATAAAGACTAATGCTATTTTATAATAAATCTTAAAATACTGTGGAAGTTCCAGAGAACTGGAACAAAGCAAACATTGTTGCATTATTTAAAAAGGATGAACAGGATTACTCTAGGGTTGTGACAAACTGATTCTAAGCAAAACAGAGGATGTGATATGGGACTTGATTAATAAAGAATTAGAGGAGGGGAATATAATGAATACAGATCAAGTTGGGTATATGGCAAACAGATCCTATCAAATTAATTTAAAATCTTTTTTGAATTACAAGTCTGGTTGATAAAATCAATAGTGCTGATGTAATATACCTAAATCTCTATAAAATATTTAGTTTTGGACCACATATTTTGATTAAATAGAATAATACAAAATCCACGTGGCACATTAAATGGGTTAAAAAAATAAAAACAAATAGCCCTCAAAATGTAACTTTAAAAGAGGGAATCATCAATGAACAGAAATGTTTCTAATGGTGTGCAATAAAGAGCAATCAAACTACATTTTTTTTTAAATCAACGCTACGCAGGAAAACAATAATCTGATGATGCAAAATTGCAGGAGTAGTAAGAAAATGAAGACATAATTGATGCACAGTCATCTGGACTGTTTGGTAAAGTGTGTGAAAGCAAACAATAAGCATTTCAGAATAGCTAAATGCAAAGTTATACACAATCAAATGAATGTGAGCTCCTACTATGACACTTTTCCAAAAGGACTGTGATCCTTCTATGAATAAACAGAGGAATATCAAGAGAGAATAAGGAGGCTATATTACCACTTTACCTGACAAGCAGTATTCATGTGTCAAGAAAGATACTGACAAATTTAAGAGTTTTCACAAAAAGCCTCACAAGTACGTATTGAGGTATGCCCCATAAACTAAATAAACACTTTGCCTCAGTTTTCGATAAAGCCAATGATGTTGAGCCTTGGGTCAAAGCTATTATTCTGATCTTAACAGTATGAAAGTTTTTAGTAGAAATTTTGAAGAAATACATATTTAAACATAAACAGTTAAATGGAAAAACAGGACAATGAGATAGACTGCAACTACAGCCTACCAAAGAGAGATCTTGTCAAACTAAGCTGATATCTTTCTTTAATAAGGTAACTGCTTTTTATATGAAAGAAACGCAGAAAATCTAAGCCATGGATGTCCAACTGGCAGCTCATAAGCTGCATCTCCCCCCCTCCCTGAGAAGTTAAACTGTGCCCCAGCCCCTCCCTGTCTAGGCATAGGTCAGCACAGGAGCACTGGCATGATACTGGAGGGAGAAACGGCGTGTGGTGGTGTAGCAGATGAGAGGGTTGCACATGTAGTCAGCATAGTTTAGAGGAGAGGGTGGAGGAAGGATATGCAGCATGGCATGTGGCCCATACAGGCTAAGTACAGACAGTCGAAAAGCCCAATTGATTCAGACTTTTCAGGTTTCTGTAAACTGCCTAGACTGAACTGATAAGAAAGTGAATGGACGTTTACTTTTCAAACCTGAAAGGCAGCCAAACCCCTGCAGTGCCCCATACCAGGAGGCAGTGGGCTCTAGAGCATGCCTTCCATCCACCACAGAGAGCTGAGAGACAGGCGACTCCCCCATCCAGGCTCCCTCTTTAGCCTCCACCTAGCTGAAGAGGGGGTGTGGGGGGAAACCCCTGACACTAGATCCCTAGTCAGGGTCTCCCTGGCACCAAGGGAAAGGGGAGAGGCGATACCCTCAGCAAGGCATTTCTCCCTTTTTCCCTTGCATCTGGTGCAGGTTCCCCTAGCCATGACCCCTCCTCAGTTTGGGCCAGCTGAGGAAGGGGTGTGAGGGGAACCCCCCCAGCCTGCACCAGGCCCTCAGCCAGGGTCTCCCTGGCTCAAGGGGAAGGGGGAAGCCCCAAGCAAGGCACTTCTCCCTCTCTTCACCGCCACTGCCCTCCCCCCCTTATCCAGAGCTGGAGCCAGACCAATCACCCAGCCACGGCCCCTCCTTGGCTGGCTGAGGAGGAAACAGGGTGGGAACTGCTCTCCCCTGCTCCAGGACCACTAGATAGGCTGTGTTGGGTGCAAAGCAGGGGAGAAGCCTGCAGTGGACGCTGTTTTCCACCCCTCCACTCCCGGCTTGGCAGTCTAGCAGGGGGAGTGGCCAGGTGATCACTCCAGCTCCCACTGTGGGCTTCCTACAGCCAGGAGCTGGGACTATCATTGAGGTCAGGAGAGAGTGAGGGGGGAGAGGACCCCCCTACCTGGCTCTGGACTCTGAAAGCCAGGCTGTGCCCAGCACAGGGGGAAGCCTGCAGTGGTGGTCATTTTCCCCCTCACCCCCACTCCCTCCTCAGCTGACCTGCCAGACGGGGACAAGCCATGGCCAAGTGATTGCCCTGGCTCCTGGCTCAGGTGAGGAAGTGAAGCCCCCCACTGGGAACTTCCCCACAGCTGGGAACCAGGGCAATCACTCAGCCATAGCCCCTCTTTGGCCAGCAGACCAGCTGAAGAGTGAATGGACCAAGCACAGCTTGGCTGAGGGTCCAGAGCTGGATGTGGGCCCTCTCTCCCAACACCTCCCCCTCAGTTGGCCTGCCAGCCTGGGAAGGGGTGTGCCTAGGTGATTGCCACAGCTCCTGGCTGTGGGGTAGCTCACAGTAGGGGCTTTACTCCTCCCACCCAATCTGGAAGCTAAAGCAATCAATTGGCCAAGCTCCCTCCTCAACCAGTGGGCCTGTTTCAGGAGGGAGTGGGGGTGGAAATGCCCCCTCCCCCAGCTCAGGAACCCCCAGCTGGGCTGTGCTCAGCATTCAGGGAAGCCCTCAGTGGGGGCTTTATTCCCACTACCGCAGCTGGGAGCTGGGCCAATTCCCTGGTGGAGGAGGTGACAGGGTGGGGGGAATCCACCAAGCTCTGGGCTGTCAGGCATCTTACAGCTGGGGGTGGGGCTGCCCCGCTCTGCTCGAGCAGAGAGCACAGCCCAGGGCTGATTACTTAAACCGGTTTATATGCAACTTCTGTCCCTAGCCACAGTGCGTGGCTGGAAGCCTGTGGCTCCCAGCTACTTAGAATTTCGACAGCGCTGATTTAATCTATCTGGCCTTCAGTAAAACAGTCAATAAGGTACTACACGGAGAATATGAGTACTAGTACAAGAATTTTAAAGTGAATAAAGAACTGGTTAAGATGAAGATTACAAAAGATGAACTGTTGAGGAGGGAAATCAATAGCTGAGTTTAAGGACCAGGACTTGTGAGCTTGTAACTGATCTTTATTAAATATTTCCGTTAATGGAACCAAGTAATTGTGTGCTAACATATGCTGATAATGCAAAAAGATAGGTGGAGAGGGAAATATCATTTATAATTCTGGACACTCATGCAAGGTGAATTCAAAATAGCTACAAGGGGAACAGACAGCAGAAAAAATTGCTAGTTACAGGAATGATGCCATGAACACCATGAGAAACAAGACCACATTTGTTTCCCTACAATGACATAGGTCAGTTATTGCTTACAGACTATTTTTGTACCCTCTGAAGATTACATTTCTACATTACTCTGTAACAATTTATTAAGAACCCCCTATAAATTGCCTTTGTTAATGGTAGTGTTAGAGTGATGCTGTAACCTTGATGGTCCAGGAATTATATGAGAGAGAAAGTTTTTGGGGGAAGGTATCCCAAATATATCCAATAAAAAGATAAATGTTTTAATCTTTCTCCTTATTACTCTGAATCCTCTTCAATTTTTCAATCTTATTTGGGCTGTGGACTCCATACTTAGACAAAGTGTTCCAGCAGTGGTTGCTACAGGGACCTGAAAAAAATACAGAGACCTGAAGAACGCCTTCCACCCAGAAGAGCACACAAAATACCAGCAGACTCTCCCTATGTCTGCAGAAGATGTTTGTGCCCAAAAGCTTGCAAAGAACATTTTTATCAACTATTTAGTTGGTCTAATAAAAGATATCACATTTACTTCAAGAACCTTGTCTGCCTATGTTCTTAGACCAACACAGCTATAACACCACTACCTTGCATTTGAAGGATTGCCTACCTTTATCCTGGCAACACAGCTGGTCCAATAAAAGAAATCATCACCCAAAAATCTTTTGTAATTGGGATATTTAGGCTCTGAATATATAGGTCAGTTAAATAGGACCTGCTGCAAAAAATAAGGAAGACTGGAAAGAATGTCTCAAGCCAAGTCATTCTTCAGTACTTTTATGTTGTTAAGGGACAATGATGGAACTATGGGCTTTGAAGATAGTGTTGCCTTTCTCCAGCCAAATGACAAAAGTAGTTTTAAGTAAGATGCAAACAAGCCCAGGAGTACAGCAGAAGAAAAGAAGTATATCAAGGTTTTCGAAAGGCATTCTCTTAAGAGAGCACAGTAGTCATTTGAAGGGGATTAGACTGAGACTGATGCACCAGGTGAAATGTATCTGAAGAAACTAACTTTCCTTTTTTCCTAGGATAAGAAGGCGTGCATGTAGAATCTTTGTTCTTTTAGAATTTTTTCCCTCTAAATACTTGGTTCTCATTGCTAAAATAAATAATTTTGCTTTGAGAAGGCTGCATACTCTTGTTCTTCTGAAGGGAAGGACAGCATATACTCAAATTCAGCCAGACTAACAGCAAAAATTGTTGATATAAAATTACTGAGTATTGCAGCTCAGGGCCTAGTCTACGAGCAAGAATTACAAAATTTCACTGCAAGATATGCAAAAGTAAGAGGTTTATTAACTGAGGGGATGGAGATGCAGTTAGCTCTACAACTATGGCAATTAATTGTCTTGGTATAATTTTCACTTGCCATGGGCTAAGAGCAGATAAATGGTCAGCTACTGTTGAGCTGTTGCTGAACATGTAAGTCATTGCCCCCCTGCTGCAATTTGTTAATGCACCATCCAGACTCCATGTGGTCCTGGATTTTCATCTTGGATTTAATTTCTTTCCCAGTTTCTTTCCAGGTTTATTTATTCATGTGGGCTTTTCTTCTATAATTTTCAGGTGAGGCAGCCTGTGATTACTACCTAGGCAAAACCATTCTTTGATAAGCCACCCAGACTGCTTATGCCTTTTGTGAAGAAATCCTAGAAGCTTCTGAAGTTTCCATTTGCTTAATCCTCTAGTCTCCAGAATGTGGGCATGTACACAGAACTAGTTAACTCAGTGCTAAAGAGGGCAAGGATTTACTGTGTGTCAGCTGCTCTGTGGCAACTGTATATATGCATGCTTTTATTTCACTGTCATTGGTGGCAGTTCCACCATATGAGGATGACAGTATTTTGCTGTAGATGACTATGGTAAACTGTGGTGCCTTAACCCTCAATATAAAAGCCTACATAGACTTACTGCAGAGTGGCTGATGCACAATAAATTCCTTTCCCCTTTTACCTCAGAGTAACTAGCATGTGTGCCTATGTACAAATATTCAGGTACCAGAGAATCATAATATTTATTTAACAAGAACTCTGGCAGGATCTGGAACATGTCTTTGTGTAGTGTTTTTTTTCTGATAATAATAGTGTGACTACATAGAACCAGCTTCCATAGAACCTCTGCCCATCATTATTTTCTTGATGCTGAGGCTAGATAATATCAGGAGAGCTGTTTTACAGTACCTTTATAATTAAGCACTCCTCAGCCATCTTCTTGGTGTGGATTGCTACTGCTGGTTAATCTTTAGGGGTGGGGGTTTGGGGAGGCAAATTTATGAAGGAGAAAACTAGGTTACTTATCAGTAACTAGAATTCTCTGAATATATTGCCTCCGCAGATCCACAATAACCCTCCCTCCGTTTCATGGGTGTGTCGACATGCTAATGGCCCCACTCGTTAATTACTTTAAATAGTGCTAGGATTCACAGGATTACACATTGTAGCTGTACTGGTCTACAGGCAAAAGGAATCAGAACTCTGGGTAGATGATATCTTTTATTAGACAAACTAGATATTTGAAGAAAAAAAAAAGGCTTGATTTGCAAGCTTTTGGGCACACTCACCCTTCTTCAGGCATAGGAGAACGCAAAGATAGTAAAATTTCTCCTAGATGGAAATGAAAATTCACAGGATTCACAGGACATACATAGCTTCAAGACTGGATTTGCAGAGGCAATATGAAGATGAAGTTACTGGCAAGTAATCTAGCTTTTGCAGTCCTTCAGCCAGTTTTCACTTCCTGTGACAGATCACATTCAGTTCAATACAAATGAATTTTGTAGTTAGATTTTGGGAAGCCTGTTACATTCTTCACTAACATCACTATACTGTTATCCTCTGCTGGTTTTTTTCTTAAGTTTTTTTTGTTCTATATCTAGTAAGAAAGGAAATTAATTGTGTCTAGCATGATTTGTTCATCATGATCTCCCCTGTTCAATACATAATTTTCCATGCTCCTCTATGTACTCTATTTATTTACAGATAATATTTGTATTTTATTTTGGAAATTGACTAGGATCATTCTCTGTTGGGATCATCATCTTCCTGTTCCCCTTGTGTTTTTCTAACATTCTGATAGGTCCCCATTTCTTCATTAGCCGTCAAAGATTTAATCTGCCGGACAAGGTTGACCATCAGATGTCTTGCTTTTCAGTATGTCAGCATATCGAAGGAGCATGGTTCAATGCCCTTTTTTTCATAAAATTATTCTGCTTTCTTACCTCACAAACCCATGCAGCTAAGTTATTTCTGAAGACTCTTCATCCCTGCCACACTGCTGGTGGGTGACAAATTACCTAAAAATACTTTAGGAGGTATTTATGTATCACATGCATGGAGGAGCAGTCATCAACCTTATATTATTTTTTCTGCATTTATAAGAACCCAAATGCCTCCATTAGTTTGTAGAAGGATTCTGATATATGGGAGAAAGAACATCTGATGGCAGGGGGGCGTCTTTTGCTTGCCAAATGAAAATATATTAAGATTTGGCTGACTTACGAAGCTACTGAAGAATCACCATTACTTGCCTGTGCTTAGCACAGTAAAGCCCACTTTTGGCTTGATGCTAAATCTCTTAAGATTCCACTTGTTCTAAAGTATCATCCAATACTGACATTAGAAATCCAGGTATGCTGCTGAACTTCTGCATAGTACAGAGACACAGTGGACTCTTCCTCTGTTGTAGTTGTTCCCATGAAAATATCTTTATGCCTATGATAATGTGCACTGCAATGAAAATGAGGAGACAATGTGTCCTAGACACACTTTTCACAGCTTTTTCTACTGAGCGAGGCTCCACAGGTTAAACAAGTCAGAAACAGAATACAAAGCTCTTATCAGGTGCAAGTCTCAACTACTTAAGCACATTGACAAATATTTGTTCTTAGTCATTTTGTTTATTAAAAAGGGCTACTCCTGCCTATATAGCTCATTGCTTATGATCCAGAGAGGAATATAGTCTTCTCTTGCTGCCAACTAAAATAATGACTCCTTGATTTTTTAGACTCACTAAACCATATGCAGCAGCAATCAACAAATACTATGTAAGGAGTACACTGTTTCTCATGAGCACACGATAATTCTCTAGGCAGCATGGATTACTTCAATAGGTTCCTGCTTCCTTTCCCTATGTAAGTCCTTCCCCCTAAACATACTGACCAGGCTCCCTTCTCCCAGGCAATCACAGCTGTAAGCAACCCAGCTGCAGTGTCAATCACATTATTGCAAAATTTACCATCGTTGTCATCTTCTCTCATCAATTATCTTCTCTTCCCTTTTTATCCTTTTCTTCCAGTTTGCTGCTCTTTGTTGTATTGTAGACTGTGGACCTATCCCTCTCTTTTTTTATAGTTTTTTGGGGGGGGATGGGACTTTAGAGGGGAGATGCATAGGAGAGGACTGCTAGAAAGGAAAACATTTATGAAGGAGGTTAGTAAAACTGGACTGTGATCAATTTAAAGTGATTGTGAAAGGACTCTTGTTGTTAGCTCTTTCACTTAACTCAGGAGTGTCAAACTAATTTGGCCCTGTGGATCAGGCACAAGGTGCTCCTCCCACATACTCACTTTCCCCTTATGCCAGATGCAGCACACAGGGTATCAGCTCTGGGACCCATGCTGCATATCCCCTCCCCCTCGCTAGCCTGGAACCATGTGACATACATCACCTGCTCCAGCTGGTCTGTGACCTTTGGGTGCCTCATGCAGCACAGGGCATGGACCAGCTGGAACGGGTGCTGTGTGTTGCCTGAATTCCAGACTAGCTTGGGCAATGGGGAACAACATGCCGAATGTAGCAAGGATCCTGGACTGGCTAGAACAGGCACTTCATGTAGTGTCTATCTTGGAGTGGGTGCCACATGTGGTGTACGTCATCTCACAGGGGCTTCTCCAGGGGCTCAGTGATGGGATTCTGTGGGCCAAATCTGGTTCACAGGCCATATCTTTGACATCCTCCACACCTAGCTGAGCAGCCCAGACAAACAGATAGCTCAAAAAAGGCACAGCCAAATTTAGAGGCAAGTCTACATGAATCACAAGTGGTTTAAGGAAACCTAAAATGGTATAATTTTAAGCCAGAAAATGAAGACTATACTGGTTTAGTTTTGCAGAGAATCACCCCCCAAAAAGTTCACAATGTCCACAGAACTAACCCACTACCTCTATCACCTTTGGATCTCATCAGGGATTGATAGGTATTTATCACGTATCCATAAAACCAAGACCCAGCAAGCAACATGCTTTATGTAAGAGAAATAGGAGTTTCTACCCTTTTGACAGATATTCTCAGTTGTAGAAATTCTGAAGACACTCTTTTTCCTTCCTTTATTTAAATCTTGAAAATTTCATTTTGGTTGGCTGGTTTGCATGAGATCCATAAACAATCTAGAATTCAAGTGGTCTACATGAACAGAGAGCCTCGGCCCCTGGTATTGTTAAGTTTTCTTTCACTAGTCTGCCTACAATAAAGCAAGAGTTAGCTCAAGTGCATCTGGCAAGAGGACGATTTTTCCGGACAAATTTTCATTCGATGCAGCTTTTTGGACAGTGGGCATTCCAGAGAATTAGCTGGAGTGTACTGACTCTGACTATTCCATGACTACAAAAATGGCCCTAATGGAGCACCAGGCAGACTAACCCAGAAGATTAAAGCTGGCACAGAAATGAATGCATGAATTTCGGAGAATTAAAATGCTCCTTTGCTCTGTCTCTTCACTTATGCTCAGTGCTTTACAAGATGTAGACTACTATCTGATACAAGATTTTTAAGAATAGTAAGACACTCAAATTAAAATAACATACACAGTATCCTTCACATCCTGACCTTATACTCAGCAAGAGTTAAATCAGGCAGCTACATCTTAAGATTAGTTACATTTGAAGGTTGCTTTGAGTTTTTTTTCCCCATTTTTATAAAGCTATTTCTCCTCTCAGCTCTGACACTTTCAGCTGCTCAATCTGCAATAAATCCATCCTTAGTTGTTATTTCATTGTGTTATTTTCCTCAATTATATAAACAAAATCACAATGTCTTCAAATAATATACTTCTTTACTGCCCTCTGTATTAGGTTGTGGCAACACTGACACAATATAACAATATGTGGGTAAGAAACATTAGGAAGTGCCCCACAAAACACTCTGGAGAAAGTGTAAAAAATACAAGTGCTTTATGTTAAACTTCTCTTCTAGCTGACAGACTAGAAAATACAAAAAATATTTTCTATGACCAAAAGAATGTGAAGGGGGATGAAAGAAAAAAATATTCTCCAAAAGACTTAACTCATTTCATTCAGCAAGCTCAAGATCCCCACCTGGTGGAGACAAGAAAATTATCAACTGTTTGGCAAACAAAAGCTCACTTTGTGGGGAAGCAATATCAATGTTTTATTTTTACATCTCCTGGTGGAAGGACCTCTAACTAGGTAAGTAAATGATAAAAAGATTTCAGTGGTAGGGGAGGGGGTTGGTTGTAGCTATGTTAGTCTAAGGACATAGGCAGACAAGGCTCTTTGGGTAAATATGATACTTTTTATTACACCAACTATTTAGCTGGGAAAAAATTGTTGTTTGTAAGCTTTGAAGCACAAACGCCCTTCTTCAGGCATAGGGAAAGTCTGCTGGAGTTTTGTGTTCTCCTGGATGGAAGAGAAGCCAATGTCTGTTCATTTCTGTTTCAATTTAATCCCTGTATCTTAGATTAACCTGCAGAAACTGAATCACTTCAGTCTCAGGCTTTTTGACTACCTGTATTTAGCCTAGGTGTGACACAGGTAGGTAGGGGAGGGAGGAATGGTGACCTGGCGACAGAATGTAGCTGGTAAACTACAGAGAGGTTACCTGGGGTTATCAGATGTTAGGCAGGTATAATATGCCATAAATCCAATGTCTATATTTAGTTCATGATTTTTTGTATCCAGTAGATTTATGAAGTGAAGTTCATAGGCTTGCCTACACAATTGACTTTTATTAGTAAATGTTTAGGATTGGGAATCCAGAAAAAAGATGACAAAGCTGATAGGGAAATACAGATCGCCCGAGCGAGGGACTAACAATAGAGGGATGGGGGTAAGGAGGTGAACGCAACTAGGTTACAGGAGACACAGTGTTACACCCCACAACAGACCCATCACCACTCCTTGATTTTACAGCTGCACCTCCATAAATGTTATACATCTAATCCAGTGCACCAAATGCCCTGATGGAAAATATGTAGGAGAAACCAAACAATAACCGCGCACAAGAATGAACACACACTGAAAATCTATCCAGGACAAAAAGAGCCAATTACCTACGAGTGGCCACTTCTCACAAGACCACCACTCTTTCCAATCTCTCAATTATAATCCTCAAAGGGAATTTACAAAACACCTTTTGTAGACAAGCCTACGAACTTCACTTCATAAATTTACTGGATACAAAAAAACCATGAACTGAAAATAGACAGGGCTGTCCCAGGGGGTGCAAATCGGGGCGACCACCCTGGGCTCCATGCTTTGGAGGCCCCACAGAGCCCCACAGTGGCCATGGTAACTCCACACTGCTGCTGGCTTCATGGCCAGCTGGGGCCGCTTGACACCCCCCCACCCCAAATCCGCCACGTCCAGCTACTTGGCACCCTGCTCCCCCTTGCCATCGAATCTACCGCCAGCTTCCTCATGTCCAAGTGTGAGGCTCCACACAGGCTGATTTATCCCAGGCCCCACACCCTGCGCGGGTCTGTCACAGAATAGACATTGGATTTATGGCAGATTATAACCTGCCTGTCAGCTGATAACCCCAGGCAACCTGTCTGCATTTTGCCAGGTACATTCTGTTATCAGCCCAATATTCCCCCTTTCCCCCTCACCTACCTATCTCACATCTATTGTTTCCCATGGCCTCTGATCCTCAGTGCCAGACAGTTGCATTTTCATAGACCTGCATTTTGCATATTGGCTTCTATTCCATCCAGGAGAACACAAAACCACAGCAGACTCTCCCTATGCCTGAAGAAGGGTGTTTGTGCTCGAAAGCTTAAGTAGGGGTGCACTGATAGAGATTTCAGGGACCAATAGCAATAGCCGATTTTTAAGGAGGCATATCGGCTGATACAGATCTGATTTCCAATACAGCTGTGTGCAGCTGGTAAGTCTCTTGTGGGAGGAGGGAGGAAAGGGGTCTGAGGTGGTGCAGATCAAGGCCCCTGCAGTGAGGGAGTGAGTAAGGCTGGGGCAGGCACCGCCGAGCTGGGGTGGGGCAAGGCATGGGACGGATTCACAGCTCATCCAGGGGGCATGGGGTGGCTCCTGCCACTGCACACACCACGGAAGGGCATGGGGTGGGTTGTGTCCCTAGATCTGTGCAGGGGTGGGATGGGCTGCAGGAGCAGGCTGGGGCTGTGCTGGGCTCTTCCTGGCAGGGGCTGTGCTGGGCTGGGCTCAGGACAGGCAGTGGCAGCACTGGGAGGGGAACTATGGAGGGTCTGTAGACACCCCAAATTTCACTGTAGCCCCCCCTCCCAGTGCTGTCATGTAGCATGAACACAGCCCCAACCCAACACCCCTGCCCATGCACTGGGAAGAGCCTGATGCACCCCTGCCCCAGCCCACAGCTGCAGCCCCTCCTGCCCCCTCCCACGTAGATCCAGGGGCACCCTTCAGATGCCTGCCTTAGCCCCTGCCCCACTCCCTCCCTCATTATGGGTAGGCATTGATCTGCCCCACCCACATCTCTTCCCTCCCCTTCCCTTCCACCACAACAGACTTACCAGCTGCACACAGCTCTCCAAGCTGCTGGGCTGCGCCCCTCATTGCCTGCATGTTGCACTGCAGCTGCACACATGCATGGGCATTTATTGGCTAAATTATCGGCCACATCAGGTCAATCTCCAATACAATCAATTTTCTCTATATCAGTGCCAATCCGATATCGGGCCGATGTATTGGTGCACCTCTATTGCAAAGAACAATTTTCCCAGCTATTTAGTTAGTCTAATAAAAAATAGATATCACATTTACCCAAAGAACCTTGTCTGCAGATACAAAGATTAGCATCCAATTTTTTTTATACAATATAAATAGTGGAAATGTATCTTTTTCCTCTCTATGATATCTATTGGAGATTATTCAGAGTTTTGGGCTATAAACAGTGATATAAAATAGTTTAAACCACACTTTTAATTTATAAACTTGTTGAAATAAGACCTATCCAGTGTAATGCTGACTTAACAGATTGATACTGCTTTTTGCAGGAAGAAGTTAAGGGAATCTTGTGCTCCTATATCTTAAGATAGAAAAGAGATAAAGAGTTCAATCCAGCTCCTGTTGAAATCAGTGGAAGCTTTCCCTTCTTACAAGTGCAGTTGATTTTTAAAATAAGTATCTTCATGGCTACCACTGTTATTGCTTACTTTCCACATTATTCCCTGCTGGACTTTAATCACCCTTAACAGTCAAAGAAAACAAACAAATTGTGCAAACAACTAAGACTAAGTCCTTGGCTTTGGATCAGTCTCCAGATACTTTCAGGTATGCTCAGACAACAATAGCGCCTGTGCCTTCATGGTGGAAATTCCACCTGGAATGGTAAGGGACAGAGAATCACAGATCATTCACAGTCCCGAAATTACAAAGCTAGAATGTAAATAAAGTCAGGTGAGATGAAGCAAGAAAAGGGGCACAGAGCAATGACTTAATTCAGAGCTTCTCCTGGCCAGGCTTCACCTGTAGAACTCCAATGAACTTACTGGCTAGGGAAAGAAATTACACATAAATTATTATTAAGTGATCGGAAACTGGTTCAAATCTCCCCTGCACTCTGCTGCCCCATCAGAAGGTGGGCAGGCTGGCCTTGGCCTAAGCTGTCTGCTCTAGCAAAGCAGGGAGACATGCTCTAGCACACAGGTCTTCAAGATTTTTAAGTAGATCAGCCTTGGCATTTAAAAGCAACTCAAGATCTACAGTGCACTGCTGCAAACTCCCCCTCCCTCCCTCACAGCAGGTAAATCTGTGGGAAGGGAAGTGGGGGGCAGATTGAGGCAGAAGGAGAAAAAATTATTTGGGGGCGTGCCCAGCATTTAAGTTCTGTTTTCTTAAGAGAATGCTACCATAACTGATATATCAACATTTTATTTCTTCATTGAAAAAAAAAATCATGGCAAATTAAAACTACATGTCAAATAAAAATCTGTGATGTAAATAGCAACTATAACATTCGTGCAGATCTTAGAACCAATTATACTTCATTTATATTTATTTCTCCCCCAAGAGCAATAAATAATCATTTAAAACGTCCCAACCTGGAATTAAAAATAGTTGATGTGTATAAGAGCTATTCCATTAATGTACATCACTTTAAAAATGAAATTTGCAGTGTAAAAGGATTCCCTGAAGGGGCCATTTCTCCCATATCTTTTACCCATAACTTTTAAAATCTATGTACTTATCAATATTACCTGCCAAAGACTTCAGTTATCCTTCTCCCTAATAAACAAAGTCAATGTCTGAAGCAAATAGTTGGCCTTACAATTGAACAATTTGATTCACGCATATACTGGTATTTTCATTTCAGGTTTTCACAGGTTTATTCAACCATGAGGAGCAGAAATGATTTAAACATTTTGAAGAATACCTTGATACACCTTCTAACACACAAAGATTTTTTTATACTCACTAGTTTTGCACTGACAAATGCGGCAACCATTTTGATCCAGTTTGAAACTGTAGATACAATCTTTTTCAGTCAATGTGCAGTTCACCAACATCTCACATGTGGGTGGGCCTATTGTGATGTACGTTGGTTCTGATAAATAAGAAATATAAAACAATTATAAACAATTGGCTATAAAAGACCTAACATTTCTTACAATATTTTAAATGGTAGAGCTTTATGATCATATTACCGACCTAAAGACTAAATTTGTATTAAGTTCATTGAGAATACACACCTGGAATTTAAAGAAATAAGTTACAGGAATCTTGTAACTACCACAGAGAAATAAGTACTATACTCCCAGAAAAATCAGAATGAGGTTAAAATTAAAAGAAATCCAAAGTATTAAAGCACAGACAAGCAATTAGGTCGTAGATCCATAACTTGTGCCATGCAGCACAATGACGACTGAGGAGCTCTGTAGCATTTCTAGTACCAGAGTGCACACAGCTAATTTTTAAATGCACATTATATTTTTTTCCTTTTTCTTTTTTTATCCCTGTCAGGTCACAAAAGACACATGTAAAGGAATAAGAGCAGCAGAAATAAACCATTCTTCTGTTTTTGTGGAGGATGTAGCTTTCAGTGAAAGAAAGTAAAGAAAATGACTTTTAATCCTAAAAATTGTCTTCAACTATAGCCAACATTCAAGATTTCAGTAAACTTCAATACTTGACAAGTCTGAAGGATCTTTGTTATTCAGTTGGCAAGACTGGTAAAATAAAGGCTGGACCTAGACTACTACCACATTTACTTAAATCCAAGACAAGGTTTTCACCCTATGTGGTCCAACCACAGCCAGGGTATAACTTTTCCTGAGAAAAGGCCTATGCATGGGATGAAGTGGGCGATTTGTGTAAGTTGGTCCATCATGGTCAGGATTGCATAACAACCACTTGAAACTGGAGGCTTGACAATAAAGTCCTATGAGACTATAGATCACAGCTAAGGCAGGATGGGGAGAGGTTCAAGGAATCTGCAAGGCTTCTCAAGGGGTCTCTTGGTGTGGGCACAAACACTGCAAAAGCGGACAAAGGCCTGCACTGTCTTATGTAGTCATAAACAGCAAAAGTAGTGGGACGTGAGGCAGTTTGGTCTTGGTTCCAGGGTGGTCTGCCGGCAGGGAGTTGTGGCTTAGGTAAAGGATGGTTAGTCTAGCCAGATCCAGGAACACGTAGATCTTACTGCCTTGGGTAAATATGATGCCACTCTGGATTCAGTGTAGTTACTGCAAGAAGACAGTTTGCTCTTCTGGGAGTATTTTCCCCTGGGTGTTGGCACAAAGCAGGGAGAGCAGGTCTATTGATAATATGCCGCTGATGAAGTTATGAGGTCGTAGAATAGGGCTAGAGTCATGTGACTCTTGAATCTGTGCCATACTCACCTTTACAGGAGCAAGCATTTGCCTTTTAATTTCTAGGCCTGGGCTGGCAATGTATCTGAAAGTCATGCTAGAATGAGAGTAGCCAAAGTTGCCTCTAACTGGGAGACTAAGCCTTTTGGAAGTATTTCTAGATCTTATGGTCAGTAAAACCCCCCCTTGTGGCATGCCCCACTCCACAAAAGCTGTTCAGATGGCCAAGAGTTTGCAGTCTAAAATCTCATCGTTTTGTTTCAGTGGGATGAGCTTGCAGGAGAAGGTGGCACACAGATGCAGGGCCTGTTTCAGGCCCTGCCACTGAGAGAACTGCACCTATTGTCATGCTAAAAAAATCTGTTTCCAGCACACATGGCAAGGGTGGATCTGGAAACGTTAAAACAAGGGCAGAGGTAAAGACCTGCTTTGGGTATCTGAAGGTTTGTTGGGTTTCTACAGACCAGAACAACTGGATGTTTTTACACAACAGTGAGAGGAGACACCACCTGGGCAACACTGGCAATGAACAACTGGTAAAAGTGCAGGGCTATAAGTAGTAGCCATGTTGGTTTAAGGACATAGGGAGATATGGTTCTTTGGGTAAATATAATATCTTTTATTACACCAACTCAAATAGTTGGAAAAATTCTTCTTTGCAAGCCTTTGGATACAAATACCCTTTATCAGGTTGAGGAAGCATCTGCAGTTGGTCTGTGCTCTTCCTGGATGGAATGAATAGTAAAGAAGCCTGTTTTTGGAATTCTTTGACATTCCGGGTACCTTCTACTTTCAGATGGCTTAGATTTTATGGGGGGTCCATTTTTAAGCATTCTGGGGACAAAATAAGTCAAGAAACTCAGATTTTATCAAAGGCACTCAGGAGATTCGGTCAAAGATGTTTCTCCATCTTTGTGAAAAGGCCATGTTGGCACAGCCTCTCTAGCACTACCTGGATGTGTGACACTTGTTGGTCAGAGTCTTCTGAGAAGATCAGAATGTCATCCAGGTAAGTGATAATGAATTGGTCCAAGAGGTCTCACAACATGTTAATGATGTGCTGAAATGTGACTGGGATATTGATGAACCCAAAGGGCATAACCAAATACTCCACATGGCATTCATCACCAGCCCTGACTCTCACCTGATGATATGCTCTCCAGAGGTTGAACTTGGTGAATATGTTGACGATTTTCCATTAAAGGGTACTGACTGTAGATGGAGACCTGCTTCAGGGCCTGACAATCCACACAAAGGCTGAGGCTCCTATCCTTCTTCTTGACCAATACAGGAAACAGAATTTTTCAATGCATAGCATCTCATAGTGTCCTTGGGTGTTCAGCTGCAGGGTGGCAGTCTCCCATTCCATGGGCTGGACACAAAAGGGGGTGCAGTTCTCTCAGGGGGTCTATAGTTTTGGTGGTTTCTCGCTTAGACTGCCACTATAAAAGGATTCTTAGGGCCTGGGTCACACTTTTGTCAATAAAGTTGCTTGCTTTTCCAGAGTCTAATAAATCAGTTAGAACTAGAAGTAGGTGGATTTGACCTGGGACCTGAAGGTGGATCACATAACTAACTGTGGGTTCCAAGGATCAGGCTTACTGCAGATTCCCATTATTAAATGAGTAAGAAGAGTTTGTGGTGCTGGGCCTGGGTAGCTTGTCTTGGGGAAGCTGGCAAATTTGTGTCCTGTGCCCCCACAAGAGAGAGAAGTCATACTGGTAGCATTGCTCCCATACATCTTGGGTAAGGTGTTGGCACCCCCAGGTCAATCTGCATGGGTTTGGGAGTTACTTGTGTTGGGACTCAGAAGGTTTTCCCACCACTTATGTGTCCCTTTTCTGCTGCAACACAGCAGACACCCACTGGAATGAGGTAGCCCCATTGTATTAGTTTCTGGAGGGCTCCAAGGGCCCTGGTAGGGGACTGGGATCCATCCTAGACCCTCTTCACCAAATGGAGGTGGTCCTGGCAAACTGTCATGCCAAGACATGGGTGTCCAGGTCTGGAGCTACTAGGGGATTGAGGTACCAACCAAGGTCAGGATGAGTGAGCAGAAGCTGAGGGCAAACTAGATCAGGAAGCCAGGAATTCAGTTCTAGAGCAGGGTCTAGGAGTGAACCAATTCAAGAAGCCAGGAGATCAAGCAGAGTGTAGAGTTGGGCAGCAAGCTAGTGGGAATGGCAAAGTAGTTTTGGGTCAGTTTGAGCCCTGTTGTCCAGACACTTTTTGGTTCTGAGCAGGTTTTTATATGGGGAAGTGGAGGGTCAGCTGACACACTGATGACAGGAAGTGGGTGGAGGGTTAGGCCCTGCTGGAGGCTTCAGGTCAGCCTGAATCACGCTGGGTGATCAACTGTAGGGTGGCAGGCTGGGATGAGCACCCTTGATAGCCAGGTTAAGACCGCAGGTTTGATGCCCTGGCCTAACGAATGTTTTTCACAGCCATTAGTAACAAATATAAACCTAGGTTAATTTTTTACAGAATACTAACACTTCACAACATAAATAATAGTTAAGGATTATATCAATGTTATATTGAATATGTAGGAATTAAACACCTTATCAAATACCATGAAAATTAATGGTATCTGCTTTTGTAAATTAAAGCTTTTATTATTATAATTTTTTTTTTTTTTTAACTTTTGGAAGTTATCAGAATTAGGTGGTTTTTTTTGTCTTCAGCATCTCTTTAATTTATAAAGTTAAAGGAGAGCAGGTCTCGCCAAGTTTAGAGTGAATCACTATGAACACAGATGAAAAGGTGGGCAGATGCCCTATATAGCTGTTAGCCACATCCTCAGAGGAGTGTTTAAAAAAAAAAAAAATCACAAAAAATTTCTGTCTAGATCATGCTATACTTACTAACTAGATCTGGTATCTTCTGATGTGAAAAGCAAAGTGTTATTCAGTATTTGCAAGGGTGGCAGAGATTAGCTGTAAGTGTCAACCATAACACTCCACGCCTTTTAGTTCAGTATCAACTGTTTAAACTTCTAGACCAAAGGGCCCCCCAGGCAAGTCACAGAATTTATCCATCTGAAAAATGTGATTAATAAAACCAAGTACTTTACTAGTTCTTTTCATCTGCTTCTCTCATAGCACCATGCATCAGTGGAAAACCATTTTTAATCCAGTTTTTTTGAAGTAATTCAACTACAGAATGGCGGGGGAGGGGGGGAGTGGGGAGGAAAAGACCCTGCATGAGGCACTGTGGTGTACTGAATTAGATGCAGATCTTTCACTTCAAAATTCAGGGTCTTGATTCCCACTTAATGCATCAGCAAATTATTTCATTTAAGTTCTCTGGGTATCTTCTGTAGAAAACAGGCCTGTGCATATTACATATATACTAAAATACCAATAACAACTTTGCTCAATTATGAACTACAAATTCAGATTTTGTAATACCTTCTATGTGTTTGTAGATCTCCTAAATTGTATGGGAATCAGTTACAGGTATAACTCTACCAGTTATAATACTCGGGAGAGTCCCCCATTTAAAGGGTTTTTGGAATAATAAGGTTTTCTGGTTTAAAAAAGCCAAAAGGATTTATAATTTCTATGAATTATTCATTTCAGGGATCAAAGTTTATAAATTTTATAGGATAAGCTAATGGGAATAGTAACCTTCATGAGCAATCCTTTTCAAGATTCCTTCAAGTAGAATCACTGGCAGATTTTATAATCTCAGTGAGCTTTTGTAGCAAGATTCTCATAATTTCCAAGTACATCCAGTAAATTGCTGGACTACATGATATCGAAGGGTACTTCATTTCATGGTTTACAGAATTACAAGACATGCTAAATTGGAAGTGTTTATAATCTCAGTGAGACATTAATGTTAGATATAAAATGGAATTTATAATATCCATTTACAACATTTGTCATTTTGGGGCGTGCAGTAAATAGGCTCACTTTGGAAAAAAGGGTTGTATGTTAGATACATTTCATATCTATTCTGAGACAGTGATTGTTATAACCATCATGAGCTTCTACCTTTGAGTCCATTCAGCTGACTTGCAAGAGTCAGTGATGTCTGTAAATCCAAAGGGAAAAATAACTATGGTTAACAGAATTTATAAACTTTACAAACACTTAGCAAGGCTTCCAAATTCTATGAGACTAATAACTGTAGCTCATAAAAGTTACAAGTACCAA
This sequence comes from Crocodylus siamensis, assembly GCF_052110815.1. NCBI lineage: Eukaryota > Metazoa > Chordata > Crocodylia > Crocodylidae > Crocodylus > Crocodylus siamensis. The sequence continues at coordinate 150,258,767 of NC_143395.1, read as the reverse complement.
TGGTGAAGATGGCACAACTTGCAATTTCTGTGAAAACAACATCTAATGCCCTAGGTATTTTTAGGCTTTGCTAACACATCTTGTAATTCCAGTAAGAAAACTAGCTAGAGTTCACTTACATGAGCCAACTGTTTTGATTATCAGTAGTAGTAGACTCATTCTTGCAAGACTCTGTTGAGAGCAGGGTATCATTGTGCTAAGGATTCTATAAGTACACGGTACCTTATCCAAAGAATTTATGGTATAAAAAGACAAGCAGGTTTGGGTGGAAGGAAAAGTAAGTAGACAAAGATAAAAGGGCTTGTTTAAAGATACAGAACAAGTCACTAGCAGGCTGAAAAACTGAATTCCAGTCTTCTGAGTTCTAGAGACTAGACATGTTTACATTGTGTTATCTGCACTTTTTTCACACCACTATACACTCCTACACCAGTGTAATTTTAATTAAAACTAGTGTAGAATTACCCTAGGAAATCTCAGAAGTAAAACTACATGGATGTAAGTTACAGTGGTGAATGTTATCGTGTGTCTGCAGCTTTTTCTAGAAAGCAACCTATTCAAGGCAAGCACTGTTCCCCTACCATCTAGTGATGAGGCTTTGTAACAGCCCTGACAGTGGGCAGCTACCTCAGTATAGTTAGTCACCTGCTTGCTCAAAATCCTGGTGTAATTTTCATCAGTGTACAAAAGCAATGTAAATCACACCAGTGTAAACGTGTCATATGTCCAGGCCCCGAAGTCCCAGTTCAATGACCTATTCTCCAGGCCACAAAAAACAAACTTCTGCTTGTAATGCTTATTACTGCTGGAAGTTTTGAAAAGACTCCTTTGGGAGAAATAATCTCCACAAAGCATTGAATAAGACTATGTTTGACCTCTGCTGAGTGCTTTATGCAAGATAACAATCTCAGCTGGGTAAATGGAGGACATTGTAAACTCACATGCAGATCTAGTGCAAGATATAGAGGAATTACAACTCAGATGCTCCTTTCTTTTAAACATTTATTTGTGAAAAAAAATACCTGTAATAATTCTTAAAGTTAATGAGTGAGATCTTTCCCAAAGTCATCTCCTAACTTTGTCTGTCTGAATTATAGATAAAACATAAGTAAATAATTTAAAAACTAACCCATTTTAAACTGCTGTACTGTAAAATTGCGCTGCATGGACAATCGTGATAAAGACTAAATTAGACATAATAAAGAATCATATGATGGTAATGTTTATTTTGAAGAAATTTGGGAAATTTAATAAACAATGACTGACAAGAGAGTAACATTCCTTAAATGATAAAATTACATTTACATAGAGCTCAGATTACATGACCTAATTTTGTTCCAACTTGTTTGGTGACTAAAAACAAATTAGTTGTTCCGTGTTACCATTCTCAGTTTGATCCTTTACAATGCCATCTAGTTCTGCATTTCATTTATTCTTCTTCTGAGGAGGCACTACATTTTTATGTGGAGAAAAAGGGGGCAATATGGCATTGAAAACTAATAGACACGTGAGCCATTACTCTATCACTCTACTTATTCACCCTATCCTTGCCTTTTTTTCCAGATTGTAAATTCTTGGAATGGGGAATGACAAAACACCTAAACCATTCCAGACAGTACTACAATATAACAGAACATTTAAAAATATATAATGTGAATGTGTCCAATTAAATTAAATGCATTGTGCTCAAAGATTACTTTTTCACTTAGACCATCGAAATGTCTGAAGCAACCAATACAAATTAAAAAAAATCATGATAATTCATGGGAGACTGTGGGTGCCTATTCATGTACGTGCATTGAGACTGCTCTGACACACTGTAGTTACAGCATGTCAGACTAGATTCGATTAATTGAGTCTGTTGGAGTGTGGTAATTACCATGCTCCAGCAGACTCTAGTGTCACATGTACTGGTGCCCCCACACTGAAAAATGGCAGCAGGGGTGCTTTAACTAAAGCTTGTTCAATGAGCTTTAGTTAAAAGTACCCCACCACCATTTTTCAGTGCAGGAATGCTGATACACATGACCCTCCAGGCACTTTAATTAGAGTGGCTCTTGGAGCCGCTTTAATTAAAGCACCTTCCCCCTCACTCCCAGAGCACATCTAGAAACACTCTATCACTATAGAAACTTTGGTATAAACTAAGTTGCTTGGTCATATGATAATGCATGAACAGTGGGGAGGAGGAAGGAGATGACGATTTGATTTCCTGCTTCCTTTGGATTCATCCCTAAAAAAAAAAATCTTTAAGACCAGGTCCTATTCCATCTACTAGGTGTCATGCTTAGTCATCTAAGTGCAGTTTTATTCCACCTTGCACATCCCTGAAAACCCATTAACAGAAAAGATGGGTGGGGCTGCCTCCTTCTTGATACTTTTTGTGACTTAGTTTTAAGACCATGATGAAGCTAAGTTACATCAACAGGTACCTTTATAATTTGTTAAAGACTTGAGTAGGTTGGAATAAGATTATACCTAGACATGTAAGAACAACTCAGACCTGTAGCTGGCAATATTTTCTGGTGGCCCGGCTTGTGTCCAAGATGGGCTGGCGGTAGAAGCCAGCTGCCACTTTTCCCTGACACCTAACTGAAGTGTGCCACACTCCCCATTGCTCAGCTGAGGCATAGGTGAATCCCCGACTATCAAATGCTGCTGAAGGCCCCAGCTCCACAGGTCAGAACCAATGGCTCTGCAGACTGGAGCAGGCTTATGGGCCATAGGTTCCCAACCCTTAACTTGACCTCATAGGCAGAATAGGGTCTAACCATTAAATTTTACTTTTAACATAGCTATCTTTGAACTCTTAACAAATGCTATTGTACATTGTTTAAGTAGCTGTTGTAAGTTATAATAAATGTGTTTTTATTCTGTTGTGAACTAGCATATACCACTTTTGACAATTTACCACTGCCACTCTGAAATGTTCAGTGGCACGTCTTACACCTGTCAGAATAAAACCACTGTTACACCAGTTAAAATGACTTCTGCTAATCCTCCATTCGTTGTGTTTTATTATTCTATTATATTCTACTTTTGTACTTTTCCTAAGCAGACTGAGGGTTTCCAGACAAGCTTACAAATCTGTTTTTCCCCCTCCTGTCCATAAAGGTAAGCCCCGAGATACAGTAATTTTATATGCATGCCTGATTCTCAATGAGCTGCAAACACAGGACAAAAGAAATAATTTTCATTCCCCATCCCCCCCTCCAAAAAATGCAGCCAGAAAAAGAAAAAAAAGTATCAGTCCTTTTCACTTCACTAGACAAGACTCAACAAATAAAGCCAGCTCTGCTGCTGCCAGGCTTCTGGCTATTTGAATAGGCAAACAGTAGTTAAGCTTGAAAAAGCACATAAGGTCATGTGATCTGGGTTAGCTGTTCACTGCTGTACTTGGTAGCAACTGCAGAAAAAAGATCCAGCGCACAGATGTACAGACAATAGGTGGGAAAAAGCATTCGAGCTCACACTGTATATTTTAAAATAAAATGATATGGTAGGAAGTGGTAATGGAGAAGTTAAAAGTTAAAACTAAGGAAGATATTAGGATGGTTAGAAAGAAAATACTGCGGATACAGATCTTACTGGCGTTGAATGCATAGTTAAGGTTACGCCCACACTTCTATTATAATCTCTTGTTTTCACATGCTTAGAACATCCAAAAAAATTCCTTTGAGGATAAAACTTCATTGGTTTACCTCATCATGCAGACTTTTTGCTTGGATTTTAATCAATCTGTTCACCTATTTTTGATTTATAGAAGTATAAATCTCTACATATTCTTTACTAAAAAATCTTTTAAAAAATTACAATAATTCAAAAACAGTTTAGGAAAAATTCTGATGATGGCATCTAGTTACTGTTCCATGAAGAAGACTTCCTTTGCAACTGTAATTTTGTGGAAGAAAAACAATGTTAAAAATTACCCTGAGTAGACACAATGGGCACACAATATAGTTTTATCAGAACCTAATTAAACTCTACCCACTATATGAAATCACAATGTCCCTCCTGATCATGGTCAGCAATTCAGCAAAGAGAGTGCTGCTGTTCTTAGCCTGATGATGATATAGTGTGCAAGGTCACTTGAAATGCACACCAAAATTCTCCAAATGCCATCATAAAACAAAAGGCAGACAGATACAGGAAAATCAAGAATTTGCTCTTTTATTTCTGAAGTGGCTCTGCAAGTTTTTCTGCAGGTGCTATGTTTTTTAAGGAGTTGTCTATGGTGGGGATTTCAGGCATTAATGACTGGCCACCAATATACCTGCACCAGTGTACTGTAGACAAAACTTGATACAGCTCATCTCAGCTTGAAACCAAGGTGGGTAATGCCAGTGAAAATCATGGCTGGAATTGGCTTTTTGTCTGTCTGCAATTACAGTGTACCAGCTAGCCAGTGAAGACTGCAACCAAGCTGAACCTCTAATGCAGAAAAAGGCTAGATTTTCATTTTATTTTTTAATGAAAGTTATTTCTAAATGCAAAACAAGGTGCTGATACCCTGTTAACTCAACCTTGCAAAAAACTGTTACTTGTCAAGCAATACCAACAAAAATGTAGAAGCCACACCATTTATCTAAGTGCTTTTGTTTTCTTAAAAATAACTACTTAAGACCCACTCCCATGCACACTTTCACTTGACATTAGCAAATAGCCTGTGTTAATATTGCAAATGAACTTCATGAAAATTTCCAGGGCTTTGAGCGTGTTGGCTTAGTGGCTCTCCATCTTCCCCAACAAGATAACACAATGAAACTTGGGTTGTACTGAAGCAATAGCTTTCAGCTGGCAGACTGCTTTTTTCCCTTATCTTGCAACTCATTACAGATTTGCTCAACCCTCAGAATGCATAAGTCTCATTTTTGCCCCCCAGTAACTTTATACCTAGGAAAAACAGCTCTGTTCTGCCTCAGTGTTGCCATGCTCTTCTTAGGACAGGATTTTACCTAAAACTGGAAGCAATGTAGCTATGCTGCAATGTTTTTTACTTTGCCTTCAACAGGTGTTTTAATTTGGCAATCTGGGGGGAAACCCCAACTCAAACATGGCTGGGTTTTTAAGACTTCAAGTATTTCATGTGAAATAGGTGCCTAACCTAATTTTATCAACACTGTTGTTCAGTGAATAATAAAGTTACTACAAACTGTTTTATTTTACTGTCATATGCACATGGTTAAATATACATGCCTTTCCCTATAAACAGTAGAGAATTATTACTTAAATTTAGAACCAGATCCACCGTTGCACAATACACTGGAAAAATATGTAAGTCATACATGGTGAATCCCGCCAGTTGTCAACCTTGTTTTTTCCTATTTCTATTCTCTAACTACAAGGAAAATTAGATACTCCAATTAAAGAAACAAAACAAAAACAGAAATAGGTCTTGTTTCAAATAGACACAGCAGCATGGTAAGATTGTATATCTAGCTCCTGGATCCTGTTGGATGCTGCTATTATTTTACAGGAGTCCTACAATTCCAGCAGCGAAATAGAAAAATACGAGAATTTTACTTTTGTGGAAAAGTCTACACTCTGATTCTATGCAGACTCAGCAATACTTTAAGCACTCACATTCAGTATCTGTCACCTATTAGAGACAACGACTGTCTAGAACAATGGACCTCAATAACATCATCTAAATGGACAACACTTGGTACCAGAAAAATCTAGGTTTCAATACAATCTGGTGCAACAGAAGCTCAATAAACATGCACCCAAAAGCAGATTCTACCAGATTTACTATATTTTTGGTCTCAAACCCAGATAGCTTGTCTATCAAACAGAGAAAAAGTGCAGCCACACTAGTCCACAGGGGAAAAAAAAAAAAAAGAAATGGAGGAAAAAAACCCAAATCAGATGCATTCCAAGTCAGCTACCTGTGCTGAAAAAACCCACACCTGATACCAGTGCAGTGCAGAAACCGACAGACATCTGCCTGAATTTTACACACTTAAATGCATAAACATGGAGCACATGTAGCTTCACTTGGTTCATCAAAACACACCTGGACCCTATGGCACATTTTGTTTGGCAGAAGTTGTTAAAGACTTTGTGCTAAAACTATTGAACATTCTAGCTAAATTAAGCAATGGTACTCAACATCTCTCTTCAGATTGATATGAACAAAACGAATAACCCTCCTGTCGGCTTTCCTGCTAAAATACCCCATGGCTTAGAAAAATGATCATTGGGCTAGCTGCTAAGAATGAGCTCCTGACTCATCTCCCCCACTAGCACTACTACTCTTTTTCCTTCATAACCTCTACTATTAAACAAATCCTCATCTTCCTTTAGGAAATTATACAAGTTGGCAATAGAATCCAGATTTCTAACATTTTGGGCAGTATTCAAATCTCAGCTAGTTTGCAACCCTGTCTCTTAGGCTAGGGACAGCCATTACACAAACTGGTTTAAGTGACCAGAAACTGGTTTAAACCTGCAACAGAACAGATGTTCAGTGCACATAAAACAGTTTGAAAATGGCTGAAACTGGTTTGAGATAATCCTGGTTGAATGTAGTATCAAACTTAACTGATTTGGGTCAAACTGGTTTATGCAATGTCTATCCCAAACCCCTTGCTGGTTTAAGATAAACCAGACACCCCAAGCATCCCAGCATGCTCTCTGGGTTGGGCAGGGCTCTCTGCTCCACAGTAGTCAAAGCTCTGGCAGAAACTTGCAGGCACAGAGCATCTGCCTGGCTTCTCTCTGTTAAGCAGGGATTATTCCCCCCTCCTCTCTGCCTTACACAGACACCTCAGCATTAGCTAGCAGACTACATACTGGCTATGGTCTGTGCTGTGGGATACAACAGGCAGGCAGGCTTTTTGGAGCTAATCAACAGGTAGCTTAATATCCTTCCTTGGAACAGCTGTTTAAGAAGAGCTCCGTTAGTTAATGGAGAGAGGCTTTATTTTTTTAATGGGCTGATGAACACTGAGTTAGGGGTAATAAACATTTCCTGCTGGGCTGCTTGAGGGGGAGGGAAATAATCAGAACATCCTGCCAGGGCCTGGCTATGCCCACCTCAGCTCAGCCCTGTAAAAGTGAAGGGAGGGATGCTCTAGTGCCCCACTGCCCCCAGCTTCTAGCCTGAGCCACTGTAGACATGTGCCTGCATTTCTGGGATGTCTGTCCAGTTACAAAACTGATTTAGCCTAGCCAGGTTAGGCTAACCTGCAAAGATTGAATCAATTCAGGCTCAGGCTTTTTGAATGTCTGGCCTTAGCCTTAAAGACTGCCGAGTCTAGATGCCTAACTATGCTGCAGTAAAACAGGCCTATTCATGGATAGATGTGGCTTTACAGTAATGACACACAGTCCTGGCTCAGGAGCCATGTAAGCAGTCAATGTTAGTCAGAGTCACAACATCATATACACCCTCATCTGACTAACCAACACACTTGGTTGGTTAATCTGTAATACCGCATGAACTGTTTGCATCCCCACTGGGAAATGTAGTACTTTTATCATGAATTATGTGCTGCAGGAAGGGCACACCCAAATGCATAGAGCAAAAGCAAAGTGCACACACACAAAAAACACTTTGATAACATTTTTCTGCAAGGAGTAACAGGTGATAAACTGAAGACCCACTTGTAACTTGATCTAAAAGTCATTGGTCTTGGGACTTGTGCAGATGAAAAGGCTTATTATTATTTTGCCAGTACTACAGCTCAGAAAGTTCAAATAGCGGAGATTGCACTGCACTGCTTTTAATTGGTACCTTTTTGTTCAGAAATCTAAACACACCATTTATGGATTATTTAAAAATTTTGCAAATATGTTTTTTTGTAGCACTTGTGTCAGGATATGGAGTTCTCTGTTTTTCTAGCGTACCAACATGTACTGTCCAATATGTGGTTCCAAATTACCTTTTTTGCAAAACTGCTGTGCCATTTTCTGTCAAGGTCTGGAAAGCTTTGTTATTGTAGGACCAGCTTGGTAGAGTCCCATGAAAAATCTTTGTCTCTTTTTTGCAGTTTTCATTCCCTAGACTTTATTTGCATGTCACAAAGCAACAGAGGTTTTAATTTTAATACAGGTAAATGAAGCATGCCTGCTTTTAGTTGTGTAGCATTATTAGATGAAGAGATGGATAAAGGTTCAGAATTGCCAGTCAGTACAGGAGGTTGACATCTTGCCCTATCAGCACTGCACTTACTCTAGCACTTCATCAACAATCACTGCCCGGTAACAGATTAGGAAAGGGGTAAATTGCAGTCATTTCCCCTGTGCAGCTAAGAACTGCATACTTTTTATTTATTTGGTACTCCATTCTCCTTCAATTTTCATTCCAAATGTCTTATTTATCTACTGAAGGTGCTACATATTGCCTTTTAAACTGTACATTATTTTGTGGTAGATGTTATTTACCATGGGTGAATCTATTGATGTGCTTTACCATGAAGTAAAGTAATTAACTCCACAGTAAAGCATCTTCACCTACATGTGTGCTGGTATTAGGGTGCAGTAAATGAATTAACTCTGTACAGTAAACTAATAGTACTATCTTACAGTGGAGTAATTAACTGGACTGAAATGCACGTGTAGACACTGACCGGGGGTGTAAATTGCTGGTTGCACCCAGCAATCAATCCCAGCCAGCTGAGGATTTGCTCTATTGTACTCAAACTGCTGCTGTCCCAGGCACACAGTACAGAAACTGTATCTGGGATGAACTGCTGGCTCAAACTGCTTGAGTACGCTGGCTCGAACTGCTCCAGTTTATCGCATTAATTACACATGTAGGTTGCGTCCAGATTAGTGAGCACGTGCCTGTTGTGGGGTCTCAAAGAAGTTTGAGACACTGCAAGAGGCACCCTGGGAATGAAAAAGCATTCCCTGTTCTGCATATTTGCAATGTGGACATGCTTCAGCACCCAGCCAGAGCATCTCTATGGCTGCCCTGTGCCCCTGCTACCACAGCATGCTGCCTCAGTGTGCTGGAGCAAATAGGATTAGGGCAAGACTGCAGCGGTGGATTGGATCCAGGCTCTCTCCAATCCACTGTAAGTAGGGACATGAGGGTGTCGGGACTGCTTGGGAAGGCTCAGTTCCTTGCCTGCCTCCACAGCCAAGAGCCAACAGGGGCAGTTGGGGCACTCATGCCCCATTGCAGGTACACCCCCCAGCAGCATGCAGGGCACACAGAGGCAGCACTTGGCCTGGCCCAAGGGTGCACGGCTTCCGTATGTGGTGCTAGCACACAGGGTGACAGCAAGAACTGGCTTGGTTCTCGCCGAAGGCACAAGCCAGCGGTCTGGGCCCGAGCCTTGCACCATATACAGCCTCCCAGTCTGAGGAAGCATTGCGTTGCTGGAGGTCTCTGTCATGAGTGGACCAGGAGCACCCCAATGGCCTCTGCCACTGCTGTGGAGGGGCTGTGCACCACGTGGGGGGCAAGGAGGGGGAAGTCAGGTGAGCAGGGGGCCTATTCCTCCCAAGCAGTATCCCACACCCCCAGACCCTCCACACCCAACTCCCCCACAATCCACCCAGAAACACCATACTACCACCCACTAACCCCTACACAAGCCCCACACTGCCCCCAAAAACCTCACTCCAAATCCCAGACCATCCCCTACACCCACCCATGACCTCCCCAAGCCACCCCACAAACCCTCCACCCAACCCCCACACCCCTCCCACAAATCTCACACCCTGCATGCCTAGCTGTCAGACAGAATGGGACAGGACCTGCTGGCAGAAGCTGCAGCTGTAGGGGCAAGTAGTCCTGAGCTGTTCACCAGCACAGCTTTTTATATGGCTGGGGCCACCACCTGTGCTGGCCCTAACGTCTAGCTTCCCCAGCTGAAGATCCAGGAAGAGCTGGGTAGGGTCAGTTTGCCCCAAGTGGCACAATTTGCCCCACACCAAGGTTCAGGCATGTACAGAGCCACAAATCTCCAGCAAAATTTATGCCACTGCTATTTTAAGCTGCTGCAACTGTATGTGCCTGCACGTATGGATACACCCACAGAGGCACCCTATGGGTCTGGATAGTACCTAGCACACTGGGGCCCTAACCTGGCTGGCCTCTGGACATTACTGAAATACAAAAGTTACATAATAAATACTGTGTTGGTCAGAAGGAAGAGCAGAAATGCACCCTATAGGCGAGTGATTCTTAACCAGGATGTTGTGGTATCCTGGGGTGCTAAGAGGTCCTCTTAAAGGTGACACGCAATATTAGCACTTTCAGATATGTAAACATGATTCAAAAGGTAAACTCAGAGATTTAAAATAGGAACTAATAGTATCAAAAACATTCTGGTCTCTTGTGGTCTTTCTGAGTTCTTTGAACAGAAAAGCTGTTTATTCTTTTTTAGTAGTCAAAAAATAAGCAAAAGCTCAGAACAGGCATCTTTCAAGGGTACCTGGAATCTAACAAGGAGTCCCTTGAGTCTAATGAGATTAAGAACCACCATTATATACTAAGAAATGCATAAGCTTTCATGAGCAAGAATTCACTTTATCAGATGTAGATAGCCATGTTGCCAAGGGGAACAGCATCTGATTATCTTGCTCACAAAAATCTCTGATTCAGTTAGTCCATAAGATGCATCTTCACCCTGTCTTATGCCTAACTTCAGACTAACACAGTTAAATAGTATGTTGTTACAATGAAGGACAAACATTTTACTCTAGGAAGTCAAGGGAGCTGATCAAAATGTTTAAAAGTTACACTACAATTGCATCTACAGAACTTTGCAAATGTTGGCGTAAACTGTGTCCTGTCATCACAATGCAAACCTACTGAAAGGAGTAAAATTGCAAACATGTATCTGAAAGAAAAGGAAAGCTTACACACTGTATCAAAATGCACTACTGTCAAAAGTCACTCCATGCTTTCCTGCCAAGCCCATGTAATTTGCTATGAAAGGGGTCAAAAGAAAATGACACCACATAGCAAGGTTAATGAGAGTATGTATCTCTTGTTAATGATTTAGAGTTTCAAATTGCTTTTCAAAAGCCCAGTGGAGTCTACAAGAGTGGTATGGTTCAGGTATGCCCATGACACATGAGAAGTAATGTGTTTGGCTACTTTAGTCTTCCCTAAGCAACTTGCAAGGTAAACATTTATAGTTGGATCAAGTGGGGGCAGCCTTTGGTGCAAGTCCCGAACTTGAATTCATACCTCTGGATTCATAGCAGGACAAATATAAATGATCATAAAATATGTGCCCTGAAAACATCAGAGTATGAGCTGTTTTGACCATTTTGACATGGTTAAAACATGAGATTTCAGTGGGCTTCCTTTGAAAGGACTTTCAAATATTAAATGGTTCTGACAACTGACTCTAAGACCACTGCTCATGTATCCAAAATACATTTTCACTCGCATATTTTTTCTACTTTTAGAAAAATAGCATGCTTCTATTTTGGCATCTTTATGGCTTGAAGTCTGAGCCAGTTACCTGTATAAGGTCTCTACAGCTGCTTGAACTGAAAGGTTATTTCATGTAAGTAATAGTTCTTTTTACTGTAAGCACTGCTTACTGTATATCAAAAAGAAAATTACAGTATGAATTTCTGCTCACTTTATTCACATGAATAGTCAGATGGGGCTCCTGCTGTGAAAAGGTGGGCAAGATCTGCCCTTTAAAATATTAATTTACAATTAATTTAATTTGTACACTTGGGTTCATGCCTCTGCTAACACATCAACTCTGAGAAGTGCTGAACTAGTTGCTGAACTCTGTCTAGACACAGTTGCACTCTATACCAACGTATTCTGCATTATTATGTCTTTGTGCACATGCATAGAAACAGATGAGTACTGTAACACAGAAACAGGTTTGGGGCCCACCACAGTTGTTGCATCAGTAATACTTACATAGAACATAATATTCAAATCTTGTCAAATGGTGTTGGATCTTTCTATAGTTATGGTTGTGAAAGTGTTTTTGTTTAAATAGGAAAACAAATTAATAGATACATAAAGCACAAACTTTGTGAAACTATACACTTTTCTTGCCATGTGGTTCATCACAGATAGCAGACACCACGCTTTCTCTCCATGCTTAAAAAGGATGTAACCCTGTTCAGTATACCTCACTGCCCAATCTCTCACAGCAGCTTGGCTCCTGCTGGAGCAGTAATGGTATGACTTTAGGATTCATACTTTTCCCAAAACTTCATTCATTTTAGACAGTACTGAGTAGTACAGTAGTAGAGACATGGAGTGACGACTCAGTAATCATGAAAGTTTCAACTGAAAGTTACTCATAAAAAACTTGCAAAAGCAAAAAATGCTCTTCTGGTTCTACCAGTGTACCAAGCCTTAAAGGCTAACCAAATGAAAACTGTAATATCTCCCACAAAAAATATGAAAAACCCTTACCAAACAAAAAAATATACAGTAGTTACTTAAGCTCATCTAGCTAACAAGAAAATTATAAAAGTAGAGAAATAAAAAATACTAAATTTAAGCACAGGAAAGAAAACTTAAAAAGAAACCACACTTCCTGGAACTTGTTAATAAACTTAAAATTTTCCATTGAAAAGTTTTCATGATTGATCTAGAAGTAGCTGGCTATATCTAAATATAACTATATACCTACACCCCCTCATATATCTATATAGATTATATATATATATAGATATACATACACTTATAATTTAGAACAAAATACATTTGTTTAAGCTGTATATTTCATGTTACACATTGATTTATTCATACTTCATGTGCAGCAGTGTTGAGGTTACAAAGTAGTAATTTAATTACCTGGTGACTGTTAAATAGTGAAGGAATACAAAGTGTCATGCAGTGGTGTCCTAAGATTTAGAATTGTGTTGATGTTTTAAAAGCTGAACACAATGATATGACTGTAACTATACTGCTCTAGATGTGGATGGATGTTTGTTTGATTTAAAGAATAAAAAATAATACAAAGTAAAGTAATTTTGGACACTAACTTACAAACCCACAGATTTTATAAGTATGAAGCTGAAATACAGAAATCTGAAAATTTGGGTTTGAAGGGACCTCAGGACATCACCTAGTTCAAACCGCTGCTCAAAGCAGGATCACCTCTAAATGCATCATCCCAGCCAAGGCTTTGTCTAGCTAGGTCTTCAAAACCGTAATCTCCATAACTTCTCTGGATAGCTTGTTCCAGTGCTTTACTCCTTGTGACAAAGTTTTTCCTAATATCAATACTAAACTTCCCATACAGCAACTTGAAACCATTGCTCCTTGTTCTGTCTGTTATCTGCCACTACTCAGAACAGGCTAGCTACATCCTCTTCAGAGCCACCATTCAGGTAGTTGAAGGCTGCTATTAAATACCCCATCACTCTTCTCTTTTCCAGACTAAATAAGCCCAAGTCTTATGAGGATAGCCCTAAGCCTCTTCTGATAAGTCATGCACCCCAGCCCACTAACCATTTTCATTGCCCTCTGTGAATTCGTTCAAGTTTGTCCACATCCTTTTTGTAGTGGGGGACCCAGAACTGGACACGGTACTCCAAATGTTGTCTCACTAGTGTTGAAAAGAAGGGAATAAACACCTCCCTTGATTTGCTGGCAACGGTCCTAGTAATGCAGCCCAGTATGCCATTAGTTTTTTTCATAGCAAAGGCACATTGTTGGTTATTATTCAGCTTACTAGCAAACTGCCTGTCAAGAATGTTGTGGGGTCGGGGGAGTGAGGAGGCTGGAGATGGGGGGGGGGGAAGCTTGCTAACCCTAACCCTCGCCCTGGGCCACCACTGCCCCCCAGAAGTATGTGGGGGGGCAGGGAAGCTTGCTCTAACGTCCCTTCCATCCCCCTCTACCAGTACCCTGTGCCGCCGCCGCCTCCAAGGAGCAGGGCCGGTGGGTGGGGTGGGGTGGGGTAGGAGGGCAAGGCCAGAGTCACTGGCCTCGCTCCACCCCCTCACTTCATCCCTGCTACCATGGCAGTGCAGTGCTCCACCGTGCTGCCGCCTCCTGTCCAGAATGCTCTTGGTTTCAGTAACGAGAGTGCTCCAAGAGCATTACAGACAGAGACAGATGGATTAACCCCTTTATTATATTAGAATTGTCCATTTTTCTGCAGAGCTGCTGCTTAGCCAGTCGGTCCCCAGCCTGTACTGGTGAGTGTCCATCCTAAGTGCAGAACTTTGCAGTTGTCCTTATTGAAGTTCATGAGATTTCTTTTGGTTCAATCCTCCAGTTTGTCTAGGTCTCTATGAATCCTAGCCCTACCCTCCATCATATCTAGTATTCCCCTCAGCTTGGCATCATCTGCAAACTTTCTGAGGGTGTACCTATGTCATCTTCCAGGTTGTTGATGAAGATATTGAACAAAACTGAGCCCAGGACCAACCCTTGGGGTACTCCACTTGAGAATGGCTCCCAACTAGACAGCGGGCCATTGATTATTATGCTCTGAGCTCAACAGCAAAGCCAGTTTTCTATCCACATTACAGTTCATTCATCCAACCTGTGCTTCCTTAGCTTGTTTGCAAGAATGTTCATAGATTCATAGATGTTAGGGTCTGAAGGTACCTCAATAGATCATTGAGTCCAAATCCCTGAATAGCCAGGAAAGAGTGCTTGGTTCAGCTGACCCCAGACAGATGCCTATCTAACCTCCTCTTGAAGACCCCTAGGGTAGGGGAGAGCACCACCTCCCTTGGGAGCCCATTCCAGATTTTGGCCACTAACTGTGAAGAATTTTTTTCTAATGTCCAGTCTAAATCAGCTCTCTGCTAGCTTATGGCCATTATTTCTTGTAACCCCCAGGGGCGCCTTGCAGAGTAGAGCCTCACCAATTCCCTTCTGCACCCCCATGATGAATTTATAGGCAGCCACAAGGTTGCCTCTCAACCTTCTCTTGTGGAGGCTGAAGAGGTCCAGTTGCCCTAGTCTTCGTCACACAGGCGACTCATGTTCATCTTGGAGTCCACTAGGACTCCGAGATCCCTTTCCACTTCCATGCTGCTGAGCAGGTCATTTCCTAGGCAGTAGGTGTGCTGGACATTTTTCCTCCCTATGTGCAGCACTTTGCATTTCTCCTTGTTAAATCGCACTCTATTGTTTTCTGCCCATTTGTCCAACCTGTCCAGGTCTGCCTGTAGTTGTTCCCTGCCCTCCGGTGTGTCCACTTCTCCCCACAGTTTTGTATCACTCACAAACTTGGACAGAGTATACTTCACTCCCTCATCCAAGTCACTGATGAAGACATTGAAGAGTATGTTGTGGGAGACTGTATCCAAAACCTTGCTAAGGTCAAGATATATATCATGTCCACTGCTCTCCCTGTATCCACAGAGCCAGTCATTTCATCATAGAAGGCAATCAGGTTAGTCTTGGTGACCAATGACATGCCCTTGATGAATCCATGCTGACTGTTTCTAATCACGTTCTCCTCTGTGTGCTTAGTAATGGACTCCTCGAGGACCTGCTCCATGATTTTTTCCCTGGATGGGCACTATATTTGCCCTTTTCTAATAGTCTGGGACCTCTTCCAACTGCCATGAATTTGCAAACATAATGGCCAATGTTTGCTTGGCATGCACACCTCAGGACAGACAGCAGGGGAGGAGTGGGGGCTGTGCTGCCACTCCAAGGATCGGGTCTCCCCCACCATCTTCCCCTGGCATGCCAACATCATACATGTTGAGGTTGCAGGTATTTTTGACTCTCTGCCCAAAAACATTGCTGACCCCTAGTTTATATTCATCCACGACAGAGCTCCAGTCAGGTGAGCTCTCTCACCAAATCTCTGTTATTCCAGTCACATCACAGTACCATGACTGTATGCAACAACTTCCAATTCTTCCTGCTCGTTTTCCAGGTTCCATGGCTTTGTGTACAGACATCTGAGGTAACTAGTTGACTGCCCTACTTTCTCAGGAAGAATGAGAAGGCCTCCCATGTTGTCCCCTCCTGTTTGTGCTTCCTCCAGGTCACCTGCTTTCCCACTTACCTCAGAGCTTTGGTGTCCATTAATCTTTCAGTGAACCTAGTTTAAAGGCCTCTTCATTAAGTTAGCAAGCCTGTTTGCAAAGATGCTCTTCCCTCTCTTCATAAATACTGTATTGATATTCAAATGCCTCTTTTCATCAATATATTGTATTGATATTCTTTAACACTGAGATAGTAGAAGATTTTCCAAAAAAATAAGGATTTTTTTTACATAACTAGCTAACTAACTAAATAGGGATCAAATTAATGAAATGTATATTCCATTAATATATACATTCACATGTTTCTTTTCATTTAGCAATTCTGCCACAGCACTGAACACAGAAAAAGGTGGTTTTTTCCCCCTGAATAACATGATCATTTCATTACTTTATTCTGTTGTTTTCTATATTTTTTTAACAATGGCTGACAATTTACAGACAAACTTTAAGGCTAGGGACAGACATTACACATAAACTGGTTTAAGTGATCAGAAACTGATTTAAATCTGTAATACAACAGATGCTCAGTACACATAAACCAGTTTGAAAATGGCTGAAACTGGTTTGAAATAATCTTGGTTGAATGTAGTATCAGGCTCATCTGATTTGGGTCAAACTGGTTTATGCAATGCCTGTCCCAGACCCCTTGCTGGTTTAAGTTAAACGTGACTCCTGGCATGCTCTCTGCACCATAGCAGAGCTCGCTCCTCCCCTTTGCTGCCTGGCTGGAGCTCAACAGAGACTGCAGGCTCCCCCCCCACACACACACACTCTGCTAAGCAGGAATTCCCCCCTCCATTCTGCCTTGCTGAGAGGTGTCTGTGTATAAGGTAGCAGATCACATGCTGGCTACATTCTGTGCTGTGCCAGATAGCACAAAGGCAGAATCAGTAGGTAGCTGGTAGTGTCCCTCTGCTGTTTTCTTAATGGGGTGAGAAACACTGTGTTACCAATCCCCTGCTAGGCTGGTCAGAAGGGGGAAAGGGATACCTCCCAAATCAGAGCATCCTGCTGGGGCCTGGCCACGCCCCTCTCAGCTCAGCACTATAGAAAGGAAGGGAGGGCTGCTCTAGCATTCCATGTCTTCTAGCCTGAGCCACTGCAGGCATGTGCCTACCTTTTTTTCAGTCCACAGGAGATGTCTGTATGGTTACAAACTGATTTAGCTTAGCCAGGTTAGACTAACCAGCAAAGACTGAATCAATTCAGGTATTTTGAATGTCTGTCCCTAGCTTAAGTGAGAAGAAATTCCAGTATTCTGATGTTCAACAGACAATGTTACTGCACTCAGACGTAGTTTCATAGTTGTTAGGGGCTGGGAGGGATCTTGTAGATCGTTGGGTCCAGCCCCCTGCACTTGGGCAGGAAAGACTTCAGGGGTTGCATATATAAAGTAAATATATACTTTGTGTCTTTGAAGTAAGTATGTTTAAAATGATAATGAATCAAATGCAATGGAGAACAAGTCTATAATATATTATGTTCTATAATCTGTAAGTAATATATCCTGAGTGCACTGAGAAAGTGTTAGTGATATACAAGGAAATAATTCAGTGGAAAAGGATTGCAGAATTGCTCCAAAGCCCCTAAAACTCATGAGAAATTAAGTGTAAAATAAATTTGATTTCTTAGGGAAGCAAATAACTACTGAAAGGAAAAAAAGAATCAAACATCAAATGTAGGCAGAAAGAAGCAGTCTTTAGGCATCAATACTGTAGTATAACCACGTGTTTGGGTGACTTGAAATAGCTCACCTGTGTGAGCACATTTGTAAGGTGCTGTATGTCTTTAAAAGGATGAATATATTCTCATTTTAAGAAAACCATTATTAAACTGACTTTCAGAAGTGTAAAAATCTGTTTTTATTTAGTTTTTATTACCAATATTATTTTAATATAATTCTTTATAGACAAGTGAATAGCAGCATGAAATACTAATTTATTATGTAGTACTTAATCTGAAAAATAGACCAGTTTTGCCCCGAAGGGTGTGTTGCTTAATAACCTTGCACTGGTTTCTATGTACTTGTCTGAATGCTGTCTGCTGTCCAAAAAAGTTAAATGCAGCCTCCTAAGCTGCAGAGTGTGTGTTTACTTAAGTTTCCTGGAAAAAACATTCATATCATTCCAAGAGTGACTAAATGTTTTCCATCCACATAGTTAGCATTCCAGACCTCTTTTTTCCTCCCTTGAGTTCATTACATGAAAAATACCAGCCCCAAGCCCAGGGTAAGAGAATTTCCTTCCTGGTGCCCAAATGCCTAACAAGACTTCCAGTTAATGATATTTTTTCATCATTTAAATTTATCCTTTAATTTGGCTTCACATAACAGTTTATAAATTAGTTCAAGGAACTGAGTAATGGTAAGGAGGGGAGGTTAATTTTGATAATCAGTGCATGTTCAATGAATAGGTTAGAATTGTGTGCATTCATATATGCTGTAGTTAACTGCTGAAAGGTTCATTTAGACTTCAGCTTCATAAGTTGAAATTGACAAACTTTGCCATTTCATATTATAATCAAATTCTATTAAATTTATTCATAGTGGCAAGTTCAATTATATAATGGGATATTTAATAAAGAAAGACCAGAGTTATCATTACTGGATGAAGTTAAAACAAAAGCTAAGTGTAAACCTAGGTAGAATCAAACAGGTTCTTTATAAAGAGACTACCTCTATAATATATTGTCATGAGGTAGTCATGCTGTATTCACATACTGTAACCACGTATGCATTTGGTACTCTCCCATATAATGCATCCTGAATTTCTGACATCTTAAGAAAGGTTGCAGCTTAACACTATAATTTCATTGGCTTATCATGAAATCGAGTAAGATTTTTATTGGTAATTGGTTTAATTAGGAGATGTTGTTCAAACATTTTCCTACCTGTCTTGTCTAGTAAAACTGTTTTCAGAGGTAAAAAATCTAGCAAGCATACACCTATTTCTATCACTGTGTCATATTTTCATCTCTCAATTCACTTTGATGAAAATATTCTTCTGAACCAATCTCCTTGTTACTCAACTGTTATAGGACTCAATTCACTGCTAGTGTAAACTTCTATGGCATCAACTTCAATAGGACTACATCAATTTACATCAACAGAAAACATTTTTTTCAAAGTTTATCATGACTGAATTGTGCCCATTTTAAATTAAGATGTGCCAGGAAAATTTAAATCAATTATGTTTCAGTGAGACTTATTGAGGAAATTTATTGATCAAACTAGTCAGCTTCTCCTTGAATAAAAAAGGTGCCACTTACACTTAGAGAGGAAAGGGTGAAGCCCTTACCTAGGAAAACCCATTGTGACATTAAATTTCTCCAATTAATATCTAGCCTCTCCAAAAAAAAAAATATGGATGTTTGTGTTAGAATAATTTCAGTTGCTTCTTAAATCCAAATATCTAGCTTTATCCTGTATGGAGCCAGGATTAACATTTATGGTGACAATCCCTTTCTGGTGAGACAAATGAAATATAGGCTGCTTATAGATATAAAAAACCCAAACAAACAAAGCTTTACTTTCATCTTGGCATACCCCAACACTGAGCGCAGCACATGCCTAGTAGAGGCATCACTTTAGTTTGACCTGGCTCACCCAACAACTGTATAGGTTGCGTACTTCAGCAGGACATTCTGGCACTTTTGTCTAATAGCTGATCGAATCGGCTTTAAATAAAAGCACCAAAAGGCCCTGCGAAGTGCCCAATTTATGCAGATGCTGTGGAGCCAGGTTGAACTAATACACTTCTTCCAGTAAAGCTGGGTTTCATTCACATCCAGAGCCCTTTGTAACTTTCCTACAAGGCATTTCAGGAGTGCATAGAAAGGTTTCTCCACCCTTTTTTCTTCTTTTCTGATCCCAAAGAATAGTTCATTAATATTATTTCTCAATAGGGACCTCCAATATGGTAATTTAGATAGTTCCAAGTTATCACTTTTTTGGTCAATATTTAAGTACCTTGGTATTGAAACTTTTGCCAGCAGTACCACACCACTTTCTATATTCTCCCAACGACAACTAGAGCAAAATACAGCAGTCTATATGTATGGGTCAAATCATTAGCTTACATTACCCATGTGCTAAGGTCTGCAGGGGCAACGTGCTCAGAAGTGGGTTTAACTCATGATTAACAAAAAGATTTGGCTAGAAAGTATTTTTAAGCTGGGGGGAGGAGGACATTTTTTCTATAATATTTCCAGTGCAGAGAACACCAAGTATTTGAACCAAAAATAGGTTGACTGTACTTTGACATACAGGACTCTTCAACAATACCATCAATGATGATCATGCACCAAGGTTTTAATTGCACACTGGTACAAAAATATCAATGATGCTTTACTGTGTAAAACCCAGAATACAGAATGCAGTGAAAACATGAACAGAACTCCAGATGGGAGCTCCAAGGATGAATCATTAATTGAGAATTCATCTCTGAATTACGAGTATGTCACCACTGTACTGGTGCAAATCCAAATGCCTTTCATGATGGGACATGACACTAATAAGTCTTTAATAAGACACTAGAAGAATGCACTATCAATTTATTCATGAATGACACACCATATTTTCTAAACTAATTTACATTTTCCATAATTATTTAAATGTACTATTAAGGGCCTTCTAAATAGTCTGCAAGTTTGAATATGGATTAGCTTAAGGTAGGATTTCTCCAATTGCTGTGAAAAATCTGTCTTCATTTTAGGGATGAATTCATACTTGGCATGCTGAAGAACACTGCCTTTATGAACTTGAAAGGCAAATTCCTGAAAAATTCAGAAGCTCACTCTGTCAGGAAAGCTGTTTTGACTGTTAAGAAGAATGTAAGCAGTGACTTTAGGGGCTTGAACAAGAATTATTCAGGCCATATAGCATCAGTTGCCGTTCCCAAGGAGATTGCATTTTTTTTCCTTGTTCTCAGAAATGTCAATATTTTTGTATTAATCTGTGCTGGTATTCATTCTTGTGAACACTATGATTATCACGTAGCCTTGAAAACTTTTGCCTAACCATCTCTCAAGAAACTTATATATTGTTAACTATTGCTTTTTCCAGTCTTCTGCTTTTTGTTTGGCCAACTATTAGTCAGACTACAGTGCTTATGACAAATGTCTGTG
This sequence comes from Crocodylus siamensis, assembly GCF_052110815.1. Classification (NCBI taxonomy): domain Eukaryota; kingdom Metazoa; phylum Chordata; order Crocodylia; family Crocodylidae; genus Crocodylus; species Crocodylus siamensis. The sequence continues at coordinate 150,237,731 of NC_143395.1, read as the reverse complement.
CCCTTTATTTTATAGTAAAGTTTAAATAAATAAAAGTGTATTATTAATATCTAGCACAAAGGCATATCTGCATAATAGCTAAATAGAAAAACAAAACATAATAGCTTTGAGAAATATTCCCTGGCAATAAACTAAAAGAGAAAGAGTCATGTGCTGATAGGAGGTAGAAGGGGGAAGATAGCTCCCATTAACCAAACCCTTGAAGGCATCTCCCTCTCAGGATCCCACAAGTAAGCATTCTCCATTTGGGAACTCTCCTATTAGTAATCCTAGAGTATCCTAGAAGAATTTCTTTATTCAGCTTGCTACTTCTAATTGACTCTGGAAACCTGAAGCCTTTTTTTTCCCCCCAGCAGTAGATGTTAGGAGTAGCTTATTGAAAAATCCAAATTTAATTCTACCACACAGGATTATTTGTTTCCTAGTCCTGAAAAATATCAGGATACATACTGAGAATGAGAGCATTTGGAGAAAATGTAAATCATAGGGCTGTAGAGGCTTAACTAAATTCCTGAAATGAACAAAGGAGAACCCCTAGCTAGAGAAAATGATGACTTTTGAACAGAAGAATAAGCTGAATATCAGTATGTGACAAGTTACCTATATATTTGATACATCTAGATATATCTATATCTATATATATAATATACACATCTGAGCAGCCTGGAAAGGGTTGATGAACTGGTTACTTCTGCTATCCAAATGAAGAAGCCAGCTAGAGACAGCTGATGCTGGGATGCAGCATAGGTAGAAAAGGATATGAACCAGAGATGCTATAGACCACCTTAGAGCTCTGAATAAGAAGAAAAGATACATGAAGGGAAAGAAGCTTCAGACTGGGAATTACTACAGAATATCACTGTGAAAGATACCTTTAACAAACACAGGAGCAGTCCATGAAGGTAAAAAGGAATAACAAAGAGAAGAGCCTGGCTGCCTAACACAAGGTCCCTGTATTGGAAACCACAGAAAGAGGTGGTCTTGGGTTTCGTTACCCGATCCCTGCAGGATAGGATGCAGAAAGTACCAGTCCCAGAACTAAAAGGACAAGAATTAATAAATCCACAGACTAGGAAGGGTTGAAGACTGGGTCGCTTCAGAGTCTGGGTTATCATATTTCCAGATCCAAAAAAGAGGACACGGGGGGGGGGGGGCAGGGGAATATGATGGTGGAGGAGCAGTGACATGCTGGTTCCCTGCCCCTACCCATTCTCTTCCCCTTCGCTGACAAGCCACTCCACACCCCAGCCCTGCTGCTGCCCCTCACTCTGGACCCACTGACCCCAGCCCTGCCAGTCCACCTCACTTCCAAAAAGCAGTACCCTGATCCCTGTCCCCCCAGTTGGTGCCCCTCACTCCCAACCTGCAGCCCTTGGCACTACCAATGCCCTGCACACCCAATCCAGTCATTGTCCCCCCGTGACCCTCGATCCTGATCTGCAGCCCTCTGCCCCCACCCCCCCAGCCCTGCTGGTGCCCCTCACTCTCAACCTACAGCCCCCTGCCCTGCCAGTGCCCCATACTCTGGACCTGCAGCCCCCTACATCTCCATCCTTGCTGGCGCTCCTCACTTCTAACCCTCTGTGCTCCCTGCTGCCTCTGAACACCCTCCCCCACTCCCACCAGTGGAGCAAAGCAAAATCACGAACTCAGCTCCTGATTGGGCATGCACCATGTTAGGGATTGTGGGAACTGTAGTTCTACCTAGCAGCAGCAATGCTGAAAACAGACTGGGGATGGAAATCACAGACTTTTTGCTTGTATTTAAAAAACCCACCAGGATGCAGCACGGGGTGCCAAAAAAGAGGACATGTCCAGGAAACCCAGATATATGGTAACAAAGCATAGCTGGGCAGTTATGGGAAGGAGTGGGGTATGGGGCTGTGGCAGCAGCTGGGCTGCCAGTAGCATTGCAATGGCCAGGTGAGTAGCAGCAGCAGCTGCTAATTTTGCTTCCCTCTTCCTCCCAAGTCAGCACCTGGGCTGGTGTCCCAGTCACTCTGTAACAGAGGCCCCCCGACTTCTGTTCCAGATGCACAAGTATTTTGTACTGCAAACCGTTCTAGCTTTATGTTGCTGTAAAATATTGTTTTAGTTGAAATATGACCAGGTTTAATACAAGTTTGATCTGTTGCATCTTGTCTGTTTCTTAATCCGAAAAGAACCGTGCAAGGACGTAGGCAGAAAAGCTCCTTTTAGACCTTTTGTCTAGGACCCACCCTTCTGTTTACTATAAACAACAAAACCTGGCATCTTGTCATGTAACTGGCTAACTGGGCAGTGCTCTTTTTTCAAATTAATTGGTTAAAAGAAAAACAAAAAACTACTAGAAGCCCGGCGACCCCTTGTTGGAGACTTGGAGTGATGCTACCCCAGGTTTACAGAAGGAGCTGGGGGGGGGAAGGGGGCAGGGGCTGGGGTGAACTCCAGCAGGGGCCCCAGCCAGAGAAACCAACGTAAAGGAGAACTCTCACATACATGGGAGTGAGAGTGTCTGAGGCTGAGACTCCTCTTCTCTTCCTTTCTTTGTTCTCTGTTTGCTTTCCTAGGTTTTGCATGGGATAATACTGTGGGGGTACTAATCTCTGGAGCAAACCACCAGGATTAGAGCCTGGTAAAGTGTGGGTCAGGATTTGGACCCTGGTCCCTGTTGTGGCTGTAGCCGTTCTTGTGTTTTAGCCTAGCTGAGTAGTTATGCCTATCTGCAGTTTATGCCCAGGACAAAGATAGGTCTGGATCCCCTCCTTTTGAGTTCTTTTGCAGTTTTTTCCCCAGCTGGAGCTGTGGGATTTGGGACTAGGAATTTTGGGGTGTGGTCATACCCCAAAGCCACCACATGGATGTGCAGATCACCACTCTACATCTTTCAGGGAGTAACAAGGGGCCCTTGGACCGCAGAAAAAACAATGTTCACTAGCAGCTCCCCGAGAGGCAACAAAACCCAAGGAGCAGCTTATAGGACTCTTCTACTGAGTAGCAGGTATAGGGGCACAGGCCCCGCAGAAGTAACTCTTGGATGTGCTCCCATGTCTCACATGACTTAGGTGAGCCTGGGCATGAGTGGAGTCTCCCCAAAATGGGGTACAAACTAGAGACTCTACTTTATAGTCCATCATGTTTTAAATTGTATTTGGTATTTTCCTTTGTGTTCCTTGCCTTTGTTTTCTGTAATAAATCTGTCCTGTGTGTTTACACTGCTTGCAAGGAGGGTTTTTTTTGTTTATTCAGGGCACCCCAGCCAAATTTAGTGATCCCAGATTTCTGGGTGGGGGCTTGAGCCACAGTGAAAACTTATTGGGTACTCCAAAATTTAAACCTGGCCCTTATTGCTGCCAACCAGTGCCCAGCAGAAGGGTTACACAGACATAAGTGGGGTGCAGCATTATATAGCTGCAAAAGCTTTAAGTGGCTCACTTAAGGCAAGCTGGGAGCTGTAAGCAGCTGAACAAAGCTTGGAGCAGCAACTGGAAAGCCTTAGAGAACTTTTGCAAGCTGCACCAGAGCTAAGAGGACTGATGATAGTACCAATGTAAAAACCCTGTGACCTGTCCTAAAAAAGTCTAGTCAGGTGACTAGAAGGTGGGGAGTGAAGGAAGGATATGGAAATTATAAGCCCAGCTCCTTGAATGGAGACTTACTCTGGCACAGGTCACAGTGGGGAAAGAAACTATGTAAAGTGCTGCAAAGCCTGACCCTTACAGCCTGTGGGGAGAATTTCCTGGAGAAACGGGGAGAGATGGTATAGTGAGTAGCCCAGAGGGAGCTGAAGCTCAGCACTGTTAGCACCCAGTGAATAAGCAGAGTAGTAACCAGGATAGGGAAGAGCCTTGAGAAAGGCAGCCCCTGGGTTACAGACAGAAGGGGGAAGAGCCTCAGGAAAAGTGACCCCAGTTTAGGTTGATGGTTTTTGTTTGCTGTTTAGCTGCAAGGCATGAGGCACTGGGAGGCCATTACTAGTGCCAAGTGAAGGGATGCTGGAGTGGTTATAACCATTAAGGGGCACCTAGCAAAGGGTGCTGGGGTTTCTTATGCTGAACTGGTGCCCCCTGCCCCACATGGACACTGAATAGTGGGTATAAGGCCCTATGGACTAAAGTGGCTTGCAGGAGGCCCTGTGGAATAAATTGGTCGGAGAGAGGTAGATTAGTAATAGACACACCCTGCTCCACAATGGACCTGGGCCAGACAGAAGTGGCGCAATGATGAGCATGGCAAAGTGAGGTATCCTGAGGGCAGCCTCCTAAACTCAAGAATGCATATAAAAAACCTCTTTAGAACTGGCTTTTTACCCGTATTTGACCCCACTCTAAATATATGGAAAAATTTGAATAATACCCCCCAAAAAAGTATATGGTGTGGTTGGTCAAAGGATGATGCCAGTTGAACCAATTAACTGACCTAACTGCCCAACTGGCATTCAAAATGTGTCATGTATATTTTGGTGAGGCCCCCTTAGTATATGTAAACAGTTTTGTCTAACAAGCTGGATGACCAATTTGGATAGCTTCTGTTTAGCAAAGTCTGCATTTCTCAAGCTGTAAACTAGAAAGTTGGGGAATTACCAATAGCTCTCTATGTGAAGGAAAGCTACATGTCCCTGCAAGCTGATGTTGGCAACCGGCATGGACAGCTAGAGACCCTCTGGGTAAAAATTCGTGGGAAAAACGGCACAGGGGACACAACGGTGGGAGTCTACTACAGACCTCCCACTCAAAGTCCTGAGCTTGACCAGGAGTTCGCCCAGGAACTGACTGAGGCCGCTTGCTCCAGGACCTTGGTTGTCATGGGTGACTTCAATTACCCGGGAAGATCACTCAGCAAAATCCGAGCGGTCGCAAAGCTTTCTCTTGTGCGTGGATGACCTCTACCTGACTCAAGAAGTCTATGGGCCAACGAGAGGCAAAGCGCTGCTTGACCTGGTACTGGCTACGGGGGACGACCTAATCGGCGACCTAGTGATTGATGGGAAGCTGTGTGACAGCGACCATGAGCTGATCACCTTCACCATCTGCCGTAAAGCTGGCAAGTCAGTCAGCAACACAGAAGTCCTTGACTTCAGAAAAGCCGACTTTGACAAGCTCAAGAGGCTTGTCGGTCAGGCCCTCAGGGACCGTGACCCCAAGGAGATGGGAGTTCAAGAAGAGTGGTTGCTTCTCAAGGAAGCGATCCTCAATGCACAAGCTAAATCTATTCCAACACGGAGGAAAGGCAGCAAGAAGGCACAGCAGCTCTCCTGGCTCTCTAGGGACCTAGCGGACCTCCTGCGGCTAAAAAGGAAAGCCTACAAAGGATGGAGGATGGGATTCACCTCCAAGGAGGATTATTCTGCGCTGGTCCGGTCCTGCAGGGAGCAAACCAGGAAAGCCAAGGCTGCAACTGAACTCCAACTAGCTTCAAGCATTAAGGACAACAAAAAGTCCTTTTTCAGATATGTGGGGAGCCGGAGGAAAAGCAAGGGCAAACTTGGACCCCTGCTAAACCAGATGGAGCAACTGACGCCCAGGAAAAAGCCAACCTATTAAATAGGTACTTTGCGTCAGTCTTTCAACAGTCCCGTGGGATGCCCATGCCTGCTATGGGACAGGAAGATCCGGGTGATGGGGATCGCCTACCCTCCATAAATGCTGACCTCATGAAGGAACACCTTGAGAAGCTGGACACCTTCAAGTCAGCCGGCCCTGACAATCTGCACCCCAGGGTACTCAAGGAGCTGGTGAGCATCATAGCCCAGCCCCTGGCATGGATCTTTGAAAACTCCTGGCGCTCTGGTGTAGTGCCCGAAGACTGGAAGAAGGCCAATGTGGTGCCGATCTTCAAGAAAGGGAGGAGAGTGGATCCGGCTAACTACAGGCCCATTAGCCTGACTTCTATCCAGGGGAAGATCTTAGAAAAGTTTATTAAGGAGGCCATCCTTGATGGACTGGCCCAGGCTAACATCCTAAGGGATAGCCAGCACGGGTTTGTTGCGGGTAGGTCTTGTTTGACCAATCTCATTTCCGTCTATGACCAGGTGACCTATCACCTGGACAAGGGAGAAGAGATTGATGTCATATATCTTGACTTCAAAAAAGCTTTTGATCTGGAATCCCACGATCACCTCTTGGCCAAACTGGCTGGTTGTGGCCTTGGCTCCACCACGATCCGCTGGCTGGGAAACTGGCTCCGTGGTCGGACCCAGAGGGTTGTAATCGATGGCAGTCACTCATCGTGGTGCCTTGTGACCAGTGGGGTCCCTCAAGGCTCTGAGCTGGGACCCATACTGTTCAACATCTTCATTAATGATGTGGACATTGGAGTCAGGAGTGGACTGGCCAAGTTCACCGATGACACCAAAGCATCCATGCCAGAAGATAGGCGGGTGATCCAGGCTGACCTGGACAAGCTCAGCAAATGGGCAGACGAGAACCTCATGGTGTTTAACACCGAAAAATGCAAGGTTCTCCACCTTGGGAGGAAAAACCTGCAGCATCCTTATAGGCTCGGCAGTGCTACGTTGGATAGCACTACAGAAGAAAGAGACTTGGGGGTCATCATTGACCACAAGATGAACATGAGCCTGCAATGCGATGCTGCGGCTAGTAAAACGACCAAAACGCTGGCTTGCATCCATAGATGCTTCTCGAGCAAATCCCGGGACGTCATTCTCCCCTTGTACTCGGCCTTGGTGAGGTCGCAGCTGGAGTACTGCGTCCAGTTCTGGGCTCCACAATTCAAAAAGGATGTGGAGAAGCTTGAGAGAGTCCAGAGGAGAGCCACGCGCATGATCAGAGGTCAGGAAAACAGATCTTACGATGACAGGCTGAGAGCTATGGGACTCTTTAGCCTGGAAAAGCGTAGGCTCAGGGGTGATCTGATGGCCACCTATAAGTTTATCAGGGGTGACCACCAGGATCTGGGGGAACTTTTGTTCACCAGAGCGCCCCAAGGGATGACGAGGTCGAACGGTCACAAACTCCTGCAAGACCGTTTCAGGCTGGACATAAGGAAGAATTTCTTTACTGTCCGAGCCCCCAAGGTCTGGAACAGTCTGCCAGCGGAGGTGGTTCAAGCACCTACATTGAACACCTTCAAGAGCAAATTGGATGCTTATCTTGCTGGGATCCTATGACCCCAGCTGACTTCCTGCCCTTTGGGCAGGGGGCTGGACTCTGTGATCTCCCGAGGTCCCTTCCAGCCCTAATGTCTATGAAATCTATGAAATCCATGAAATTTGTGTTCTTGTATCTAAAACAATCTTAACTGTGTTGACTACACTTAAACCTTGACTTTTCTTTATCTTGAAAGACATTATCACGTCTGCACATGCACCTCGGAGCAGACAATGGGAGGCTGCGCTGCTCCAGGGCCAGGCCCTATCCCTACTGTCCGCTCCGAGGTGCCCGCCTAGTCACCGCCAACATAGAGCTGATGCTGGGGCTGTGGAGCTTGGCACAGCTGTTTGTAGCCTGCCCATTGCTTGCTGCAGCTGCCCAGAGCCCAGGCTGGCTATAAACAGTTGTGCTGAGCTCCAGAGCCCCACCATCATCTCTGTGCCAGCAGTGGACGAGAGGCTGTGGTTGCACTGCCTCAGGCCACTCCCTCCACCTGCTCCAAGGTGCACGTGCACACAGTGGTACAAAGCTGATGCCGGATCCTGGTGCAGCTGTTTGCAGCCTGCCTTCTGCAGCAGCCTAGAGCCCAGACTGGCTACAAGCAGCTGCTCCGGGCTCCAGAGCCTAGTCATCAGCTCTGTGCCAGCAGCAGGAGAGAGGCCGGGGTTTTGCTGCCTTAGGCCCCCCACACCGTTTGCTCTGAGCCGCACGTTTGCAACCTCCTGGCTGCAGCCAGTCCCAGCTTTGGGTAGCTGCTGCCAACTATGGAGCCTGGGCTGCTTGCAGCAGGGTTACAGCTGAACCTGTCTGATTTCCACCCACTCCCAGCCCAGCGCTGGCCGAGCACCCTCTACTGGGATGAGGCTGGTGCTGTCCCTTGCCAGGAGTGTGGCACCTTTGCGGACTTAGCTGTGTGGAGTGGGTGGGTGGTTGGGCTGATGGGCAGGCTTCGGGCCGGGGCCTTGGCTGGCTGCACTCCAGCCCTCGTGCTGTCTCCCCAGGGAAGCACAGGGGCCCCAGCAGGCCCAGCACATTGTTGAGTCAAACTCTGTCTGGTGGCCCAGCAGCCTGGCTCTATACACCCATGCCTCTGGTTCTGTGCGTCTGTGTGTGCACATGTGTCTGGTTCTGGATGTGTGTGTGCGCATGTGTATGTTCTGGTTCGCTGAGTTTGTGCACATGTGGCTCTGTGTGTGCATGCACGGTTCTCTGTGTGCATGTGTATGTGCCTGGCCCTCTCTCTGCTCTTCTTTCTCTCTCTCCTCCTTTTCGTTTTCTTTCTCTTTCTCTCTCTCCTCTTTCTCTTATTTCTCTTTTTTCCCCTCCCTCTTTAACTGCAACACGCTTAACAAAAAAAGGACACAACAACAAAGGCAAATTTGTGATTATTAAATATACTAATATGCAGCACATTCTGCCATGTACCATGTTCCCACCCCGCTTTTGTTTTTCTGGCATGCTGGCACTCTGGCACCTTCCAACGTAGACATTGTGGGGTTTTTTGGCACTCCAGCTAAAAAACGTTGCCTAACCCTATACTAGTCAGACCATCTCTCTTCCAATGTAAGTCAAGCTTTACTTCAGAAGACCTTTTCATATTTAAAGTATTTAACACTTCTACTGTCCCAAATATCTAACAAAGAGACATGACGTATTAAGGACATTGTGACCAAATCAAACTTATTCTACCGCATTTTATGGTCTCAACTGGAGAACACTTCTGCTTTCTGCTCTGAGAACCAGTTCTTTTAGGGTTTTAGTGAATTCTGAACCATCTGGACACAAATTCCAGAGATTACACTATCTCAGACATATTAACAGCTGTCAGAAAACTAAGACATGAAAAGAAAAACATTAAAGTTTCTCATACAGTGATTTAACCACAGAGCCATTACAGAGCTGTGCTGCATCTTGTCCAAGTAAAACTGCCAGAATTGCCATGCTCGGCTTTACTAAAATGTTCCAAAAAAGGAATCTGAATGTCAAACAGTGACTTGAAACCAGAAAATGAAATTATAGTTGTCCAATAATCTGCTGATTATATGTTGAAGTAGGTACTGTACACCTGGGAAAATGTAATACAAATTAAAGCAATATAGTCAATTTCTTATAGCCCACATGGAAAATGTCTCTGAAGGTGGGAATTGAATGAGAAGAGAATAGTGATCTTAAGTTCAGTTCAAGAAGGGTACCAATTCACTGGGTAAAGAGTGGGAAAAAAATGAAGGAATATCTGTGGGAGAAAGATAAAATGGGTTATCAAGGCAGCATCAATGGATGGATGAATGGAGAAGTAACAATATATTACTCATGCTTAGTATAGTGCAATCTCCAAAAAAATGTGAGACACACAAAATTTGTCAAATATTTATTAAAAAATCATGGTGGTCTGAAAGTTGCAGGCTCAAATACATGAGTAGTCCTTAGTGAACCTATGTCAGATGTTTCTTACAAGCCTCTTTCAAACGCACAGAATAACGCCTACAACAACAATTCCCTCCTCCAGTCTACTGCCCCTGAGTTGTGATATCTGCGGAGTCCTCATAGGTCAAATTTAACACTACTTATCCCTGATCTTCAACAGATTTAATTTATGAATCAAATATCTTGGATGTAGGCATTATGGTAATCTACTCATTATATTGAATTCAAGTACCTTCTGGTCCCCAGTTCCCATATTTTCCATGGTTCTGCAATTAATTCTGAATTACTTTACCTCTTACTGAAGTTTCTGTAAGATTTCTGGAATCTTATTATGCAACTTACTAACCCCTTAATGATCAGGGATTTGGCTTTAAATACTATTCAGTAAATAAGTACAGTATGCCCTTGATTATCCAATCCCTTTTTTGAAAAGCACCTGCTGAAAAGTTATTTGTTCAAATCAGTGAAATAGTTACAAATTGCTACATCAAACTAAAATATATGTATACAGTTCTTTTTTATAAAATGCTGCATATAACACCAAGTTACAAATTACATAAAACTTAAACTAACAAGCTAAATACCTCTCTCTCTTCTAAAATCAAGCAGAAAGAAGAGCAGAGTGGCTTTAAAGACTAAATAATTCAGAAAGGCATAAGCTTTTGTCGGTGACAGCCTACTTCTTTAGATGCTATGAACAGACTTGCAGAAAGAAGTACTACGTAGAAAGAAAAAGTTATTTAACTACAAAGGATAGGAAAAGGGAAGGAATGGCTAGGGGGAGGGGACACTGCTTGAACACCTTGGACACATCATAGAAAAACAGAAAAGTAGGGATTGTCACAAGTCATCTAGTCCAGCCCCCCACTAGAGGCAAAATCATTTCCTTCAACTCTCCTCATACGACTCGTCTTCCAAACCCATTGTCATTTTTGTTGCTCACCTCTGAACCCTCTCTAAATTTAAATTGTCCTTTTTAAAATGTGGAGCCCAGAACTGAACAAAATAACCTGAATGAGGCCTAACCAGTGCTGAGTAGAGGCACAATCACCTCCTATGTCTTTCAGCTGATGCTTCTATTGAAGCAGGTGAAAGCTGCATTCATCTTTGTACAGCTGCATCACAAAACAGACTTATATTGAGTCTGCAATCCCCCAAGACTCCTAGATCATTTTCCATAGTGCTGCCACTCAGTTAGAAGTCACTCATTTTTACCTGTGTTTTTGTTTTTCTTCTTGTGATATAGCACCTTGCATTTGTTAACAGTAAACTTTACCCAATTAATTCCAGCCCAGCTTTCTGATCTGTCAAAATTCTTCTCTACTGTACTCCTGTCCTACAATATGTTTTCAGTCCTTCCCAGTTTTGTATTGTCTGCAAATTTGCTTAGAAGAATTGCAGCTTCTAAATCATTAATAAACACATTGAACAGTAGTGGTCCCAGGATAGATCTTGTTGAGATTCCACCTGAATCTCCTGCCATTCTAATATGTATCCATTTAAAATTACCCTTTGCTTGCAGCTATCAAGTCAGCTGTCTATCCACCTTATAGTAGTTTTGTTTAGCTCACATTTCTCCACTTTGTTTATGAGAAGGCCATGTGGGACTCTGAAGTTTATTCGGACCCATCAAAAGCTCTCTGCCTATTTCATTTGTTATCTCATCCTTTAGTTTGTCTCCTTCCTTATCCAAGTAATCCTAATCCCTCATAAGTGTGGTTGCAGCTGACTTTTTTTTTTGTGAAGAATGAGGCCATGTAGCTCTGCCTTCTTTGCATCTTCTGGTAAGAGTTTGCCTTAGCTAGCAGACCCACTGTTTCCTTGGTCTTTCTTTTCTGGCCAACATGTGTATAGAACCTCATCTTGTCTCTAGCTTCCTTGCCAGGTGCAGCTTGTTTTTTTTCTGTTTGCTGTTGCTGTTTTAACTTTTGCGTTCGTCATTGTCCCTGCAAGTTCTTGCTATTTCCTGCTATGCTTCCTTGGTAACCTGTCCATTTTTCTTATATGATTTCCCTTTGTATTTGAGGCACCCAAAAAGCTACTTGTGCAGCTACGTTGGTTTCTCTATTATGTCTATGCTTTCATCATGTTGGACTTCCAATACTGCACCCTTTAGAAGTTTCCAGTCCTCCTGGGTGCCTTTATCCATTAGTCAGTCTTTCCATGACACCATCCCTATCACTTTGAGTCAGATGAAATCTGCCTTTTTGAAATCTAGTAACTTAGTTTTGCTGACCTCCTGTTTTCCCCATCCCAGGATTCTTAATTTTATCACGACAGAGTTCTCTATCACCTTTACATCCTCCACCAATTCTTCCCTATTGGTCAGCACAAGATCCAAGACAGATGATCCCCTAGTTATTTCCTCTACCTTCTGGAACATCTTAAATCACCTCCAACCCTTCTTAGAAAATGACAACCATCACATGGTAGCTAAGCCTAACCTGACTTACAGACAGCCTCCCCTCTCCTTCGCACAACATTTAAAGAACATCTCTCAAGTAACTGACTACCAAACTCCTAATTTTACCAAGCCATAAAGCCTTGCTACAGACCCAGACACCAGGGATAGAAACAGACCTTCAAAAAGCCTGAGCCTGAACTGATTCAATCTTTGCAGGTTAGTCTAACCTGGTGAAGCTAAACCAGTTTGTAACTGGACAGACGTCCACTGTGGATTGAAAAAATGCTGGCACATGCCTGCAGTGGCGCAGGCTGGATGCTAGAGCAGCCCTCCCTTCCCTTCCTGAGTACAGAACTGAGGGGTCATAGTCAGGCCCCAGCAGGACACTGTAATTAAGGAGGGGTCCCCCCTCTTCTGACCAGCCAATAGGGAATTGATAAGAGTGTTTATCATCCCATTAAGAAAACAACAGAGGGACATTACTAGCTACTTATTGATTCTGCCTTTGTCTCCAGAGCTGCTACCAGAGAGCAGGGGGGAGGGGCCAGCTCTGCTGTAGAACAGAGAGCCCCACCCAGCCCAGACAGCATGCTGGGATGCTGAGGGAGTCCGATTTAACTTAAAATAGCAAGGGGTCTGGGGCTGACATTGCATAAACTGGTTTGACCCAAATCAATTAAGTCTTGATACTACTTTCAACCAGGTTTATCTCAAATCGGTTTCAGCCATTTTCATAGATTTCATACACATTAGGGCTGGAAGGGACCTCGGGAGATCATCGAGTCCAGCCCCCTGCCCAAAGGGCAGGAAGTCAGCTGGGGTCATAGGATCCCAGCAAGATAAGCATCCAATTTACTCTTGAAGGTGTTCAATGAGGTGCTTGAACCACCTCCGCTGGCAGACTGTTCCAGACCTTGGGGGCTCGGACAGTAAAGAAATTCTTCCTTATGTCCAGCCTGAAACGGTCTTGCAGGAGTTCGTGACCATTTGACCTCGTCATCCCTTGGGGCGCTCTGGTGAACAAAAGTTCCCCCAGATCCTGGTGGTCACCCCTGATAAACTTGTAGGTGGCCATCACATCACCCCTGAGCCTACGCTTTTCCAGGCTAAAGAGTCCCATGGCTCTCAGCCTGTCATCGTAAGATCTGTTTTCCTGACCTCTGATCATGCGCGTGGCTCTCCTCTGGACTCTCTCAAGCTTCTCCACATCCTTTTTGAATTGTGGAGCCCAGAACTGGACGCAGTACTCCAGCTGCGACCTCACTAAGGCCGAGTACAAGGGGAGAATGACGTCCCGGGATTTGCTCGAGAAGCATCTATGGATGCAAGCCAGCGTTCTGGTCGCTTTACTAGCCGCAGCATCGCATTGCAGGCTCATGTTCATCTTGTGGTCAATGATGACCCCCAAGTCTCTTTCTTTTGTAGTGCTAACCAACGTAGCACTGCCAAGCCTATAAGGATGCTGCAGGTTTTTCCTCCCAAGGTGGAGAACCTTGCATTTTTCGGTGTTAAACACCATCGGGTTCTCGTCTGCCCATTTGCTGAGCTAGTCCAGGTCAGCCTGGATCACCCGCCTATCTTCTGGCGTGGATGCTTTGCCCCAAAGTTTGGTGTCATCGGCGAACTTGGCCAGTCCACTCCTGACTCCAATGTCCACATCATTAATGAAGATGTTGAACAGTATGGGTCCCAGCTCAGAGCCTTGAGGGACCCCACTGGTCACAAGGCACCACGATGAGTGACTGCCATCAATCACAACCCTCTGGGTCCGACCACAGAGCCAATTTCCCAGCCAGCAGATCGTGGTGGAGCCAAGGCCACAACTGGCCAGTTTGGCCAAGAGGTGATCATGGGATACCAGATCAAAAGCTTTTTTGAAGTCAAGATATATGACATCAACCTCTTCTCCCTTGTCCAGGTGATAGGTCACCTGGTCATAGAAGGAAATGAGATTGGTCAAACAAGACCTACCCGCAACAAACCCATGCTGGCTATAAACCTGTTTATGTACACTGAACATCTGTTCTGTTACAGGTTTAAATCAGTTTCTAATCACTTAAGCCAGTTTATGGGTAATGTCAGTCCTTAGCCCAGTTTTGCTCCCATGTGAACATAGACCACATCATCACCAAACCAAACAACATGAGTTAAAGGAGGCTAGACAGCCATCTAGCTGGGGTCATTTGACCCCAGCATCCTTTCCTGCCCATGGCAGGGAGGCAGACTAGACAATCTGCTTAGGTCCCTTCCAACCCTACCAACTAGGAAACTATAATAATCCAGGGTTTATTCACCTGCTCCTCTACCAATCATGTTGGACTATGGGTTTTATTGTAATATGTCTCTGTTAACTGTGTTCCTGTTATTCCAGTATTGTATGACTCAGGTTCTCTTATTAGCCTTTGTACTGAGAATAAAGGGTTAAGTGTCAGGACTAGTTACCTGCAGGATGAGACAAGATGGACCTATCAACAGAGTCTTAAACAACTTTGCTGACACATCAAGAAAAGGATGTCTGACAACCAGGTTGTGTCCAGAGGACAGTTTTTATGATAAACATGACAATGAGATAGCTTGTTGAACAAGAAGGTTGTCAGCTTCTTGGAAGAGATTCTGCAGACTGAAATGAGCAAAGAGCTATGGGGATTTGGGGATCAGCTGTGCATCTTCAGTGGCATGCCAAAGGCTACATGGGCTGGAACAGATATAGAGGGACTGCTTAACCCCTTTGGAGAGAGAGGGAGTAGAGAACCTCTGGCAGAATGGCCTTTGCCCCAGTCAATACCTTTACTGAACAGACTGTCTTGCTTTACTGCTTGACATACTAAATTGTACTCGTTCTCCCCAGTAGATGAAGTCCTTGTCTCAGGAGCTGAACTGGATGCTTCCTCCTTGAGTCAGGACCATGGAGAACCAGGGAGGGTGAAGGACTGAAAGGCCAGGATCCACAGAGTTAGGAGTCAGTGCTCTCACCCCTGCTCAAGCAGCCATTTCAGGGGAATTCTCAGAGATCAGACAAGGCGAGGGTCATTGCAATAAACAACCCCTTGCGGGGGACATCCATGTCATATATACCATGACCTACTTCAAGTGCCCCTCTGCCGTCTACACTGGGCAGATGGGATGACCCCTATGTAAAGAATTAATGGATGCCGATTGAACATCATCTGTACAAAAGCAAACAAGCCTGTGGCAGAACACTTTACCCTCCCCTGGCCACTCCATCACTGACCTCAGAGTAGCTGCTCTTAAACAAAACTTTAGAAGCTAACCTGAGCAGAGAATTACAGAACAAGAAATTATCCACACACTGGGTTAGGTTAAGAATGGCCTCAACAGAGTCCCTGGATTATCAGCTCATTACCAGGACTAGTTTTATAACCTGTATATCCCTCAATGGCTTTACTGCTTTGTTTATCCCTTCTGATCACTTTGACCCATCTTTGCCTCCCTCCTTTTCCCTAACCTTTTTATTTCAATTACTTTATTCCTTTTTATCTAGTACCCCTGCTGTCTGTAAGTCTGTTTACGGCATTTAACAAAGCAAGCTATCACCAAAGAAAGCTTATGCTTTTCTGAGTTAGTCTGTAAGGTGCCACCTGGCCCTGCCTTCTGCCAAATTTAGGAGTAGAAGGCAGTACTATATTAATGCTTTAAAAAAACCAGAAGAATATTTAAAATTGGTTTAAAAAAATTTCGTATTCACATAACCAAGGATGTACTGTAACTGTAGAATGGTACCCTCTAACTTAGACCTGCTCCAGAAGTTCTTCATTATTACACTCCTTCAAATCAGGCTGTCAGTAACAGATGCCAACTGTTAAGTGTTTAGCATACAGCATATTAGATAAATGGAATGGAAGTCACAGATGCAGAAACTGCATTACTGGGATTATTAGTTTTGAAAAAAGGTAATTAAAAGGCTGCATGAATCAAATTTGTGAACAAGGTTATGCTGTCATAAAAAAGATCAAGCCTGATGACTTCTTGATACTACTGAGCAGATAAGAACAAGAATATTCAGATAAAAAAAATCAAGAGGTATATAGAAAAAAACAATAAAGAAGGTATCAGAAAGCACTACCACAGGAGTTTAGGAGTAGACTCATTTAATATCAGGAACAAATAGTAAAGGGTATAAAGTGATAAAGATACTAGGCTTGGTAGTACTATGGGTCCTCTTCTGCAGGCCAATGAGGTCAATAAGAGTCAGTCTATTAACTTCATGGTCAAAGGATCTAAATATAAGGATAACCAAGCTAGCCTAGAAGCAGCATAGCCACATCACTGCATTACTTCACCCAAAGCTAATTACAGAATATGTTAGCCTGGGTGAACCACTAGGCTCCAGTACTTGCAGTATCCAAGCTACCTTATTTAGAGTTAGCTTGGATATCTATGCACAGCAGTACATTTTGGTATGGAGGAATCCTTTATGGGATAAAGGGTAGACACTCTAATTGCTCAGCATGCAAAATACATAAGCATTGGAATAGACCTACTAGATTTTTGCAAAAAACAATTCTTTAATTGCAAGCTTGCGGGCACAAACAACCTCCATCAGGCATCAGAGAAAAGATGGTAAAAGTTCTCCTAGGTAAAAATAAAAGTTCATATTTTATAGGATTTCATAGAGGCGTCAATAGATGGAATACTCCTCTGGGCAGGCATTTCTTAGCTGGTAAGGTGTCTCTGAGTTCTGTTGTGAGGCTCTGTGATGATGCAAATTACCTCGAACAAAGGTAGGAGCAGCATCTCAGGTTTCAGGTGGTCAAAGATGCTTCTTCCTAGTGAAATTATGAAGATTTTATTTTTTTTAAAATTGGCTAAAATTCAGCATCTTCCACGTGTCAGGTATCCAGGTTGTAGACATATTGGTCTAGAGGAAAAAGCAATCAGGGCTCACAGTAGAAGTGATACCTTTTATTAGAAAAATTAGATTTTTGCAAAAAAAAATTATTTAATTGCAAGCTTTCAGGCACAAACACCCTTCATCAGGCATTGGAGACACCTTACCAGCTAAGAAATGCCTGCCTAGAGGAGTTTTCCACTTATGGACTCCTCTGTGAAATCCTATGAAATATGAAGTTTTATTTTTACCCAGAAGAACTTTTACAATCTTTTCTCTGATGCCTGATGAATGGTGTTTGTGCCTGAAAGCTTGCTATTAAATAAATTATTTTGCAAAAAATCTAGTTGGTCTAATAAAAGATATTACCTCTATTATGAGTCCTGATTGCTTTTTCCTCTGGACCAATATGGCTACAACCTGGATACCTAAGGATTGGACTGAATCTTACAAGGTGGCTTGTAATAATTTATAATGGAAAAAGGATCTGAGAGGGTCAAAAGACAGGCTTTCAAATAGTCAAATATCAAACCATTTAGGACTTCATAGGTTAGAAACATCACTTTAAAATCTCAACTGAAAAGTCATCACCCCTCCATCTGACTATCTCTTGAATACTCCAGCACCAACATTTCCTTTTTAGACATGATGGTCACTATCCAAAATGGTAAAATACAGACCACGATATACAAGAAACCCACAGACCAACATACATATTTGTAGAGAACCATCAATTACCCTAAACACACGAAGAAAGCTGTGATATACAGCCAAGCCCTCAGAAACCGCTTTCACTTGACAAAGACAGTCCTCCAGAGAGACAGCTCATACTTTCGAAAGAGCTACACAGATACCATGTGAAGAACTGCTGCAGTACAGAAAGAAAACCCCCATGAATCACACACCACTGGTTATGACATATCACACCCCACCCCTCGAACCTATACAGAAAATCCTCAAACAATTGCAACCCATACTAGAGAAAGACCCAATTCTTAAAGAGAGCTTCCCAGAACCACCCATCCTAGCCTTAAAACAAGCACCCAACCTAGCTAACCTTATCACCAGAAACAAACTTCCTATGGCCCCAAGCACATCAAATGGATCCACAACAAGAAATATAAAACATCTCCACCACCAATAACTACATCCCACAACGGAACCATCAGCATACCTGGATCTTACAGCTCTACCTCCAGAAACGTAATGTATCTCATCCAATGAACAAAATGCCTGATGGAAAATACGTAGGAGACACCAAACAACAACCGTGGACCAGAATGAATGTGCACCAGAAATCTATAGGAGACAAGAATACCCGATTACCTGTGGGGGCACATTTCTTACAAGAAAACCACTCTCTCTCCAATCTCTCAGTTCTAATCCTCAAAGGGAATTTACAAAACACCTTTCAGAGATAAGTCTATGAACTTCACTTCATCAACCTCCTGGATACAAAATATGTGAACTAAATATAGCCATTGGATTTATAACCTGCCTAACATCCAACTCCCCAGGTACTGCTCCACTATTTACCAGCTACATTCATTCCCTCTCTCCCCCACCAGCCTGTCTCTCGCCCACTGACTCTTCAGTGCATGTCTTCACTGACTGGCTTTCTTGCATACATACCATCCTTTGGGTTCTTTACCATTCATTCCATCAAGGAAGAGCACACATCAACTGGAGACGCTTCCTCAGCCTGATGAAGGGTATTTATACCGGAAAGCTCGCAAAGAATTTTTTCAACTATCTGAGTTGGTCTAATAAAAGATATCAGATTTACCCAAAGAACCCTGTCTAACTGAAAAGTCAGCATGCAGATCATGGAGCACAGGTATTAAGTGTTCACAGCAAGATACTGACTCAGCAAGTGAACTGACTCCACGCCAGCACATGTAAACAATGGTGTACTGAACATGAAACCTCTAAAAATGTATATATTCCAATAATAACATTAATACCATGGCACAATTTAGGCCTTGGAAAATACATATGAAAGGACTCAGCATATGTAGACTGCAGCTAAATGTTGTATGCCTCACTAAAATGATATTTATTCATGAATGAAAATGTAGATTTCCTATCTTCACATAAGTATCTGCAGAGTATTGGACACACGGTCCATTCCTTCTAGCTATGAAGACTGCCCTTTTCACTGACTTTACAGAAGATAAATGGCAGCCTAACCATTAACAAGCCCCAAGAGATTTTTGAAACAAGAGTCCCACCCATGAGCTAGAGACACGTGAACCAGAAGGAATATCCTGGGACTGCTAAATGAGTAAAGTCTACTCCTGTGGTACTCAGCAAGCCACACACTGTTCAGAAAAAAAAAAGTTTCCTTTAGTGAGACATCAACACAAGGCAACTGCAACAAGTTCTACTTGAGGTAAATTTAAACCCTTCAATAAATTTGAGTATGTTGTGATGAGTATGGACTGTTACTTAAGAGCATGAAAGAGGTAAAACTGAAACCACAACTCAAAAGGCCTGGCAGAACTCACACATGGCATTAATAGATGACTAGTAATAGCAGAAGAGTTGTGTGTGTTCAAAAGCTCCTGTTCTCAATAGAAGCCACTGAACTTTTTGAGAACGTTCTTGTCAAGTATTTCAGCAATTCAGAAGTCAGTGTAACAATCTGAGAAGACTGAAAGTGTCTTCTTGGCATGCTGAGGAGCAGTGTAGTGATAGTCAAACCAGCTTTCAACAAAGCACCAGAAGCAGTCTACCTTGGTAGCATGGCATGACACCAGGAAATTTGTTTGGCACATGATTGGGTTGATTCAGAAAGACCTGGAGACGTCTACACTGTTGATGGCACAAGGGATTTCACACTGGATTAGGTTGATGTAGAGGAACCAAAGGGGGGAGGGAGAGCAATCACCAATAACTTAATATTGAGAAGAACATGTGAGCCAAGCCTGTCAGAATATTAACAGTTAAAAAGGAAATGAGGGATAGAAGAGGCCATTCATCCCCTTTTGTATCCTTTGAATACTCCACAAGGGGAAAGAGACAGACAAGTGACTACAATAGACACTGCTCTTCATAATATTCCACAGTTCAATGCCAGTAAGTACTAATTTGACAGTAGGTGCAGAGGCCACCTGAAGGGGGCAAAATTTTGGAACCCATTATCATTCCCATCAGCCATACAGTTCTTGCTTTCTTATACCCTGTAACATGACCTGGCCCCCAGGGGCAATTGTCAGGTCCCTTGGTAGACATGCAGCTCCTGCCCCACTCCAGCTCCCTGGGTACTCTCACTTTTCCCTAGCCTGTCACACGTTGACAGTGAATTAGTTGATCTGTGAAGAGGAAGGCTGCCCTAGGGTCCCTGAGTGAGCTGTTGTCTGTCCTTTGGCTAGCCCAATCCTGCCCCTCGAGCACTAAGTGAGCCCTCTTAGCCTGTCTCTGCCCCCTAGACACCTGTTGCCTTGGGGCTGTTCTTGGCTTCCTTCTGCCTCTACAGCTATGCCCGTGCCTTGCAGATATTACTGGTTAATCACTCATGTCAGGCCTCCTTAGGCCTCTCCACCTTTGTTGGGGTCTCAGCCTTCCCAGCCACTAGCCTTCCCTTCCCATTAGCTAGGCCTGTCAGACTAAGCCCACTGTACCAGTGATAAATTCCAGCCCATCTTGCCCTCTTGGGCCCATTTCTATCAGCTCTCCTAGTGCAAGCTTTAACTTTCTAGACTTTTACCTGACTTTTGCTTGAGCCTGGCCCCTGGAAGGGCTCGAAACTGCATGTTTTACAGTTGAGCACTTTGGGCCTTGAACACCAAAGTTGCCTCCTCATTACCCTGTCTAGACATATCTAGTCCACTAGCATAATAAATAGAACAAAACATAAGCCCACTGGCTGCAACTAAAACTATCTCCGCACTGGATCCAAACAAACACCAGCTCTCTGGCTGTACAAAACTCTCCCTCCACCACTGTGTCATACTTCCCCGTAAGCTCTAAGTGCCTTGCTTGCAGTTCCCAGGGCAGCTCAGGTCACTCCTCTGCAGTCATCCTGTTCAGATGCTCTTCCCCCTGCTGCCTGCAGGGTCAGATTGCCTGCTCTGATCCAGGCCCTGGGCTTATATGCTTCCTAAACTGTACCCCTTCCAGCCAGGTGGCTCCCCAGCCACCCACAGCTCATTCTGCTGCAGCTTTCTCTTAAAATAATAGGAGCTCTCTGGCTACCTATTGCACTCCTCCACAAAATTCACAAGACAAGGATACTGCTTATTCACAAACACAAATAAGAAATACCACTTCCAATTGACTGTCATGGTTTGGAGTTTTACCCAATTACACACTGAATAATCTGCTTATAAAATCCATACACTCTAAAAATATACTCCTAACATCTTATTGTTCATGCAGTGCAACTATGATGTAAAACTGCAACCCTGACAATACAGACATCTTCCATTTTCTACTTTTGGCAAATGAGTTTATGTTTCTACTGTTGCCTCAGTGCCTTCTGATTATAAAAGCATTGTTACATCTGTCATAGTGCTAATTTAAAAACTCAGCCAATTATGTAAAATGTATGTGTTAAATTTCTGTATTTCTATAAGAAAATTAAAAATAGCAGTTCCAGCTGGAAAACAATGCAGCTTACTATTTCAGCTAGAGTATAAATCTATATTAAAAATGATTTGAGAACTCAACAGATAAAATTTCTTTGATGAAACTTCTTCCTAGTGTGATAATGAACTATTTTTAATTTCACTTTTAAACTGAATATAAGGTTATTAATTTTATAATTGATAGAACAGATAAAAACTTCTAGTTTTGTTATAAAATATTGCTCTGCTTCCTCAGGCTCCATAACATATTAGAAGTGGAAGCATTTGGTTTCTTTTCCTTTCCTTTTACTGAGGAGATGTTAATTAGGAGAAGGCTTAGCAGCTCCAAGTGTTGGATCGGCAAAGAGCATTCCTTTGGTCAATATGAATCTCATCTACCGCCCCGCACAGTGCCAGGCTGAGCAGAGACACAAAGTTCCACAAAGCCACAAACAGAGGGGAAAATCCAAATCTACCAGATGGCAAAAAGCTAATTATAGACATATCAAGCTCATGTTTAAGGTTAGCCCTTGACTTGTTTAATAAAACCTGCATATTATTGAACCTCTGAGGTCTAACCAGTTCTTTCTTATGCTGTTGCAAATATTGGTCCCAATTCAGGCATACAAGAGTGTCCTAGGGAAATATACAAGGGTGACTGTTTAAAAAGTTTCTTTTTGTTACTTAGGGACTGATTCATAACTAGTTGGTTCAAATTAAACACTTCCTTTGACATTAATGAGATCTGTATTAATCCCTTGGTAAATTCAACTACCTAAGTGAAAGAGGCAAAGCAGTCTAAAGTGAGGAACCCCAGTTTAGCATACAATTTTTATTAATGAATATATTTTCATAAACATACATTCACAGCAGTGAAACCAGAAACATACATTCACAGCAGTGAAACCAGGTCAACAACATGTACATAACATCTCAAACTATCGAATCTCATTTAAACAACCAATACAAATTTTAGCTAACATACTGGAATAAATAGCATTAGAAATATACAGGTCTTACCTTCACACACTGGGCAGCATTCCCCAGGCACTTTAACAGGATTCAAGCAGCTCTGACCACAAGCTGTTGCCACACAGTGAGGGTCCCCATTGATGCACTGGCAGAATGTACAATCATCTTCTCTCCAGCGATCTCCATGTGCTTGAATCTGTCCATTGGCATAGCAGCCAGCAGGGTTACTAACTGGATAAACTGGATCTAAAATAAGATAAATTACAGTAAGAGGAAATGTCATTTTCTTGTTATTTATAGAAGTTATTGATGAATATCACCAATTAATGATGATCTTTTAAGGTAGACAAAAAGCAACAGGAAATTAAAACACCATCAAATGCACCATCTAATGTGAAGAGCTTCACATTATAATCATACAGTCCTGATACTGTATGGCTAATAAGTCAAAAAAGCCAAAGTTTGATGTTGATGTGTGAGGTCAGAAACATTAATTCACCCATGCTGACTATTCTGCATGTTTTATGATGTACATTTTTCAATTCCATGTTAAATATACAATTTTAATAAACAAAGGTGGAAGAGAAAATATTACGTATACTTGGCTAACTTAGTAGAGATACTGGAACCTGAACATATAGTTTTTCTAGTTACATACTTTAGTAGTCCATACTTAATATTGCATGAAAATATTTTTTCCATTTACTTTTGGGGGTATTTTAAAAGAAAGTAAAGAAAAAAGAAGAAAACACAGTGATGTCTCTCAATGAGCTATTGGTACAGTACTTGTTAATATTACAGCCAGTCATTGGTGAGAACCAAGAGACCGTATCTTTTTTATTATTTGCATTCAGGCTGAGGCCTTCCTCCTTTCAAGTGTTGATATTGCCACATAGATTTATGCTTTTGTTATTTTTAGACATTCTGCATAGTAAAGCCACTTGAACATTTAATTATAGAAAACAGCACTTTGATTAGGAAGGGTGTTCATGACAGGAATCAAATTAATTAAAGATGCATGTAAGTTGACAGTACTGCATTGTAATGTGCTACTTTAAAGCTATAACACTTTACACGGGTGGGGCCATAGTTATTTCAAAGACCATTTCTATTCCACACAATACTGTTACAGGTCAGATATAACAGGCCAAAAAGTTGCATGAGTTCTAATCTAGGCAATTTTTTTTCATATTAGCTATCAAAAACATTTAAAGGCATAAAATAAAAAATGAAGAGTAATTCTAGTATCACTTCAAAACAAACAATAACTAAACTAGTATTACATAAGAGACCTACTTAATAATTAACAATGGAAACAAATAAGAGAAGCAAACTCCAAAAATATGCAGACACACTTTCCTATATCCTCAGGTCAAATTCAAGCTCAGTTATGTTTTGAGCACTTGTAAAGAAAATAATTCTGTCTCCAGGAAGAAGAGAGGAAAAACAGAGACAGAACATTAGCGAGACAGCTGGGATATTTCAGAAAGTTCCATCATGCACCCTTGAAAAAAATGCCAACAGGTACATCTGGAAAACTTATGCTGCCTTTCCCTTGGGAGCCCTGCACTGGCCACGCACCCGCTGCCCACCCAGCAGCAGTGAGGGAGGTGAGTTGTGCCTCCTGCTGCCGGGCGGGAAGGGGATGCACAGCTGATGTGGGGCTCTCAGGGCAAAGGCATCAGAGTGGAGAGTCTCGAGCCCACAGAGGCCAGGATGCATCTGCCCTCACCCTGCTCAGCTCTGCCCCACTTAAAAGCATCCCTGTGTTTAAAAATGGTGGCAGCAGCACTTGAAATAGAGCTCAAGCTTTGACAAGTTTTGGCTTAAGCACCCCCACCACCATTTTTAAGTGCCGGGATGCTGATACATGCGATGCCAGATTCTGCTGGATTGTGAAAAAAAAAAGTTTATTTATGTCAGTACATTTTGAAATACTGACAAACTTTTTTTAAAATTTTGGTGTGCTCCAGTAGCCTCTGGTGTCGCATGTAACCAAATTGGTTATTGGGTCAGTATTGGCCGATATGGCTGGTTAATATAACTGGTTATCAGTATCGGCCAAGAAAATCTTTACTGGTGCACCCCTAAATATTTTATAACTATACCAAAACTTAACCATTTGGACTGAAATTGTATGCCTCTAGCTTCTTCCACAGGTTCCTTCTAAATTTTCAGTAAAACTAGTTAATAATTTTCTAAACTCCTGTTAAGGAAGATCAAGTAATTTTGCTAACGTTAAAAAGAAATTTGATATGTAAGAAGTTTTTGGTTCTTAACATCACAATATCAATTTTCTTTAAATTTTGTTTTTGCTTACAATTATTTGTCTTGTTCCAAACCAAATCAGGATAGATTTACCAGAAAATGAAAGTCAGGTATCTTATCACTAAACTCTGTTGACCATTATGTGAGATGACAAGGATCACACCAAGAAGCCTTCCAAGCTCACATCCCATATAATATCCATTTAAAATGTAGACCCTTCACATAGATCAGTGATCTCCAACCTTTCTAAGTTGGAAATCACGTTTGGACTTTAAAAAGAACCCAAGATCTACCCTGTGCCCTAGCTGCTACTGCAGGGAAATCTAGGTGGAGAGAGGGGAGATCAAGGCAGAGGGTGAAAAAATTATTTGGGGGCACACCCCCCAGCAGATAAGTCTGTGGGGTGAGTGGGGGGAAATGAGAAGGCTGTGGGGTAGGGCAAGGCAAATCAGTGCCCCAGCCCTAGCCCCACACTGTCTCTCCCCTCTGGGAGGGAGAGAGTAAAGGCTGGAGCAGGGGGCAGGCCTTAAACAGCTGGGGCGGGGTGAGGTGGAGCCCTGAGTAGATCGTCTAGGGGCGGGGGCGGGGGGCACATGCCCCCAGAATTGCATGGGGTTGGACAGGGTGGGGCAGGCTGCAGGGGGTGGGGCAGGCTGCAGCTGCCAGCTGGGGCTGGGCTGTACCTGGTGGAGGATGCAGCAGTGCTGCCACCACCCGAAAATTTGCTGTAGCCCCCCAGAACCCTCCCAGTGACACTGCCACCGGGCCCAATCTCAGTGTGACCACAGCCTCTGCCGTGATCAGCCTGGTGCTCCCTCACAGCCCTAGCCCATCAGCCTGCCCTCCCCCTGCACAGATCCAGGGCACATGGCCCCTGTGCCCTCAGAGGGTGGGGAAGGGCTGGGGCTGGAGCTGGGAATGAGTACTGGGCTGATCACAGCAAAGGCTGCAGCTGTCCTGAGACTGGGCCTGGTAGAGGCATTATAGCCCCGCTCCCAGCGCTGCCACCCAGCCCAAGTGGAGCGCAGCCACATCCTCTGCCAGGAACAGCCCAGGCCCAGCCAACAACTGCAGCCCACGCTGCCTCACCTTGCCCCGTGCAATTCCAGGTGCATGCACCCCCTGTGCCTTCCCAAGGTTAGTGCTCCCCCTCAAGCCCCCTGAATGAGCTACTTGGGGCTCTGTCCTGCCCTGCCCCTGTTGCCCAGCCCTTGCTCCAGCCCATGTCCCTCCCTGACCCCTGCTGAAGCCATCCGTGCTGCTCTGTGTTTGAGGGGGGGGACACACATCCCCCGATCTGCACGCATCGGAGGCAACTCCCACTGTGGGCTGGGCTTTGCACCCAGAGCCTTGGTACAGCTGGCTGGGGAATTACATCACTCACCTAGCTGCTTCTGCACTTGGTCCCTCACTGTGAAGCCTCAGTCTGGCCCCTGTCCCTTCCCTTCCCCACCAACTGACCTGCTGGGCTGGCAGGGGGGGATGCGCAGGCATGCACTCAGCCCCCCCACCCCAGACCAACTACAAGAGGCGCCAGGATCGACCTATTGATCCCAATCAACTGGTTGGTGACTGACCTAGATAAATACAGAGGCTGCTCCTTCAGTGGCAAGTCACCCTGCACTGAATGTTCTCCCCCGCACCATCCCTGCCCCTGCACTACATGGTTTCCTCTGAGCTCCCCCTTCTTACCATGCGCTATCCCTTTCACCCCATGCTCCCCCTGGGCCAGACCTCATGATCTTCCTCACCCCAAACCATGAAATCTCTTCTCTCCTCCCTTCACTGTGCCAACACTACCTGGCCAGGGCTGAAGACAGACCTGGGGCCAGAGCCAGAGCAGCTACCTGCCCTGGGTATACTTGAATTGAAGATGAGGTTTATTTTTCTCCATGATGAATGGGTGGGGAGAAGGGGGCAGAGATATCATCTTGGATTCTTTTGAGAACCCCTGCAAGAGTGGTAGGTACGTTTAATATTTTAAAAAGAACAAGAATTCCTAAACTACACCATGCAAATAATCAGGAAAACATAAGCAAAGAAAGACAAGTTACTGTCCAAGAAAGAAAATATTTAACAAAACATGAAGAAGTCCATCCTCTGGATAGATGAAACAGGAAAAAAAAAAAAAAAAAGGAGAGAGAAGAAAAAATAAACAATGACGAAACTTGTGGGTAAATCACTGGATTTGTGTATTCCTAGTTTTCTCCTAAACATGTATTTTGGAAGCCCAAGAACACACACACACACATATACATGTGTGTATACATATAATGCAAATACTCATGTACATATTTGATGCAAATTAGTTGGACAGATAATATGATATATGATATATATATCATCTAGATAGAATTTGACTTAGAATGAAGAGGTTTATGTCATATTTTCTTACTTTTTTATGCTGAAGCAGGAAAATTATACTACCTTACAGGAAACCCATAATTGGATTTCACCTGAAAGACCACAGTTGAGTAAAAAAAGACTGACCATACAAACTGAGAAGTATTTTGCTTGATAATTTAACAAAAATCTATAAAACAGACTTCCCCAATGAAGATATTTGGAAAGCCATACTAAAAAGCAGGTATCCGACAAGGAGGCCATAGCATCATGGCTGACATATCAAGCCAATGCCTAATAGCTAATCAGCCAAGAAAAAATTAAATAGCAGCTGAGACCAACCTAGACCTAAAGGAAACTGTTCTGTTGGACAACTGTCAAATCATTATCCACTGTATCCTGTCTACCAAGAACTATGACAAGAGACTTCCACTTCTATTCTCATACATCTCAGACATTACCTCCCAAGATATGGGGGGGAATGAAAACAAATATGCTTGACAGTCCTATTCCTAGAGTCTCAGATGAGGAAGAGAAAAGGCTAATTTTTAAAAACAGATCCAACAATATGTGACAATTTGCCAGAACAATTTCCTGACAAATTTTACTTTACCAAGTTTTCAGGAAATAATAGAGACAAGGGGCCAAGTTCTCTGGTGCTGTGTTTTTCCTGAAAAGAATTTTCCCTGAGTATGTGTCATTTAGTACTCACAGTACTCAGTACTATGTGTATCAGTGCACAATACACAATGCTCAGATAGAGAGGTTACCATAACATTAACAAAATATGTTAATTCTACTTCCATATATATTTATACTTATTGGCCTAAAACACAGATAGTCACCAGTGAAGCAAAAAAACAAGTGATCTAAAGGAATTATTCATTTGAGTAAGAAATACATGCTCAGGTAACTATGGGATGTAGGATTGGGACCACAGTAAACTTGTGTCACAATAAGCTAAATATTTCTGAGTAACAGTAGCAGTAACATTTTCTTTTTCTAGCTCCTTTGGAGGATTTCAGTGCACTTCAGAATCTTTACTAAATTTTCCTCATACCACTACTGTGAGGAAGAAAACATAACAATGATTTTTTAAAAGTGAAGAAGTTCAATTAGAAAAGATGATATTTAAGGGACTTGTCCAGTATATCACATGAGAATTTCTCAGCAGATTGGAGATTAGAATCCAAGTCTCTTGATTTTTAGTCGCATACATGCATATTAATTT
This sequence comes from Crocodylus siamensis, assembly GCF_052110815.1. Taxonomy (NCBI): domain Eukaryota; kingdom Metazoa; phylum Chordata; order Crocodylia; family Crocodylidae; genus Crocodylus; species Crocodylus siamensis. The sequence continues at coordinate 150,209,581 of NC_143395.1, read as the reverse complement.
ATTAACAAACAAAAACAGCAATGGCTTTAGTCCAGGGTTGCCAAACTGGCCCCAATCCTTGGGGCAGATTTGGACTGATAGGTTCTCTGTGAGCTGGAACTAGATGTGGTGGTGTGGCAAGCAGCAATAGTGGGGGTCATTTCAGCCACTGCTCACCCCTCACTGCTGACATGTATGTCCAATAGGGTTCCATGCCCCACTTGCTCCAACCCCTCTACAAGCTCCATAGGCTATACAACATGGTTCTATGGACCAGTTCTGGCCCATGGACCATAAGCTTGACATCCCTAAGGACCTTAGCAAAACCAAATCAGTATACTGAACTCAGACCTAGTGACCGACTAAACATCAAATAGTGAAGCTGGACAACTCAGGAGCCATCAGGTCAATACCTCCAAAAATGTAAGGCTAAAGATACATAGTTGGAATAACCCTCCTTAGCCAGCACTTCAAGCTCTCTTTCCTGCAAACTGAACCCATTCATTTCAGTTTTGCATATCATGTAAGGGGGGAAAGGAGAAGGCAGCTCCAGCCACTGGGTATGGAAGCTATCCTTGTAAACCAGGGTTTTCTAGCAAAGATGCATCATATGTTTCCTGATACAACTAAGAAGTCATTGTGACACCTTCTGTAAAATCCCCTTTTTCAACCTAAGCCCAAGATGATGGAGACTTCCAGAGAAACAAAAACAATACTGACTCAGATCTCCACACCACTTAAAAAGCAAAAAAAAAGAGTAGCTATAATAAGTGAATGTGATTGAGAAATTACCTTCACAGACTGGACAGCATTCTCCTTCTGGCACATAATATCTGTCACAGTGCAGCTCGCCACACTGGGCTGAGAAACAAATGGATACGCCACCCTGACATCGACAAAAACGACAAGCATCCATTCGAAACATGTCTCCATCGTAGTATTCCACACCATTAAATATGCAAGTTGGTTTGACTTCTGAAAGAAGCAGACAGAAAAACAAAACAAAACACATTTTGTGCTTTTAAATAATTCAAAATGTTAGTCACAGACAAATTCTTAGTTATATCCGCCCCCAGTAATAAACCCAAAACAATCCATCAGAGAAGGGGTGTGCACCTGTTTGCCAGCACGAGGGCGTGCCCTCATTGACAAAGAGGGAGATAATAAGGCCTATGGACTCAGTCTACTCCACCCTGACCTTCCTGCTCTGAGTGTCAGGGTTGGTGGGTAGAGATTAAAATAAGAAAACTTAGGTCAGTATGGGGCTGACAGAACTCAAACAGATTTCTTCACAGTAAGGGTGGCAAAAAAACTGGAATGGACTTCCAAGGGAGGTGGTGCTCTCCCTTACCTTGGGGGTCTTTAAGAGAAGGCTTGATAGGCATCTGGCTGGGGTCATCTAACCCCAGCACTCTTTCCTGCCTAGGCAGGGGGTCAGACTTGATGATCTGTTGAGCTCCCTTCTGATCCTAGCATCTATGAATCAAGTTTTACCAGTTGAGAGAAGCCTGGAGACAAGCTGAGTTTGAAGGACGGACCTTGGATGAGTCTTACAAGAAGAGACAGCTGATATAGAGATGCTAGGTCCTGCCAAGAATTGAAATAGATGGCCCTCTTCTTGAGTTCACTATGTTTGGAACTTTGATAATGTGACAGAGGGTAATGCTGCTGGAAGGCTAAGTCATTACAATACTGAGACATGCTGTAGGTAGTCGATGACCACTAAGAGAAACTGAGGCAGGGCAAGTTTTGCCATCATGGTCATGAATGGGTGTTGCAGATATGGACCCTGCCACACACTAGTCAGTAATTATAATGAACAAAAATTAAAAATGTGAATTCTATATCAAATTATACATGCATAGGCTGACGATAAGGAAATCCTGGACATCTGGGATACTGCCCCCTCCCCCCACACCCAGCCTGCCCCCAAGTCAGTGGCACTGCTTCAGGCAGAAGCAGGGGTGGGTAGGCAGGCGGCAGTGTGCTGTCCCACATTGCACTGCTCCACCTCCCTGGCAGACTGTACCTCGCAATCCTGCATTTCTGGGATGCTCATTTTAATTCTCAGCAGCTAGCTAGGACCAGCTTCTGAAACCTGGGATTGTCCAGGTTAAACCGGGGGACATATGGTCACCCTATACATACATATATATTTTTTTTAATAGGAAAAAAATTACAATAAAATAACAGCCAGTCAAAGCTTCTGAAATGTTAACAATTTTTTTAAAATAACCACTTGAATTCCAATTACCCAAACACAAAATAAACCAGAAATGCTACCTCACTTAGCTTTGCCCCCAACAAAATCCCCAATACATCCCACCCCACTATTAGCTATAATACAATTCTTTATAAAAAAGAAGAGTGAACTTCAAGGTTAAAAATACCATGCTATTAGTGACAGAAAGGGATATAAGGATAGTGGTGAGCTTTGCAGTTTTCTAAAGCATGGTCTTTTAAATGTAGAGAATATTCAAGGGCCTGTTTCTTCATTAGAAAGTCAGTCAAATTCTAGTCAGGGAGTGTTCTCAGGGTAATTCAGGTACATTTCTATCAATAAGATTCTACATTGCTATAACTCAAATGTTGACTGTGAAATTAAATTTACTTATTACCTCTCCAATGGCATTAATTAGCTCTTTCTAACCTTGGCTGGTTACAAGCTAGTAAAACCTAAAAATCAAAACACATAATCCATGGCTTTTTCTATTTTAGATAACATTTAGGGATTTCTAAAATTTCTTAGTAGCAAACTTCCTTTCCATACGAAGCTTGGGCACAACTGGATACTCAACACTACAGCAGCCTAAAGTTTCAGTTGAATGGATATTTTAAAGTCAGAAACATTTTAAAAAAACCTCACAATTTCTAAGAGATGCCTTTGGACAAATACTGATCTAACATAATATGATTACTGTATGTTTACTACATAATTGGGATAAAGATGGTAGTGATATTCATTTGATATGATCCAATAACTTGTGAATAAAACCATGATCCCTAAGTCTTGCTAATACAATTGTGACAGGAGGGCACGTTTGGGGCCAGGTCTCATGCCAGCCCGGCTCCCTGCCTCTATGGGGCAGTCTGCCCTGTCTCACCTGCCACGACTTTGCTGTTCCCATAAATAGGTGGTAAATGCGGGACGCTGCTCATTATATGCCCTGATGCCAGGGGGCACTATCTGCAGCTCCAAACCTTCCCGACACCACAGCCCATGCCTCTCAGATGGCATCCATGGTGACATTATGCTCCCGGCGCAGAGCCAGACTAAGCTTCGCCCTCACTGTCAGGCCTCTCACACACACATTCACTCCGCCCTCCTCTCACTAGGGCCTCTCACACTCCACCCAGTCTCACAGGGTCTCTTTCTTGCATCAACAACTTGTTCCACGCTGCTCCCTCTAGGAGCAGCTCCCATAGGCCATAGGCTTTATACGGATCATGCCTTGGGTGGCAGACATACAGTCTCTTGGGCCTCTGCTGTGACCCTCACTTAGGTTGTGGCCACCCAAGTTCCTGACCTGGGCCAAACTTGCCCTGGCCCCTCCTGGGGCAGCTTTACATAACCTATATAAACATACACTGGGCCCCCGACCCACGTATTGGGTTCCCCCTTTCTGGGGTTCCACACTTCCCTCAACTTGCTCTTCAGGGGGTTGGCCCCTGTGCTGCCCTTCAGGTTGTGCAACATCTCCTCTGGGCTGTCCTTCAGGATGACTCTCAGCCCTACTCAACCCTCTTCCAGGCCCTTACTACCAACCCCTCTCTGGGGTTGCACTTCTTTGGGGTTCTGGGGTTTCCCTTCCCTGTGAAGGCTCAGGTGGCCATAGACATGCCTGGCCCTGCCTGGGTCTTATACCCTCTTTGGGCTCAGATGGCTGTAGCCATGCCTGGCCCCCTTGTACCTACAGTGTTGTGGAGGCTATGGGTTAAGGCTCCCCGACCTGCCTTTCACTGGGATGGTAACTGGCCTGGCATCTCCTGGGGACTCCTGTGCCACCAGGAGCCCCACCAGGCCACCCATCCCCAGCAGGGTGCAATTTTAGGTCATGCACAGGACCAAAAGCCTCCTAGCCATCCCCATAAGCTCTTGCCCTTACCTACTAGATGTTTCATACAGCCTTGCAGTCAGGTGATGTTTCTGCTTGCCTGCTGGCAGCAGGCTGCTGTGTTTATATAGGCAGCCAGTGTTTTAAAACGGCTGCTGCAATCAAGCACCTGCTGGCTCCTTGACTCAGCCCTTATAGTGGCAGGAACTGCAAGTGCACTGCCACAGAAATAAAAATATCACCTCAATTACCATATTATATAAGACAGTTACAGTAAAACTTCATGAGAATTTTAAGGTTAAAAAAAATACGACTGCTGCATGATTTTTTTTACATGCAGTTAACAATTAAGACTATAGTAAAACACAAAGATCCTCCAGGCAGAAATTGCTACTGCCTTAGTTTCCACTGAAGGAGTATGGAGTTTTAGATCGTCAAACAAGTACATAGCCTTGGGTCATTTGGGATTTCTGACCACTTTTGGGCACACATAGGTAGACACATGCAGACAAAATTTCTTCTATCTACCTCTCTCTAGAAGGATGCATTCCATCTTGTCAAACTTGAATCTAGAAAGTATTAATACCTTCACAGCCTGTTGTCCTGTTAACTCAACATGCATAAAGAATGAACACTCCAACCAGAAACAAATTAAATTAGTGAGAAAATGGCAGCCCATCTCTTCAGTTCTACCAACCATGACTGCATCACCCCATACTTTGCTTGTTACATTGTACCAGCATAACAGGCACAGAAAAAGGTTTAGTCTCAGTCTTCATAGACTTCTATGCAATTGGCTTATATTTTTCCAAATAATGGGTATCTTCAGAGTAATGATGTCCTGCAACCACTAAATTAAATTGTTAAGAAATATATCAGCCTCAAAGGTGAAATTTCTGATAACAGAAGTCAGGGTTTTTGCCAACAATAAGATCTAGCCTATGGATATTATCACAGATTAGATAAAGACTGAAAATCTTATTATTTTCAAAAGAATATAAAATTCACTTCTTAATTTTGGCTTTCCTAGAACTACAACCAAAAACAGAAAAGAAGAAAAAAGGAGGCAGAAATAAAAAGAAGAATGGTGACAAAGAGAAGTAGTAAGAGGAAAAAATGTAAAAATTTTATACATGTTAATCCAAATGCTACATAGAGAACAGAGGAGGACATTAGATCACTGGCCTCTTGTAATTTTAATTATGTCCTGAGAAATGGTTCAATTTCACAGCAAATTGGTCTTCATAAGAATTTACAGAGAAAAGATATTTTTATGCATACTATATAGAATTTATGTCACAATTCAATATGATTATTACAACCCCCTTTCAGTTTGAGGTCAATACTGGTGTTTTAATACTCAATTCCAAACCTTGTATACCCAATAAGTTAGTTAACATTTTTAAGTGGTGATAACCCACAATGCCTTTCTACTTCAATAAGAGATGCACATGTTCAGAAGCTCTGTACAAGTCAGGCTGCTCACCTGTAGGTGCCTACTGTTACTCACATGAGATTAAAAATACTGACCCTTTTAAAAATCAAAGATGTTGTTGACTACTAGAAGAAACTTTGCTGGCTGTTTTCTTATCACTTAGAATGACTACAAAATGTTGAGGATGAAATTCATTCTCACTGAGCTGTTTCAATGTTTAATTTTTATAGGTTTGTTTCTCTGTCTTTTAAGGCATGTTATTAAAAAAAATCATGAAAAGGGGAGAGAGTGAAAGAGGAAATGCCATAAGTACTATTGTGTCCGGGAAACCGGCTATGACCTCATTAGAAAACTATTCACATAAACAAACACTTGAGAAATATTACAACTGTATGTAGTCTGAGCTGTTAGTTTAAAAACAGTTTCTTAAAAATGAAAAAGTGCTACTAATAAAAAAGGGCTCTAACCATTTGTTCATTATTTCATTGCTTCTGAATAGCCTTCTAGATGTCTTCAAATTCTTTTTAAAACAGCAAGCCTGAATTTATGCCTGATTAGGGCAGTAGAGAAAGCCCCTGCTAGAAAATCCATCTTGTTTTTAAAACGGCCAAATTATAAACCATATTGAATAGTACTTATGGTAAATCTTGAAAAAAGGGAAAGTATATTTCCATAATGAAAAAATAATGGAATAAGTATTTTATGATGAATCTTACTTTTGGCATCATGACGCTTTTTGGTGGAATATTCATACACAGAACTTACAAAGCTGTGAATTAACCAAATATGTTTATGAAGTTGCTAGGCTGAAGAGACAGGATGATTTGAATCACGATTGTTCCTCATTTACATTAAAAAAAATACTCTATTACTTAACTGCCATGACACCATGACCATCAGATGGCCACAGCATTTGACATCAACAGGATGGTTTTCTGGTGTGTGTATGCTAAATGAGTTCATAATCATGGCATTAAAACATTAAGGACTAACCCTGCAATCCTTAATTCACAGACTTATATGCATGTAAAAACTGTAGAATCAAACCAAAAAAAAACCCCAGGTCCATCTTCATAGAGAGACCTATAATAATACTATAGTAAGGTGTGAACCTGATAAAACAGATAACGACCATGCCTCACATTCTACCAACTTACTTCTTTAAACAGGATATGCTTAATATACCTGTACTTTTCTAGTAAAATATTTGGATTTTAATGAGAAGTTCCATTTAACTACCAATTTCTATAGTATTGGATTTACTGTTTTGCTACCCATCATGAAACTGAAATAAAAAAGAATTAAAACAAAGCAGAAAAAAAAGCTTTCCTAGCTGAAAGCTAAAATTAACTAAACATTCAGGTTGGGTAGCTTGAGTTCTGTCAGACTTTTCAGGGGTGAAAAATGAAAACATCTAAAAGCCTTCCCATTAGATAGAATGATTTATGGCAAGGTAACTCATTGGTACAGTGTTTAAATTTAGGTACCAAAAATATACACTCCCTAACTCATCTCAACAACTACAATAGGGCATAAGAAGAAACAAATAGCTAAAATTGATTTACCACCATTTGAATGACAAGATGCCATGTACTTTATCAGGTCATTTTTTCTAATACATGTTACTTTGTATTTTACTACTACTAATACTACTAGTAGGATCAGTAATAGTAGTAGGTTCATATGTTATAGCATTACCCAAGGGCTCCAAATGGGCTGACACTGTGTTGCAAACTACACAAACAAATATATTAAAGTTATCCCACTCTGAAATGCTTACAGCCTACAAAAAAAAACCCAACAAAGAATGAAATAAATGTGATATAAAAGACAATGAAGAATTAGCAAAACTTTGTTCCTTTAGCACAGATTGGACATGAGAAAGCAAGAAAAGGAAAGATGGGGAAAGAGGGAAGTCACAGCTCCTCATCAGCCAAGCCATGATTAGTAGGCTGTTTGGATCCTAAAATATGGCTAGGGACACAAGTTACACACAAACTGAAATAAGTGGTTGGGAACTAGTTCAGATCTGTAACACACCAAAAGTTCACTACACATAAACCACTTTCAAAATGGCCAAAACTGGTTCTATGATGCATCTGGTTGGATGTAGTATCAGACTTAACTGATTTAGTTTAAATCAGTTTATTGAACCTCTCTCCCAGATCCCTTCCAGATTCAAGTTAACTCAGTCCCTCAGCACACCAGGATGCTTTGCACCTCCCACACAAACCCCCCTCACAGGGTCCAAGGTGTCTGCTCCAGTCCAGCATGGAGGCATGCTCTAGTGCCCCCAGCTTCTGACCTGAGCCACTGCAGGCACGTGGCTGCATTTCCAGAATCAAAATTAATGTCTTTTCACTTGCTTATCAGTTCAATCTACACAGTTCAGACTAACCTATAAAGATTGAATTGATTCAGGCTCAGGCTTTTTGACCATCTGTATTTAGCCTAGGAGTCTTGAGATATTTGGGAGAGCATACAGAAGTTGTGGTTTAGAGTGCGTCAAGGAATTTTTCTCATGGTATAAGGGAATGCAAAAGAAAAGTGGATGCTGTTTAAGGAGACCTTGACTTACAACAGGCAATAAAAACAGAATTCTGGAAAAGCAAAAGTTTAAATCACTACTATGAGACCATCAGCTAAGCAGCATAATGCCAGATAAGAAATTTGTAAATGATGTGGAAGTAAAGGGACTCAGAGGGAGCAAACAACCAAGAGGAGGGTCTTATAGAAATACTCTAAAAAGATCCAAGTGCCCAAGGTCACAGTGGTCATGGACAAAGCAAAGGAACTTTTAGTTTTCAAGATGTGAAACAGTGAGGACTTAGACAAGAGTTTTGAGCAGGTAGAAAAGTGTAAGTGGTGAAGTGTAAGAAAATGTGGCAAGATTAAACAAAGCCTAAATGAGTGAGATGGCAAAAATGATGCCCAGGTTATGGATCTGAGTAACTGAGAGAGTAAGTATAGCTTATGACAATAGAGAAAGGGAGATGGCAGGGTGCCAAAACAAAATAGATCAAATTCATTAGGACTAGAATGAACTTCTTGGCAAGGAACAGAAGGTGCACACAAACTAAGTGATCAGAAACTGGTTTAAACCTGTAACAGAACAGAAGCTCAGTGCATATAAACCAGTTTCAAAATGGCTGAAACAGATTTAAGATAAACCTGGTTGAATGTATTACCAGACTTAACTGATTTGGGTCCAACCGGTTTATGGAACTTTTGTCCCAGAGCCATTCCTCATTTAAGTTAAATCACGGGGCCCCCAGCATCCCAGCATTTTGCAGCCCTGGGCTGTGCTGTGCCATGTGCTCCAGAGAGCAGGGCTGGCCTCACCCTTCTGCCCCCTAGCTGGAGCAGTGAGAGCTGGATGAGAGGGAGAAGGCAAGCCCAGCTGGGGGCGCAGCTCAGTATGCAGGGCGGGGGTGGGAGGGAAATTAAACACCCCTTCCCCTGCTCAAACTTAGTGCTGGCTGCAACTGTGGACTACAAATCTCAGAGGCACCTGGAAGCAGGAAGAGGAAGTGATGAGCAACCCTGCAGAGTCCTGCTGCTATAACCCTGAACTGCAAATCCCAGAGAACTCAGGGAACAGCAGGAAGAGGAAGAGCACAGACCTGTGCTCTTGTGCCCCCTGGCTTAAACCCATACTGGCAGAAAACACTGCTTCAATATAGGGTGCACAAGTTAAAAGGAGGGGTATTTTTTTTAAATATAGGAAACAAAGAAGCCTACAGGCTGTGGAAGCAGGAGGCAGCCACCAAGGAGGAGTATACCTACTTGGCTCACACTTGCAGGGAAGCAGCGAGAAAGGCCAAAGCAAATACAGAACTCAAGTTGGCAACAAAGATTAAGGATAACAAAAAGTCCTTCTTTAAGTACATAGGGAGCCAGAAGAAGGCGCAGGGTAAGATAGGGCAGCTACAGAATGGACTAGGGCAACTTGTAAATAATAGGATGGAAAAAGCAGAACTCTTAAATAATTTCTTTCCTTCTCTTTTCCTGGACACAGATACAAATGCACCTCCCAATAAGTCTTTAGTTTGGAGTGAGAGTAATGCCAATCCACCAACAGTCAGCACTGACCTTGTGAAGGGGCACTTGGAAGAGCTGGACATATTTAAGTCAGCAGGCCCTGACAATCTTCACCCAAGGGTACTAAAGGAATTGGCCAATGACATAGCAGGACCACTGGCACAGCTGTTTGAAGGGAATTATTACTTCCCTAGACCTGCCCATGATACTCCTGCTGATGCAAGAAAGAGTGCAGTTAGCTTTGCTTATTACTACTTTTGGTTTCGCTTAATGCTTGGTTTTTCAGTAACCAATCACAAGAGCTATCCAGGGGTTGCCCGTAGCTGCTGGAGAAAGAGGGAATGGAACTAAACTCTGTGGGTGCACCAAGGTAGAGAATGCAAGAGATAAAGGATTCAGAGTTGGCTCCCTTTCATGCTCTCCTTTTATAAATGTGCTCTTCTTAATCCTTCTGATCTGTGACATTTTCTCTAGCAAGAGTTATATTCTCAAATTAGAAAACTATTTGAATAGCTACTTGCATAAATTATTGACCCAATTCATTTACCATTGAATTAAATGAGGCTTTCCACTGATTTTAAATGAAGTTGATCAAGTTCTGTATGAGGAACAATCTCTTGAAAATCTCTAACTGTTGATCAAATTGGTTTTGAACAGATCCACGCTCTGGAAAGGAGAAATCCTGGCTATGAAAAGACTGCTATATTGCTTAGCAGGCCATGACAACAAACAATTTGATTGCCTTTTGAAACCTGGCTGCCATTTGTATTTGATTTAGTAGACTATCCACAGGAAGTTCTTTTGCCTTAATTTATCTGCACAGTATACTCAAGAATTTGCTTGTTCCCCACTCAACCTTGCCTTACCTCGCCTGCCGCAGTCTTGCTTTCTATGATATGAGTATCAATTTAATATTAGGAAAAGCTGAATTCCACATTAAAGTTGGTCAGAGTCAGTCATTCACCTTATGCTGTGGCATGACTGAGCTAACTGATATCCAGACTTATTTCTGAGCTGTCTGTACTTTGCCTTTTCTAGTGGCTGTCTTTGATCAGGGTCATGGAACAGATTAGAAATTCATTTAGTCTGCGATCCATATCCTTCATTGGGCAGTCATTTTGAACATAACTATTCTGAATGCATGTGAAGTTTCAGCATTTCTTTATAGGCAAGCTTTTCAGTACCATAAAGGTCTCTAGCCAGCCCAGAGGGGAAATAAAATTTAAACCAGCTTTGTGTTGTTAAAAGCATTATACATTACATGATTACAACAACTTCCAGTGACAGAATTCCTTTACTATGTAACCAGATTACAACAAACTCTTGGAAACTACTGGTGTAATTAATATGACCTTTAAATGACAAGGAAGGAAGCTGATAAATTTAAAACTCTGTGTTAGTATAAACAAAACTACTAAAAAAATCTTTATATTCAAAAGTTATTTAACTAGGGAGTGAAGAAACAGCAATATATAGGTTTAGTGCACCGGCTGCTAGCCGTTTTGAAGCTCAAGATACAAAGTTTTATTTACAAATATCTCAAAACAAATGAAAGGCAATGTGGAAAATACAGTCTTTGGTTTTTATTGCTGGTAATATGATTTGTTGCTCACTAAAATATACACTTTATTATGACAACTGTAGGAACAGCCTGTAACCCTTCAGTCCTGCATCCACTAAAGATTCATCCACAAAAACATAGGGTGTGTGTAGACAAAACAGGGGCCCTAAATTGAAGTGGTGGGTTTTAAAAGACATCACTTCAATTTAGGGCTGATTAAACCCCCATGTCATATACACACCTCACCAACTTACCTGCCTCTCCGGTGGGGAGGGGAGGGCAAGCTGCCGATGGACAGAGCAGTCCCTGGGCAACGGGGAGGGCATTGGTGCTTCCCTCTGCAGCAGCTGCCATCCCCTCAGGCGGCACCTGCCCACAGACACCAGACTTGGGTGGTCCCAAGGGGCACTGCAGCTACAGAGAGAAGCACTAGGCCCCTGCACAGCTAAGGCAGGCAGGTTCCCGGGGGGGGGGGTAGAAATCAGGCTCGCTGCTTTTCTTGGGTGGAGCTGCTTTCGCAGGCTTCTGTCAGGCTGCCTGCAGGGCTTACTGCAGAACCGTGGAGCTGCACAGAGCCCAGTGCTTCACTTCGCAGCTGTAGTTTGCTGTGCCCCAAGTCATTTAAGGTGCATTATGCCACCAAATTTTCTACAGTGGATAGAATTAATGTGTAATACATCACCAAGGCATGCAAACACCAACACCATTAAAGCGGTGCAACAGCATTTAGCCCACTTTAAAGTGTCATGCACACCCGTCTCTCATTTCGTCTACACACAGCCACAAGGTTCAAAGTAAACCAAACCTATGATTTTGACATGCATATTATTTACAAGCATGTGTGTTGAGTGCCACGGTGTTTCACACCAATATTCAAGAAGCAACTCCTATCCTGGGGAGGCTAGAGTATACAAAGTACAGTGAATACAAGACCTGGAGAAAGACAACAGAAACATTTAGGGCACATTCAGACAAGCATGCTCATGTGTTTACCTGGGGACAAGCAGCAGCAGCATATTGTGCTGCTGCTACTTCTCCCTGGGGAACACCCATGAACACATACTCTGGCACATAGGAAGTTGCCCTGAATGGGGTACGGTAGGCTCAGACCATCACGTGGCTTGGCTTTACCTAGGATCCAGGATGCCTCCCGAGGCTCCAGCATCAGTGATCTGGGCATGCAGAGCATGGCCAGCAACTGGGGTGTAGCTCCGGCTGGCCGGCCAGCATCTGCTGCTACCACCTGTACCATCCCATTTTTTTTGACACTGGGATCTCCTGGTGTAAAAGAACCCCACCATGCTGCAAATCAGCAGTGCGACTAACACCTGTGCGTGCTTGTCTGGACATGCACTTAGGAGTTTATTCAGATTCAGTGTTCTACTGTTTATAATATGTATTTTATAATAAAATGGCTTCCTTCCTCACATTTTTCATACTGGCATGTCAATAGTGGAGAATTAAAAAAGGGAAGGACCTGGGCAACTATAGACTAATTAGTCTTACTTCACTCCTGAGAAAACTCTTTGAGAAGATTATCAAGGAGCACATCTGTGACGGGTTAGCAGCAGGTATGATACTCAAGGGCAACCAGCACGGTTTCATTGGGGCAGATCCTGTCAGACCAACCTGATTGCCTTCTACGATCAGGTCACAAAAGCATTGGACACAGGTGTCGCGGTGGATGTAGTCTTTCTGGACTTCAGCAAGGCCTTTGACACTGTCCCCCGCCCTATTCTTATCAAAAAACTAGGTGACTAGGTGATGCCTACATAGTCAGATGGATTGCAAATTGGCTCAAGTGTCATACTCAGAGGGTAGTGGTAGACGGGTCTTTTTTGACCTGGAAGAAAGTGGGCAGTGGAGTCCCCCAAGGCTCGCCTTGGGCCCGCACTGTTCAATTCCTTTATTAGTGACTTGGACGACAGGGTGAAAAGCAGTCCATTTAAATTTGCTGATGATAATTTGGGGTGAGGTGGGTACGCTAGTAGGGAAGGACAGATTACAGCAGGACCTGGACAGGTTACAGGGGTGGGCTAATGAAAATAGGATGGGTTTCAATACTGACATGTGCAGGGTGCTGCACTTGGGCAGTAGGAACCAGCAGCACACTTATAAGCTGGGAAACTCCTTTCTTGAGAGCACAGTGGCAAAAAGAGACCTTGGAGTCACTACTGACTCCAAGATGAACATGGGCCGACAATGCAAGGTCATGGTCAGTAGGGCTAACTGTACCTTGTTGTGCATCCACAGATGCATCTCAAGCAAGGCCAAGGAGGTGATTCTCCCCCTCTATGAGACACTGGTCAGGCCACAGCTGGAGTACTGCGTCCAGTTCTGTGCGCCCCACTTCAGGAGGGATGTAGACAGCACTGAGAGGGTCCAGAGGAGGGCCACCCACATAAATCCAGTGACAGCAGGGCAGACCCTATGAAGAGAGGCTATGGGACCTTAACCTGTTCAGCCTTCACAAGAGAAGGCTGAGGGGGGACCCGGTGGCCGTCTATAGACTAGGGGGGACCAGCGGGGTATGGAAGAGACCTTGTTCCCCCATAGCGCCCCCCCGGGGTAAAAAGGGATAATACCACATGTTGTTAGAGAGTAGCTTTAGATTAGACATGCAAAGGCACTACTTCACAGTCAGGGTGGCTAGGATCTGGTCCCAACTTGCAAGGGAAATAGTGATGGCTCTTACCCTGGGGGTCTTTAAGAGGAGGCTTAACGTCTACCTGGCTGGGGTCATTTGAGGTCAGTTTTTTCTCCTGCCCAGGGCAGGGGGTTGGACCTGATGATCTACAAAGTCCCTTCCAACCCTACTTTTTATGAATCTATGAACGACCTAGGTCATCAGCATTCAAGATTTACTTACTTATACCCCAGTCTCTGCCTATTCTAAGCACTTTTGACTATAGCTTCTGTAGTAGCAGTCACTACAGATCTACAACTGAACCTCTTGCCTGACTTATGTTGCTATTGTATTCATACCACTTCTACTTAGAAAAGAGTGAACTAATATTTTACAAACATTAAATAAAAATACTTTACAGTCAATAACGTTGCTTCAAGACACTTGATCCACCCCAAAACCTTTAATGTACAGAAACAAGCAGTTAAGTGGAAAAATTTGTACATTTATTTCTACCTTCATAAAGCCTATGATGTTGTCAGTTAATGCTCTGCAACACTCCATTACATTTTCACTTTTGTCTATAGTGGAAACTAGAAAGTAATGCATATCTTTTACCATTATAAGTGTAGTCCTGTCCCTTCAAGGGCCAGGGTTGTTAAGAAAGTCAGGTGAATTACCTTAGCCCCACCAAACACAACAGATGGCAGGAATCCCTTATCTTGAATCATAATAAAAAGTAACAGCAGGGCCATAGAGAATAGCAATTATCCTCATATGCTTGAGCAGAGCCCCTTCTAAAGTAGCTAAGCTATTTCAAGGAAACATTTCTATAAAGCCGTTGTTCTCAACCCTTTCTAAGCTCAAAGCATCCCTCACACTCGGCTCAAGACATCCCTCAGAAAGTGCCATCTTTTACTATTTACTCATTGTTTGACTATAGAAAAATAACTGCAATTCTGTTGGAAAGAACTCAGAAAGACCACAACAGGGCAGAATATTCTTAGCACTGTGAATTCCTATTTGAAATCCTTCTGTGAATCATGTGAAACAATACTAATATTGCACAGCGCCCCATGGCATCCTTAAAAGATCTCAAGGCATCCCAGTTAAGAATCAGTGCCATAAAGGATAAAAATCCCAGAGAGACAGATAGTAACATGTTTTCACCAAATTATTTTGAAGAAGGGCTCAAAAACTCAGTGAGCCTGAATTCAGCTCAAATTCATTGGTTACAGTGTCCCCTATGAGCCACCCCATTCCTGTGTGAACAGGCTGCCAGCAGCTGCTTTTTTTTTGCCCCATTTCCCCCCGCAAGTCAGCACCTGGAGCGTTTGCCTCTATTGCTCCCTACTCCTTCCAAGATTACATCACTGTAACTGTACATGGTTGGAGTATATACTAGGGAAGACAAGGCTGCTTTGACAACATAGGCTGTTAATGATAGCTAGGGGTATGGACAGGCATTCATTTGAACTGCTAAGAATTTCTGGAAATTAGCAGGACTACAAAAATGTAATATGGAACATATGAACAGCTGTTCATGTGGGAATACAGAGCCACAGCACAATGGTTCAGTTTCCACTACCAAGGACTTGTCAATTTCATTTGCAGCCCACAATGGATCCCTGCTATCTGCATGCCCTTTAACTCCTGATCTAGCAGCAACAGCAGGTCCAGTGTAAATGTACTCCAGCTGGCAAAGAATCAAAGCCTGCCACTGCTTTTTCAGCTCCTGTGCAGTCTGGTATATAGTGCTATGTACAACCATGCAGATATGACCAAGGTCTTAGCCATGAGATCTCTGGTTTGACAATTAGCAGGATAAAGGTAAGTCCACGTTGGGAGAATCAGTGCAGAAGAGGTTTTCGGGCTATTCAAAAACCAGCAAGTGCTGCCAAAGCAATTCACCTGCTTGTCCAGCTGCAAAATGGAGGTCTCTGTGCTGATTCTGTTTCAAGAAGAAGACTACAGACTTCCCTTTGCTCCAGCCATGACCACTGCAAATTAGAGGTCAGCTAGTACACTAAGCACCTGTGGGCCTCTCAGCTGCTCCACCCATGGCATTGCCTGGCAGGGCTCTGATGCTTTCTCTGCTTCACAACAGCTGATCACTGTTGTGAAGCAGAGTACAAGTGAACCTCCTGGCTATACCACTTGCAGCACCACCCCACAGAGCTATGATGCTACCTCCACTTCAGGAGACATGCTGAAGGGTCTCCTCTTCTCCCAGTGATGTCATTTACCACTTGTAAAAGCAGAGACAATTTTTTTGAAGTATCCAGACACTACCTTAACCACCCGTGAGTTCCTGCTCTGTGCTCTTTGGCTTGTAGAGAATGCCAGAAATGCTGATGTGATGAGTGCAGATATTATTGGCATGGCAGCTGGATTCCTGTCATGTTTTTGGTGCAAGAAGGATTTTATCCTTCACAAAGAAAGACAGAGCTGAGCAGCAAGTCTGTATGATGACCTGTAAGCCTGCCTTTGCCTTCCTAGGGCAGCTGAGTTCATCATAAAAAAAGAATCCCTCATGCCACGAGGGGGAGTGATAAGGAACAAAACCCCCTGGGATGATGAAGGACCCTATGTGGTTATGTGTAATTGTACAATTGCTATGTGTGGCACTAAAATGTTCACACTGCTGAGAAGTTGCTCTTGCAATGAGCTAACCTTTTTCTGAAAAAGCACCATATTTTGGGGCAATAATACACTTGAATGGCTGTATGCTAGTTTTCTGCAGTACTTAAAGAACGTATTTCTCATTACAAAATGTAATGCCTATCCATGGCCAAGGATAATTCATCCTTCTTTAGCTGCCAGGACAAATGTCTGCCTGCTCCTACTCTTTGTAGATTCCTCCAGCTTTAGGGCATTTGTCAAAATCAACATCCTATAAACCAGATTACATAATTTTTGTGTGCAGCACTATCAAGGCCTGCATTGTATCTAACACCCACCATTTCCTTTCTCTAAATTCTACCATCAAATGATATGATGAAATAGGGGGGAAATGCAGTAGCAGAGCTGTATTCACAACACAATTGCTAAATACTCTTTCCCTGATTATCTTCATAGATTAATGGATTTAAGCCAGAAATGACTATTAGATCATCTTGTCTGACGTACTTTATACCACCAGCCATAAAGTTTCACCCACTTACCTCTCCATTGGGCCTTATAACTTGTGTTTGATTAACACTTAACTTCTAGAAAAGCATCCAATCTTAACGTGAAGCCATCAAGAGTCAGAATTCACAGACTAGCTTCCCGGATTAAGGACAATAAGAAGTCCTTCTTTAAATACTAGGGGGTAAAAAGAAAGTTCTGGGTAATGTGGGGCCCCTGCAGGACACATTAGGAAATGTGGTCGTCACACCAGAAGACAAAGCCAACAATTTAACAATTTCTTTGCCTCCATCTTCCTAAGCAGGGACCAGATCAGCCAACCCCCCGCTGGGCCCCCCTCAGGCCCCAGGGGAGGCACACCTAGGCCAAGGGTTAGTGAGGAACTAGTTAGGGAGCTTCTGGAGGGACTGGACGTATTCAAGTCAGACAGTCCAGATGATCTCCACCCTAGAGTACTAAGGGAATTAGCTGAGGTTATTGCAGGACCCCTGGCATGGCTTTACAAGCATTCGTGGTGCTCTGGTGTGGTGCCAGAGGTCTGGAAGAGGGCCAATGTGGTTCCCATCTTCAAAAAGGGGAAGGAGGAGGACCCGGGAAACTATAAGCCAGTTAGTCTTATCTCGATCCTAGGCAAGCTGTTTGAGAAAATTATGCTGTCACGCATCCACGAGGGGCCAGCAGGGGATTTCATGCTTAGGGGCAACCAACATGGGTTCATCAGTGGCAGGTCCTGGCAGACCAACTGGTGGCCTTCTATGATCAGATCACCAAATCCTTAGATGCAGGGGTAGCAGTGGACATAGTCTTCCTGGACTTTCGGAAGGCCTTCGACATTGTCTCTCACCCTGTTCTCATTAAGTAACTGGGGGACTGTGGTGTCACCAC
The DNA here is from genome assembly GCF_052110815.1 of Crocodylus siamensis. Taxonomy (NCBI): domain Eukaryota; kingdom Metazoa; phylum Chordata; order Crocodylia; family Crocodylidae; genus Crocodylus; species Crocodylus siamensis. The sequence goes on along the minus strand of NC_143395.1, from coordinate 150,191,870 downwards.
CTACACAGTCAATTGGGTCGCCAACTGGCTGGAGGGCCGCACCCAGAGAGTGGTGGTGGATGGGTCATTTTCAACCTGGAGGGATGTGGGCAGTGGGGTTCGGCAGGGCTCGGTCCTCAGGCCCGCACTGTTCAACATCTTCATCAGTGACTTGGACAAGGGGGTAAAAAGCAACCTGTTCAAATTTGCTGATGACACTAAGATGTGGGGGGATGTGGGCACGCTAGAAGGGAGGAATAGGCTACAATCAGACCTAGACAGGTTACAAGGGTGGGCAGATGAGAACAGGATGGGATTCAACACTGACAAGTGCAAAGTGATGCACCTGGGATGGAACAATTGGCACCACACCTACAGGTTGGGGAACTTGCTTCTTGTCAGTACAGAGGCAGAAAAGGATCTTGGAGTTATCACTGACTCCAAGATGAACATGGGCCGGCAGTGTGGGGATGCAGTCAGGAAGGCCAACCGTACCTTGTCATGCATTCACAGATGCATCTCGAGCAGGTCCAGGGAAGTGATCCTCCCCCTCTATGCGGCACTGGTCAGGCCGCAGCTGGAGTACTGCATCCAGTTCTGGGCGCTGCACTTCAAGAGGAATGTGGACAACATGGAGAGGGTCCAGAGGAGGGCCACTTGTATGATTAGGGGGCAGCAGGGCAGGCCCTACGAGGAGAAGCTACGGGACCTGAGCCTGTTCAGCCTCCAAAAGAGGCAGCTGATGGGGGTCTAGTGGCCTGTTCAAAACTAGTCAGGGGGGATCAGGAGGCACTGGGGAAGTCCCTGTTCCCCTGAGCACTACCAGGAGTGACCAGGAATAACAGTCACAAGCTGGCAGAGGGTAGATTTAGGCTAGACATCAGGAGGCACTACTTCATGGTCAGGGCGGCTAGGGTCTGGAATCAACTTCCAAGAGAAGTGGTGCTGGCTCCTACCTTGAGGGTCTTTAAGGGAAGGTTAGATGAACACCTTGCTGGGGTCGTTTGACCCCAGTACTCTTTCCTGCCATGGCAGGGGGTTGGACTAGATGATTTACTCAGGTCACTTCCGACCCTAGAAACTATGAAAGTATAAGCTACCCAAGAAATGGTAATTTTGTTTCCATGGTTTATTATTCTTGCTGCTAAAAAGTTGTGCCTTATTTCTTATGTTTTGGTCTAATTTACCTCACACTCTTCTTTTAAAAAAAATTAAGTCTGATTTGTAAGTATTTCAGTACAAGTCATTATTGCTAAGCCCTTAAATGATTTTTGTGGCTCTTTTCTGCATCTTCTCCAATTTTTCAACAACTTTTCAAGTTGCATATAATTTTCAAGTATCAGTTTCATGAACATTGTAGTCAGAAAAAATAACTTTTATACTTCTACTGACTATTCCTTTGTTTAGCATATTTATCCAAATCCATGACAACCCTATACGTAAGATGATTGCCCCAATAATTGGGTTCTATACGTGGAAAATTTATAAATTTGTTATAGTTTCCCATGTATATAATGTAATTATTGGAGCACCGTCTTATATTAATTTCCACTGCTGCTGCAGAGGGTAAAGCAGCAGCAGGAGGGAGGTGATGGGGGAAGCAGGCAATGACAGAGGCAGTGGAGGGGTGATGGGGGGAAGGCAATTTATGTGTGTGTGGGGGGGGGTTCAAGCAGCTTGTTGCTGCTGCTGCTATGGGGTTGGGCTCTATACCCCAGCTGAAGTGGGACTGGAGCCTGCTGGAGCAAGGTAAAGCAGCACGGGGTTGTGGTGGGAGGTAGGAGGAAGTGGGGTGGGGGACTGAGGCTGAAGGAGGCCAGAGGCGATGAGGAGGAGGGTAGAGGCTGTAGGGGAGCAGAGGTGGGGGGCAGGAAGCACTAACAGCTCCAGCCCTGATCCCAGGTCAGGGCCAGAGCCGGAGCCACAGCAGCTGCCGCCTGCCTCCTCATCTCCTCATACTAAAATCCAAGATGAAGGGTTCCCTCCAGCACATTCAAATGAGGAAGAAAACCTCTTCTTGTATATATCAAATTAGGCTTTTTTGAGTTTTTTAGCTATATTACACTGGAACTTCATGGTGAATTACTTATCTAATAATTTATTTTCAGTCACTGTTCTCGAGTTTATATTCCCCTATTGTGTAGCTATGACCTGAGATGTATTATCTTGCAGTTGGTTGTATTAAAATTTTTTTGAATGGTCCTGAGTAGCCAAGTAACACAGGTTGATCATCCTTCATCATTACCTCCTACCAATCTTTGTGTCACCTGCAATTTTTTAAAATCAAGAATGATTTTGTTTACTTCCAGATCACTGATAAAAATATTATCAGTTCCTCATCAAGCAGCAGTCACTGCTGAACCACATTAGAAGCATTCTCTTTTAGTGATTTCCTATTGATAAATACATACTGAGACCTCTCAGTTAGACAGCTCTTATTTCATATATACAAATTTTTTATTGTTAGTTTTAAATCAAAATGTCAAACAATACTAAGTCCGATGCCTTAAAAAAACCTAAGTTTATTATATCTGCATGGGTAGCTATTGACTAAACTGATAGTCTCATCAATAAATGGAATCAAGTTATTTGAAAATAATTACTTGTAATGTTGTATGTTCCTCCCTTCCTGCCATGGACTTTTTCCTCGTCTCCTTTCTGGCATTCTCTTCTCTCTTTCTTTCTTATTTACCTACGTATCTCCAGTTTGATTGTCTCCGGCCATGGACGAATCACTCTCTTTTCCCTTTACCTGATGGTTATGGGCCAGATGTCAGCTAAGAAGCCAAAGTTATTTTTTTCTTCTTATCAAAACAATTCTCCAGATCACTGAGCTCTACTTCCAATGCCTTACAGCCATTTTCTCCAGGCATAAGTTTGTGAGGGATTCATCTTGGATAAAAGCCCACAGTAAATAGAATTTTCCAACTTAAATTTTTTTTTTTTTTATATAAAGGTTCAGTGGTCATGCTAAATCAGAAGTGATTAGTATTAAACAGTACGTGAGTGGTCAAATAAATTCAACAATGAGAAAACTGACTGACCTAAGTAAGGGTATTATTCATTTTCAAAATATAGCAGTAAATGGTGATGCATATCCAGTTTCAAGACTAATGAGAAGGTAAATGATATCAATTATATCTTCTGCAACCTAGTATGTGAAAAATCAAAGTTCAATAACCTACCCAGTAAGACTGCGATTGGTTTGCCTGAGAGATGAGAAGAAATCTTATCACTACAAAGGGCCAAATCTTTTGAATGTGTTAAGGTAAACAGAAAGGAAATGATGAAAAGTGAAGTAGCACTAGAACAATTTTAAGTTCACAGGAAAATCTTGCTTCACATGTTAAGTCAAATAGAAGTGGGTACATATTAGAATAAAGCAAAAGCAGTCAGTTATTGAAGCTGAAACATCTGCCAATTTAGCAAATCTAATATAAGAATACTGATTTTTCAGCTCCATGGCATGCATGTTGCATCAGCTAAGGGTATGGAAAAAACATTCAACCACTTTAAACAGGGAAAAGGAGCTAGAGAAAAAGGAGTTGATGCTCAGGAGCATGCATCAGGTGCTATGCTGCAATCTGTATAATCTTGTAGCAATACAAATGAGTTAAATCATCCAAACTTTGAACCTGAATGTAGCAGTTTTGCTATATTTGAATTGCTACAGATTTATGCAGATATAACAGTTGCATCATATAATTTTGTACTGGTATACTCTGATATCAATTGTTATATCTATCTATGCCCCTGCATTTTGAAAATTATTTATAGATAGGCTGAGGCAGTGTCAAACTCCAGATCTGGACCACAGGGCTTCTTGGGGGATGGATCTGGTGGTGGCAATGAAACTGCTGTGGTGTAAGTCAGTCATTCTCAATTTTTTTTTTTTTTTTTTAATCAGGAGCCATTTGTAAACATTGATGGCCAGTCCTGACCCAGTAAAGAGTTTAAGTAGAAAACAGCCCCCTGGCCCTGCCATTGCGACCAGCTGCTGGCCCTGCCATTCCGATCAGCTGCTCCCCACACCCAGGCCCCAACTACCCAGTAGGTAGGGCTGGGGGTGGGTGTGTGGGACAGGGGGGTGAAGCCGGAACATGAGCAGCCCCAAGCAGCCCAGAACTCTGCCAGTCTGCAAGGGAAAACCCAGTTTCCTACGTTTTTCTCCTTTAAAGGAGAATCCATTTTTAAAGTTTGTTTGTGACTCTTTCATATATTCTTGGGACCCACTTTTGGGGCACGATCCACGGGTTGAGAAACGCTGGTATAAGCAACATCAGGGAGCCGTAAGGGGTTAGTGAACCCATTGCTTGGCCAGTCCCCAAATTCCCAGCCACTCTAACAGCCCTGCAGGCCAGAAAACACTCTTGTTTGGCACCCCTGGGCTAATGGAATCAAACTGTTAGGAAGTTTGATTTTGGATAAAGGAGTCTAAGTTACACCAACAAAAGCTTCAGATCTGAAACATGCTTATTATTTCTTCGTTATCTAAGTGTTAAAGCGAATACTGAATTACTGTGTTGAGAGGATACGCTGTATGATTAAATCAAGTATTAAAATATGTCAACTGTAACACTGTTGTTTTAAGAGAATGACAGGAATTTGGAACTGGAAGATAGATAAATACTAGTTTGGTGCAACAGATTATGAGGCAACAAACAACCTGGGTACATTAAAATTAACTCTACAGAATATAGAACCTTATCCCCAATAATCTGAAGAAATACTTAGAGAATTTAAGCACCATCAGTCTCTTTCTGATATAAACTCTTTTTAACTTGAGAGAAGCTCATCATACATACCCCCTATTATTATAAAAAACAAACTGGGCACCAAGTATTATATTTGCAGTTTTAATTATGCGTTTTGTAACGTAACATGAAACTATAAAAGCATTTTCTATGGTATGCACACATGGTAAAAAAAAAAACAAAGTAAGGGCTGGCCCCAAAATGTGCCAAACCTGCAGTGCCTCCCACAAAGTACTTTAAGAGGCACCACTATGTCATCACATGACCCCAAAGCACATTTGAGAGGCACCTAGTCTTGTTTCTCCCTGAAAAACCCTACTGTTCCAAAGCCCTACACCAACTGAGAAGTGTCCTATCTTCTTCTTAACCCACCTTCTTAGGGCCTTGTTGCACATTAATTTTAAGTGGCTCCTGGAACTCTTAGTTCTTGGATTATCCACACATTATCACTTAAAATTAGTTTTAAGCATACTTTAAACAGCTTAAAGTTTCGCCACTCCAGGACAGACTCATCTCTGATCTGTTTTACCCACCATCTGTTCCATTAATGTGTGGTCACTTCCCACAGATGAGCCACCCAAGTTACAGTCCTCTAGCATGCCAGGATGTAATGTCCCCTCCCCTCCTGTTCTGTGTAGACAGATTTTCTACCCCTGTATTCTACTGCCTACAGGGCAATTACAGCACCAACCCAACTCACCCTCCTACCCAGGGGTTGTGACAATCTACAGAGCACATGCCAGCTAGACAAGTTGCAGGGCATGGATGGCTCTAGGGTGGCTGACTTCCTTCAGGGGCTGATTGCCTTCATTTTACTTCACTTCTCCCACCCCCATTTTCTTGCCATTGCATTGCCCACCTGCATTCCATTAACTTTCTGCCTCCTGGCTTCATGTTCCTGCCTCCTCAACCCCGCTTTGCAACACCCCCCCACTTACAGGAGGGATAGAAGCCTGCCCTGACTCACCAGCTATCTATTTGCAACTTACAGCTATAGCTCCTAGTCCAGCCCCTGCTTGCCACTCCTAGAGTGGCAAGTCAGAGGTGTGAAGGTGAGGGGACATGCAGAAAAGGTTTCTAGCCTTAAGGTGTGACTGCTCTAAACTCAAACTAGCACTAAAAAGTGCTAGTGTAACAAGGCCCTTACAGTAGTCCTGAAATAGACATATATGTTTAAGGATTCAAACAGTATTTTTTTTCAAAACACTTGCAATTTTAAAAGACTCATGACAACAATTCTATATTGACCTTGATTCGTATATTCCAAAAGGTTTTAAACCCATAACAGTAATTGCTTTAGCAATGTTCATTAAAGCTAATTTGAATTACTGAAAGTGTAAACTTTTTTTAGAATCATCTTATAAGACCTTGGGCTGCAAGTACCATAAAACTATAGTACTGAATAATACAGATTATTTGATACTAGTAAATGAGAGATTAAACTTTATTTGTAGTTTTAGAGGAAAATGTAACTCAAATGTGGGGAAACAATGTTGAGAGGTTTAAAAAACTAACCTTTTTTCTAAAGCTAAGTTGTCCATATATAATAGCTTGCTGCTTGATTTATCTTGACCAGTTCCTGACAAAAAACATTAAAATTTCCTAAAATCTTGATAGTGCACTAAAAAAAATTAAATAACTACATCTCCTACTGATATATAAAATCATCCTTTCCATGTACAATAGAAACTTCACATACCATTGACACATTCAAAGACATCACAGCACTTGCCAGGTGTTCCATCTCCACGTGAGACTATTTGGGGAATGGAGCCTGCCTCACACATGGGGAAACCACATAAACCAGAGAGACACTCGCATCTGAAACCAAAAAAAGGAAAGGAAAACCCCATAAATAAATTAAGCCACATATGAGGGGAAAACACAGGCAAAGTGAAATAGCAGACTGGGCCAAAAGAGTTCTTGTTGTATGAATATTATAGAATTACTTTTTACTAACACAGTGAACACAAGTTAAAAAAAAAATTAACTGTTTGGTAAATAACTCTCTGAACTCTTCTGCTGTAAGATTAAGTGCTAAGTGGTCATGCAAACATAGTGGGACAGATGGAAATATTCCAATCTGCCATACCAACAACATTTTTGGAGCAATAAACACTTAGGGACGGGTTCAGAAAGCAGCATGCACAAAAAGATCTCTAGTTTGTGGGAGACTTCTCCACAAAGTTGTTTGAGAACTGCCTAAATTAGTAAAAACTGACAGCAGCGTCCACAGCTAAAATACTGTCTCACTTCTTTATCCCCAAATTGGTCTGAATTTAGGGGTCCACCAACACAGATTTTTGGGGCTCATAGCCAATTTTTAAGGAGGCATATCAGCTGATACTGATCAGATTTCCAATATGCAGCCTGGCAACTTGAAGAGTAGTGTCTGGCTGGTAAGCCTCTTGTGGTAGAAGGGGTGGGGCAGGGTAGGGAAGCAGATCAAGGCCACTGTGATGAGGGAGGGAGTTTGGCTGGGGCAGGCGCTGCCCAGCTGGAGCGGGGCGGGGCATGGGACAGAGCTGCAGCTCATCCAGGGGGTGCGGGGGGGGGGCGAAGCAGCTCCCACTTCTGCATGCACTCTGGGAGGGCATAGGGGGCATGTGTCCCCAGCTCTGTGCACAGGACAGGGCAGACTGCCACTGTGGGCTGGGACCATGGCTGCAACAAGGCTCTTTCTGGTGGTGGCGAGATGAGGGGCTGGGCTGGGCTGCACTCAGGGGAGGCAATGGCAGCACCAGGAGGGGGTGCTATGTGGGGGCTGCAGCCACCCCAAAATTTGCCACAGCACCCACCACACACACCCTATAGCGCCACCGCCACCCACCCTGAGTGCAGCCTGGCCCACCCCACCAGGAAGAGTCCATTCCAACCCCAGGCCACAGCAGCAGCCTTCCCTCATCCTATGCACAGATCTGGGTGCACAGGGTCTCATGCCCTCCTGGGGTGTGTGCAGTGGCAGGAGCTGCCTCACCCTTCCCACACCCCCTGAACAAGCCATGCTCTGCCACAGCTGGGATGTGCAGTGCCTTCACCAGCCCCACTCCATCCCTTGATCTGCCCCCCCCCCCACACCCCTTCTCTCTTCTACCACAGACTTACCAGATGAAGGCAGCTCTCCAAGCTGCTGGGCTGTGCTCCTCACTGCCTATTGTGCAGCACTGTGGCTGCATGGAAGCACTGGGCATTTATCAGCCAAATTATTGGCTACATCAGGCAAAAAAAAAACAATTTCCAATACAGTCAATTTACTTTATAGCAGTGCTGATCCAATATCAGACCAATGCATCAGCGCACCTCTATCTGAATTGGGCTATATAGGGAGACAGAAAGAAAAATAATAAAATATTCTATTGCTTTGACATCTTGGGCAGTCATTTACACCCAAGCAAAATAAGTATAAAACTACCATTTTGAATTGGTAGTGCTTGACATCCATTTTCCATTGGTGATTATATACGTTGCAAGGCAACAGAGAACTGGACTTTAATGGCCAGATCCTATTCCACCTAACAGACACCTAAATGGTACTTTGCTGTCTAAATGCAATCCTATTCTATCTAACTTGAGTCCATGAAAAACCACAGAAACAAAATGGTGGGTGCAGCCTCACCACTTCCTATGACATAGTTTTAAGGCACAGAGAATGTATATTACCCAAAGCCATGTTAACAGTTTTTCAGGAATTTAAAAAGGGTAGAATATGATCACTAACATTAGCAAAGGCTTTTTCACAATACGAAAGTTTTTCAGATCAGTCTCTAGAACTAGAAAGTACAGCTCAGATAAAAGGAAGTTGTATGCGTTCCTCCCAATTTTCGTGCTCTTAAAAATGAACCAGCCAAACAAACCAACCAATGACCAGAGGAAGGGGAGGTCTCTGTTTGAAACTCATGAAGTATAGAGACATTATTATTGATGTTTCTACAGCACTATCAACATATATTAAGCTGGACAGAAATTTACATTTAGTAGTTCCTGGTCTTAAGAGATGACATAGTAAAGGAATAAGCAGCCACAATACAATACAAGACAAAATGCACAAGGAAAGCTCAGTGCTTATTACAGCTAAACAGATTCATGGAACAGGTACACGATTTTTCCTTAGTGTATAGATTTAAGTTCTTTGAAAAATCTAGGAATTCACTTACCACCCTGGGAATAAATATGAATTTAAAAAAAAAGATAGGAACCATATTTTATTATTTATTTTATTTTTATTAAAGTAAATGAGTATTAAATATCTAGCTATGTTTACTATATGCTTCAAAAGAGGCATTATCATGAGCACCCCAAATCAACCTATCTAGACAGAATCATTAGGCCCAAAGAGATTCTCAGATTCTTTTGGTCAGTAAGCTTCCACAAGGAAAAGGAAGATGGCTTTCCTACTACCCCTCATCTCTCATTATCCCTGAGAGATACCACACCCAACATCAGGATGCAATAAAAGATTAGAAAAACTAGTCCTAGCAGATAGGTATTTAAAAGTTATCCCTTTCATCCCTTCTCCTGCTTTAGTGATTTTTGTTAAGGTCTCCACTGGAGAACACGTCTCTCAAATACAACTAACAAGAACAGTGCAGTGAAGGTGAGCCATCTCCAATGATTTTAAAAAATACTGTGTACTACCATAGAGCATAAAATGCCACAAAAATCTATATCCATTATTGAAAGGCAAAGAAATTCTTGCAGAAAGCTACATAAATATTACATTTAAGAAGTTAAATCTACAGACAGTTAAATATGCAGAAATAAAGCTGAATGATCAAATGCTGTATGCATCCATTAGCATATTTTATTATGATTTATTTAATGATACAGTATAAATTGTAAGACTATTGTTTAGTTTTACACATGGTATGGACAAATATTGAGCACAGAATAAAAGAGCCATGGGCTATGGTAATGAGCAAAGAACTGGAAGATGAAAGACCTTGATTTTATTCACCACTGACTGACTGCACTAACTCTAGAAGGTCAGTTAGCTTCTCACTGTCTCAATTTTTTATTTGTAAATACAGGTAAGGGGAAATTACTCACCAGTAATTCTCTTTGTTGTAGTCCTTTCCTCTGACACTACAGAAAGACAGTAGGGACAATTGGCATTATGGCTCCCCCTACCTAGAAGCAAGAGAGCAAAGGATGTATGATAGCGAGCTCCCTATAAATGGTCCAAGTCAGTCCCTCCCCTCTTTCAATTAAATACAGAAAATGAAGATAGAAAATATATAAAGAATAGAAATGCCAAGATAACACTCAGGAGGGCAGACTGGGAAAGGAGAGGACTTTGACAAAGAGAATTACCAGGGACTAATTTTCCCTTGTTCCTCTTCTCCCATCCTATGGAAAGACAGCAAGGACAAGTTGCAGATGTAACAAGCAGCTCCCCTTTGGGTAGGCTTATCATAACTTGCTACTTTAACAAGTAGCAATCTTTAGCCAAAGGAGACACTCTTAGCAGGAAGAAGGTCCAGCTCATAGTTTTTAAGTAAAGTGTGTGGGCAGTTTTACATATTTTACAATAGATTTCTTAGCCTTTACGCTCCAGGAAGTGATATTTCCAGAGGAATTAGTTCTGACAATCACGGGACAAGTCTTGTTCGGCCATAACATAGGTTAGACAAGTATGCGCCTGAATCCATCTAGCAAAGAGAGCCTTGGGGTAGCAATAAAAACAGAAAATAACATTTTCTCAATGTCAAGAAAAAAAAGCAAAAAAAAAATTCAAAACACTTTATTTCTAAAGAACTGGCTGTTTGTCTAGAGAGATGACTGGATTAGGATAGGGATAGAAATATATTGCTCATTGATCTGAAATTCTATATTCACTTTAGGACTAGACTCTGGAGGACAGTATAGCTTTAACCCCATCCAGAGAAAACTGCAAAACAAGAGAAAAAGAAAGCTAGGGAGCCTAGTTTCCTGGCCTAAAGTTGCTGCTATTAGTATACACTTCAGAGTAAGCAGCTTCATAGAGAGAGATGTCTAATCTATTCTATGCATGTTTTGGCCCATCCAGTATAACATACATGTGCCACTCATAACGGTTTAATATACTGTTGGAACATACCTGTGCGTTCCAACAGAATATTAAACTGTTATGAGTGGCATCCTCTTCCTCATCAATTGTTCAAAGAGTAGGCCCATAAACACCTGAAGAACAAGGAAGAGATTTCACTAAGGAGTAACTAGTTAAAGTAAGGTGATTTGCCATAATAAAAAAAATATAAAAAACATTTAAAATATGGGAAAAGGAATTAATGGTTCTGCATTGAGTGGGTCCACAGACTGCAGAACAAGTAGTTAGTTATAGCTGGAGCATGCTGATCCTTAATTTCTGAAATTCCATATTTCTTTTTAAGCAAAAGGAAAAAAATATGCAAACCTACTGCTATTGGCATGAAATGAATTTGCTATATAGGAGTGTTAATGTGGAAAGTTTTAAAACAGACTTTTAAACAATCTTCAATCTCCCCAGATAGGCCTGCTGAGAAAGTTATCTAAGCACGTTCCATAATGTTAGCAATGAAAAAAGGGTGTGTTAAGAGTGAAAAGAAACCTTAGAAAATCTTGGGGTGATAGACAGCTGTCTCACTGCCACGAACACAATGGTTGGAAACCCTGGGATAAAGAGACAACCAAAAGAGGCAGCAAACTTACCACTGTTTTATCTTGATGGATTTTTTAAGTGCTCTTAGGAGAAGAGGAATAAGTGGAAGTGATATCCCCATTTTGCACTCTAGTGCTGCAGAAGCCTATTCTTCCCTGGCTTATTACTTTGAGAACAAAATTGAGGAAGTTTGGTAGAACTGGTTGTTGCAAACTAGTCTATTGCGAAGGCACTCAACTCCCAAATGCTTTTCTATGAAGAAACTTAGCAGTTTAAATTGTAATCCCCTGGGCAAGGGCCTGGAGGTTAACCCAGTCCACCTATGGGCTGCTTTTTTCCTAGTACATAAATTGTTCTTAAGGTATAGGAAAGGGGCAATGTACAAGTTACTGGCATGACAGCAACAGGAGGAATTGAATTTATCTGCTTTCTTACCTTTATACACATATGCCATAGTCACTATTTTACATTAAAAAGGGCATAGACATTGAGAACCAAGCACTCTCGAGTGACAAGAGCTAGGCAAATGGGTTTTTTCTTATGAAATCAAAAACACAGAGTAAAGAGGAAGAAAGAATGGTATGTTCTCTAACAAATGAGTTGGATAGTTTCATCCAAACACAGAGTCCCTGAATAAAAGGAGATGGGTGTGTGAAGGGAGGGATGTAAAGCAACCTCTGTTGTATAAGTATCATGGCCTGCCATCTGGTAGGAAGGAAAAGAAAATCAGAAAGAACACATGAAGCTGGCTTTGGAAACCACTGGCACAGAATGGACTGGACTGGTACAGATAAAAAGGTAATACTGAAGTTAATGACATGTGTCCAGTGAAAGGCAACCTTGGCTAGACTTGTATTAAGAAGCAGGGTTATGTGCAAAAGCTGCTGAAGAGATGCCAGGGAGATTCTCCCTTAACTGATTTAGTAGTCTAGAATCTGGTCCCAAGACCCTGCTAGAAGACTCATTAAGCTGGCCTGAATATCAGTAAGGTGCATGCATCTGCCCAGTAAAGAATCACTATCAAGGATACCAGAACCTTCGTGAAGACTGTGGAAGATAGAAAGAGGCCACAGAAGAACAACTGAAAATGGGAACCCTAAAGACAATGTGGGAGAGTCAACAATAAATTAGGTAAATGTGAATATCAAGTTATGTACATGCTTGAAATGCTGCTAAGGATAAGAACTTTCCTTGTTCCAAAATGGAATGCAATACTTTCCCTTATGAGCCAGAGACAAGATGGACTGTAGCCTCCCCAACTCATTTGTGAACAGTGAAATACTTCGAGGGGGGAAAAAAAAGCTCTAGGTCACCTTTCTGCCAGTTAACTAAGTTAATATAATTCTTTTCTTAGAAGTACTAGAAAACTGACTAGGAAGCAAGAGTTCCCTGAGAATTTAAGGGGCAAAAAGCGACAGACACAGATCTAAAAGCAATTTGGATGAACAGTCAAATCTGACTACATTCTGAAATCTTTTCATGCAGTTCTGGCCATCCCTTTTGTAGATTTCTGAAGATGACTGCCTATTAACTGAAGCTGATTACATTTTTCATTAAAAAAATTTCGGAAAGACACATTTTCCCTCCTAAAAATTGATATTTTTTTTCCTTTTGGGTTTTTCTTTCCCTTTCTTCTTCCTTCCATTAAAAAAATTGCTACCAGAAAAAGTAAAAGAGGTAGGAAGGGAAAGAGGAATATAGGGAAAAAAACCTTAAAATTTGGGAGAAAAAAAATCATCATTGTCCACTCATTCATTCAGGATGCTTTTTAATTGCTTACAGTTTTGCCAGTTTTTAACAGTAACTTATCAGCAGGGTTCCAACTTCAAATGTATAAAAGATAAATTGTAAAGAAATAAAAATCATCACGTACCTAGCTAATAACCCCATCATAAAGGTAGCAGCACACCAAATGAATCTGAATAACGATATGGATCCAATTGGTGTGATATAACAAATTGATATTTACCACCACCCTGGCATATGGTTTTATAAACAGCACTTGTAGAATTTCCTATACTTAGAATAGACTCAGCTATAGAACACCTAACTATAGGATAATAAAGGATAATGATACATATAGCAAAAATTGCTTCCTTTATTTTTGCTAAGTAGAGAAGTAGTAAAACTAACATTCGCAATAAAAAAGACTTTTTGTAGGTTAATTTAAATAATGGGATTACTTTCCCCAAGAATCTTGACTTTATAATATGGTGTCATTCAGGATTTTCTATGTGAGTTTTGACTTTCTCAACTATTCAGACAGTGTGACAGAAAAATTCACATTTCAGAACTGAAGAAAAACATTGTGTAAGGACATAATAGATAATACAATACAAAATAATATATAATTATATTACAAGCATCCGTTTCCTTTACTTCATTCACTCCTGGCTTTATGAGCTCCCTCTTATCAATTAATATGAAATCTGAGCCTCATACAAATGAGCACTCTCTTTAGATGGTCATCTATCAAGAAATTAAATATCACTTTTTGTAATTCACCCAAGTGACTAGAACCGTTTAATCATTGTCTAAAAGGAAAATAAGGAAAATAATGGAGCAAAGCTTCACAAGATGACAATAGAAAAACTACAGCAGGTGATTAATGACAGGTCTAGAATTCCCACGAATTTTTTTCAAAATAAAACACTCAAATATTACTACAGTGTTAGCAGTTATTACTTGATACTACTAGTACATTTCTAAAAGTGGACTTAAAGAACACTCCAAGTACTAGATTTAAATAGAAATTAAATAGCCATTTGGTGACATTTCAAATATTTTATGCTTAAGTCAAAAATTGTATATTAATGACATCTTAAAAAGCCTACCAAAGTCCTGAACATCCATACTCATCTTCCAGAGGCCTGCATAGCTAAGACCTGAGTGACTAACATTATCCAAATGTGGTCATTTAATAGGTAGGGATTTCTATTCAGGTTATCAAGAGAGTCATTCATGATCTTTCTCCCCTTATATGTCAGGTAACTGTGGGAAAAGATCACCACCATAGATTTACTGTGACAATAATCCTTTTTGAAAAACACTGAGAAAAAAATATAACAAAGATGTGATAAAACTGTGCCCTTTAAAAAATCATCCATGATATCCCTATTTTCCCCCTCGAGTTAGAAAGGCCCTGCTGACAAATTCTAAAGATTTGATGTCAAATATTAAAGGTTGTATGAATACCTGCATCCTCTGTAAAATGTTAATTCATTGTTCATATACCTTTAGTAGCTTATATGCGGTAAAAAAAAAAAATTCCCTATTTATCCAAAGAATGTTGTCTGCCTAGAATTAAGGCATTCATTTCATTTTAAAAATTAAGATGAGTAACCCAAAAAATAATCTGAGCAAGACTCTGCTAGTTCATTCTTCTAAGGAAGAAGAACTGGTTTTAAATTCACCTTAGACTTAGCATTCCAGATGAATAAATAAATACTTTTATCAATCTCATGAAACATGGTTATTCAACTGATGATATAAACTCTGACTTTCTGAAATAGGCAATGGAATTTAAGTAGTATATTCATTTTTATATCTTTAATGTATAGAATTACTGTGAAAGGTAGGCATGCCCCATTTATTTAAACTACTCTTTATCTAGTTTATAATGAGGAAAATATTTAAAAAACATAAATCTACTTCTTCCTAGAAACTATCACTTCATTAAAGGAAGATTCCTTCCAGTTGGACTTTGTAGCTTATCAGAAAAATACAGCAAAATGATACTGACATTAAAGGTATAATGCAGCATAATATCTATAAAAATATATTCTGTGCTATTTAAATATAATATACCTATATGAAGCAGTCTTTTATACTAGATGAATGAGAAGCTAATGTTATTACAGTGAACAGAAAGGATTTGTGGCTATTTGTTGTTAAAAAAAGGATGAAGTTTGACACAATAATATTTTGACTTCTAAATTCTGTACCATTTTGAAACATGTTTCATAGTTTCATAGTTTGTAGGGTCAAAAGGGACCTGAGCAGATCATCGAATCTGACTCCCAGCCATGGCAAGAAAGAGTACTGGGGTCAAACGACCCCAGCAAAGTGTTCATCTAACCTACTCTTAAAGACCCTCAGGGTAGGAGCCAGCAGCACTTCACTTGGAAATTGGTTCCAGATCCTAGCCACCCTGACTGTGAAGTAGCGCCTCCTGACATCTAGCCTGAATCTACCCTCTGCCAGCTTGTGAGCGTTATTCCTAGTAACTCCTGGTAGTGCTTGGGGGAACAGGGACTCCCCCAATGCCTGCTGGTCCCCTCTGACTAGTTTGTAACAGGCCACTAGATCCCCCCTCAGCCTTCTCTTGTGGAGGCTGAACAGGTTCACGTCCCGTAGCCTCTCCTCGTAAGGCCTGCCCTGCTGCCCCCTGATCCAAGATCTTTTTCTGCCTCTGTACTGATGAGAAAGGAGTTCCCCAGCCTGTAGGTATGGTACTGGTTCTTCCTCCCGAGGTGCATCACCTTGCACTTGTCCATGTTGAATACCATCCTATTCTCATCCACCCACCCCTGTAACCTGTCTAGGTCTGATTGCAGCCTATTCCTCCCTTCTAGCGTACCCACATCCCCCCACATCTTACTGTCATCAGCAAATTTGAACAGGGTGCTTTTTACCCCCTTGTCCAGGTCACTGATGAAGATGTTGAACAGTGCAGGCCCGAGGACCGAGCCCTGCCGAACCCCACTGCCCACGTCCCTCCAAGTCGAAAATGATCCATCCACCACCACTCTCTTGAGTGCGGCCCTCCAGCCAGTTGGCGACCCATTTGACTGTGCAGGTGTCAACACCACAGTCCCCCAGTTTCTTAATGAGAACAGGGTGAGAGACAATGTCGAAGGCCTTCTGAAAGTCCAGGAAGACTATGTTCACTGCTACCCCTGCATCTAAGGATTTGGTGACCTGGTTGTGGAAAGCCACTAGGTTGGTCTGCCAGGACCTGCCCCTAATGAACCCATGTTGGTTGCCCCTAAGCATAATCTCCCATGCTGGCCCCTCATGGACATGTGCCAGAATAATTCTCTCAAAAAGCTTGCCCAGGATCGAGGTAAGACTAAGTGGCCTACAGTTTCCCGGGTCCTCCTTCCTCCCCTTTTTGAAGATGGGAACCACATTGGCCCTCTTCCAGTCCTCTGGCACCACACCAGAGCACCATGAGTGCTTGTAAAGCCGTGCCATGGGTCCTGCAATGACCTCAGCTAATTCCCTCAGTACTCTAGATTTGAATACATCCAGTCCCTCCAGAAGTTCCCTAACAAGTTCCTCACTAACCCTTGGCCTAGGTGCACTTCCCCTGGGGTCTGAGGGGGGCCCAGAAGTGGGGTGGCTGTTCTGGGCCCTGCTTAGGAAAATGAATGCAAAGAAATAATTAAATATGTTAGCTTTCTTGTCTGGTGTGATGACCAAATTTTCTAGCGTGTCCTGCAGGGGCCCCACATTATGTGGAAACTTCTTTTTGCCCCCTACGTATTTAAAAAAGGTCTTCTTGTTGTCCTTGATCCGGGAAGCTAGTCCGAGTTCCATCTCTACCTTGGCCTTCCTGACTGCCCCGAGCAACTGCAGTATAGTCCTCCCTGGTGATGGCTCCTCCCTCCCATTGGGTGTATGCCTCCCTTTTAGCTAGGAGACACTCCTGGATGCTTTTGGTGAGCCATTGGGGCTTTTGATCCCTCCTGCCCCCTTTGATCCGTGTTGGGATTACCTCCCTTTGGGCTTGGAAGATCATCTCCTTAAGGAGCGACCACTCTCCTTGGACACCTGGCTCCCCTCCCCGCTGGGACGTGAGTTCCTCCCCGACTATTCTCCTTAGCTCATTGAAGTCCGCCCTCCTGAAATCTAGGGCTGCTGCCTTGCTGTAGGCTTTTGCCACCTTGTGCTGGATGGTGAGTTCCAGCAGGCGATGATCGCTGTCGCCCCCGTGGTCAAGCACCTGCAGCCCCCTGATCAGGTCATTGCCGGTGGCCAGCACCAGGTCCAACAAGGCATCTCCCCTGGTGGGGCTTTGCACCTCCTGGGTTAGATGGAGGTCCTGCATTCTGGCTAGGAACCTATGTGAGCGGTCAGACGTGGCTGACTGCTCTTCCCATAAGATGTCTGGAAAGCTCAGGTCACCCATGATGACCACATCCTTTGACCTAACTACCTCCATGAGCTGACTTAAGAATTCCTGGTCTAGCTCTTCCCTTGGTTGGGTGGTCTGTAGTAGACCCCCACCATTAAATCTCTTTCCCCTCAACTGTCTTGTATTCTATCCCAGAGCGCTTCAGAGTGCCCCTTCTCTGATTCTTTGCTAATTGACGAGGATGTGTATTCCTCCTTACCAGTATATCCTGTATACCAGTCTGCCTCACCCTGTACAACTCCAAGTCAGTTCAAAGCAGTGCAGAGGCATTTTGCTGTAGTGACAAGGTTCCCTGAGCCTTGGCACTGTGGCATGGCAACTTATCTTGCTCCATTCTACTTTGAGCTGATCTAGAGCAGTGGTTCTCAATCTTTGGTACCTTACATACCTACCCCTTGCCGATCAATGCAGCAAAAGTGAAATTGGAAGTCTCACCTTCCCATTTTTTCCACCATGGCCCGGGCAAAAGCAGCCTGTGCGGGGCCTCCCTCCCTATCCCCTGGCACACTGACACTGGGGGGTGAAAGCCCCAGCGCACCAGACACAGCAGAAGAGGCAGCAGCTGGAACTTCCAGCCTGAGCAGGCAAAGACCAAAACGCAGCACCTGTGTACACACTGCCCATGTCTTGCATACCCCTATGGGTATGCATACCATGAGTTGAGAAAGACTGATCCAAAGCAGTGCACGGTGAGGCAAAGGCATTCTGCTACTAAACATTTGGCTGGGGAAAGTCCACTACCATCCCAAACTTCTCCGGCACCTGGGAGGACTCGAGTTGCTGCTGTTTTTTGTACGTTTTCCAGATTGGTGTGATCCTGGTCTCAGGAAGACATGAAGAGCATTTCCCTGCCACTTGACTCTTCCCAGTCCAGGAGTGGAGGGGAAGGGAAGCAAACAGGTATTAGTTCCTTACAGAAAATCTTTCCCACAGGCATGATCTTTCTTGCTTAGTAAGATCTCTCTCTTGAATCAAGCATATTTCCTGCAAGATAAATTTAATGAACACTTTTACACTCTTAATTTCTACATGGAGTGCAGGGATTCTCCCCGTAGAAACTGAATGCTTGTATGTACAAGTAAAGGGCACACATGATGCCTAAAAATGGACTTTACTTGTTCAATATGACATAAAACAACAACGTACTTTTTCTTCTACTGTTATATATAGAGTATATTAATTAGGAAGCATGACACTCAAATATTTATGAGAGCAAAAGGGCTGAGTGAACCATCTGGCCTGTCCCTCTTCCACTCCTAAAAGATTTCAAACCCAAATGAAATTATTTGGATCCTGGAGTAATACCACTGATATACTGTGATAACGGAAGTACAAAAATATCCTTAAATGACTGATGAAAATGTTTGGATCATAGAATAGAAATGGTTGGTTTGATTTTTGCAACTTGGCAGAAATGCTGTAAAGTTTCTGATATCCTTCTAAACTTGAGCCAACTTGAGGCTCCGGAGCCACGTGAGGCTCTTCGGAAGTTAATATGCACCTCCTTCAATCTTTGTACACACCGTGTGCTTGTGCAAAGATTCAAGGAGACATGCATTAACTTCTGAAGAGCCGCATGTGGCTCCAGAGCTGCAGGTTGGCCACCCCCGTTCTAAAGGATATACATTTAAACATTATGTCAAGTATTAATCCCAGTTATAAGACTGTCATTCCACCCTATGGAACCCCAAGTCCATTTCAGTACAAAAATAAAAAATCATCTAAATACATACCAAAAAAACTACATTAAATTATTCTTAAATTTATAGGATCAAACACTCAAAAGTTAGGAAATGCCTGTGCAACCTCAATATGACCTCTATATCCATTATGATACAAGTCTTAAGTTACGTATTACTTTTTCCAAGGGACCCCAGTCTCATCTTTGGTCCACTCAGTGGGTGGTTCTCTCTTTCCTAAAGGTTTGTCCAAGAGGGCAAACTAGAGAACAATAGGCAAGGGCATGAATTTGCAGTATACTTGCTACCTATTGCTAAATTCCTCTGAAGACACTATTCTTATATTAGAACAAGCAAGAGAGCCTGATTCTGCAGTGGTGAGAGCCATGGGTTCTGATCCCTGCTGTCAATGATATTTATGCATTTTATCCAATGACTTTCAATGCAAAATTCCTAAAGAGCACTGGGAACAAAATCCAGGCTTCCCTCCTCTCAAGGAGATTAGGCTATGGAGTCAGGCTCCTTCTTGCATAGTCATAGTTCATGGTTTCTTTCCTGTCCAGTGGGCCAGCTTCACCAGGAGGGATGGAGGAAGCATTCAGCCCCGTCTCATGCACAGATGGCTGTGAAAGTTCCTCTTGGATATCTCAGTTATGTACCAAGCTGTTCTGAAGTTTTGAAAATTCTAGTAGACATATATCTGCATCTTCAGGCACTTTAACAGCTTTGAAAATTCAGACCATAACCAGAAAAAAGCTGTCCCTTTGCTAACTACAGTTGGTATTTCCTTCGGTTTTAGATTCACAGAAGTTAAATGAGTTGGTTTCAGTTGTTTTCAAATTCATTCAGGGCACTTCTCAGATATTTAGCTTCCCAAAAATAAAATCTATAAACCTGTCCAGAATTACCATGATCACTTGACTTTTGTTATTTAATTTGAAATATTGCCTTTCTTCACCCTCCCAAACACATTACTACTACGAAAGGGTACAGAAACAGAGATACTTTTTATTGGCTTTTATCCACTCATCTTCCAAGGGGTTGGTCTTTATGCATAATAATGTCAACTTGTATCTTGTCAGGTTCAAATCTAAAGAGCACTAACAATTTTCCTTTTAATAAACCTATTTACAAAGTTCTCCATTTTTTTTATACAGAGAAACAGGAACAATGTAATTATTGGCAGAAAAGGAGAGGGATGATAGCAGATCGTTTGAAGTACTGAGAGGTGCTAAATCAGTTATATCCAGAAACGTTTTGCTTTTTGAGAAACTATTTGAATTTTTTTTAAAGTATTTTTCTGAGGGATCAAAATTTGGTAGTGGTGGTTTGTTGTTGTTGGTAGGGATCCTGTTCCCCCCTCCCCCCTTCTGCTGGAAGGGAAAAACTGATTTTTCTTTTGGAAAAAATGGAATGGAATTTCTGGCTTGCTTCATGAGTTGTCTAGTGCCTGGGTTGCTCAACTCTCTAGACAGACAGCTGTTCAAAGAGTTGAACAGCTTGGGGAGTCAGCTGCCAAGGAATAAGGTAGACCAGTGAGTCAGGGAGCTGTCTACCTAACTCCCCAGCCAGGTGGCTGTCTAGGATGTCAGATTCCTCCTTGGGAAGGCAGCTGTCTGGGGATCCAGCCAAGGTGTAGATCAGGCTACCTGACCATTCCAGCTAGCCAGGCAACTGGGAAAGCCCTGGAAGCCCTGTGTCTATAAGCAGCCAAACAAGCAGGCAAAAAGCCTGGAATTACAGGATGCCCTACAGCCTAGAAAGCTGAAGGCATGGGGTCTAAAATGTCCAGGGAGTTAACAAAACTTGTCTGCCTATAATCAGTAAGATTTGGAGAGAAACAGGGTTTTCAGTAGGTTCCTGACTTCATTTTTAGTAATAAAACAATTCTCAAGAAAGCTGAGAGAGAATTTAGCATTGGCATTTGTTCTAATTTAATGTTAGTTTTTCTCCTCATCCAACTGTTTATGGGTGGCTGCATTAATCAATTTAATTTCCAGTACTTAGTTACCATATGGCCCTCCACAACATGACTTTATAGATGGAAGAAGGGAAAAAATAGTCTTAAAAAACCCAAAAACCTAAACTAAAATTTTTTTGGGGGAATATGGAATATACAAAATACATGACGATGGATATTTTAAATTGTCATTTAAGATGCCCAGCATTACACATATGTGCTTTTGAATAAAGTTTAATATTATTGTCCATTAGCAAAAATATGGTTTCTGGTACCCCATCCCCAAATGTTCAAAGTCAACAATATTTGAACTGAAAGACCAATCCTAATTTTATTTTGAATTTAAACAGATTTTCTCTTTTAGCAAGAAAAAACGAAAAAATGTAACAATACAAAATGAAAAAAAGCCCCACAAGTAGACAATCATATGTATAATATAGCTACATACAAAAAATGCAAGGCAAGTCACCTAAACGCTATCATCCCACACACATACACAAAATCTGTTGGATAACCTTTAATAGCTTATGTTGCTTTGGTATTTTGAATAGGAAATAATTAGTAGATAAACAATTTCTGGCTTGATTCTGATTATATGAATAAAAGTGATATTTGGTCTGATCTAAAACTACTGAGACTGAATGGAAAAAATACTGGTCCTTGCTCATCTCTCTGAGAAACCCTGCCTTAAATCTATTTCCTAACATGAGTTAAGTCTGAAAACATCAACCCCACTTCCTGATCAAACATCTGACCAATAAGAAAAAAATCATTAAAAGATTCCTGCAAAATCTCAGGATTTTCTAGACACCCTAATTTTAAGGGCTAGAGAAGCCTGGGGAGCAATACCATATAATCTACATGGACCACTTTTAAAATAATGGAAAAAAAAAAAGTTTAGCAACTATGTTAGTTATGGCCCCTTCCTTCCTTAATTTTCAAAATTCGCTGATTCTTAGTTGAATACAGCTATACAAATGATGTGGCTCTGTGCACAAGGTCATGTCCATGGACTGCCCTGTGGAGTGGATCAGGCCCATGGACCATCCCCATATATTGGTAACTTTCTGTACCTATGTGATTTTAGTAAACCATTGAGCTAATATTGGTAGAACCAACGAAGTATTATACAGTGTGAATAAGATCTCCAGCTTTTGACATTTTACTAAATGGAGTTATTTTTTTGTGGAACACAAAAAGATGGTAGATAGTATTGTATAAATGTAAGAGGTAGTATTATAGCCCTAATGCTAAGGAATTTGGAGTGGTCCTTTTCTGAACTCTATATATACATGCATGTAATATTTTGAACACCTCCAAAACAGGTTTGCCTGCATGTTCCCTCCTCCTCTCATAAGTCACTGCCCACAGAAGATTGCAAAGAAACATATATAATGTAACAGCATGTATCAATGGCGCGCTACTGAACACCATTAACTTTCTGTCTATTTGGTAGGCCTTAAATGCGCTCAAGTACTCTGTTGGGTTTGTTGGGCATATGGCCACAGTGGGGAGGCAGGGGGAAGATGGGGTCTCTTCCAAATGCTTCCCTTGAAACTAGGAACTCACTTCTCATAAAAAGAAAAAAAAAGGGAGGGTTCTAGAGAACAAGACAGTGCCTTCATAGAAGACGTGTAGTGCATGGGCAAGGACTGGCAGTTTCTGAGCTCTGTTTCCAAACCAGAGTGCTTGTTCTCATTTTGTTTCTTTCCCCCCTTTTTTAAAAACAATAATTAATTGAGCACATCAGTATGTTGGGGATACAGTGAAATGTACTAACTACCTGTTTATCTCCTTCTCCAAAATTACAGCTACACTATCAGCAGCATATTTTTGTAGACACTGCAAGAGCTATTAAGTAGATAAAGGGCTAGGGTATTTACCCAGCAGTACCATGGTGACTTGAGTTTACTTCAACTGCCGGAGAAAGGAGAAAACAACTTTCCTTAATGTAAGTGGATTTGAATTAAGATAAATTTCCAATGATATGTTTAAATTGTGTTAGAGGTAGTATAAGCAAGGGACAATTTGAGAGAAGGAGTTAAAGGGGGGCAGGGAGAGATTAAGGGACAGAGGACTGGACCAGTACAACAGCTGTAGGATCAGAAAGCAATGATGTACCCCAGCCATAGGTTTTAAAACCAGAAGGTCCACTGATCATCTAGTCTGATCTCCCATACAACAAAAGCCACTGCATTTCAGTTGCACCTTTATTGAGCCCAGTAACTTGTGTCTGACATAAGTGTACATGCCAGGAAAGATCTTGACTGTTGATCTGAATATATCAAGAGACATCAAATCCACCACTTGCCTTTGTTAATCATCACCATCACTGGTAAAAATCTGTGCTGTGTTAACAGCTTTCTCTGCTAAATTAAATACTCCTGTTTAAAAAAAATTTACCGGGTATCTTCTCTTTGTGAAGCTATTTCTTCATCAAGCCAACACTGGGTTTTGTTTTTCACAAGTTAAACAGATTGAGCCCTTTCACCTCACATTTTCTCCAGCCTTTAAATATTTTTGAGGCTCCTCTTTGCATCCTCTCTAATTTTTCTACATCCTTTCTTGACACAAGGCCTGTGATGCAGGATTGTCTCACCAATGCTATACACAGAGGTAAAATTAACTCCATGCTCCTACTCAGCAAGCCCATTAATACAGTTGAAGTTCACATTAGCCCTTTGCACTAAGAGCTCATATTGCTTTTCCTAAGATTTTTTCAAGAACTGCTTTTGAGGATACAGTCTACCATTTAAGTATGATCCACATTCTTTTTTCTTAGGTATATGGCATTGCATTTGGCTGTATTAAAAAGCATTTGTGTGAACGGCAAATCAATTTAAACACTCAAAAGCACTTTGTGTAATTAACATTTTTCATTATTACTTATCTTTCCAATCTGTGTGTCGTCATCATTTTTTTAAAAATCAGCAGTGATTTATTAATTACTTCCACATATTTAAAAAGTGCTCTCAAGCCCTTTCTATTATGGTTCCTAGGGCTCTGCGAAGCTTCAGTCACCGATTTGATTCGGCAGAGATTTGGCCTGATTTGCCGGTTGAATCTCCGAATCGAATCAGGAGACCCTTTAATCTCTCCAAATTGAATTAGAACCCTCCAAATCGATTTGGAGAGGTTCGA
The DNA here is from genome assembly GCF_052110815.1 of Crocodylus siamensis. Taxonomy (NCBI): domain Eukaryota; kingdom Metazoa; phylum Chordata; order Crocodylia; family Crocodylidae; genus Crocodylus; species Crocodylus siamensis. The sequence goes on along the minus strand of NC_143395.1, from coordinate 150,167,602 downwards.
TGATTCAGACACAGACACACCTTTAAACATTTTTTCTACATACCTCAAAGTACCAGCCAGCTTGTGAATGCTGAGGCAGATGGAGTGTCCCACAGAAGTGTGACAGGGGTCCCCAGCACACTCAAAGGCGAAGCCAGAAGTGGACCAGAAGCACTTCTGGTCCACATTCAGGTCCACCACAGAGTGCACGGGGGACTCTCCCCCGACCCAGCAACTGGCACCTGCTCGGTCTGGGGGGGCACCTAGGGTTCCCCCACAGCCTATCTCCGAGCCGGGAGGGTGCGGGGGGTACCCCACGAACTCGGCAGTGGACCCGGAAGTGGACCGAAAATACCTCCAGTCCACTTCTGGGTCCACCATTGAGCATGTGGGGGGCCCTCCCCCGCGCTCCTGTAGGATGCTCCATCCACAACACCACTATAGCATTCATGAGCTGTGCCCGGTACCTCGAAGTATGTAGAAAAAAACATTTAAAACTGTGTCTATAGCAGATTTGCTGATTCTCTGAATCAGTACAGAATCTTCATATTCGGTTTTGGCCAAATCGAATCAGGACAGTGATCTCAATCAATGAATGGAATCACTGTCCACCAATTGGGGCCGAATCCAAATCTGAATCAAATACCCATGCCCATTTCGCACACCCCTAACGGTTCTCTATTAGCAACAGTTTTTAAAGATCAGTCAGACTACCAATTTTTAATCCATTTATGGCATACTATATTAATGTTTTATAGTGTTAAATTTTTGAAAAATGCCTTTTTAAAATGTCTAATTATATTACAGTTACCTTGGTTAACCAACCTTTAGGGGACATACGGACATTTGGGGTAGTTAGGGGAAGGATAGATTGAGTTTAAAATGGCCACACGATCTAAGGTAAGTTTAGATGGCGGACCTATGGGAGGGGAGGGGAGTTGTGGGGGGCAAGCAAGGTCCACAGGGGTGTTGATGTGGTCTGGGAGGGTTTGGTGGGATCAGGGGGGTTAGTGGGGTCTGGAGGAATTGGGGGGTTGGCAGGACTGGACAGGTGTTCTGATCCTGCCAGAGAAGGAGCAGAGTACTGAAAAGGTTGATCAGTAACCAGAGAAGAGAAAGAATTATGCTCTTGTCACTGTTTTAGAGAGGCAACTCTAAAACAAATCATTGCACAATGGTTAATAAAATATTTTTTTCAAACAATGAAGTCATATGATGAATAGGAACCAATTCTTCCAATAGCAAAAAATAGGAAAAAAATCTCTGCACGTACAACACAAAGAAAATACCACAACTACAACTTGTCAATGTTTTGGTGACATCACTTGGGCAGAAAAAAACAGAACAAAACTTATTTGCAAAAATCAAAACCTTCTCTTAGGAAATACTGATTTTGATTAAATTTTGCTTAGAAAAACTGGGAGAAAAAGTATATCTAGAGCAAAATAATTCAGTTCTACATTCTGAAATTTATTTTCCTTTAGAAATTATATAAAAATAATAGAAGTGGAAATTGATTCATTTTATTTTTCAAACAAACAGCTATATGCATAATCATTGACATCTAACAAGTAATATACTCCCTGTAAAAAAGTCTGAGATGGAAAGCTACCATTTCAAAAATTTCTTGGGGGTGAAATCTGTACTTTTTTTTCCTTCTTAAATGCAGAGAGATGGACTAAGACAACATTCAAAGAAGGGTAAGTTTTATACCTTGGATATACCACAGAAAAACCAACAGCTGCTCTGAAGTACAGCTATAGGATTCTGCAAAGGCAGGTGACATTCAAATGTTGGCACACATGATGGCAAGCCTTGTGCAGGTAGGTCTCAATGTACCTAGAGTCTGCAAAGCAAAGGGTTTTAACAACAGTACCAACTTATAATCAGTGAAGCATCTAATGTAAATGCAAATATAAAAATATCCACTGTTGTTAAAGCTAACTTTCCACTGCAAAAGTAGATATCTATCCTTTTAAATGATACATGTATTTGTAGTCCTGCTATGTCACTTGATCTTATTCCTGTCACCTGTCCAGGGCAAAGTACTCCCCCCATCAAAGGAATCTTTGGGAAGCTGCAGAGGGACCAATGATTCTTGTTTTGACAGTATAACATTTAATGTTCATTTATTCATTTTCACTTTATTTCCATTTGGTATGTATGGACTTTCTCTTAAATTGCCTGTATAAAGGGAACATAAAGAAAAGCCAAGATGCATCAAGTTCTTGTTTCTAATCCCACCCTCAGTGAATTAAACTTAATAGTCAAGCACCCCACACCTATATAGAACCCTTCTAAAGGATTTGCAAGACTAGAAGAACTATTCCCAACTGGCAATACCTTCTATCTCACAATGAAAAAATATATCAATTAAATCTACTCCCTTTTGAGTGAAATATTTGGAAATCTAAGACAAGTGGTTTATTTCAGGGTACAAGGGCTGAAGCAACCTTTTATTTTAATGTTAACTCATACCATAATTGTCCACCATGTGTCTAATGCTTCATTACAAAAATCTACCTGGCACTATGCACCAACTTTCCAAACATTTTCCCACTCACCGAATCGTTGTCTGCCATTCACACACACACACACATTATTTTTAGCCATAGTGGAAGGCTAATTCAGATCTGGTCAATCATGTATGCACACCACACTTCAGTTAAGGCTACACATCAGGAAATCAAAGCAAAAATAACTACATTTAGTTATTTTATTTGAAATGCAAAATGAGTTGACAATTGCTAAAGATACTTTTAAGGATAATATGTTTTAGGTCTGTTCCATCCCATTTCCTGAAATAGACTCACAGGGCTCCTGATTCCCAAAATAGCATATAATTCCATACCTTTTCTGACCAGTTGGAAACAAACATGCAAGACAGAAGTCTCTCTCCTCCCACTTAATTGACTCAACATCTGCCAAGTCAGTGATTTAAATTCATCTATCGATCCATTCCCGAAGTTTAGTACTCCAGGTGCTCTTTAACTGTACTGCCACTGAGCCTGCATTAATTGACATGCTCCTGCTAAAATAAATTATAGTTCTTGAAAGAAAAGTCTATATTTCTTAATACATACTATGTTTTAAGAAAGCAAAAGTAGTAAATTGTTTATTTCATGAAAATAGTACCAGATTTTGTGAAATTTCTAAAAAACTGAAATCTATATTAGGTCATGTCTTTATGACGTTTTCATACAATGATAAAGGTTGGGGAGGTTCAGGCTCCCAAAAATGTCTGAATTGGAAGAGTTATACATTTTGTAATTTTCCACAGGATTTAAGCCTTCAGAAAAGACACACAGAGGTTAATTTTAACAAAACAATTTAAGAAAAAGATTTGGCCTGTTCCTTATGACCCCAATTCAACAAACCAAAAATATGTTTACAAGTCTATCTCTGTGTTGAGTCCCACTGACCTTAGTGCAAGCTAAGCATACATTTTTGTTGCATCAAGGCTTATAACTATATTCATCTTTGCTACAGAGCAGTGGTACTCAACCTTTTGGCCCCATAGGCCAGATGAGTGCTACAGGGCTGGTTCATAGGTTAGACCAAGTCTTGAATGCAGGATTGGGGCTGCGGGTTCAGCACTGCTACCTCCATGCCCGGCGCACTGGGATTGGGCCCCAGGGGCCTGATGCTGCCTCTTCCTGTTCTCTTGCACTGGGATTGAGACCTGAGGGCCTGGTGCTGCCCCTTCCCAGCCCCCCACATTGAAACTGGGCTCTGGCAGCCAGCACTGCCCTAATGTGCTGAGATTGGGCCCTGGGACCAGGCACCACCTTTGCCCAGCCCTGCACACTGGGATAGTGCACCTGATCTAGTGCACAGGGCTGGAGGCTCCCCTTGGTTCTGAAAATTTAGCAGCAGGGAACTGGTGCCACCTGTTCCCTGCCACCAAATATCTGGACCCACAAGGGGCCTCACAGGCCAGAAGACACTGCACCATGGCCAGATTTGGTCCATGGACTGGGGGGTTGAGCACTCCTGCTATAGAAGGATGACAGTCCCAGTCCATCTTTTTTGATTCCATCTAAAAGAACTTCTATACTTTGTCGTTACCTCCCTAGTTTCACTACCCAGACAGGCTCCGTAACCTCTGGAATACTGCTTCCCTAAATACAGCTTTATGGGGATCTGACACCAGCTACCTCTGATGTACTACACTTCAGCACAACAGTGTTAGTACAATGGACAGATGCATTTTTCTGGGATTGGCCTCACTCTAGCAAATTTCACTTCTCAGGGTCCCCCCTTTTTACATTTAAATGGTGCAAATATGAACCACTGGTGGCTTAATACTCAAACTGCACTATAGTTTCAACGTAGTAGCATGCACAACTAATTTCATTTGAGGTGCCTGATGATAACTAGTAAATTGTCTTAATAAGCAACATAAAATCCAGAACCCACTGCTCAATCCCAATTAGCTAAACCAGGCACTTGGCTGATAGGCAACTGGCTGAAATTTTGCCCTAACCTAGATGTGGAGCTTCTTATGTGCTCCTTCATAGAATCTTATATACAACACCCCTACTCCCAAGGTAAGGGTGTAAAATCTATCTGTAAAAGAAGGAAGGAAGGTTAATGAAACAGGAATCCACACATCATACTGGGCCAAAATCTGCAATTATAAAATTGAAAGTCCAGATTACATTCAGAGTTCAAAAGTTTACTCATGTGTGTGAATAACAGAGGGAAAAACTGACCCTTCCTGTACATGTTGAGATGTGCGGGAGGAAAATATCAGTGAGGGAACAGGGAAACATTCACTGAACAATGAAGAAAGATATAATGTATTTAAAATGCAACATTTAAAAAGAATGTGTTTTAAGCATGGCTAATAAAATCTAGTTAAAATAATGAATACATTTCTACTGAAATGATTAGTTATTTCTTAACTTAGGTAGACAATGCAGCTACATTACATCTAGTTTTCCTTTTCATTTCTGCTTGCATAAATTACTTAAAACTTCTTAGACTTTTTTAACTTTTTTTTTTTCATTTTCTTGATATCAACTGAACCAGGTACTACATAGCAACAATAGCACATGACCATGTAAGTAAAGATGCATATTTAACACATGGACCTAAAGGACAGGAGCCTGAGATTCTCTGTTCCTTTAAGAGGGGAAGCAGCCCAGCTAGGGAGCACTGCAGGGTAGACAGGGAACAGCAGTTGCCAGAGCAACAGGGCTACTGAGGCAATTTGCCTGGGCTGGCTGCTGTCAGCTGACAGGATGTAGGCAGGGTTTTGGCAGCATATAAGCCCAAGGCTGGGGCTAGCAGAGGAGTCTCTCTCTGGCTGCCACAGGGGAAGGAGCTACTGCCTAGGAGAGCCACCCAGGCATGCTGCGCTGACTCTTTGCTGCCTGTAGGAATGCTGAGGCTTGGAGAGCTCACAAGAAACGTATGCTGGGAGAGAAGGCTTGCCCTCTTAGAGGAATAGAGGGCTGCTTTCTATGTTGTAGTTTATGTTACAGTCCAGGGGCTGATGATTTATGTTACTGTTTTACTGGTGGTTTAGGATGAGGCTGAAAGGCGAGGTAAGGAGGCCTCATTAATGCCCAGGGGGCTTATGACTGCCTTGAGCCTTGCTGGGGGCAGGTTCAAACAGAGGAGCCAGGGGCCCAAACTGGAGAGGGCACAGCCACTGAGGGGCCAGGGGGCCAGGAGACAGGGACCTGGTGACTAGAAGGGACATAAGCCAGGTCCGATTCAGTGGGCCTAGGCTAGAAGGCCTAATGAAATTAAAGGCGGAGAGGCCAAGGAGGCTGAAGCCCCAACAGAGAGAATGACATACCGGTAACACCCATAAGGCATTGGGCATGGTAAAGGGAAGGATTTCGAGCCACTCAATTAGTTCACAAGGCTTCAGGTGCCCTGCCAGGCACAGCTGACTACACAGGCCCAGCCAGGGGCCTGCTACCAGTGAGAACTAGGGTGCTGGGGACCTTAGTGGAGTCCCCTAGTGGGGACCCTTTGTGGGCTACACAAAGGTCTATGGGCAGCCTCCTTATTAATTTATATTTCCATCAAGGCATGGCAGAAGAGGCAGGAGAGCATCCTTGGGGCAAAAAAAAGGCTCAGTTCGGCTCCGGAGCGGTGAGAGACGCGCAGGTGAAGCCCGCTGCGCCCCTGCTCCCCCGAAGCCCCCCAGACACCCCCTCAGCAGCCGCAGAGCCCCCGCCGACCCCCAGCACAGCAGGAGGTAAGCAGGCTCGTGGTGGGAAGGGGTTAACTCCTCGCTTCCTGGGAGGAGGCCGCTGCCTGGTGCCGGCCGGGTCAAGCCACCGCCAGGCCCCTATTTGGCCCAGCCCCCCAGGGAGCCCCACGACCGGAGCCGCGTGAACAGCCTGCGTAAACAGGCGCTCGAGTTAGCGCAGAGTTCGCGCAGGGGAGGCCGCGGGAGGGCACGAGACCCTGCCTGCGACCCCCCAGAGTAGTCATCCCCAGCTGTAGCCAGCCTACCAGAGGCATGACACGGATGGGCACACGCCGCACCCCAAGAGTCCCCTCGGGCTCTGCAGCCCCCCCATCAGACACCTCAGAGACGGCCACCCAGATGGAGCGCATGGTTCCGGGCTCCACGCAGATGGAGCCCCTGGCTCTTGGCTGCGGGGGCTGCCTGTCCCTTTTTCAGGATCTGGGGCCCGGGAGCATGGCTACCTCCCCTTGCGGGGTCTGCTCCCTACTGGGGTCTCTGGCGCGCCAGCTGGAGGAGCTCCAAGCCACAGTCCAGAGACTGCGTGCCATCAGGGACTGCGAGCAGGAGATAGACTCCTACTGCCAGGCCCTTCTCCCCCGGGAGCCGCAGGGGAGAGCACCGTCTCCCTCCATGACTAAGGAGGACTCTGGGACCTCCCACTCTGCCCAGTCACAGGCATGGACCAAGGTGGTCAAGGGCCCCAAGGCCCACCGCACCAAGGCCCCTCCCTTGCCGGAATTTAGCAACAGGTTTGCACCTCTTGCAGCCCCAGAAGCCAGCTCCCGCAGGCAACCCAGGCTCAACCGCAGCTACTGGCCCCGCTCTCCCCAAGTCAAAGCGAAAGGTGTTTGTTGTGGGAGACTCCATCCTGCGGGGCACTGAGGGGGCAATCTGCCGCCCCGACCCCTTAGCCCGGGAAGTCTGCTGCTTCCTGGGGGCCCGCATCCGAGACATTGCGGAGAGGATCCCGCAGCTCCTCCAGCCCACAAACCACTACCCCATGCTCCTTATTCACGTAGGCACGAATGACACGGCTCGGAGCACCCCCAGCCAGGTCATGAGGCGCTACAAGGAGTTGGGAGCGGAGCTTAGGGGTCTGGGAGCTCAGGTGGTGTTTTCGTCGATCCTCCCAGTCTCAGGCTATGGGCTGAGGAGGGAGAGGAGGATCCACGCAGTGAACCAAAGACTGCGGAGCTGGTGTCATCAGGAAGGCTTTGGCTTCCATGACCAGAGCCCGCTCTTTGGCAAGAGAGGCAGTGAGCTGCTGGGAAGAGATGGCCTCCACCTCTCTCCCCTGGGAAGGAGGCTCTTCTCAGCCAGGCTGGCTGAAGTGCTCCACCAGGTTTAAAACTAAGCCCGCTGGGGGATGGGGGAACGACTGCCACCGCTGGCCCACTGAGCGACCCTTGCAAAGCCAGCAGACCAAGGCACTTAAGGGAGTCCACCCCTGCCCCAGCCCTGGCACAATCTGTGGGCAAGGCAAGAGCCCCTAAGGGCACACTTGCTGTCTCTACACTAATGCCAGGAGCCTGGGTAACAAGCAGGAGGAGCTTGTCCTCCTGCTCAGTGCAAAGAATTATGATGTCATTGGGATAACGGAGACCTGGTGGGACTCCACCCATGACTGGACCACGGGGATAGAGGGCTATACCCTGTACGGGAGGGATCGTGTTGACAAAAGGGGCAGGGGTGTAGCTCTCTGTGTGAAGGAAAGCTACATGTCCCTGCAAGTTGATGCTGGCAACCGGCATGGACAGCTAGAGACCCTCTGGGTAAAAATTCGTGGGAAAAACGGCACAGGGGACACAACAGTGGGAGTCTACTACAGACCTCCCACTCAAAGTCCTGAGCTTGACCAGGAGTTCGCCCAGGAACTGACTGAGGCCGCTTGCTCCAGGACCTTGGTTGTCATGGGTGACTTCAATTACCCGGACATCTCCTGGGAAGATCACTCAGCAAAATCTGAGCGGTCGCAAAGCTTTCTCTCGTGCGTGGATGACCTCTACCTGACTCAAGAAGTCTATGGGCCAACGAGAGGCAAAGCGCTGCTCGACCTGGTACTGGCTATGGGGGACGACCTAATCGGCGACCTAGTGATCGATGGGAAGCTGGGTGACAGCGAGCACGAGCTGATCACCTTCACCATCCGCCGTAAAGCTGGCAAGTCAGTCAGCAACACAGAAGTCCTTGACTTCAGAAAAGCCGACTTTGACAAGCTCAAGAGGCTTGTCGGTCAGGCCCTCAGGGACCGTGACCCCAGGGAGATGGGAGTTCAAGAAGAGTGGTTGCTTCTCAAGGAAGCGATCCTCAATGCACAAGCTAAATCTATTCCAACACGGAAGAAAGGCAGCAAGAAGGCACAGCAGCCCTCCTGGCTCTCTAGGGACCTAGCGGACCTCCTGCGGCTAAAAAGGAAAGCCTACAAAGGATGGAGGATGGGATTCACCTCCAAGGAGGATTATTCTGCGCTGGTTCAGTCCTGCAGGGAGCAAACCAGGAAAGCCAAGGCTGCAACTGAACTCCAACTAGCTTCAAGCATTAAGGACAACAAAAAGTCCTTTTTCAGATATGTGGGGAGCCGGAGGAAAAGCAAGGGCAAACTTGGACCCCTGCTAAACCAGATGGGGCAACTGACAACTGACGCCCAGGAAAAAGCCAAACTATTAAATAGGTACTTTGTGTCAGTCTTTCATCAGTCCTGTGGGACGCCCATGCCTGCTATGGGACAGGGAGATCCGGGTGATGGGGATCCCCTACCCTCCATAAATGCTGACCTCGTGAAGGAACACCTTGAGAAGCTAGACACCTTCAAGTCAGCCAGCCCTGACAATCTGCACCCCAGGGTACTCAAGGAGCTAGCGAGCATCATAGCCCAGCCCCTGGCACGGATCTTTGAAAGCTCCTGGCGCTCTGGTGTAGTGCCCGAAGACTGGAAGAAGGCCAATGTGGTGCCGATCTTCAAGAAAGGGAGGAGAGTGGATCCGGCTAACTACAGGCCCATTAGCCTGACTTCTATCTGGGGGGAGATCTTAGAAAAGTCTATTAAGGAGGCCATCCTTGATGGACTGGCCCAGGCTAACATCCTAAGGGATAGCCAGCACGGGTTTGTGGCGGGTAGGTCTTGTTTGACCAATCTCATTTCCTTCTACGGCCAGGTGACCTATCACCTGGACGAGGGAGAAGAGGTTGATGTCATATATCTTGACTTCAAAAAAGCCTTTGATCTGTAATCCCACGATCACCTGTTGGCCAAACTGGCTGGTTGTGGCCTTGGCTCCACCACGATCCGCTGGCTGGGAAACTGGCTCCGTGGTCGGACCCAGAGGGTTGTAATCAATGGCAGTCACTCATCGTGGTGCCCTGTGACCAGTGGGGTCCCTCAAGGCTCTGAGCTGGGACCCATACTGTTCAACATCTTCATTAACGATGTGGACATTGGAGTCAGGAGTGGACTGGCCAAGTTCGCCGATGACACCAAACTTTGGGGCAAAGCATCCACGCCAGAAGATAGGCGGGTGATCCAGGCTGACCTGGACAAGCTCAGCAAATGGGCAGACGAGAACCTCATGGTGTTTAACACCGAAAAATGCAAGGTTCTCCACCTTGGGAGGAAAAACCTGCAGCATCCTTATAGGCTCGGCAGTGCTATGTTGGATAGCACTACAAAAGAAAGATACTTGGGGGTCATCATTGACCACAAGATGAACATGAGCCTCCAATGCGATGCCCTGGCTAGCAAAGTGACCAAAATGCTGGCTTGCATCCATAGATGCTTCTCAAGCAAATCCCGGGACATCATTCTCCCCTTGTACTTGGCCTTGGTGAGGCCGCAGCTGGAGTACTACGTCCAGTTTTGGGCTCCACAATTCAAAAAGGATGTGGAGAAGCTTGAGAGAGTCCAGAGGAGAGCCACGCGGATGATCAGAGGTCAGGAAAACAGATCTTACGATGACAGGCTGAGAGCCATGGGACTCTTTAGCCTGGAAAAGCGCAGGCTCAGGGGTGATCTGATGGCCACCTATAAGTTTATCAGGGGTGACCACCAGGATCTGGGGGAACATCTGTTCACCAGAGCGCCCCAAGGGATGACGAGGTCGAACGGTCACAAACTCCTGCAAGACCGTTTCAGGCTGGACATAAGAAAGAATTTCTTTACTGTCCGAGCCCCCAAGGTCTGGAACAGCCTTCCAGCGGAGGTGGTTCAAGCACCTACATTGAACACCTTCAAGAGTAAACTGGATGCTTATCTTGCTGGGATCCTATGACCCCAGCTGACTTCCTCCCCTTTGGGCAGGGGGCTGGACTCGATCTCCCGAGGTCCCTTCCAGCCCTAATGTCTATGAAATCTATGAAAGACTTTGGTGGACTTGGCTTGCTACTGGAAATCCTTTCTGTTTTGGTCTTAATTTTTTACAGCGTCTATCTAAGCTTTTCTGGCTCAAAGCAATGTGTGCTCACATTGACATACTATGGACCTGCATTTTAGATGAATCTTTTTTGGTACTGCAAGTTAATATAACTTGCTACTAACAATAATATTTTTGTACAGGGCTCCACAAAACTACCCAACTTTTAAATGACTTCTTTGTTCTGAAGTGTTTTAATCATATAAAGGTCATAAAGTACACCTATTATTTGAACAGTTCTGGGAGGAAACTTCTACTTTCACAGAGCTCTTGAAAACCTCCCTCTGATGGTCTATCTTTGGGTATGGGCACAAATATTTTCTTTTTCTTTAACCGGGTAGGATTTATTCTTTGGTACCATCTTTGCGAATGCCCTAAACAACTTCTTCATTGTCAGATCAAATAACTTCAACCGTTTCATAAAATGATTTGCATTTGGTCAACCAAACTGTGATTACCTATCTGAGTACACTTCCTACCTAATTTGACAATTATGAATATTCGCGAAATACCTAAGAAGAATTTTGTTTCAGAGACTTCACTGGACTTAGAAGTTTATGAAGCTGATGATTTAAAATTGTAACGAATATCATCTGAATACTAAATATATGTATACGGTGGTTGCCACTGTATTATTCATTAGCAAATGAATCTGGCTATTACAGATAGTTTCAGTATCTATGTTTAGAATATCAAATTTAATACCACACACAGTACAACAAAGTGAGACATAGAAAAAGAATTTTTAACAAATCAAAAGCAGACACAAACCTTGTAGGCAGAGTACAGCAACCATCAGCAGTCAGCCTGACTTGGGTTTCATAGCTATCCAGGGGGCAAACGACTTCCTGAACAGGAGGGCATTCCACTGTGCTGCAATCCACGCTGAAAACTGAAGAATGAGGAGGGGAAAAAAAGAAGCAAATGAGAACTCTCTCTCTATGTTTTAGAAAGCATCAAGGAAAAGAAACAATTAGAGCTAACATTCACTCGTTTTATCTGGGTCAGAAAAGGCTCCTCATAAATAGCACTACAAAACAATCCTAACATCATAGGAAATTAGGGCTGGAAACTACCACAAGGTCAGGTAGTCTAGATCCCTGCTCAAACCAGAAACAACCCTGACTCACCACAGCCGCATATCTAATTTGGTTTTGAGAATTTGCAGATTTGGCAATTCTATAGTTTCTCTAGGTATCTGTTCTGATCCTTTGAGTTAAAAAAAAGTTCTTCCAAATCTCCAACCTAAAATTCCTCCACTGCAGCTTCAAGCCACTGTTCCTAGTTCTGTCCCTTATGGCCACAGGCAATATTCTTTCCCTATTGTCTTTATAAGTCTCCCTTGGGGTATCTGACAATTTATCAGAATCATCACTCATTCTTCTCTCTTCCATACTAAATAACTCTATGTCTTTCAGCCTTTCCTCATAAGTCATGCTTCCCAGGCTTTAATATTTTTTGTCGCTCTCCATTGGACTCTTTCCAATCTGTTCATAACCTTGGGAGCATGGCACCCAAAACTGGATACACAGTACTGCAATTTAGTGGTGCCAGAGTGGAAGAAACACTTCTCTTTATCTGTAAGCAACAATCCTGTTACTATAATCTAGCATGCTGTTGGCTCCTCTTTTACAACAAGAGCACACTGCTGGCTCATATCCAATATTATATTCTAACAGTATTCTAACAAACTTTTGTTGCAATTTTAGAACCAAGAACTAACTGAACAAATTTAAGTCATTGAAAATTTCATAAAGCCATCCAACCTAATTTATAAAGTTATTCATTAAATCTCAGCCATGACTTTCAGCCAAAAGGAAAATGATAATTACATTAATGAGCATAAGCAGTAAGGTATTGAGAATACTGACACTGGGTAGGGACATTATACCAGTTTATGTGCAAGTGACTGGAAAACAGTTCAAATCTGTAACACAACATTAGTTCAGTTCACATAAAACCTAGATGGATGTAGTATCAGACTTAACTGATTTAGGTTAAGTCAGTTTACTGAACTTCTGTCCCAGATCCCCTCCAAATTCAAGTTAATTCAGTCTCCCAGCATCCCAGGATAGTTTGCACCTCCCCTACAAATACCCCCTGCCCCCCACAGGTTGGCATATTAGCCTTGACCCCAGCTGTCTGTTTCAGCTGAGCAGAACGGTGTGCTCTAGTGCCCTTTGGTTTCTGGCCTGGGCCACTGAAGGCATGTGGCTGCATTTCCAGAATCAAAAGTGAATGCCTGTTTACTTGCTTAAACAGTTTGATCTACACAGTTTACACTAACTTGCAAAGACTGCATCGATTCAGCCTCGGACTTTTTGACTGTCTGTACTTAGCCGAAAAGCAAATACCTTAGATTGCTGGAATATCAACGAACTTTCTATAAATAGATTTTTCTAACAATATTTGTTTTAAAAACACAACAAAAGAAAAAATGAACATAATAATCCTATTTTTCCTAATAAAAATGAAGTTTATATTTTAAAAATTTAAATGTTTGTAGTTTCAGCAGCGATATGGTTTAGATCTATGCTTGGAATAAATTAATAGACATCACTAGCTGCATTTTTGTCTGTTTTATCAAGTTGTGTTATACAGGGTTATACACTCAGCCCAGGGGAAAGAGCAGGCTAATAAATCTTAGAACAGTAATAATCTGCAATATCCCAAAGGACAAAGAGGGATAATTGGCTTCTTTTTAGGAAGTATCTAAGGACATGAAATTTTAGATGAAACCTTACTAAAATTAATAAATTATACTCAAGCAGCTGAATGTGGTTTTATCTTACTTAACCCTAAATACATATAGTATAGTAGAATGAACAAAATTTTATGAGTAAAAATGACATAAAGCAATAAAAAGAATTATTGATAAAATGTGTTTGCTTTAACTTTAAATAACTAATGAAGTTTTCTGAAAAACTGCTACCAATATTGTCTTCCACATGATCAGAAAAAATTCTGAGCTTAAGCACTACATTTACAAAATGCCCACTATTTTTGGATGCCTCAGTTTCTGTAGTCCTGCTTTATACAGAAACTTGAAATTAATTCTGATTAATTTCACTGTGATGCAGTTCCTAAGTATTTCAAGAGAAAAAAATCAAACCCAGAAATTGCAGCAATCAAGTTCAGTGGACTCTTAAAAATGTTGCTGCATGTGACCTGCCTCTGGCCCTACCTGATGTATGAATATCAAGGATTAGAATTCAGTAATTCCTGCCTTCAAGTCTATAGATTACAGCAGGGGTTTTCAACCTTTTTTAACAAGTGTACCCCTTCTTTCTCAGTTTCTGCTCATGTACCCCTTTTATATTTTTTTTCTTGTTTTTAATGTTACCAATTATGTGATACAAGGCAGGCTACACTAATTAACATTAAATGCAGTATTAATATATGCATTACATATATACATATATCATAGGGGCGAGGGGGAAAAGATTGAGGCCCCTACAGTGAGGGAGGGAGTGGGGCTAGGGCTACGCCAGGTTCTTCCCAGCAGGGGGTTGGGCCAGGCTGCATTTGAAGCAGGCAATGGCGCTGGAAGCGGGGCTATTGGAGGGGCTGCAACCACTCAAATTCACTATAGCCCCCCCAAGCTCTCCACCCAGCAATGCCACCACCACCCGCCCCAAGCACAGCCTGGCCCAACACCCCTGCTGGGAACACTGCCTTAGCCCCAGCCCATAGCGGTAGCCCGCCCTCACCCCACATGCAGATCCGGAGCACACACCATCCTGGGGGTGTGCGTAGTGGCAGGAGCCGCCCCATCCCTGCCATGCATGGTTCAGTCCCACACCCCACTCCACCTGGGCAGCCCCTGCTCCAACCCCACTGCCTCCTGCACCACTGGGGCCTTGAGCTGCTCCCCCCTCACCCTTTCCCTCACAACAGACTTTCCAGCCAGACCTGGCTGCTCCTCTGGACCCAGTGCAGGGTTGCACTCCTGGCCACCTGCATGCTGCACTGCAGCTGTGTGCAAGCACACAGCATTTATCAACCACATTATTGGCCATATCAGTCAAAAAACCCAATTGCCAATACAGTTAATTTTCCTTATATTGGTGCCGATCCAATATGGGACCAAAGATCTAATTTTTCTCATTCATTTTGCATACTCCATACGACATTTTTAAGTACTCCTAGGGGTATGCATATCCCCAGTTGACAACCACTGGTTTAGAGCCCTAACTTGGAAGGTATTATCTTGCAAGAAAATTCAGATGGGGAACAAAGGGAAGCAGATGCTTCAAGACGCTACAAATAACCAGCAAAGCAATCAATCATGTACAAGCACAAACCAATTCAAGGTATCTGTCAAAAAAATTAAATCCAGCTTATGGGGCTATATAAGGACATCTCTAAAATGTTGAGAAATTCTGAATTTAAATGAAAAACTTTACTAATCTATATTTAATAATATAGACACCAGATTAACTTATAAGTAGTTTACATTAACATTTGCATATCATATTAAAAATAAATAAATAAATAAATAAATAAAAATCAAACACTAAGATTTCTATCAGTTTTTTTACAAAATAGGAATGGCTTCAACATTAGGAATATCTTATTTTGAAAAAGCAGATTCGCTATTGCTTTCAAATCATGTTTTAGGTGTTCTATGAAAGCATGTATATTTTCCATGGAAAAAAATGAGATGCCAGGATCATCCAATATGATCTTAAAATTAACCAGCTAGAATGTCTCACAATTGCTAATGGAAAATGACAGATATTTCTGTTAAGGCAAACAACAACCAGTGTCCAATACTTCGAGTATTAGTTTGAGCCATTTCAACCCCCCGACCATGATCTAAGACCCTCAAAAATTCTGCAGAGTGGTAAGGAGTGAACTGCCGTTGAAGGCTCAGATCGAGCGAAAACATTTTTTTCTTCTAGAACTTTGTTTCTCATGCTATTAAGTGAAGACCAATGGCATTATAGAATTCTAGAATTAAGTACAAATAGTGTCATGAAATCTTAGGATTGGAAGAGATTTCAAGGGTTATCTAGTCCAATTCCTTGCACAATTATAGGATGCATTATTCCCATGCTACTCCACACAAATGCCTATCCAGCCTCAACTTAGAAACCTTAAATCAAGGAGATGCCACAACTTCCCTGGACGGCTTGTGCCACCATACTGCTCTGACAATAAGGAAGGTTTTTCTGATGCATAATCCTAATTTGCTTTGCTCCAGTATAAAGCCATGGCTCCATGTCCTCCCCTCCTCAGCCAGGGAGAACAATTGTTCTCTCCCTTCTTTATAGCAGCTTTTCAAATATCTGAAAACTGCTATCATTCACTTGCTTAATTTCCTTTTCACCAACATAAACATACTGAATTCTTTTAATTTTTCTCATGTACCTTGCATTTCAACCCTTTATTATTTTTGTTGCTTGCTTCTGGATATCTTCCAAATCCTTCACATCCTTCTTACATTACACAGCCAAGAACCATACACAATATTTTAGCTGCAGTCTTTCCAGCACTGTGTAGAGTGATACTATTACCTCCTGTGTCTTATATAAAGTACTCATGTTACTGCACGCTACACTTGTATGTTTTTGTTTTATTTATTTTTTGCACCTGTATCATAGGGTTGCCTTAAATTGAATCTTTATCCCAACCCCCTCATACTGCTAAGCAATGCTGATAAGCTACTTATCTGCCGTTTTGCATTTATGCATTTGGCTTTCTTTCCTAGGTTTAACACCTTGCATACGTCTTTGCTGAATTGTCTGGTACTTAGTTCTCTAGTCTATCAAGAACTTTTTGAAACTCACTCTTATTCTTCGAAGTGTTTGCAGGAGTGGATAAGCAAGCTGGGGGGAAGGATTTCATGGATTTCATAGACATCAGGGCTGGAAGGGACCTCGGGAGATCGAGTCCAGCCCCCTGCCCAAAGGGCAGGAAGTCAGCTGGGGTCATAGGATCCCAGCAAGATAAGCATCCAATTTACTCTTGAAGATGTTCAATGTAGGTGCCTGAACCACTTCTGATGGCAGGCTGTTCCAGACCTTGGGGGCTCGGACAGTAAAGAAATTCTTCCTTATGTCCAGCCTGAAACGGTCTTGCAGGAGTTTGTGACAGTTCGACCTAGTCATCCCTTGGGGCGCTCTGGTGAACAGACGTTCCCCCAGATCCTGGTGGTCACCCCTGATAAACTTACAGGTGGCCATCAGATCACCCCTGAGCCTGCGCTTTTCCAGGCTAAAGAGTCCCATGGCTCTCAGCCTGTCATCGTAAGATCTGTTTTCCTGACCTCTGATCATCCGCGTGGCTCTCCTCTGGACTCTCTCAAGCTTCTCCACATCCTTTTTGAATTGTGGAGCCCAAAACTGGACGCAGTACTCCAGCTGCGGCCTCACCAAGGCCGAGTACAAGGGGAGAATGATGTCCCGGGATTTGCTCGAGAAGCATCTATGGATGCAAGCCAGCGTTTTTGTCGCTTTGTTAGCCGCAGCATCGCATTGCAGGCTCATGTTCATCTTGTGGTCAATGATGACCCCCAAGTCTCTTTCTTCTGTAGTGCTATCCAACGTAGCACTGCCGAGCCTATAAGGATGCTGCAGGTTTTTCCTCCCAAGGTGGAGAACCTTGCATTTTTCGGTGTTAAACACCATGAGGTTCTCGTCTGCCCATTTGCTGAGCTTGTCCAGGTCAGCCTGGATCACCTGCCTATCTTCTGGCATGAATCCTTTGCCCCAAAGTTTGGTGTCATCGGCAAACTTGGCCAGTCCACTCCTGACTCCAATGTCCACAATGACAATTTTCAGGACCCAGGCAATTGGACAAAGGGATTTCACTGCTAAGATTTTAGATCTAAATAGAGGTGCACCAATATATTGGTCGACATCATATCAGCACCGATAAAAGGAAAACTGATATTACTGGCAATCAGCTTTTTTGGGCTGATGTGGCCAATAATGTTGCTGATAAATGCTGCATGCGATGGGAACGATCATCCAACACCTACTACCCAGCAAACACAACAGGTTTATTAAAAAGTAAACTGACTTTACTCCACAGTAAAATTAGAGTGATTACAGGAAAAAAACAGCTTAAATCTGCATATATCAGTTAAATCCTGGGTAACGCTATCCTCAGAAAGTGAGGAGCATTATACAGAGCATTATAAAGTATACAAGAATACTGGACATGTGTCCATTCCCTCAGTTTCACCTGAGTGTAGAAATTTGCACAACGCAAAACTCTCTCACACCACCTAGCTATCACTCACTGTAACAGCACTGACTGTGGACAGCCTACTTGGGAGAGCCTTATGCATCCAACACCCTACCACAGAATAAGATCTGGAGATAAACTATTTTATAATAGTTATATTATGTGTCTGCAAGCTAAGACAGTTTTATTTAAGCAAGAAAAATAAAAAGCAAAAGCAAATATAAAGGAAAATCACTGACCTATAATTCTATTTCTCTTAAAAGTTTTAAAGAAATTTTGGTTTCCTGGATTTGTCTTTGAGCCTACGACCAGCTAAATTCTGAACAGCATGATTTTCAAACAGCTGGCTTACAAGTCATCCCTTATCACCTGCCATCTTTCATGGGTGACCTTAAAATACTCCCATCTCATCCTGAAAATACAGGAGGCTAAATTCCCAAAACAAGCCAAACCATAGCATCATTTTGAAGCTGACAGTGCAAAACCAAAATCAGCATACAAAACACAAATCAGTTCAATATAAATAACTTCCAAATTCTTAAAGGAGATAAGCTGGTACCTCAGAATACTATCAAAATGAAGGCTACAAAGAAGCAGAATTACAGGTTGGTAGTTTTCCCTTTCATAAAGCTACCATCTACTATGATTCTTACCCCAGAGAATAAAAAGCTTGAGACGCCCCTAAAAATGCAAGTAAAATAAAAAGATAAGTGAACTATAACAAAATGCAATCTGAGTATTTGCCAAAAAAGTAGTACCCTCTTTTCAATAAGAAAAAGAGAATGCTGCTCCTTCAGGTGTGCCCAGGGCCACAGCAATTTGAGCTGGGATGGAGCAACCTCAGCCTTGCAGGGAGCCCAGGGGGTCAGCCCTCAAATCCGGGTTGTGGTATCAGGGCGGCCTGGGGCACGAGGGTGCTATAGTGCAGGGCTAGGCTGCGTGCAGCTCCCACACTATAACAGCCTTGTGCCCCAGCCAACCCTGGTCACAGTCCAAACATGCATATGAACACATAATTACTTCGCTATAGGACGCTATGGGTATAAATGAGGAGGTAGATCATGATGATGAAAGTGCAAGTAGCGCTTTCCAACACTCTCAATCCAGAAGTCCTGCTGCTGCTGCTGCTTCTATAACATCAGTATCACAAAGGGTTGCCCAATCAACATCCTCACGTAACCAAATATTGCAACCACCTGTATACAAAAAGACTCTCAATAGCTTAATTTGTAACAGCTGAAGATCTGGAAAAAATTAATCAAGCTCTTTCAAGACCAATATATTCTTCTGGGACGCCACTTTCAGTAACTTAAAATGCATACTGGCAGGAAGCTTTTAAATTACCAAGACCATCATACAATTTGCCCAGCAGACATTCCTTGAGCAAGCCTCTTTTAGAGTCAGAATGTGAACATGTAATGCAATCTGTGCAAGGAAAACTCAACGAAGCTCTGTGTCTTGCAGTACTTGCAGATGGATGGACAAATGTGCAGGGAGAAGGAATCATAAACTTTGTGATAACACCTCAACCTTTTTTTTTTTTTTTTTTTTTATACGGAAGCATTGAAACAGGAGAGAACAGGCATACTGCAGAGTATATCAGTAGTAAAATATGTGAAGTCCTACAGAAGATTGGGAATGGTAAAGCATTTGCTTTGCTGACTGACAATGCAAGTAACATGAAAGCAGCATGGGGGATAATAATGGATAAATATCAACATATTACTGCAATAAGATGTGCATCCCCTGGGCTAAATTTGCTTCTTAATGACATCATGAAGTTGCACACTCTGCAAAAGATCTATAGAAGAGGAGAAGGAGTTATAAAACATGTAAAAGCTACTCATATTGTAGCTGTAGTGTTTAAAAAGAAGCAGGAGGAAAAGAATGCAAATAATAAAATAGTGACACTCAAACTCTGTAGTAAAACTAGATGGGATGGAGTGGTGATCTCATTTGAAAGTTTGCTAAAAAACAAATAAGCTCTTCAAGAAACAGTAATAATTAAAGATCTTAAAAGTACCCAGAAGTGTAAGGAACACTGTACTTGATGAGGATGTCTTCTGGGTTCAGCTGCAGAACTCCCTGAAGATTCTAAAGCCATTTTCTTCAGCAGTCACTGCATCTGAATCAGACAGTGCACTTTTGACAGACATTCCTTATCAAATGGCCCAGATAAAATCAACTGTTTTGAGAATCTAAGTGCATCTCTGCTTATAAGTACAGAAGAAAGAAAAGTAAAAGACTTTATTAACAGACGGGAAGAATTTTGTTGCCAATCAATTCACAATGCTGTAAATCTCTTGGATCCAAGATTCAAAGGCAGATAGTGATGACAGCACTGCTACTGCATTTGACTGGATTACAAAACAAGCAACACAGGACTTAATGTTGGAAAGGTACCTTTCAAATGTTGCAGAATACAGACCATCTTCAGGTATTTGGTCCAGGAATGGAGCCTAGGACTCTGCCAAGCATAACCCTCCTGCAACATGGTGGCAAGGCCTCTGCAAAACACAGTCTCTGACTCCTCTTGCTTCTCGCCTGCTTCAGAGTCCTCCATTTTCTGCAGCATGTGGAAGAAACTGGCCTATGTTTGGAAATATTTGCACCAAATCAAGAAAAAGAACTAGCATGTGAAAGAATAGAGAAACTTGTCTCAGTCTGGGCAAACCTTCAGTTTTCAGAAGTCCATGAAGATGATAAAAATGAAGGATCTGAAGGATCAGAAGAATCAGAAGCAGCAGAAACTGCTGATAGTGATAGCTCAGAAAACTAGACTGATTAGACAAAGTTTCTTGTAGCAATATTTGTATTCAATGAGTTTGTTTTTTTTCTTTTATTCTCAGCTTTTTTCTAAAAATGAGTACTTTCTGTATCTGCTTGACACTGTGTGGAGGAGACTAAATCCAGAATACATGATAACTTTCTTTGTTTTACTACGTTGATGGTTTCTTCTGTTTTCAACTTTAATTTTTGTCTGCTTCTCAAACTGGCAAAAACTAAGAGATGCTAGGTTCTTTAGCGTTCATACGTTTTGTGTTATTAAAGTAGCAAAGTGAATTTAGATCTGTAAAGGATGCTAAGAAAATAAATACTGAAAATATTTCAATTTTCCTGCATATTTCTGTTCCGCCTCCTCGCCCCCTTCCCCCCTCCCCCCCAAAAAGAGAGGGGGAAAAAAGTTTTTTTCCATAGCTTCAAATTTATGGAAATTTTACATCTCTAATCCCTACAAAGTTATGTTATCACCTCAGAAACTTACAATATTATAAGCTACTCATCTGACAATTTCTTTTACATGCTTTTCTCTAACATACATGCTTTATATGTGTATATGCACACATATTACACATGCAGCACATCATATATAAGTTTTTTTAACCAAAAACACTTACTAGTGTGTATCATTTCTCTCCCCACAAATTATGAGAACAAACATGTAACAAATGTCACTCTCACATTTAAGACACCTATAGAAAATGCTCAAATACTAAGGTAGTAAGACTAGACTAGCATACCAAGCTCAAGCGATCTTGAAAGTTTATTTTTGATTTGGAAAACCACTTACCAACAAGTGAATGCTTTAAACCAGTAGTTTTGAAACTTCCTGAAGTCACAGAACACCTAACCCTGGCTCTGCAGGCTGTGAGAGCTGATGTGGAGCCAAGTGACCTGGCCCAGCAAGGGTGGTGCAGTACCTCGCAGCCCACTCTGCCAGTACCCCCAATCTCTAATGACTTATTGTGGAACCCCAAGGTACTGAGGAACACAGTTTTGAAAACCACTGCTTTATACAGATAGCTGGCATTGCAGATGACAAACTGGTCCAAATAACCAATCAGCTGACACGGACCATCTGACACTTCTTAAAGTAAACTCTGCAAGATACTTATGTTATGTTTATGGCTGCTATTTTACTGGAGAGACAATGGATTTAATTTATCTCCCCCCTCGCCACAAAGTTACAAGATGCTGAAGACTCAGAGTTCTCTTCCTAGAGGAGTACTGACATTGTCTGAAAGTTTTAAACCTGTGACTAGTGTTTCATGGGAGCCACAAAGACTATGTTGAGAATGAACTGAAGCATTATATCCTAACCATCTCTCCTTTGGAGGTAGATTATTTAGGACAGTCAGGCACATTATAATTCTTTCCACGCTGAGAGGAACAGAAATTCAGAAATGAGAAACAAAAATAAAGGCATGAAAAAGCTCTACGTAATGGAAGACCTTCAAGTGAGATTGCTTAGATAAAAGACAAAAGACGAGGATATATATATATATATATGCGTCTAAAACACAAGGAGGGCAGTGTTGAATGAAAAGGATTGGCATACATAAGATCCAGATTCAACATTTTATTCCATCATAAGATCTATTGTGTAATCCTGGGTAAACTGCTTTGTGTTTTAGTTGCCCATCTGTGTAAAAGGAAAAGTATTACTTCTGACTCTTTGTTCTCCTGTTTGTTTTTGCTGTAGTCTTTTGGGGTCAACAACTGTCAGTAACTACACAACAGGGCATTATTCTTGCCATATGTCACAATGCTAACAGAGAACAACTCAGACTTTAAAGGCTATAAGGAACCATTCTGATAATTTAGTTTGACCGAAAAATGATAAATAATATAGAAAAGATCATCAGGCACACAATAATTACCTTTTTCACAAAAGGATAAAATGAGAGTAACAATAATTAAAATTGTTAAAAGAAAAAAAACTCTTAGGCCAACATTAAGTTAACCTGTAAAACTCATTTCTACCAGAATAAAAACCAAAAAATATGTAAGATTCAAGAAAAGATTATAGTCAATATGAAGGTATCCATAGTTATGCTAAATAAAATTTAAAAACAGAAGGAAAGATCTAACTTCATGTTTCAGCACATAAACCAAGAATTAATTAATATATTTCATAGACATTAGGGCTGGAAGGGACCTCAGAAGATCATCAAGTCCAGCCCCCTGCAAGGGGCAGGATGTCCGTTAGGGTCAAAGGATCCCAGCAAGATAAGCGTCCAAACGTTTCTTAAGAGAGTCCAGAGTAGGTGGTTGCACCACCTCTGGAGGGAGTCTATTCCAGGTCTTGGACAGTAAAGAAGTTTTTCCTTATGTCTGGCCTAAAATGGTCTTGAAGGAGTTTATGACTGTTGGACCTTGTCATCCCTTGGGGAGCTCTGGTGAACAGGCATTCCTCCAGATCCTGATGCACACCACTTATATACTTATAGGCTGCCACCAGGTTACCCTTGAGCCTCAGCTTTTCCAGGCTGAAGAGTCCCATGGCTATTAGCCTCTCTTCATAAGGTCTGTGCTCTTGCCCTCTGATCATGCTCATGGGTCTCCTCTGGACTTTCTCTAATAATTGACAGGAGTTAAAATGACATTTCTGCTATGAGCAGATTGACCACTGGGTGGTTTCTTGCTTTCTCTTCTAAAGCTTCTGGGCACTAAAAGGCATTTATACACATACTTTTTCACGCTGTGATGTGCCACGTTGCTTGCAGTTGTATAAGTGGCGAAATGCACGTCAACACCGAGAAAATGGCAGCAGTGAGCTTTTGAACTAAAACACCTTTGATGTCGACCACCACCATTCTCTGCATGCTGATGCGCATTTCACAGCTTATACAACTGCATGCATCACAGTGCCCGGTGCTGCAGCACATACCTATGTAAAAATGCCCTAAGAGACAGGATGCCAGATTCAAGGGGTCAGTGCCACGAGCTGCCAGCTATTTGAAAAATATCACAGATTGCTTAAAGAAATCAGGTTCCATTAACAAGATTCCAGCTAACACCATACTGGCTACATGGACATTACATCTTTGTACAGTAAAATAACCCATGAGGACAGATTACAAGCCAAAAAGAACATATCCCCAATGAGGACACTGCTTCTCCTTCTATCACACACCCTTGCTTTGCCCTCTGCATTTCCAATTTGGAGACTCCCTGTACCTACAAACAAATAGCACCACCACGGGCACAAGTATGGCTTCCCAGTATACAAACGTACTTATGACAGATCTTGAAGTCCAGTTCTTCTACAGCTGCCCTCTTATCCCCCTGGTATACCTAAGGTACATTGATGATGTTTTCATTGTATTGACACGTGGGATGGAATCTTTATAGAAATTTCACCAAGACTTTATACATTTCCAGCCCTCCATAAAACTAACTCTGGAATACTCCAGCCAGCAGATTCATTTTGAAGACACCTCCATGAAAGTTTGCAATGGCCATATTGTCACCACTGTACTGTATCAGGAACCAATACACTATTACAACTACCTCCATGCCAGCAGCTCTCATCTTAAACACACTCGTCTCATCGTCTACTGCCAAACTCTACATTACAACTGTATCTGCTCTGATCC
This sequence comes from Crocodylus siamensis, assembly GCF_052110815.1. Taxonomy (NCBI): domain Eukaryota; kingdom Metazoa; phylum Chordata; order Crocodylia; family Crocodylidae; genus Crocodylus; species Crocodylus siamensis. Next base: position 150,143,429 of record NC_143395.1, on the reverse strand, counting down.
CGCCAACCAGGATGGACACCTTGAGGATCTGGAACATGAATTCCTACAATTACAATATAATCCCAAACCAGTAGCCACTCAACTAAATCAGACTCAGACCTCACACCAATCTGCTACAATATCAACCTGAAAATGAGAACAACAGAATACCTCCAGATGCTACCTACAGACCTCAGCTTGAACAACTGAAACACATGATTAGGGACCCTTCAACTCTTCTGGAAAAAGATAACCATCTCAAGGTAGTCATGGGAGACGATTCTGTCTTGGTTTATAGGCAGCCTCCCAACCTCAAACAGCATCCCTCAAGCAACAGATTAGCTACCTCCCATTTACACTGAGGTACTGGGTCTTTAAGTGGACTCAGATGCCTACTGTGCCATCAGTATGGATTGCATTATTGCTGGAGCAAATAGCATGGATTTTAACACCCAAGGTTCATTCACTTGCAACTGTATCAGCATGATGGGTGCTGTCACCTGCTTACAATGGCTCCCTGCTCACACTGGACAGATTGGGAAATATCTGTGTGAAAAAATGGATGAACACTGATCTGAAATTAGCTTCAGCAAGACATACAAGCCTTTGACAGAACACTTCTCTCCCTCCCTGGACATTCCACTGCTGACCTCAGAGTAGCTGTTCTTAGACAACAAAACTTGAAAAACAAAGTTGAATAGGAAATTGCAGAACAATTAACAGACTGGATCATATGTATGGATTATATGTATAAGTATGGCCTAAATCAAGGCTGTCCAATTGGTAGTCCACAGGTTGCATACAGCCTGCAAGGGGTTAATATATGGCCCACCTGGCCTCTAGCTGCAGCAGTAACTGGAGTCTTGGGGCTCCCCCTCCCTGCTCCAGCTTTCATTGCCTGACCCAGCCCCAGGGCATGAATGTTAATCCAGGTAATGAATGGGGGCTGTGTGCGGCAGTGCAAAGCAGCCCACAGCACCAAGTGAGTTGGCAGTCCAAAGCACCCATGCAGTGTGGTGTCAAAGAAGAACCTGCGGGTAGGTGCAAGTGGGGCAGGATACTGCGCTATGTAAGGGCAGGAGGTGGGGATGCCCACCCCAACATGTGCAGTGCAGCAAGATGGTGGAACACCTGCCCACTAGAACATGGTTCAGCAGAGGGTAGGGGGGAGGGAGAAAGCAAGAGGGCACCCACCTTCCTCCAAGCAGTACAGTGCAGCAGGGTGGGGGAGTATCCACCTGCCTATGTGCATGCTATACAGCCCAAGGGGCAGGGGAGTCATGGCATCTGCTAGAACTGCCCCTGTGGTATAGTGTCCCCACTGGTGCAGCCCCACCCTCTTAGGGATTAGACAGCCTTGGTCTAAACCAAGAATACAGATCACCTGGATTAACATTCATGATCCCTATGTCCCTCAGTGGGTTAACTGCTTTTTGCTCTTTCCTTCGGACCATGCCTCTCAGCAGTCCCTTCTCCCTGCTCCCCCCCTTTGTATTCAAAGTACTGCTTTTCATTTAGAAGCTCTGCATCCCAAAGTCTTAGCACAGCATCTGCTTACAAAGCCTATGCTATACATCTCTGATGTAGTTAGTCTGTAAAGTTAAAACCAGACCCTGGATTTCTCCCAGGACAGTCTTTTAATCTGGGACCTTACAGATGTACAAACCCAGTGTCCCACTTGAAGTACCCATGAAGTACCTGAGATGACACTTTTCCCCCCCAGGACAATCCTGCCATTCCAGTTGATTGCCAGTCAAGCTGCACATAAACAATTACCTCTGACCTGTTCTGAGAAGTCAAAACCCTGGACAATCAGACTGAGATAACCCAAAACCTGTTTTTACCTTAAGGTGCAAATCTACTCTGCCTTCTCGTTAACTTAGTATAGTCATTTGTGTGATTTGCACAGTTTAGGCACCTCTGAACCAGGTACAACATAACAAAAATGGACTTCATGCTTTCCTATAAAAGAGGTCCATCTTCATCCGTAAGTTACATGGGACTCTGGTATTGACTTCAAATATATACTGTGTTGCTTCTGTTAAATGTAACTTGCTGCACCTCTGAATGTAAAGTCCATCATAAAATTAGAAAAATTATATAGGCCCAGTCCTATTTCTATTTTAGTTGCACAATCTTTTATTAGATTAGTATTTGTACATTTTCAGAAGATCAAATATATGTTCTATGTAAAATCAAATACAGTTGTTCACATATGCCAACACTGGTCTGGTTTATCATCATCAACACTACTATTACTTTTTTCCCCTCTATATTTTACTCCACCAGACCTTATCTTTTTTCATCTCACACCCTCTAAAACAGTTACCAAATTAAAAAATATATAATTTAGATGTATATAGAAGTACACAAATGTACAGCGTTTGAAAAACCACACTCAAGAGTAATCAGGGGCTTGTCAAACTGGAAAGGTGCTTTAAGTGATATCCTGCAGGGGTCAGTCCTGACCCTGGTTCTATTCTAGGTCTTCATTAATTATTCAGATGATGGAACAACGATTATGTCCATGTAGATGGCACCAGACTACACGATACTGCAAGATTTTTAAAGGACAAAATTGGAAATCAAGATAATTGTGCTAAATTGATTAAATACTCAAAAGCAACATGATGAAATGAAAAATGCCACAAATCAAATGCACAAATACACAATAGGAAATAACTGACTAGTCAACAGTACAACCCGGGGTTACAGTAAAGGTAATTATACTGGTTTTTCTGGCAATGAGGAGGTTTCAGCTGAAGAAAAGTATTGGTTACTGCAATTTTAGAAAGACTGTATATGAATTACAGGGATTCCAGAGAACAGCTACAAGAAGGATATGAGGTTTAGAAAACATGACCTATGAGAAAAAGCTGAAAGAATTGCTTTTGTCTAGCAAAGACAAGACTAAGAGAATGGGAGAGATATATCAAATCAATCTTGCAATACGTAAGATGCTTAAAAGAGAATGCTCAATCAGCTGATCCTCTTGTCCTTTGGGAAGGAAAAAACCTACAATTTCTAACAAAGATGATTTAGGTTTGATAGTAGAAAAAGCTTTCCAACTATGTGGGTAGCGAAATACTGTCACTTACTTTCCAAGGTGGTTAAAGAATCTCTTTCACCGAATGTTTCAAGACCAGGATACACAAATATGTAAGGAATGATGTATGTATACTCGATTATCCCTCAGTGCAGTGGGATGAATCTGATGATTTCGTGAAGTCCTTTTCAACACTGCTTTCTGTGATTGAAAAATATATGCTCCTCCAAGTACTGACTGTGAAAAATACCGAATTTTACCTTCCACTTCAATGGCAACAATATCTTACAAATAAGATTTATTGATGTGTTTACAGAAAGTAGCAAATGAGTAAAAGCTGATCATGGTACTGAGGGTCTGATTATGTTCCTTTGTTAGGACTGTGTAGAACATTTTCTAAAAAAAGTCTGGAGGATCATAATTTCATGATCAACCAAGTTCTTAAGACTGAGTTATTCTGTTTCTTAACATCTTAACGTTTTGTTTCTTAACATAAACAATGATCTGTTGGGTCCCTTTGAGCCCCTAACAACCATGAAACTATGAAATAATGTATGTAAATATCTCTAAAAAATTTCCTGCAAATTGCACCTGTACATCTTAGTCTGCATATCGGGTACATTGCTAATGATAAAAATATCAATATTACCATTAGAATATACTTCCCTCATGTTATACTTTAGATTTGTCCTTATCTTATTTAAGTTTATCTTGAGAGAAACACTGAAAATAGGATGTTTAAAAACTTTTTACCTAAGGTGCCTTTTTTTAAAAAAAAAAGGGAAATTACTTCAATGACCTGTTTCTTATATATAAAACAGCCAGACTTTCTTGGTTTATATGCAATTCAAAAAAGATTCTGCACTGTATAAAATGTAGTCTTTACTAGAAGCCAGTTATAGAAAACATTGTACTTCTTGGTATAGAAAATGGCAACACTTCCAAAACGAAAAAAAAAAAAAAATGATTTTTTGTTTGTTTGTTTTTTTTACCTGGTTTACATTCATAGAGGTCACAGCACTCTCCTGGCTTCCCTGATGCTTTAGAAACCAATATATTCAGGTAGCCTGGTTGGCAAACTTTCCTCAAACAACCTGCAGGGTTGCATACACAACGGCTTGGGAGTGGACAGCATTCACCAGGAGGAGCATAACCTTCAATCAAGATGGAATCTTCTGGACAGCGAGGAGAGAACTGGACCTCACAGCGGGCCTTGGAGCAGTCAGGTTTCTCTTCTGAAAAGGAGAGAGAAATAAGCGTACTGTAGGTGTCAGTAAAACATGGTGCTGAAATATAATGGCACTGCTTAGATGGTCCTAAAGGTTATTCCTCTTGTAGGCACTGTGCAAAAGGAAAACAAAGGGCCTACTTGCACCAATCAAGTTTACAGTAGCAGTAGGATCTAACAAAGGTAATTCTATTTCTACATTTCAAAGATAACAATTATATTCTCTTATAGCTTGACCTGCTTTTGCTAAATGAAATGTTACTGGATTCATTACAATGGTAAAACACAGTGAAACATTGTACAACCTCTTCTCATCCACTTTGTGATTATAAATGGACAAAATACTGATGCCTATAGTTAAATTTTTCTAGTATTTTCCATAATGAAAACGCATTTTAACTGCTTATTTATTTCTTACCTAAGCATCAACTGTTTGAACTGAAATTTTGCATACTACCTAGCTAAAAAAAATTCTTCTTAAAGAAGCAGTTCAGAACTGTTGAGTAATTTTCAAAAATGAAGTTAGGAAAACTATATGTTGTTTGTATGAATTAGCAGCATTTCTTTAAAAATCTTTAGCATGCTTTGGATGAATGACTTGCAATTGAACAAACAGCTCATTTTGGTACTGTCTTCATGAAAATATGTCTTAGTTAGGACAAAAACCTCAAAAAAGCAGTTTGTATATACTCAGAAGACACCTGCTAGAACTGTAAAATTGAGCTCTAAAACTTCAAGCTGTGGTAGACCTGATTCAGCTTAAGTGGACAGGAGTTCAGTATGATTCTTCCTATGCTTGTTCCACTTGGCAGGAAGGAGCTACCGTGGCTCTTCTATGCTGACCAATCTGTAAATGGAGTGAGGGGAAGGAAACAAAGAAACTGAAGAAGGACAAAAGCAAGAAAGGAAGCAGAAAAAGAGGAAGGAGATAAGGGCAGGAAGAAGGTAGAAGGAAAAGTGTATTGTTGACACAGACTGTGTGTAGAGAGAATTTTGGTGAGACAGGATGAAAGAGTATATGCTAAAGCAGGGGTGGGCAAAATGGTGAATCTGGTCAGCAGCCGGACTCCATTTCCCAGTATCACTGTGGCTGGTTTCCATGAAGACCCCAGGAGTGGCGGCACCATGACAGCATGGGGCCAGCATTTCCATGGAAACCAGCCCCAGCAGCGCAGGCATGGTGCGTAGCTGGGTGGGGAGCTGCTCTGAGGCTGGGGCTGGGATCCTGCAGTGGTGACTGTGTGGTCTGGAGCTGGAGAAAAGCCACAATCCGCTGCCTGCAGGTCCCTGCCCAGAGCATGTGGGCAGTGGATTCCAGCTCTGCTGCAGCAATGGACCACAGTCACCACTACGAGATCTCAGCCCCGGCCTTGGAGCAGCTTCCTAGCCAGCTGCATGCCCTGCCAGTGCTGCTGGGGCCAGTCTCCATGGAAATCCTGGCCCTGCACTGTCACAGCACTGCTGATTTTGGGGTCTCCAAGGAAATTGGTCTCAGTAATGTGGGCAGGGGCTCCTGGGAAATGGGAGTCTGCTGCAGGCGCAATCCAGCCCACGGGTTGGACTTTTTCCTGCCCCTGTGCTAAAGGGTGGGAATAGATAAAGGACATTCTAAAACCAGTTACTAGAGTACATTCCCTTCCAAGAGACCCTATACACCAGACCCATAACATTATTCTGGTGTCTGGCAAACAGCTACGAAACCCACAGAAATGTATTTCTATAACATCCCTCCAATGGCTGATCTATGTAGAAAAGAACATCTAGCTACTTTGGTCATTCTGTTAACTCAAATGGTAGCAGTCTGTACTGTGGGCCTAACTTTGCTGGTGACTCTGCTTAAGAGAGATAGTTAGCTATGTTAGTCTCCCTTAAGAATCACAGGCAGAGTCACTAGAAAACACCTTATTTCATTTTGTTTAAATGCCTCTACAATGTTTGGACAAGAACTACCTGGATCTAATGCAAAAGACAATTAAGAGCAGTTTTTAATGTCTGAAGATAAAATAAAGGAACCTCCCCATCTCTGGAAAGGGAGGTGGGGGTTGGGGAGGGGAGAGAAGAAACAAACACGCACACACACACACAAACACCCTACAAACTCCTTAAATAATTAATACTTTAGTTATTTATTGGCTGTTCACAGATCTGCATAAATTCTGAGGGATTCCAGAATAAATGAGGTCTATTGTCCCCAAATCACTCAACACTCATTTTAATTGCTTCCTTCAAAGCTAAAATTGTAAGAGTTTATTTTGACAAGAGAAAAAAAAAGACAACAGAAATGGAATACAGAAATCCATGCTGTAATACAATGAATAACATTCAGACAGTTAACCTGGTCCAGGAAAGACTGCTTCTTCAACTTTCACTGAGAAACTAAGACAGATAAGAACTCAAATATATACTGGTCTGGTTGTCAAAATCTACAACTCTGCTGCATTCTTATGAGAGTTAAAATATAACTACCAAAAGCAAGAGAATATGCATCTGTGAAATAATAATTCTGAAAATATGTTGAAAAATTACTTTTTGGGGACAAAATCAAGGTTTTGCAAAAGAAGCATTTCCATTCAGTACTGAAAAACAGAATAATACTAGTCACGTACAAGGTATTCAATTTTTAAAATGTGCCTAAATCTAATTGAAAGTCTATATAAACTTACAGTCCAAAGTCACTGTGTCCCTTTTGTAAATGTTAACCAGTATCAGTACTTACAAAAACAGACTATGAATACAAATGCTTGGTTTGCTTTTTAATTACTCATGTGAAACAAAGCAGATGCAACAAAACAATTTAACAAATTTCTCGACTGTTGGGTTGCATTATTTTTAGTTTTAAATACATTGATGGCCAGTTGCCGAGGCTTTTGATCACAAAAATAACCGCCCCCCCCCACCGCCCACTCATTACTTCCTGGTACAAGTGCTATGGTCCCATATTTAAGTTTGTTACATTCAATATTACCCATCATGGAGTAATAGCAAAGTGTTTTAAACTGATCTTTATGTCTAGTCCCATGATACCTGCTATAGTAAACACATGGCTAGACTGAAAATTAATGGATTACTAGGACAGGTTTGAGAAAGCTGTTTTTTGCGAGCAAGAACCTTATTTACAATTCAGTGTAGTGGTTTTGGTATTTGACAGGGATTCCCTGGGCTTTTGAAAATAATGTCCAACTGTAATCTAAATCTAAATCTAAACTCCTGGCGCTCTGGTGTAGTGCCCGAAGACTGGAAGAAGGCCAATGTGGTGCCGATCTTCAAGAAAGGGAGGAGAGTGGATCTGGCTAACTACAGGCCCATTAGCCTGACTTCTATCCTGGGGAAGATCTTAGAAAAGTTCATTAAGGAGGCCATCCTTGAGGGACTGGCCCAGGCTAACATTCTAAGGGATAGCCAGCATGGGTTTGTTGCGGGTAGGTCTTGCTTGACCAATCTCATTTCCTTCTATGACCAGGTGACCTATCACCTGGACAAGGGAGAAGAGATTGATGTCATATATCTTGACTTCAAAAAAGCTTTTGATCTGGTATCCCATAATCACCTCTTGGCCAAACTGCCCAGTTGTGGCCTTGGCTCCACCACGATCCGCTGGCTGGGAAATTGGCTTCGTGGTCGGACCCAGAGGGTTGTGATTGATGGCAGTCACTCATCATGGTGCCTTGTGACCAGTGGGGTCCCTCAAGGCTCTGTCCTGGGACCCATACTGATCAACATCTTCATTAACGATGTGGACATTGGAGTCAGGAGTGGGCTGGCCAAGTTCGCCGATGACACCAAACTTTGGGGCAAAGCATCCACGCCAGAAGATAGGCGGGTGATCCAGGCTGACCTGGACAAGCTCAGCAAATGGGCAGACGAGAACCTGATGGTGTTTAACACCGAAAAATGCAAGGATCTCCACCTTGGGAGGAAAAACCTGCAGCATCCTCATAGGCTCGGCAGTGCTATGTTGGATAGCACTACAGAAGAAAAAGACTTGGGGGTCATCATTGACCACAAGATGAACATGAGCCTGCAATGCGATGCTGCGGCTAGTAAAGTGACCAAAATGCTGGCGTGCATCCATAGATGCTTCTCGAGCAAATCCCGGGACATCATTCTCCCCTTGTACTTGGCCTTGGTGAGGCCGCAGCTGGAGTACTGCGTCCAGTTTTGGGCTCCACAATTCAAAAAGGATGTGGAGAAGCTTGAGAGAGTCCAGAGGACAGCCACGCGCATGATCAGAGGTCAGGAAAACAGATCTTACGATGACAGGCTGAGAGACATGGGACTCTTTAGCCTGGAAAAGCGCAGGCTCAGGGGTGATCTGATGGCCACCTATGTTTATCAGGGGTGACCACCAGGATCTGGGGGAACGTCTGTTCACCAGAGCGCCCCAAGGGATGACGAGGTCGAACGGTCACAAACTCCTGCAAGACTGTTTCAGGCTGGACATAAGGAAGAATTTCTTTACTGTCCGAGCCCCCAAGGTCTGGAACAGTCTGCCAGCGGAGGTGGTTCAAGCACCTACATTGAACACCTTCAAGAGTAAATTGGATGCTTATCTTGCTGGGATCCTATGACATCAGCTGACTTCCTGCCCTTTGGGCAGGAGGCTGGACTCGATCTCCCGAGGTCCCTTCCAGCCCTGATGTCTATGAAATCTATGAAATAAATACTAGTTTCAGGTTATTCAAGGTTAAATAGTAGTTTCAGGTTATTCATTTTCATTTTCCCTACCATATGATATTCAGTTCAGTCACCACAAAAAAACTGAGAAAGAATATCTGTTTCTATAACCCACCTGCCTTCACTTTCCTTTTTTCAAGCCGATTGCAAATTACATTATTTGGATTGTTAAGGAGGTACACAGTTCTAAATATTTCAACTTTCATAACCAATAGATTTTCATACACTTCCTTAAAATAAGCTCTCTATTCCTCCTCCCCTCCTCTCACACACACACACTCATGGGGCTAAACATAAAAACAAAAATATTTATTCCTGATAGCATGGCCATGCCCAAAATTGACAAGCAATGAATGAGTTATAAAGCTAGAAAGCCGAAATGTCTTGGTGTCAGCTCTGACAGACTGATATTGATTGCAAAACATCCAAGAAATGTCAAAGATCCCGGTAAAGCTCTGGGATTGGACAAAGGCTGATGGTGACTACATTATTCAAAAAGTGACAGCTGAAGTTGATACCAAAAGGAAAGGTGAAAGAAAACAGGAAGAATAAAGCTGGAGTACTGAAAAGCCCTTACAAAGAGAATGAGATAAAAGCAGGAAGACTTATCAAAAGAGATGGTGTCACACATTGCCTAGCTCTTTAAACAGTGTTAAACCTAGCCCCACCTATGACTAATAAGCTGACTCCCAGTTGAAAATGTAAGGCCAGAAACAGAATAACTCCATGTACTCATAGAAATTGGATAGTAGCTCAGGTGAGGTGGAAAGAATTGCAACTCGCTCATGGAAAGTTTGTGGAGCACAATCCTGCAAGGAAGAGACTAGAGAGCTGCTGAGTAAAAAGGTACTGCAGCAAGCAGCCCATGGGCCACAGGCAAGAACTGAGTTTGTATGACCTTCTTATAGATGCCTTTGGACTGTAATCTGACAAGAAAAAAAAGTTAAGGACAGGAGAACAAGGAGGTAAATTCCCTGCAAATAAAAATAATCCTGCAGGGATGAGGTGGTTCCCAGCAGGAGATCTTGGGTCAAGGGGAAAGAAGACTGATGCACTGAGCTTTGGTTATTTTGAAGAAAGAAAAACTACAGCCCTAAACAAAATGGGACTGGAATCCTGATGCTGAAGAGCAGTCTTTAGCGAACAGGCTGGTGAGTCTCTCTACAGGTTTATAAATACTGATCAAAGTAAGAAGAAAAAAAAGAAGTAGAACGAACAGGGGACTGAACTGAAAAAGCCAAGGAAGGGTGACCTCTAGTGACATAGGCCAAGCAACACAGTTAATGGTATCAACATAAGAAGAGATGCAGCAGTACATGGTGAAGCCAAAACTCAAGTAAATATGAAAGCTAATCTAGGATGGAAGATCAAACACAGAAGTGTAGTTAATGAGATAAACCTTGTTATAAGGGTCAACATGGAAGTTGAAGTCACTCAAGATGAATTAAGGGACATAAGTGGCAAAATTAATATTTTTTTAAAATCAGATAATACATTCGAGGTGAGTGATAGATGACAAACATGGAACAGGAAGGAAGCAAAAACAGAAAGGGCTATTGTTCAAAGGAGCAAAAGGCTCAAAAATTGCAGGTGTTTGGGTGGGAGGAATCCAGCATCTTCACTACACTTCTTTGGGAATGGTTCAAGAAGAAGCAAATAAAAGAAGGAAAAGCTGCTAAGAGCAAGAGGGATCTAGAAGTGGCAGGAAGAAGTAATTGGGGAAACTGTGGATGCATATGAGATTTGTGAAGAACAAGGGTTAGGAAAAAATGTCAAATAGCAATAAGAAAAGAAAGAGAGGGAATTACGAATGAGAGATACAGAGATGAGAAAAAGGAAACTAAATAGAACAAAAATACAGTTAGAAGGTTAGAGGAAAAGAGTAATCAGGAAAAGTGGACGTGAGACCATGATAAAGAAATAAGGAAATCATTGGAACCTGAGCAGAGCAAGATGTGGTCATGATTTTTAATTAGCAAAAGTATAAAAGAATCATTCAAGATTTAATCATCCTATGTATCAAATGTGCAGAGACTTAGTTACGAAGAGAGTCAAGCCTGAAGATATGTACCACAAGCATCACCGTATTTATAATCTGTAAAATGTTTTAAACATGGTCTTTGTATAATATACAAGCACAGTAATACCAAGCTCAAATATAGCACTATGTGCCACTGCTGGTATCTACTTGCATCTCAAATTTCCAGTGAGCTGAGAGAAACATGCATCTATGCTTTACATTGCTGCTGGTAAAGACATCATTTGTATGAAGTGTATCACATTATACTTCATATTGACATTTGCGAGTTCCCCTCCCCATCACAATCTTGTAAACAGGTTGCCACGGTTAAAAAGTGATATACTAGGACTCCAATTACTGCTTCCATTGTTAAAAAGCTTTATTTCTCACAAAAGGAAATGGTTTACAGCTAGCAAACATGTAATATCACCAATTAAGTCATACAAAACAGTATTTAAAACTCTAAAGGAAGAATGATTTATTCAGTTCTTGCCACAGAGGTTAGACTTTGTGAATCAGAATAAAACTACTACTACAACAGTACAGTTAGTTATTATTATCCCCATTGTATGAAGGAGAAAATGAGCCATTAAACAGGGCTATCCAACTGGGTGGGGGATGCATGCAGCTACAGGTGTGCAAAGTGGGCCCTATTCGATTCAGATGCAGCCCGAATCAGGGACAGTGATTCAATTCATTGATCTGATTCAGTGATTTGGCTGTATCCGATGCTGAAGATTTGATACTGATTTGGAGAATCAGCGATTCAGACATAGGCACAGCTTTAAAAGTTTTTTCTACCTTGAGGTAGCAGGCGTAACTTGTGAATGCTGCAGTGCTGGGGTGCATGAAGCGTCCCACAGGAGTGTAGGGGGGCCCTCTACGTGCTTAACGGTGAACCCGGAAGTGGACCAGAAGCACTTCCAATCCACTTCCAGGCCTGCTGGGGAGTGCGCTGGGGGCTCCCTGTGTCTCTCTGCCTTGGCAATTGGCCACAGGGGGACTCCGGGTGTCCCACCCAGACCCAGACCCAGATGGCACCAGTCACTGAACCGGCAGTGCACTTGCCAGAAGACCCAGAAGTGAACCCAAAGTGCTTCTGGTCCACTTCCGGGTTTGCTACCAAGCATGCTGGGGACCCCCCTCCCCACCGTGCATTTGTGGGACACTCCATGTGCCCCAGCATCGCAGCATCCATGAGCCCCTGCTACCTAGAGGTATGTAGAAAAAACATTTAAAACCCTGTCTGTGTCCAAATCTCCGAATATTAATATATTCGGAGGGTTCCGATTTGATTTAGAGAGATTAAAGGACCCTCTGATTCAATCTGGATCTGGAGATTCGGCCACTGAATCAGGCCAAATCAAATCAAGGACTGAAGCTCTGCACAGCCCTACATGCAGCCCCCAAGGGGTTAATTCATAGCTCCTGGGTTCCCATCTAGCTGTTGCTCCCATCACTGGTTGCAGTAGCAGCTGGGGGAGGGCCAACAGGCTCCTCCTCCCTTCTCTGGCTTCCACTTCCTGCCTCTGCCCTAGGGGCAATGCAGTGCTAGGGATGTTGCATGGCATGGTACAGCAGGGAACCTGCGGTTGGGGAGCTCAGGCTGAAGCCAGGGATGTCTGTACAGGTGTGTACTCAAGGGAACTGTGGCTTGCACTAGTGTGGCTCACCGCTGGTGCCCCGGCCACAAAAGTCGGACACTGCTGCATTAGCAGACCAATTGTGCAAAGTCATATATCTTGTCAGCAGCCGGTCACTTCCAGGTCACATGTTCTAACTCTGGCTCATACTAGAGCTGAAGGGTGTGAATTCTTCATCTCAGCAGGTCAAGGTTATTGATCTTAGTTCCTCTATTAGTTTGCTGTTTAGATAGCATATGTGCATTTGAAGTTAGGCTGTTAAGTCTCTGCCTAGTGCTTCTGAAAATATGACCATTTAGGGTACATGTACACCATGCAAGACAGTGCTATGCTGCATTAGGTACATGAATGCAGAATAATAGGGCATCTGCAAATATGTTTGTACCACAGCGCTGGGCGCTTTTAAAAGTGCCCACCACTGTAGCATGCATGCATTTGTAAAAATAGCAAAATGCATGTCAGCACTGAGAAAACGGCAGTGGTGTGCTTTTGAACTAAAACACCTCAAAGGTGTTTTAGTTCAAAAGCATACTGCATTTCGCCATTTATACAAATTCATATGCTGCAGCACCAGGCACATCAGCTCGTATGCAGAGCACAGTCGATTAACTGGATCTCTGGTGTGCCAGAGCAGACAAATGTATGTGTATAAATGCCTATAGGCTCTATTTTTCATGGCTTCCCATCTGGGAGCTAACACAGGCTGCCTCAATGCAGCACTGCCATAAACCATACAGACTTGGTTTTGCATGCCAAAGCATCCAGCAGTTCCCACTTAAGTATTACTCAAACTACACACCCTGTCTAGTCAATCCAAAACAGTGCTTCGTATAATGATATACCAGGTGCTACTAACTTTTTAAACCTTTATCTCCCATTCTCCAAGTTGGGGATGGTCCTGCTTTGAGTGGGGGGTTGGACTAGATGACCTCCCGAGGTCCCTTCCAGCCTTCATTTTCTATGATTGTGTGATTATATAAATATTAAAAACAAAAATGGTGAAAAGTGCAAAGGTACATGGGGTGGAGGGTGAAACACCTGCCAGCCCCCCAGAAAGGAAAACAAGTCACGGGAGAGTGAAACCACCTCTCCCATATACCCCTCATGAGATTACATATTTAGGATCAGCTGTCAGTCTCCCACCTTGCAAAGATGTCACTGTAATACAAATAAAATATGCCAATCTACCAATATGAATTAATGATGGTTGGTATGTGCTCTACACCTTTGAAAATATCAGCCTATTTATTCATGTACCCAACTATATACTTCTGTCTTTATCAAGATTCTAATTTATTCATGCTAATTGTACATAAACAACAATAATTTTTTTCCTAATTTATAAGGATCTAGAGTTTTGAAGAGAGGACATTTTTCTAAAAAAAGTATACTAAACCTAACTGCTTGCTTTCTCATTGTTTGCTCCCAAAGGAGCTCCACTGTAGATTCCAATTAATAACTTATTTTTCATAAATGATTTAGACATTTGACAAGTAGTAGCAATGATAAGGTATATTAGTTTTATCAAGTCAACAACATTCCTGATTTAATTCAGTTACATATACTGGCTCAAAATTTCTTTAGTCAAGGTAAAATGGTCTCTTGTTTGATATCGGGTTTTTTTATTTATATAAATATAACCTTATAGAACGAGTAGAATACAAAAATAAGCTTCTCTAGGAGTAGAATAAATAAAGGTATGGTCATTAACTTAACAGCTCCAAAGACTTAAAAGGCAAGGAAATAATTAGCTAGGGCAGATTGCATTCCTGAACAATATTGTTCCTAAACTGTGAAATGGCTACGTGGTTCATTTTTACTTTCTAACCCAAACCAAAAGCTTATGTATTCAAATGTATAACTCAAGTAAAATGTGAACTATGTTTTAAAAATGGTTTCTCAACAGCCAGAACAGATAAAGGAAAACAGAAGCTCCATCACTATGAAAGTCTATATACATGGACTGCAAACATGGACATTCTAGTGCCTGGTAGTAGTCTAAAGCTTGTTCTTACAAATCAAAACATGATCTACTAATCTGCACCTTCATATTCAGTCTTAGTTTTAACCTATTATTTATTATTTTCTGTTTTATAATATATAGAATATAAATACTAATAGGTTATTTAATTTTCCATACATTTGTATGTTTTCCCCCAAAATAGGATAAATGAAAATGTAATTTTTCTGTTACTCATTTTCCTATGAGTGGTGGTGGATCCAGTTCTGTCTCAAAAAGTCATACAATATTATTCTGATTCTGTTCCTACCGTCAGTTATCTGGTAAAACATCTGTCTTCCTTGGAAATTAGCCTCAATATTTTATTGCACTTACTGCAATAATTGTGTGCGTGTTCTATTTACATTACTTTACACTGTGTGTACATTTCATACATTTTATATATTTTCATAAATGTTCTCTCCCCTTTCTATTCTTTAAATAGCAGCAGGATATCATGTAATTAACATTTTACTTGTGGATATATTTCTTCTGTAACTGGCACGCATCCACTTGACCTACTGCAAAATGAATCAAATTTACTTTTATTTCTTCAGATTAATAAAAAAGGACATATGTGTTCATGATTTCCCATCCTGGCCCTAAAAAAGGGCAGTAATTAGCATCCCTGGAGCATCTTATGAATTCAGTTGACACAGGTGACTTACAAGTGATGAGCAAACTAAAGAGAAAAATGGTTTTTATTCAGCTATTAATGTTTATTTTATCATTTAGAAAAGTAATTAATAATTGTAAGGTCAACAGAAAAACCAAAAAGTATGAACTGAATAAATTCAGGAAAGACATGGACAACTGATTAAAACTTACAAATAATGAAAGAATCAAATAAGGTGTAAAAGAAAGACGTAGCTATAATACTGAAAACTCTATTTTCTTTAATTTTTTAATGAACTTCACTATAAAAATATACATCAATTAATCCAGTTTCTTCTGATACAATTTTGCCAACAGACTCTATGGATGTGGAAACAGGAATGGACATGATTCTCCCACAACATTCTCATTAATAAGCTAAGGAAATACAGACTAGATGAAAATAAGATAAGGTGGACCATCATGCTCATTAAGTAGTTGTCAATGACAATGTCTAGTTGGGAGGAGATATCAAGTGAGCTTACCATCAAGTTGGATAGAGTTACAGACACTCTGGAGAACAGGAGTAGGATCCAGAATGATATGGATGGACTGGTGAAATGGTCGAAAACTCAGTCAGAACAAGTTCAACAAGGACAAGTGCAAAAGTCTTGCACCTGGAACACAATAACTGCATGCACATGTAGAGACTATGGAATGAATGGCTAGGCTGGCCATGCTGCAGAAATGGACTTGGGGGTTACAGTGGACCATGAGCTGAATATGAGCAAACGGTGAAAAGCAGCCAACCGCATAATGGCTTGTATTAAAAGGAGTTTCACATGCAGTTCAAGGGAAGTGATTCTTCTGCTCTATTCAGCATTGGTAAAGACCTGCAGTAGTGTCTCCACTTGTGGGACCCACACTTCAATAAGGATATGGACAGACTGGAAAGAGACAAGCAGAGAGCAACATAAATTATTATAAGCCTAGGAAGCATGACTTATGAGGAAAGCCTAAAAGGACAAGAACTGTTTAGTCTAAAGAAGAGAAGACCGAGTGCGGATTTAATAATAGTTTTTAAATACTTGAAGGAAGATTATAAAGAGGACAGAGAGAAACTTTTCCCTATGGTTGTAAGGGACAGGACTAGGAACAATGTCTTCAAATTGCAGCACAGAGAGTTTAGGTAGGAGATTAGGAAGAAGTTTCTGACTGTGAGGGTGGTCAAGCTCTGAAACTGCTACCTAGATAAGTTGTGGAATCTCCAGCCCTGGGCATTTTCAAGAGCAGGTCAGACAGATGCTCGACTCAATGGTTTAGTCAGGGATGATGCTGTCCTAAGCAGGAGTTTAGACTACAGGACCTCGTGAAAACTCTTCCAGCCCTACTTTCCCAAGACCCTATAAATATAATTCTTCTACAACCAATAATGAGACACCTGTGTTTTTCACCAGGCAAAGGTGGCAGACAGCTGGCAAGAGCTAGGACAGCTGCAGTGACCTTTTTCTTCACATTAGCCAACCACTTGCTTTCAATAGCTTTGCTTCAGTGCCTCAACTCTACCTAAAATCTTGCAGTATGCAGCAATATTCTTGTAATCATATCAAGTATGTTTACTGTTATTCTTCAAAACTGACCAGGAGCTGTTATTGAAACATGTTCTAGATAATGAAAACAATGAAATGAATATTATAGATGTCTCGCACTAAAACCATATTTCCCATTACATTTTGTAATACTCAAAATATTTCCCTACCATCCATACAGAAAACCCAATCCATACAGAAAACAGTTTGCTGGCTAATGATGAAGACTGGACTGCACAGTTTTTAAAGAAGCAACGTAGCCAGCAGTAGGGGCAAATGACCAATGTAGTTGCATATGGCTTTGCTGCAAAGGTAGAAGGCAGTGTAGATTTGCACCTTACAATCTAACTAAACCAAACCAGATGCATAAGTTTTCATAAGCATCAGCATACATCACCAGATTCACCTCCCTCTTTACTGATAATGCCATTATTAGTTGCTAAAGGTTTAAGACTGGGACTGGCACCAGAAACCATTTTTTCTAAATTTAAAAAAAAGGCAGAGGGCATAAGCATAGTAGGTGCCTCAATCTGGATAAGTTGTATGAGGAAGGAGATTTTCACAGTGGGAAGTCCAGGAAAACAGAAAAGGGGACTGATGAGAGTGGTGCACTTGATAAGCAATCCATATGCTTCATCTAAAAATATGCATGCTGCAAATTTCATTCCAACCAATCTGTTTTTAAAAATTCCAGTATTATAGAGAAGGAATGTGAAAAATTCATTTCAAGACATGATTCTTAATATTAAGTTTTTAACGACTTAATCATTCTGCAGTTTTGCAGCACCAAGCATCTAAGATTTTTTATCCATCATTCAGATTCACAACAACCATTATGGTAAGTTTGAGGGCTGCAGAATTAATACTATTGTAGAAACAGGTTTTACACAAATAAAATACTAGTGTCACGGAGCCACATAAGTGCCCCATGACTGAGTGTGATTGGCAGAGCTACCAATCACCTGGGCAGCTCAAGTGCCGGTTACCAGGGCGACCAGGCGGGTCACATGGCCAGAAGGGGGCAGGGCCGGGCCTTTATAAACAGCTTAGGCCGGAGCCTGCCTAGCAGTTCCCTTCTGGCTGCCGCAGGAGCAGGAGCTCTGCGGCTGAGCTGAGTGGCCTGAGTTAGTGGTTGCAGCCTTACCACGCTAACCGGCTGCGATGATGCGGGGAACAAGAATGCCCTAAAGGGAGGTAGGCTTGAGAGCCTTGGTGGGGCTTGTGTTTATGTTCGGAGCAGGAAGACTCTGTGTGGTTTATGTTACAGCCGGGTGGCTTGAGCTTATGTTACAGTTTGCACCGGAGGACCGGGTGAGGCTGTAGGGGAGTGAGGAGGCCTCACAGGGGCTCCCCAGCAGCTTGGGGGTTCCCGGTGCCCAGTAGGGGCACAGTGCCAGCAGGGCACTATTGTCGGTGCCGGAGAGGCACCGTATTGCGCCAGGGAGGCGCGGTGTGCGGGGTTGCAGACCCCAGCCCATAAGGGCGGTGTTTTGCCCAGTGGGGCAACCGGACCCAGAGAAGGGTCAAGGGGACAGGCACGGCGGCGATCGCCTGTGCCCCTAGCATGCGGAGCGCGGTGTCAGCCCTAGAGAGGGCAAGGCCCCGGAGCGGGGCAGAGAAGGAGCGCGAGGTGCACGGTGTCGGCCCTAGAGAGGGCAAGGCCCCGGAGCGGGCCAGAGAAGGAGCACGAGACGCGCGGTGTCGGCCCCAGAGAGGGCAAGGCCCCAGAGCGGGGCAGAACAAGAGAGAGGGCGAGCAGGCGAGGAACGCTGGCAAGGGCGCCAGTATTAGGGCGGCGGTAGTGAGCCAGGCCCAAGGGCGCCGGTATTAGGGTGGCGGTAGCGAGCTGGACCCAGGGGGCGCCAGCGATAGTCGGATACCGGCGAGACAAGGCCCAGGGCGCAGGGAGCGGGCTGAAAGATAGGAGCCCGGCCCAAGGGGGCGCCAGGTGGGCGAGGAGCCCGGGGTGCCCGAGAGAGAGAGTGAGGGCACCAGAAGGGTGAGGGACTATACAAACGTCCCACAGAACAGCTGCGAGGCTTGGGGCGTGCTGAAGGGGAGGTTTGGAGGCACGCATAGCCCTTAAGGTGGGGCGCATAGAGATACCCCATTTCAGAGTAGGGGCAGGAACATCGGTACCGTCAACTAGGGGAACAGAGGCAGCCTCCCATACAACTTATTTGTCATCAAAGTCATGGCGGGCGAGATTCTGAGGGTGCTGAGTTCACCCTAATGTGACGGTAGGGGGCGCTAGGGAATTCACGGCCGCTCCTAGGCCCCACTCCCTCACAACTAGGAAATACTTAATTTTACTTTTGAGCAAACAAACCTGTATAAGTAAATACATTTGACCTTTATTTTTAAGTTGAGGCATCTCATGCACCAAGAGTGGGGAGGTGGAGGAGGAGGAATGGAGATATATATTTGAATGAAATTTCTTAACAGACGAGAAAAATTTAGATCTGACATGTGTTAACCTTTAAGGAATGGAGGTGTTGAAATTGAAGATATTATATATGCCTTTTTATGTAAAGGGAAATTTATAGCATAGACTAGCTAAGTTCTGGACTTTCAAATGCACTAAACATGTATAAAACCTACATGGAAGTTATGGGAGCTGGAGTGCTCACAGTAACTCTAAAAATCTGGTATGATGCATAACATGGCCATGGTCACAAAGGAAACACAAGAACACTAGATCAACATTATATTGGGAAGTATTATTTCAAATACTACAGAAAATTTCAGCCTCATTTTGATAAACTCTACATACAGGACCTGATCCTTGCAAACCTATTTGAGTAACTGTACTGAACAGTCCCACACTAGGTGATGATAGGAACAATGTAGTCACTTTAAAATAGTCACGTCAGTGTTCAGTACTACAGAAAGGGAAATATTTATTACCGTTACTGAGTTCACAAAGATTTCAAATTGCATGATAAACTTACTCCTATACAGACTTGGCAAACTACTGCTTACTAGCTGTCACTTAGTAATTATTACCTTTCCTACAAAGGTGCAACATGTGTTCCAAAAAGTTACAAGCGACCCTCGCCATTGGCAGGGGATACATTCTCGTATCCCCCGTGAATGGCAAAATCCGCGAATAAGGCACTGCAGTCATGAAAGCCGTCTGCATTCATGAACTCATTGCGTGCCCCTGGTGGCTGGGGGGGAGGGAGGAAGAGGCATGGCTGCTCTGGCTGCGGCAGGAGCACGGCGACAATGGGAGCGCAGCAGCAGCAAGTGCGGAGCTCCTGAGGAGCTCCTTTAAGTGTATTTAAGAAGTGGGTTCAGCATTCGCGAATATTTGAAACTGCGAATGCCAAACCCACGAATAGTGATGGTTTCCTGTATATGAACACCAAGAATAACTGAGTCTCTTGATTAAAAGGGTATTTTCAAGAGAGTGATCATAATTTAAAAAAATCATTTGCCAAAATACAGCACCACAGTTACTTCAGAATGTCACATCAGAGTATGGAAGAAAGCCAAGATATGTTAGATATTGCAAACTGAAATCACAGATATTTAAATAAATACTTCACTAATGTTATAAAGACTAGCGGTTTCTCGAATAAGAAAAGAACAATCCTAGCACAAGAAACAGTGATTTTACTTTACGAATTTCCACACATAAGAGGAGCTATAACTTTTAAAATATTTTAAAAGTTCCCTAATAGCCTTTACAAATTTTTTTTTGGCTCCCTCTCTGGCGATACAAATGAACTTTTTTAGTGTACGCTACATTATTTATTTTGAAGCCAATGTTTTCCACCAACACAGTTCGATTGTTCATGTAATGCTGACATTAAACTGTCACCATCTTCTTGGTTCAGCAGTGCTTCATTGGCTTTGGTTTAGAACAGAAATATAGGCAGTCTGAGATCTCAGACCACTGTAATTTTCATTCTTTTTGAAAGCACAACCGCATTAAGCAAGAAAATGTCTCTACTAATACCAAATCAGTATGGAAATCAAGTTGGCTTATGCAAGTGAATTTTTGTTTTAAAAGAGAAGCTATTAAAAATGTAGTTTTTGCCTCCATATCAACTTCTTTCCCTTCATTATGGTTGCATGCTTTGCTTTGACATGCAGAGAAAGTATATGCCAAGTTTAGCTAATGAGAAAAACAGAACTGTTGAAGTACTTGATAGTGTAGAGAAGTTATCAGAGTACAGAACAGTGAGAGAGAAATGGAGGCAAAAGTCTATCTAAGGTTTGGTCTTATGCTACATTTTACTGAAGTTCGTCTTGCACTGCATTTTACCTGCAAATAAAGAGATCTATGCTGCTTTGAAAACCTTTCTGCAGAATGACTTGTCATCCTGTCAAACCCGCATATGACCACAGATGTCGTTCCTCAGTTTCCATAGAAACAAACTCGGAACATTTTCATAGCAGGAGAAGGTTCAAATGAACTATAGGATACTCAGGTCATAATGTTTCCACTGAGCTACTTGAACTATTCTACAGCTGCTCCTTAAAAAACACGTGTCAGTGGATATAGGTCTTTTCTCCCCTTCATATCTCCAAAAACAACACCAAACAAGCTTAAAAGATACCCAAGTCCACACATCATTTTTCAAAAAAACCCAAAAAAATAAAATAAAATAAAATTAAAAAAAAAAAAAATCTAGCTCTGAACTAGAATATGGTTCATTTACAGTGTGCCCTGTATCACATCACTTTTCTTAATTACAAAGGTGTTAAGAATACAAACAAAATTACAGCACTGTATTCTTTATAAACAGGGTTTTAAAGATACATACTTTTCATGCTTGCATTATTTAGTTTTATATTGCTCTCGTGAAATCTAGACTAAAATACAGCCGCTTGCTTTCATCTGAGTTTCTCACAGCTGTCACTGAAACAGACTATGAACAATAGGAATACTGTACAGTTACACAGTGGCAGGAAGGAAATATTAAAAGGATTAGGGATAAACAAGAAAAATGATTACCCAGCTGAAGCAGTCAGACAGAGGGATCCATATAGGAATGCAAAATACCCAAAGGATTTTCAAGAATCACAAGGATAGTTTTAATAGATTAAAAATGATCTCATCTTACATACACAATACGTATAGTGCTGTACACAGATGAATTGATTCAGATAAAAAAAAGGAACTACAGCTTGAACCTTCACCTGCAGCTCAGACTAAAAGCCAAATTTTATTTATATTTAGATCTATTTTTTGAATAAGCTTTTTCTTGGCTCTCCGGTACCTAGCTGACACCTGATTTTATATCATACTTGGAGACATTTGTCTGTTCTATTTTTGATGTGTAATTTCCTTACTTTGTGTGTGTGTGACAACCTATCATTTACAGGACTGATAGCGCAAAAAAGAGATGGTCATACTGAAGTCATACTACTGATGATATATCCTGACGTGTGGAAGTTCCTGTACATATCTGTGGACTTGTCCCCAACTTTAAAAAAAAAACCGTGACAATTTTGTATGCCAACCTAGGCATAAATGGTTAAGTTCCTAAAAATATGACATTGACTTTTCTTTCCAAATAATCAGAGCTAGTCAGAACTAAGTGGATACTAATAACACTTGGCAAGAAAACATAAGTACACTATATACTCTTTCTGAAATCATATTTTTCCTATCATACTGGAGAATCTAGACAAGATAGGAGGCTGTTCAAATAAAAAAAAAGACTAAAGAACAGAAATGAAGCCCAAACCTAGGATAGTTTACCCCAAGAAAGAAAGGATTTTTAACAGAATTGGTCAACACTTTTCAAACAAAATGTGTTTTCATTGGAAAGTGCCCATCATGATATTAAAACTGGTCCTATACAAGTATTCCTTTCAAACCTCCGAAGTTGAAAAATGTTTTGAACTTATTAGGAAAACCTATTTTGCCATCTCTGAAATAAAGTTTTGTTTTTCAGTTCAACTTTACTTTTTTAGTGTAAATTGACAGATTTGGAAATTAAAACATAAAAGGATTAAATGCACATTAAACTATTATTAGCAAAACAAACCGTTTCAATTCAATTGATTAGGTAGTGTTACAATATCTATTTGTCTAAATCCAAGAGAGATTTTTTTGTCCTGATTTTTCCTTTACATATGAAATCTAGTCTAGTCAACTGTTAAAACTTTCAGAGGTAGCAAGGCAACTGATATCTCAAAGTCAATAGGGAGCATTACATAATAGCAAAGAAGTCTCCATCAAAGAACTAGAGACCTTAAATAAAATATGCCAAAAAAAATGGAAATAACACAGGAATTAAAGTACTAAATTCACCCCAAAAATAACCAGACACAATAAGTGTTCACTTGAAATAAAGTTACAAGAATTTATACCAGTAGCAAATTTGGATAAAGGGAGCAGAAGGTAGCCTTTATTGCAAAGCCATAAACAACTGTTAACCAAATGAAACTGGATCTGTAACAAGTTGGTATCACAGGGTAATTGTTAGGATGAAGTAGGTGTTGTGTGGATGCTTAACTGAAATGCAAACTAACATACATCTGGAAAAATGATCAGAAACAAATATTCATGCAACACACTTAGAAAGTAATAATGTAAAAACTAACTAGAGGTAAAAGTGAAACGGGGTTTGAATTGGACTAGGTACCTGTTGTAGTTCCTGAAGAAATCTTAAGGCATTTATGAATTTAGAAGATGCGAAGCCATGCAGTACAGAACAACACCTATTCCCTAAATCAGTGGTTCTTAATCTTTTTAGACTTGAGGCACCCCTGGGAAAATGTCACCTCTTAGTTTGAGCTCATTTTATGACTAAAATAAAAGACCAATTCTTCTGTTGCAAAGAACACAGAAAGACAACTGGTCAAAATGTTTTCTGGCACTATGGATTCCTATTTGAAATCTTTGGGTTTATCTTGCAAATCACATTTTCAAACCTCACAATGCTAACAGGGTGCTGCATCACCCTGGTTGAGGATCACTGAGGATCACCATCAGAGATAGTGTTCCCTGGGTCCTCACGTTTGTCCCCACCTGAAAGGCCTCCAAAAATAAGAGTCTAGTTACTCGGAATAAAATATTGGTATGTTACATACTCACAGTCTTCACTGAAAAAATGTAAGAAATATGAGAAGTACAGAAAAACAAGATGGAAGAAAGGACAGACACCACTGTTCAACAACACATCATAATACTGATGGATTTTCTTAAGCAATGAAGAAGAGCAAGCTAAGGTAAGTATTCATGGCTAGGTCCACATGTGAACTTATTGGTCACAAAGCTGGGTTCTTATAAATAATGGCCTGGTCCCCATAATGGAATACAGAACCCTGTGTTAGGGGACTCAGAATGGAAGTCACAAAAGCCAGATGAACAGGAAACTACCTCAAGTCAGAGTGTCTATAACCCCATCTTTGTCTGAAGATTGGGACACACAAGAAAGAAAATGAAAGCAAAAATAGAATAAGGCTGGCATCTGCATTACCAACATAGGTTTTGACAGGAACCTGCAGCTGGCAGGACAGTCAGGGGACAACAACCCAATGTTCATCTATCTAAATTCCAGCCAATCCTAAATCCAAAATCTAAAATATCTTCCTTTACACTCTTTCTTTCCTATTCATCAAGCCAATGATTTTCACTTAACACAGGCATGTTGGGGTGTGGAATGCTAAGTTTCCTAACTTTTAATAAGTTGGTTTTATCTCCTGCTTTCAGTTTATTAGCATTTAATGTCAAAATGTAAATGTCACCTTTATAGTTACAGGCCCTTTCAGTTCGTAAGATTCCATCTTAAAATATCAAAAAACACTCCAACTGCCCATACTTCCAGGCAAACTTTTGTATTATTTAAATCCATTTACCTCAAATCATCTAAGTTCACATTTTGGATAAAAACTTCTGCTAAGCTTAGTCAGGCCTAAGGGCTACTCATATGAAGTTTACATCTGTAAGTCTTGCTAGTCCTTGGGCTTTCTTACTTCGCAATAATCCATCCCTAACCACTAAGGTATAAACTCATGTTTGCTCTTGTGCTCGTTTTTCTTCTGGTCCAGTAAATCTTTAGTTATTTTCTAGACAGTGGAACAGCTTCAGAAGGAAGGGTTGTGCATGTCCCCATCCCAAAATAGCCTGAAATCCTGGTGAGCAGCATACCCTCTTATGGAGATGAGTCCTTGAATCCCCTCAGATAGAGAAGGAAATTAAACCTGAAACTGCTCCAGCCTGGGAGTGTTGTCTTCTAAGCTACTGTATAAAAAGGAGGGCATCCACCACTTCCCAGTACCCATTTTAAAAGCAGTCACCACATTTTGTGGTTACATTCTGTGAGAAGCTGCATTATGTACATGAGGCATGCTCTGAAAACACTTACTGGATCAAGCTTCTCAGGGACCTAGGCAAGAAAAATCCTAATTTCTGGATCCTGATCAGGCTGAAGTGTGAGGCAGTTGCAGAACTTTAGGTACATGGGGAATTTTACTGTAAAAAAATGAGGTGCCTCTGGAGCTGACATAATACCACCTGATTATAAATGACATCTGAGACAGGATTTTCAGGATCATAATTTTGATTTAGACAACTACATTTCATCTTAGTCCCTTTAGGTACTTGAATCTATATTTTGATTGGGTGCCTAGATCCAATAAAACGCACTTTTATACGTCTGCCACAAAAGTGTGTCCAATAATTTTTGGTAGGATTCGTTTCCCAAGGAAGTTCATATTTACTTTAACTACTATTGTTATTGTTACCAAATCCCTGTGTGTTACTCAAACTACAACTAAGAAAAGCTTCTCCTGTATGCTCTAGAATCAGCTGTTCCAAAAATAAAGTATCAAGGTAGCAAAAGGACATGTGATTTTGGATCAAATATATAGAGGTCATAAATCACCGAGCCCTTTCATAATACTTCTTACTTCTTCTCTATGAGACACCAAGGTAACACATTAGGTCTAAATACTTCAGTAACAGAAATGTATAGCCCATTGGAAAAAAATAGAAGGAAAAAAATGATTTAAATCCTGGACAAAGTACTTAAATGATTCAAGCCAGGTAACACGTTCAGGTGAGATTAGGCACAGATTAGCCCAATCTACATATTTAACTTCCTACACAGACTAAAATTAGAAGACCAGGCCAGCCATTTTTTGCCCAATCTGAGGGTGCAGGCAGAAGTACAGCTCCCAGCTGTACCTCACAATGATTTTTGCAAAGTGTTCTGAGTTACATTTCTCCAAAGCAAACAGAAGTTCACTGTTGGTTCCAGGAGAAAGTGAAATCTAGGGAGCCTGCAGCCAGGTTCCCACACCAAAGGCCAGAGCTCTCTGCCAATGCTTGCTGTTTTCAGAATGGGAAGGGGGGGAAGGCACCAGACAGCCCTCTTGGGGTTCCCCAACTGGTGCTGTTGGTTCGGGGGGTGGGAATTGGAGCCCCCCCACACCTCGGGGGACAACAATATGCCCAGCCTACCCTTCGGAAGGCTGAAAAACCCCCAGACTGAACTCCCGCCACTCCCTTTTCCCCCTCCCATTCTGAAAACAGCAACAGGTTGGGAGCTCTGAAAACACAAGTTACAAAAGATACTGTTTTTAAATGTCATTATCTGATACCTCATGCAATGAGGGATCAGATTTTCACCAGATCAGCCATTTTTGAAGATGTCTGCAGCTATACATTTGTGTTTGGTCACAGCTATACACTGTTTTCTGTGACCAGATCGAGTGAAAATTGTCACTTCTGTCTGCACTGTAACATTCCTGACTGTCCATACAGATCAGCACTCAAAACAACCTAATCCTAGTTAGACTGATCAAAATATAAGGTTCACACGTGGTTGAACTAAGTTAGATTGGGTGGCCTTTTTGCCTAATCTAACCTCCTGAACTGGTGGTGTACACTTCAGCATTTAGGTTGACCTAATTAGAATGATTTAAATATTACATCTGTACATACTCTCAGTCCTCAAGGAGGTGCAGGGGGGGGGCGGGAGGAAGCGGGGAGGAGCCTGCATTTTACTATCTTTACTTTTTATATGGAAAAGTAATTTTCCTAAAGCAAGAGTTGGCAACCAATGGCAGAGCCACTGGATCTAGACAAAAGACATGGAGCTTCAGCAGCAGAGGATTCTTCCATACTATAGTGGGGAAAAGCTGCAGTGGTGAACACATCCCCTGCGCTGTGGTAGGTAGAAGTGGTAGCAGCAGCAGCATCACCCACCTGTCTCTGACCTGAGCCCTGGGTCATTCCAACCAACAGCCCAAAAAGGTTGCCAACCACTACCCTGAAGTCTTCAACAATGTTTCTGTGAATGGAAAGACAGTGTATTTTTATAGGAAGAGTTACTGCCTAGAAACAGGAGGCAATAACATGTTCCAACTTGATTTTACAAGCTAAAAGTACAGATCTGAGCGGTACCACTAAGCGCTATCCCAGAAAACATAGTTGTAAAGAAGAAAAAAACAGCAAAAGAGTTCTTTGGTTGCTACAGTACCTGCAACTTCCTGTATTGTATGTTAAAAAGGGGTATTAATTAAGAGTTCTATAGATGCTAGCCTTGTTGAAGCTAAGGAATAAGTAGAGGGAAGAGAAAGATCTGAAAAAAGGAAGCATTTAAAAATAGTGCACAAAACACTCAGATTTTAGCTACTAGTTTCAAACACTGTTTTCAGTGCCACTCAATATATCTTTAAAATCAGTCATGTAAGCATAAGACACTGATGCACTAACACCACCACTTACTTAATATCCCATCTTAATATTTTATCTTCAGAAGCCCTCGCAATTTCGTAAAAACTATACTTAAGCAACCTTACAAAAAGCGTTTGATCAAGATAAAGCAATGTGTTACACTAACCAACAGATAGGGAGTGTCGCCAGCCCCCAGCCCCTGGCTAACCCTCTGAGGCAAAGTGGCGGGAGGGAGGGGGGGAGCAGAGGAAAAGGGAGGTACTGCTTGTGTGGACTGCACGCATCTGTTGATACTGAACTTTTTAAATCTCCCTCTCCCTGCTTCTTCATACTGTCTGAAGCAAACTGACAGGCATTGCATTCATTGCAAACCAAGTCATTTCTCACACCTCTCTCTGTCCCCTGTGAACACTGATAGATTGCAGACTTTGAAGCAAGACAGCAGCCAGCAGGAAGCTTATCAAAACACAAAGTTCATCAGCCCATCAAGCAAACAAAGCCTCTCTCTCATTAGTTCAAACACTTCTTAAACTGCTTTTTGCAAACCATTAAGGAAGAATGGAGGGACATTACCAGCTGACCTGTTGATTAGCTCCAAAAACCGCTAAATGGACACTATTTTGTCTGACTTTTTCCAGTGAAATTGGAGACACGCACATAGACACCTCTCAGCATTAGCCAGCCTGGGAGTGGTGTGACCACAACCAGATGCTGCTGGGGTCCAAGCTATGGGAGAGTGGGGGGAATCCCTGCTTGAGCAGGAAGCAGCAAGGGAAGGAAGCACAGAGGGAAGCTAGGCAGACACTGCTGTCTCCACCTTCTCAGACAGGTGGAGCTCTGGCTGGGAGGAGAGGAATGGTGAGAGGAAGCAGCCTGGATTTCTGGAGCAGACAGTCCAGCTTAAGGCTGAAAAGCATGCTGGGAGACTCTTATTTAACTTAAATGAGAAAGGACTCTGGGACAGAAGTTCCCTAAATTGGTTTGACCCAAATCAGTTAAGTCTGACACTACATTCAACCAGGTTTATCTTAAACCAGTTTCAGCTATTTTGAAATGGGTTTCTGTACACTGAACTTATGTTCTGTTATAGGTTTAAACCAGTTTCTGATCACTAAAACTGGTTTACATGCAATTTCTGTCCCTAGCCAAGATAACCATCAGAGTTTGCAACTTCAGAGCCATCTTTAATATCCCCACTTAACTACAACAACATTCACTTAAAACCATGGATATTTAAGAAAGACTTGTGTTTTTGACATAAGAAAAAAAATTACAACCAATTACAGAGCAATATATCACCCAAATTAATTCTTACAGTATATCAGAGGTACTATTTGGAAGATGTATTGTTCCATCCTCAATTACAATCAAGCCAAGCTTAATTTAAAAGATTTTTTTTAAACACTTATTGTTCATCAGCTGTAATTTGTCTTTGGATTTAACATGACATCTAATGGCAACTTTCACTCTACCTCAAAGAAAAGGATATATCCCCACACAAATATCAGGAATTAAAGGCCTTAATTACACAAAAGAAGCGAGTTGGAGCTTACACAGCACTCAGCTTCTATAAACACCAATGCAAAAATTTTGCTGACTACGGAGTAATCATTAAACTAGGACCCCTGTATGTGGACTTAGCTGGATGCCAATAGCTTTTACACAAAACAGAAAGCTGAAGGCCTGAAAGAACAATAATTCTATGCCTAAATATCAAAGACCATACTTTACAATAGTGTTGGCTGCCACTTATTTAACTGTGATAGTCATTCCTAGTTTCCTAGTTGTACTATACAGTGTAGTACCAATGAGTTAGAATGCTATGTTTTCCAAAGAAAAATAAGAACCATTTTGCATAAAAAGTGCCAGCAGCTATGCCATATATATTTAAAAGACAACAATCTCCCTTAACTTACTTCTATGACAAAGAGATACAGAAAATTCATCATCAACAATAACATTCTTTCCCTAACTTAGAACATTATTGCCTGACAAGGAAATCAAATAAAACAAAAAGGTACAATAAAAATTCCCTAACTCAAATCTTGGCACCGATTCATTTACCCTCTTTGCTTCCTCCTTTTCCCCAACTTCAGTGTCTCACTTCTTCAAATCCATTATTCTTTCATTACTTAATCCCCACCCCCCTCTAAATAAAGAAGCAGCTTTCCTTTTTCAAAAATCAGAACTTGGCCCTTTCTCTTCCAATCTCGTGCCTAAGCTCCTCTTTATTTCCACTAGTATGTTCTAAATTGATGGATTTTATTCACGCAAACAATCTGCCTTAAAATATTTCAGACATTTATTTTCTCTCCACTGCTGAAGAATATTGTCTGGCAGATCATGTTTTCTCCAAATAGAGCTCCACCAAGTTTTATTCCACATGCAAATCTAAATGATTCTAGATTTCCACTTAACTAAATTCAATGAGTTAAATTAAAAATCCTGTAAGGAATATTCAGCCATGACAATCTACAAGTGTAACAGTGTTTAAGCAGCAACTGCGTGCAATTACCAGGAACCCATGGCATTGCATTAAAAATGATTTGCAAGTGACAAAGCATACATGTTCTATCTTTGACACAGCTTTGCCTTGACACTGGTCATTCTTTATAAGCTAGCAGATGTGGTATGGCACTACCACAGGCAGCTTTAAGATTTTGAAAAGGGGTTGCAGATGGTGTGGTATATTGTAACATATGACACGGCGCATATCTTTCTCCAGTTAAAGGGAAACTAGAAGCTTTCGTAGTATGCTAGAGGCTCAGCACTATATTATTCTGTTTAAGATCAAGGAAAAACAAATATACATGCATTAATTTTTCTAGATTAAAAGACACAAAAAACTAGGCAAAAATGGTCAAAAGATATTGTGCCATTAGTCCTGTGGTCATCATAGTTAAATGTACATCTCATTCAGATGTGTAAAACAAAGTCTACTTTTCTTGACTGTCTTGACAATACCTGCAGCAATGCTTTCCTGTCAGACATTTCTACACCTGAGTTAATATAACTACATGGAGGTTAAGGTTTTTAGTTACAGTTAAAAATGGTCTATGGGGCTGTGGAAAGGAAGACAGGCATTCCCAGGAATGGCTAGCAGACAGCATAATTATAGAAGAAAAGATACAGTACTTGAACATCAAAACCATTAAAAAGGAGATGGCTGTTAACACCAATGGAATGAAGAAACATTAGCAGGAATCAGGTTGATTATAATGAGCCATGAAGTCAATCAACTCCCTCACTGTTGCCTGAATTGAAATGCCACTGGCTTTCCCAGGAAGTTTTAAAGGTTAGGTAAAGCAGGAGGTTGGGGGGGAAGACGGGGAGGAGAGGGAAAGAGGCAGGGGTATGCAACTATACCTCAGCACCCCCTCTAGATCTGCCCCCAAGCTGTACATGTAAATAAGTGGAGCTGATAACACTGCCCACTGTTAACATTCTCTTACACTTTTCATTAAAAGATGCTATTTTCAGCTCTGAATGACTGCAAAAAACTTTAAACAGTTTATGCTGGAAGCTTATACATTTCCCACCCTGAAATCACTATTTGAAAGCAAGCTCACCCAACCCAACTTCACATGCTCCAGAACAATGTCTCCCAAGGTGGGCATATTCAAGGTCACCCACATCCCTATTAAGTGACAGTAAGACCCTCTCCCACTACCCCCAACAAGGCAGCTTAAGCATGCCAGGAGTCTCTGCTTGGGCTTTTGGGGAAATATTGATGTGATTACCCTGATGGAGTGCTGAAATTTACCAGGTGATTAGGTGTCCAGCTTTGCTTCATAGATTTCATAGACATTAGGGCTGAAAGGGACCTCAGAAGATTGAGTCCAGCCCCTTGCCCCAGTGGCTGGAAGCCAGCTAGGGTCAAAGGATTCTAGCAAGATAAGACGCCTAAACGTTTCTTAAAAGAGTTCAGAGTAGGTGTTTGCACCACCTCTGGAGGCAGTCTATTCGAGGCCTTGGGGACTCGGACAGTAAAGAAGTTTTTCACACATTTCATAGACATTTGGGCTGCAAGAGACCCTGAAGGATCAGAGTCCAGCCCCCCACCCCAGGGGCAGGAAGTCAGCAGGGGTCATAGGATCCCAGCAAGATAAACATCCAAACATGTCTTGAAGGTGTTTAAAGTGGGTGCTTGAACCACCTCTGGTGGCAGTCTATTCCAAACCTTGGGGGCTCCAACAGTAAAGAAGTTCTTCCTTACATCCAGCCTGAAATGGTTTTGGAGGAGTTTGTAACTGTTTGACCTTGTTATCCTTTGGTGTGGTCTGGTGAATAAGTATTCCCCCAGATCCCCTTATATACTTATAGGCAGCCACCAAGTCCCCCCTGAGCTGGTGCTTTTCCAGGCAGAAGAGTCCCATGGCTCATCCTCTCATCATAGGGCCTGTTCTCCTGCCCTCTGATCATATGCGTGACTCTCCTCTAGACTGTCAAGCTTTTCCACACCCTTTTTAAATTGTGGAGCCCAGAATTGGATGCAGTATTTCAGTTGCAGCCTCACCAAAACCAAGTACAGTGGGAGGATGACATCCTGGGATTTGCTTGAAAAGCATCTATGGATACAAGCCAGAGTTTTGCTCGCTTTAGCAGCTACAACATTGCATTGATGGCTCATATTCATCTTGCAGTCAAAACATGATCCCCAAGTCCCTATTGGCTGTGGTGCTAGCAAGCATAGCACTGCCAAGCCTATAAGCATGCTGTGGGTTGCCCTCAGGTTTTCATCTGCCCATTTTCTGAGCCTGTTGAGGTTGGCCTGGATCAGTAGCCTATCCTCAGGTGTGGACGCTTTACCACAAAGTTTGGTGTCATCAGCGTATGTGGCCAGTCTGCTGCTGATATCAATGTCTGCATCATTAATAAAGATGTTAAAGAGTATAGGCCCAAGAACGGAGACTTGGGGGACCCCACTGGTCACAGTGCACCACAGTGATTTACTTCCATCTATTACCATTCTCTGGGTCCGACCTTGGCGCCAATTCCCCAGCCATTGGACTGTGATGTAGCTGAGGCCACAGTTGGCCAATTTTTCCATGAGAAGCTCATCGGACACCAGATCAAAGGCTTTTTTAAAGTCAAAATATATAATGTCAATCTCTTCTCCCTTGTCCAGGTGATATGTCACCTGGTCATACAAGGAGATGAGATTGGTCAGGCAAGACCTACCCACAACAAACCCATGTTGGCTGTTCCTCAGGATGTTGCCATCAGCCAGTTTATCAAGAATGATCTCTTTGATAATTTTTTCCAAGATCTTCCCTGGGATAGAGGTCTGGCTGATAGGCCTGTAGTTGCCTGGATCTACTTTTCTCCCTTTCTTGAAGATAGGCACCACATTGGTGCTGTCTGCATCTTCTGCTAGTTAAATTTTTGGTGCTGGGAAGAAGAGGGCTGACTTGTCAAAGGTAGCTGTTGGGGAACACCTGTTGATCCCAGCAAGAGGACAATTGGGAGAAGTGTGAAGCTGTGAGGATGAGGGGATGGTGGTGTGTGATGCTGATGAACTTGTCTAGTTAGAGGGAAAGGGAACAGTCAGATGGGATAGTCAGTGGCAAGTAAGTCCCCTGAACAGTGCTCTCAATCAGAAAGAGGGATGCCCCAAAGTTGTCCACACCTTCCTGTGCCTGCTCCTCAGCTGTGGTGGAGGAAAGGACTAGACAGTAGTCCTACTCTTCCCTGGATATCTCAGAGCCATGCAAGGCCTCCAGAAGATACCAGAGTCAGAAATAAAGCAGGGCTCTAACAAGTCATCCCCACTGGAATCAATAACAGTTCCCCTTAGACATAAATTACCCTGCAAATACCTGAAGTCTGACTAGCATCATGGATTGCCTTACATCCTACCTTAGATAAGCAAAGGTGGCAGACTTCTTGACATCTGAGGTGACAAAAACACTCAACAATAACTGAGGATACAGTGGTAGCCGTGCCTCCAAGCAGTTATTCCAGAGGTGATCATGGTTGCAGCAGCTTAACCTCACTTACTGCTGAGTGTTTTTGTCACCCCAAATATCAAGGGTCTACCACCTCTACTTATCTAATAGACCACACTGCAGACATAGAAGAGGACAGTGACACTAACATTCTGGGTTCAAGCCACTCTTGACTTGTTTCAAAGAATCCTCGATACTATTCTGGTACAAGAGTAGCCAATTCCTGAGGGTGGGGTCCAGCAAAATTATGTTGTAGCATGCCTTTACACCTGGCTGTAAATGAGCAAGGTAATATGCCAGCCAGATCCTATGACCTTAGAGCAGTAGAATTAAATGTGAATCTCAGAGGTGGCTCCTGAAAGCAATGGCGGGGGGGAGGTGGGAGGGAAGGGGGCAAAGCACTTTGAGATGCAGAATTGCTGACCAAATTCCTATTGTGCTCTGCTTGAGTACTGTAATGATTTTCCTATTTTTGGTGTTTTGGAGTCATTTTGAGATGGAACAGCCCTTTATGAAACATTTATTGACTCTGGATGTCTGTACCCTCACTTTTTGAAGCACCTCAAATATTA
The DNA here is from genome assembly GCF_052110815.1 of Crocodylus siamensis. Taxonomy (NCBI): domain Eukaryota; kingdom Metazoa; phylum Chordata; order Crocodylia; family Crocodylidae; genus Crocodylus; species Crocodylus siamensis. The sequence goes on along the minus strand of NC_143395.1, from coordinate 150,109,492 downwards.
TGTCTTAAAAAGTAACCTATATAGATTCTGTCTTGACTGTCTGTACAAAGGAGGAAACACTACCTATAGAACATCAAGAAGCTAAAGATTTCCATCTCTTGATACCGTAAAACTGCTTTTATTCCTACAAGACCAAGGGAAATTGAACTTTAATACTACGAAATTCAGGCATTAGGTGTTTAATACATCGGAATATTGATCATGTGGAGCCATAGGCTGAGACGAACATTGTTTGGCAACCGCTGATCCTTCCAGAACTTAACGTATGCATGAGGTCACTCAGACCTTCAATGCATATGCTTAGATAGGAGTTTTTGGAGAAGTGGAGGCTGCCCAGACCTTCCATCCCCCCTCTAGGCCACTGAGAGAATCCAAAGGCCAGACTGGGTCCAGACATTTGGTGCCTCCATGGCTGTAAGGGAGGAAAACTTGGAAGAATATGTCCCTGAAGGGGAAAGAGAGACTTAGAAAAAAAACATGAGATTTAAAAAAGTAACCATAGTTAACAGAGTATGAAACAAGCATGTTTCTATACTGCATCAAGCATTTTATGTAAATGTCCAGGCCTAGGGTCCATCAGATCTTCAAACCAAACCACAGATCCATTTAAGAGAGACTTCCACTGAAGAAAACACTACACTCATGAGGTAAAAGAGCTACAAAGTGAGGGAGGATTGCTACTCTGAATTCAGTTCTACTTTGTTAGAAGCATAAGATCATAATATGGATGACGCTCTGGCATGGTCTTGGCTCATAATTCATATAGCAAAGTAGTATGCCAGTTGCAAGAACAAGGCACAAGTAAACAGCAAAAAGACAGTGAGTATAATAGGTAAGACAACTAGAGCTAACTAGAGAATCATAACTTGAAGCAGGAGCTATAGTATAGTTTCATAGGTTCTAGGGTCAGAAGGGAGCTGAGTAGATCATCTAGTCCAACCCCCTGCCATGGCAGGAAAGAGTACTGGGGTCAAACGACCCCAGCAAGGTGTTCCTCTAACCTCCTCTTAAAGACCCCCAGGGTAGGAGCCAGCACCACTTCTCTTCCAGAGCCTAGCCGCCCTGACTGTGAAGTAGCGCCTCCTGATATCTAGCCTGAATCTACTCTCTACCAGCTTGTGACCATTATTCCTGGTCACTCCTGGCAGTGCTTGGGGGAACAGGGACTCCCCCAGTGCCTGCTGATCCCCCCTGACTAGTTTGTAACAGGCCACTAGATCCCCCCTCAGCCTTCTCTTGTGGAGGCTGAACAGGTTCAGGTCCCGTAGCCTCTCCTCATAGGACCTGCCCTGCTGCCCCCTGATAATACGACTGGCCCTCCTCTGGACCCTCTCCATGTTCTCCACATCCCTCTTGAAGTATGGCGCCCAGAACCGGACGCAGTACTCCAGCTGCGGCCTGACCAGTGCCGCATAGAGAGGGAGGATCACCTCCTTCGACCTGCTCGAGATGCATCTGTGGATGCATGACAAGATACGGTTGGCCTTCCTGATTGCATCCCCACACTGCCAGCCCATGTTCATCTTGGAGTCAATGATGACTCCAAGATCCTTTTCTGCCTCTGTACTGACAAGAAGGGAGTTCCCCAACCTGTAGGTGTGGTGCTGGTTGTTCCTCCCCAGGTGCATCACTTTGCACTTGTCAGTGTTGAATCCCATCCTATTCTCATCCGCCCACCCTTGTAACCTGTCTAGGTCCGACTGTAGCCTATTTCTCCCTTCTATCGTGCCCACATCCCCCCACATCTTAGTGTCATCTGTGAATTTGAACAGGGTGCTTTTTACCCCCTCGTCCAAATCACTGATGAAGATGTTGAACAGTGCAGGCCCAAGGACCGAGCCCTGGTGAACCCCACTGCCCACATCCCTCCAGGTTGAAACTGTATTTCAAAAATTGCTCTTGTGAAATAAAATAAAACACAACAAATTGACTGTGTCTAGTGTTCAAACAGAACACAGATCAGCATTACACAAAATATTCTTCACACATCTCTTCTCTAGACACCTTTCCTTGCTCAGTCCAATGTTAAATGCATTAATGTGCCAATTTCAGCCAGGATAAACAACCGTACAAAAACATACTGAGTTAACACTATATGACTGAATGATTCAAGAAGGTTAACACTGCGATTTTATACCATAATATTTTAAACAGCCCTTGATTTTTTCAGTAGGCTGGAAAGCCAGAGAAAGGCTGTCGGGTATTATACATGTTTAGACTAAGACAAGGTACCTCAGGTGTTCCTCAAAATTCTTCCCTCACCACACACCTGTCATTAACTAACAATCCATACATTCCACACAAACCAACAGCAACCAAAGCAGAACAGACCGAAAGCAAAGACAATAATCCTTAGAAATTAAGTCTGGAAAAGATCTTTTGATAATACTTTTTAAAAATTATTCTCTGAAAGCATCTCCATTTCTTTGTCTGATAAGCTCTCCCACATTTGTTCAGTAATTATTGACAAGTACAAAAATGCATCAACAAAACAGGCTTCTAAATGGATTTTAATGTTATGTGTTATTTTTTATCTGGTAAAATGTTGCCTTTTTTCTCGCGAAGTAGCTATGCCTAAATGGGTTTCATAATGTATCTTACATACTCTATCTACTACTTCCTAACAGAGAAATTAAGGTAGTTATTGATAAACTTCTAAATTTCAGCTTAAACTATTGAATGGTTTACCATTTCCAACATATTAAAAGCTAAGAAAATTTAGTTAATTTGTGTTTTAACAAAATAATACTATTAAATATTTATAACCTTCACATTATTATCTTTAATGTTAAATTTTATTTTATTTTTCCTTTTCATAAAAAAAATAAAGTGGGAGGAATGTGTCTAAGCCAACTTTTACATCCAAGTCATTTAATAAAAACATGTTTTCTGATGTCATAAATTGGTATGGGCAAAGGTGTGTGTGTATACACACACACACACACACACACACATCTACACCCCCCGCCCTATGTTTTCTCACATACAGCATGACCTCAAATTAGATGCACAGCTTGTTTTTGCAAACAAAGAATGAACAAAAACTATTTTTCCCCAGAGCTATGGCTACACAGAACACAGGGACAGAGCTTGATCTTTAACTCATTCAATCTCCCTTTCCTGCTTACTTAAAACCTGAAACCCCCACTGCTACTGAAGATTGGTCTTCATGCATGAAATCTATGGATTTTGAAAAAAGAGCTAAAGAGTCTCTAGGGCTAAGAAACGGGATAAAAGAAACCAGGAGCAGCTAGCAGGCAGTAAAATCTTCAGAAGAAAGGAGCTTGATTAAAGGGACATCAAGATCATTAAAAAAGAGGAAAGGAACCCTTAACCTATACAGTGAAGAACAATGAGCAAATTAAGTTAACTGACTCCCACAGCTGCCTGAATAGTAATGCCACTGCTGCTGCACCATGAAGTAGGATTCAAAGTAGGATGATTCTATTCCAGACAGAAAATCAGCTTCCCCATTTAAGATGTACACCCCATCTTTGTAGGAGACTATTTTTGGAAAAAGGTATGCGTGGTATGTACTGTATGTACTTCCCAAGTCAGCTCAATTTTTCTAAACACAACTAAGGTTTATCATAAAACTTGAAACCTGAGCAATCAAAGCTCCCACCCACATATATTCCAACTCTAAAGGCAGTGTGTAGGCAAGTGGGGGGAGGGGAAAAGGAGAGGAGAGGTTCAGGCAGCAGGGAGGCAGGTGCAGGCATGGGATAATGGCAGGGGTCAAGTTGCCTGCCCTCCTATTGCTGCTTTCCTTGCCGCAGAAGTGGAGAACAAATGTAAGATGACAGCCCAATAATTAGATTCTATACAGGGAAAATTATAAGAAACTGGAAGGGGGCAGGTCTTAAATCTGAAGTCATCTTGAATTTGGGTAAATATGGTAATTAGAAGAAGAAAAACACTTCTGTTAAGCTTAAACATTGCGTGAGTCTTAGATCTCTCTCCTTGCTTCTACCTTCTATAAACCTTTTATATAAGCTATGGAACACTGAATTTAATTCTGTAGTGACCCACTTATTAATATTCAGCATAGTTCAATATATCACTATATATTAGTAATCATTAAGTCCTAGAGAGCAATGCCAACACATAGTTATTAGCATACATTTTTAAATAATGACTGCAAAATAATGACAACATACTCTTCTGTTAAGTGCATAGCTTTGGGACTGAAAAAAGATATATATGTAACCCAAACTCAGTGTAAATAATGCTCATTAACTACATGGACTGCGTTCTGTGCTTTTTTACAGCTCACTAAGACTTCTTAACCTTATTGCTCAAATCCCTAAACTTCTAATAATAGCCTGAAAATTGATAGTTCTTGGTCAGGTCAGAAAATTTACACAAATAAACAGAATAATTGCATTAAAAGTAAACAAGGGGCCAAAGACTTCATATGTACATAACCGATCTTTGTAGTAATGTAAGCAAGAGACAAAAAACTAGAACCAGCATTCTGTTATGAAGTTAAGGAAAGTATGCAATTATCCAATATGCAGACAAATGAAGTATATTGTGTTCTCAAAAATATAACTTTATTGTATTAGTCATTTAAAAAATGTGTATTTCAAGTGGCTGGCCTAATCCACTTCAAGTCTGCAAATCAAAATGGATTAGTCTTTCAGCAGGCAGAAAGGAAGCTTTATTGAAGCATTATCAACTTGCAAATAATGTTTGTGTTTATGATGGTAACACAGTGGGGTGAAAACAATTCCCAAATCTTAAATATGAGTTTTTTGGGCATGCAATTACATATAAAAAAAAATCATGACGCTGAACTTCTGTGCTGTATAACATGGCATTTATTCATTTTTGCTTAAAATAATCAAATGCATTAAGCTTTAATCTTTCCGCCAAGTTACATCATGTGCCAAGTTACCCAAAAGATATGTATTGACTGCTATATCAGAAGGCTGAATCAAAATTATTGGTTTGTCCAGAATCTTTGATCGGGAGATTCTGACAAAATACTGATCAGGATGCAGTGAAGAAGTAGTTACATTATACTGATATTTCTGTCACTAAAAAAAAAGTTTAAAAAGCATAAACTTCCATCCAGTTTTAACTGCGTCACTTACAAAGGGAACCTTCTGAACATTATTGCGCATACAAATATAACCAAGGAACCAAACAGAGAAATCTTCCTCTTTTTTTTTAAATCAGGGAAAGGTTTTCTATTCCCTTCCTTCCCCCCTTTTCTTTTTGCACTGCTTTGCTTTGTTTTTACCTTCAAGATAAGTGCTCAGACACTAGAGTGAACAGAGCTAAGGAAGTGCCTGGTGGTAAGTACCCATATGATGAAAACTCAATACTGATGTTAATTTGCTTTTAATTAACCTTCCCAACATCCTTGCGAATTTTTTTCAATTTTATTTGTGTAGCCCTTCCTGAATCAAGGTGTAAATTTCAAAACCACTGCAGTAAAATCTTTGTTATCCAGCATCCCTGGGGTAAGGGGACTGCTGGTTACGTGAAAATCCGGTCATCTGAAATAACCCAGCAGGGGTTTTCAAATAACGCAGAGTGGAGATGTGGGGGATGGGGGAAGAGAGGTGGCGGCAGCGACATCACAGGGTGGTGGAAGCAGCCACCATGTGCGAGCTGTCCCCACCACTTGCGTCTGGCCAGCCAGCCAGCCAGAAATTCCAGTTAACATAATTTTCAGTTACTTAAATGCTGGATAACAAAGATTTTACTGCACTATGTTTTAAAAAGAGATTTATTCATGAATAGTCAATGACTATACTAGAAATACAATTCTTCTGATTCACAATCAGATTATGTTATACTGTTATGCAATGTTAGAAAACCTTAGCTCAGTAGAGGCCATCCTTTTTCGTCAGGTGTGCCTCAAATTAAACCCTGAATACTCCTGGAGTTCCGCTCCAAATACCCTTCCAAATCTACGCTACTTTCTTGCACCCTGCCTGATTTGCTGCTCTATTTTCTGCTTTCTTCCCCATCTACTGATATGCCATACAGAGGCTTCCTGTACCACTTGTGCTGCAGATTGGTCACCCCTGCCGTAACTGCTATGGAAAAGTTGGCAATATAAAAAGATTATATGATCCCTAAATCCATAGTTAAAAAAGCTGAGGAGATGGTATTGCTTTAAAAAAAATCATTACTATTTCCTATCTGGTGGGTTCAATGGACTGGGATAAATTACAATAGCTCCAGTGACTTCAAAATCAAGAGCTGTGTCCAAAGGAGCTACGGCCACGCGGTACATGGCACTCCAGACACATCTGTGGTGCCACATACTGCATGTTCAGCTGTTCTCAGCGCTACTCCATTTTTTTGGACTCCAGGATATCCCTTGTGCAAAAAAGAACTGGAGAAATGGCAAGAAGGAGTAGAGAAGTGGTACATGTGGGGGCATGTGCCGCTCAAAACTGGAGTAGAGATGGCCAGAGCCACACTCCAGCTCCTGGCCAGGCTCCAAGCAGCAGGGTCACCACTGCTGCAGCCTTGCGCTGGCCCCATCCTGCATTACTGCACCTGGGGTAAACTGTTGCACATCAGAGTGTGTGGGGCACGGGCATTCCCCGGAGACAACTAGCAGCAGCACAAGGGGTATCACCATTAGTTGTCCTTGGGGAAACAAATGCCCACGCTTGTCTGGACACAACCAAGGACTTCAATGGGCCTATGTCAGTTTAAATCAGCCTAAGATTTGACACCTCATTTGTAGCAAATTCTATCTAGGTATCCAAAGACTGTATCAAAAAATTCCTCACCCAAAGAAACTGAAGAGATAAAGAAAGTCTGGGGAATATTTGAAAGGGAGACCATTCAGAACAGGCATCGGATTGAGTACTGATTTATCAATAAAACAGGCAAGTAAAATATTGAAATATAGAGTGCTTGGTCCACTACAGTAAGATTCAGGAGACTTGAGATGAAATGCTACTGCTACTAAAAGTGTAGCCACTGTTTTTAATAGAGAATGTATCCCTTGATTCTACTCTCAGCTCTGATACTCTGGGCAAGGACACTTTCTGTTCTCAGCCATGACCATTTTTTTAAAAATTGAAAATTCTTCAGGGCTGCAGGAATCATCTTTATTACATATGTGCAATAGTACTTAGCACAACAGGATTTCAACTTTAACCACAGCCTTAAAACTCTACTGTTAAACATAAAAAAGGAGGGTGGAATGCTCAACAGCTACTGGAGAGATAAAACGACAAAGCTGCCAGAAGAAAATGTAAGAAGAGATTAACAAATGGAAAGAAAATGGCAATTTATCTTCTGTCGAAACCAGTAAAAACCTGGAGGATGTAAAATAGTCTCTTGATAAGAACTTCTGAACAGGAGTCAATAAGCAACTCTACCAAATGAGAATATAGTAATTAATTAATTGGAAATAGCCAGGAAGAGAATTTTGCAACTGAGCTCAGTGAATGGAGGATCAGGCTTAATGTTTTACTTACTCTTATTCAGCGAAAGAAAAATCCTTAGAATGCAGATTATAAACAAAAGTTGTTGGGGTTTTTTTTGTAATTAAGAAAATTCATAAAAGTGATGTGCATACTGGGTACACCTCAGCTAGAAGATTGAGCCAGGAGCACAGCCTACTGATTTTGCATGAAATTGCAATTGAAATAATTCTGTTTTGGATAATCTTACACAATCAAATTTGTATTTACAACTTGTTTCCCTACCCTTAGTTAATACAGCTTTCTTAAAGTATTTTTTTTCTAAATTTGAATCATGTTGTAGGATTTAAATCACAAATGGACCCTATCTAATTATATAATCACACTTAATTACTGTGTATAGGGTATTTCTGGTATTACTTTAATTAAGCTTCCTTTGATTAAATACAAGATTCACAATTTTCTTGTTACGTTTTTAAGTTCATCAAGGCATCTTTTTACCACTAAAAATCAACACATATCTATATTAATCAACAATTACACTATATATAAAATGATAATATCAAGCTCTCCAAAGTTAGGTTTGTGCCCAACTCCTAACAAAAAGTTCTATTTTAATATCTGTACAAGCTTTGACTTTAAAACTTAGCTTTAATATGACTACATTTGTTCTGAAGAAATAATTTTAAAAAATGATACTTTTTGAAGAATATTTATCAAATCAGATTTCACAGACATTAGGGCTGGAAGGGACCTCAGAAGATCATCGAGTCCAGCCCCCTGGCTTGAGGGGCAGGAAGTCAGCTGGCATCATACGACCCCAGCAAGACAAGCATCCAAATTTCTCTTGAAGGCATTCAGTGTAGGTGCTTGAACCACCTCCGGTGGCAGGCTATTCCAGCTATAGGTCTACACCAGGGGTGCTCAACCACGGGCTGGCAAGAGCTGTATCATCCAACCTGTGTTGCTTCCCAAGGTTGTGGAAATTTGGCCATGTGAGAGTGGCGGCAGCCTTAATTACTACTCCCTTGTTACCAAGTTTCAGGACCTGTGGGGAGCTGCATGGGCCAGATAATGTTGCACTGAATGCTAGATCCCACTAGCACACAGCCAGATCCAACAGGTGAGTGGTGTGTGGCCAGACTGGGCTGGCATGGGGCGAGATCAGGGAAGCGGATGGCCAGATCCAGTAGAAGGGCAGCATATGGCCAGATTGGGGTGGCAGGCAACACAAGATCAGATTGGAGAAGTGTAGGACCACGTCGGGAGGGGCCAGATCCTGTCCACAGGTGGTATGTGGTCAGATAAGGGTGGCATAGGATCTGGCCCACAAACCAACCCCATATTACTCATCCAGTCTATATGGCCAGAAGGTTGCATGCCACTGGTCTTGGCCCGTGATTCTCAACCAGGGTTTCACAGCACCCCGCAATGCCTTGAGATCCTTTAATGGGTGCCATACAATGTTAAAACTCTTACATGTGCAAACATGATTTGAGAGGTAAACCTTTTGATTTCAAATAGGAATCCATAGTTTTAAAAACATTCTGAAGTGTTGTCTTTCTGTAATCTCTGCAACAGAAGAATCGCCCTATTATTTCTCTGGAGTCAAAAGACAAATAAAAACTAAGAGGTGGCATTTTCTGAGGGGTGTGTCTTGAGTCTAACGAAGATCATCTTTAATCTTAAAATGTTAAGAACCAGTGTCTAGGCATGGTTACAATACACAATAATTGCTAAAATTACAGGTGGGGAAATTATGACTTCTGTTACACATTTCTCTCTCTCTCTCTCAAGTTTTGTTCTTTCAAAAACTTTCCATATATGGATATCCCCTTGCAATTCACAAAATATAAAAAGCAAAAGGTATCCTGGACAGCTTGGGCCATATCATATCCACCTATTGCATGTAAAGCGTATGCCTGAAAAACTGTTAATACAGAAAAGTAGGTAAGTTCTCTTCCTACTCCTTGCTACTTTTTGTGAGTTAGTCTTAAAAAGTCAACATAAGACACCCTACAAAAGGAGACAAGTTAATCTTTTTTCAAGGTCTTGAGCAGCCTGAAATAGGATCTTGCTGTTTTTGCCTAGTAAACTATTTTAGGTAGCTCTGGGGAATGTTTATGATCCCTTAAGTGCTATATAGTTTGATTTGTGTTAACTATGGAACCTAACTACAAAAGCACTGGACCATAAAAATGTCTCCATATTTCTAAGAACTCTCTAACAGACCTCAGTTAGCTTAGAACAAGAACCTTTGTTTAAGATGAGTTACAATACTGTATTTACACAAATACAAGGTGACTATGAATTCAAGACTACCCTACAATTATTCATTTCTAGACAGGGTGGATTAAAAAAAAAAAAAAAAAAATCAACATTTTTTAAAATTTAAATCGCATTTTTTGTTAAGATGCCTTTAAAAAAAATAAACCTATATAAAGGTAGTTTTAATTTATGTTAAAGCTCAAAGACATCATCATGGAATAGGGATTATAACTTCTAATTATATACAATTTGAGACAATATATTCATGTAACCTTTTTAGAAAAGTTTTACATATAGGTCACAACAGGCCATGGACTATATTAGGGGCCCAATCTTATGGGGTTCCCAGAGGCTCCTCTATAGATTAGTCAGAATTAAAGAAACCCACTCGACACAATGGGACTCAATGCTCAGTCTAAACTATCCCGTTAAGCATCTGTGATGCTTAGTTTCAATGTTCAAACTGTGGGCACCTTCAGAGATAACATCCTTGTTAACAGCAGTATATGGACATGAGAGATAACAGACTCAATTACCTATTCTTCAGCTCTACTGTGTCTCTGAAAGTTTGTGTACACAGTCAAACCCTTACCTCTCTCTAAAAGTGCAAAGTTTCAAGAAGTTAAATAAAAAGAGGATTGTTGGGAATGAAGTAGATCTGGGCAAGGAGGAGGAGTCTGGAGATTAATGCAAGGAGGGAGAGGCAGTAGAAACAAAATAGAAACATTTTGATTAAAATATTCCAGAAGTCTTGACAGATAAGTTTCTGAGTATAGCCTCTTCATTGATTTGAAATCTAGTGAGGGAATGGCATGGAAGAAGGGAAAACCTATCATGGCAGCAGGCTTGTCACACTGTAAAACAGACCCTGTTTGGGAATATTTTAATGATGTTCCTCTACTTGTGTGTAAGACAGGCATGTGTACAAAATGCAAACAGTGTGACAAAGAAATACAAGGCCTGATTGCTTGAATGAGAAGTGCTCCTTCTCAGGAGGAAGCTGCTTTGAAGATGATGAATGGAACATGTCTGAACATGCAGGACCTCTAGGTTAGTAAACTTTCTTATTTCATACTGCTTTCTTAAGTACTGCCTGTCTTCCTTGTCCATAGCTTTTAGGTGGACTTCCGGACTACTTGAATTCTTATAAAAATATTTCAGTAAAAATATAGTTGTTACTTTATGGAACTAGCATATTTTAATGCGGTTATGATATAAAATAATGGCTGAAATAGGCAGATCTTTCTTTAACAGTTTCACTTCTAAAGTAGTACTGAGTGTAACGAGTAACATTAAATGAGCAGTACTGTAGTAACTGCATTGACTTCTTTTGTTCAGGATGATCCATCCTCAACACACAGGATTCTGACTATCCATTTTCAACATCATCACTGTCTACAACTTCAGAGTTATCTGCTAATAATACCAGTGTTCCAGTCAAATGCATGTCACATAGTATAAAAAAACTCCTCCATCACCCAGAAACAACCAGATACATTTGTAATAAGACCCAGCAAATTACAGCAAGAGGTAATTGCTAGGGGGAAAAAATGCTTGGGTTTGTTTATGCAACAAACTCTCCTTTCCATATGGTTGAGAACACGCACTTCATTGCCATGGCTCAGTCATTATGACAAGGAAACTGTCCACCCAACAGAGCCGATATAGCAGGCAAATTGCTGGATAAAGTATATGGAAAAGAAACTGAACAGTGTGCAAAAAGTCTAGAGGGAAAACTGTTAACCTAAGTCTTCCTGGGTAGAACAATATCGACAATGATTCAGTAACCTATGCTTGTGTGACAGCAGAAGGGACAGTCTACTTAACAGAAACAACTGATACATCAGGAAATGCACACACAGCAGAATACTTACAAGTAGCAGTAAAAGCTATAACAAACTGAAAAAAATTCAAATGTCTAGCATGCAGCTTTGTCACAGACAATGTTGCAAATGTATCAAAAATGAGAAGAAACCTAGAAGGGAAGAAAGCCCCAAGCTAATAACGTATGGGTGCAATGCTCATTTGATGCACCTCTTAGCCAAAGACTTCAGTGCTCCAGAAATAAAGGCTCATGTTGTTGATATTGCAAAATACTTCTGTAGCAGTTGCACTGAAGAAAACAGGAAGAACCAAACCAATGCTCCCACAAGACATGCAATAGAACTCACCAGTGGACTGTTTTGAATGATACAATGAGAACTGACCTAATCTGAGGACAATTTATGAACACAATGGTGATAAAATAGATAGAATTGCCATAGCCAAAGTTCTCAACATTGAGCTAAACAAAAATGTAGAATATATGCTGACCATCCTGAAGCCTATTTCTGTAGCCTTGAACAAAGTGCAGCAAAATCCTTATTTTATTGCTGATGCTGTTGAGATACTGAGTGAGACCTTGAAAAGAGAAATACAGAGTTCAATTATAGGCATTTTAAAAAATGAATGGATCAAGCACTATCTCCAACTAATTTTCTTGCCAATATTCTCAGTACTTCTTAACCGCTGAAGAAGAGTTGGCTATGACATGGGCATCTAGCAATCATCTCTCCATAATACCAACTATAAAAAATTTCACGGCTAAGGGTGAACCATTCAAGAAATATATGCTTGCTGAAGACACTTTAAAGAAAGTCACACCAGTGAACTGGTGGAATTCACTTAGGCACCTGGATCCATCAGAGACTATTGACATGATAATCCAGCTTTTAACACCAGTAGCTTCTTCTGCAGGTGTAGAAAGAATATTTTCTTTCTTTGGACAAATTCATTGTAAATTGAGAAATCGTTTGGGAACTGAAAAAGCAAGAAAGCTTCTCTTTCTTTCCCAGTCTATGAATAAACAGGAAGAGCAAGGTGATGACTGAGTTTGCTGCATAACCCAGTATTTTAAGTTTCTCATGTTGACCCGGCTGAAATAATTTATTTAATTTTGTTAAAAACACATTTCACATTTATAACTAAAATAGTTAAGAATTCAAAATATTGTATGCTTGTTTTGTTAATTATACATGTTTATAGTTGAAGAAAAATATCCAAAATACATAAGTTTGTTGCTTTAGTTGAAACAATTTAAATGGCTGATGTTGGTGACAGTTGTTGTTGTCCTCCTAATACAGAGTGGCAAAAATATCCCCTAAATATTCATGATTAATCTAGTGAATTGGAACTAGTTCACCTCCCAATGACGTAACACACATCTTTCAGTTAGGTTTGGTAAGTAAAATAACCAAATCATAATTCAGTTTTCTGATGTAGCTGCAGAATTAATCTGAAAAAACCAACAAAATACATCACTGCTTTAAAATGCGTAGTGTGTACCTTCTAAAATGAAACCCACATTTATCCCTGAGTTGTGAATAATATGTCCTAAGGTTATATCAAACAACAAGAATGCACTTTTTGTAGAAATCAAGGATTAAATCGAGGCTTTCTGACTAGTGATTTAAATCATGGTTTAAAACAATTTGATTTGAGTTATATCCACCCTGTTTGTAGTCATGGAGAATTATAACTTTTTTTTTAATTTTCCAGGTCTAGAATCTAATTATTGGAGGATCCTTTTAAATTCATTCCCCCACCAGTGCCACAGAAAAAGTAGTTGCAGGAACTGCAATTGCTGGGGCTTAGGGTACAAGGAGCCTCATCCCCCCTGTACCCCCCCAACACCAGCAATCCTTTCCCTGCTCCCCCCACCCCACTGTGCATCTCCTTCCCCTGCACTCCCCCTCATGCTTAACATGAGTTCATTAGCTAACAATAGTCTTATAAAATTACCAATGGGCCAATAATCTTCCTATCTAAAGCTGCTGTATATTCTTTCATAACCTATAGACAGTAACTGAGTACGAGGTGTCAAAAGTATTAGGGTGAACTAGGTAGACATTTATATTAATACATATACTCATATTTAATATTCATTTCTGTATCTTATCCTTATGAAAAGGAATTACTGCATTATTTTAGTCTAAAAGCCAACTTTTGTCTCCATACATTTATAGAATTTTAAATGAAAGAAGAAACAAAAGTGCAGTTCCTCTAAGTCTTACAATCTTATTTCAGTCAGTGTAATCCCTCTGAGCAAACTGTCTTGTTCAGACAAGTCTGAAAAACTACAGACCTTGTTTATACAGGTCAAGTATAAGGCATGTCCTAACATACCAATCTCTGACATAACAGGTTACATTCTTCTACACAAACACACCCCTCCATACTACCCATGAACTGAAGTTAATTTAACAGAAACTTTCCTTTAAGCTAAGGTACCAAGTTTACCATCTGAACCAGGAATCAAATCCAAACACTTTCTACAGAATGATTACTTATATGCATGTTTATTATTTTACAATATTTATGTTAAAATTAAACACCCACAGGCCTAAAAACACACATTTCGTATAATAGAAAATTAATTTTATTTCTCTGTTCATTTTACTATCCAAGTATTTTGGTTTCACTGATCTAAAGAACTAGAAGCTCTCATGCCAAATGCAGCAAGAACTTCTACATTTTTTCTTAAACATTTATCATGTTATACATTTTTCCAATATGGCATATTGTTGAATACTACATCAATATAGTGACTTTCTGAGATGCTGCAGAGAAATTAATTCATATTTACAAATACAGGACTTAAGTAGTACAGTGATCAAAGATAAGCAAGCAATATATACTGTGCCACCATGGCTCAAAATGGGTAATTACAGTAACTTTTGCCATAGGCCTGAATCATATTACAGTTAAGTGAAACCCATGACCTGCTTTGCATGTGGTGTCAGATAAAAATAACTTTAGTAACTTTCTAAAAAGTCCTTTACAAAAGATCAAGTCTGTTTCTTACAGAGAATCATTTAGTTATAATTAAGAAACTATTCATTTGTATTATAAAGTATGTGCATTTATTCCTAAAAAAAATAAAATACCAGGACTATTGACAATAAGTGCAGTTCTAGTACCCCCTATTGTTTTTACTGACATTACTTTCTTGCTCTGTCATATAAGTCAAAAATAAGTGATTTTGTATGCATAAGTGCTTTTGGTATCGACCAGCAGGATACTGGAATCCTGTCTAATTAAAAGAAAACAGACAGGAACCACAGAAAGTAAAATCTTAAATTATACAGGTGTCTTTGAAAAATTTTTGCAAGGCCAGGCCTCTCTTCTGGTACTGCGTAAACCCGTACAGCCTGTTCCATGGTGGGGGTGGCAACGACTAAACCAGCGCACCTCACCTAGGCTAGCCTGGGTGAGGATGATCTGTGGACACCCAGCAGGACCAAACCCGAGACCTGACAAATGAGCTTCCTGACCAGATGAGCTTCCTGTGAGCCAACAGCCATCCATACCTGGGGAACTGATGGGCACTATCAGGTCACTCAGCCAGAAGAATTAAAAGTAACTAAACTAACCTAGGAGGGTAGTTACAGCACCTAAGGTGCCCTAACAGGTGCAAGCAGCCTCAGGACTGACTTGACTCTGAAAAAAATAGGCAAGCTAAAGAAAAAACAACTAGCATATTCTAGCAGTGCTGGTACAATACATATACGATAACAGAAGGCTATTAAGCTTCAGCGTCTGGTAAGAAGAGTCAAAGAATAAGATTTAGAATGACTCCAAAGCGAAAAACAACTGAATACAGAAACAATATACCAGAACCTAGCACAAACAGAGACTCAAATTAATGGATGAGACCTAAAAAGGACACAGGAAACAGCATAATGTCAATATATAAATAAATAAATAACCCCCCCATACAATACTGGTCTAAGGTGATCCAGAAAATCTCTGGCTAGTACCAATTCAGGGAGAAATTTATCTGTACACAGATGTCCCATACATTTCAAAACCAAGTCCTCAAAATTGAATGTTAGCAGAATCCAAGTTGTATACAAACCTTCTGCTGAACCTCTGCACAGGAAAGAATTTCAATCCAAAAAATGCATTTTAAAATGGTAACCTATCAGTACTAAGGTACTCAGAGATGTCTTTTATTTATACATCAGTCACTTTTCTTATGCCATCTTTATCAGCAGCACATCCTAAATGAAAATGTGTGTGTTGACTGGCAGATTATACAAGCTATAATCACCTTTTCTTTTTCAGGAAGCCAAACAAACAAAAAAAACAAATAGTAATAGTATAAGCTCCATTATCCAAACCTAAACTCTACTTTACATACTGTACTTTACATATAATGGGTAGTACCCTCAAAGTATCAAAGAAGTTAAGAGGAGGGATCAGGAAAAGGAATGCCACCAAACAGAAGGTAAGAAGGTTGCCAAGATCCCAAAGTGTTCTACTCAGCATTTCAAGCCCTAGTTCAGAGGTTCTCAAACTGTGGTCCAGGGACCACCACTGGTCCATGAGCTCCATTCAGGGGGTCCGCAGAAAGGTTGCAGAACAATGGAAAATATCTGTACTTGTAAGGTAACACTACTGATATTAAAATATGAGTAATAAAATAAGTAATAAAATATGTGCTTTGCTTTATAGAACAAAAAAGTTTATTACGTGGTCCACCAAGACCCTCAACACTTTTCAAGCGGTCCGCAAAAAAAAGAGTTTGAGAACCACTGCCCTAGTGAATTCAATCACTAGATGGCAAGTCTGCATCCTGAAAGGCAATTCAAGCAGCAACCTACCCCACTACTTATAATACATCAGTTAACCGTAATTCTGGCTTTTCCTAACTTTTAAACTCTAATAATTTTCTTTTAATATAAACAGTTTGTTTACATAAAGAATGTGTGCGTATGTCAGGGGTGGGCAAATGTGACCCGCAGGGCCCCTAAAAAATTTAGAAAATTAATATTCATCTGCCCCGGGCTGCCTGCCATGCGGCCCTCGATGGCTTGCCAAAACTCAAGCAGCCTTCCGCCCAAAATACAACCATAGATGTCACTGGCCTGTATGTCAATATCCCACACCATGAAGGCACAGCAGCCTTACTGAAATACATATAAGAAAATGGACTGCACTCAAATTTGCAACCACAATATATTGCACAAATCATCCTTTCCATCCTCATGCACCTCATTTTCAACAACTGACAGTTTCCCCAAACTATGGGCACAAAGATGACCCCCTGATATGCACCTCTTTATGAGCCACCTGGAAGAGGAATTTTTAGAAAATAGCACCAAATCTGTACTATATCTGCATTACCTTAGTGAGACTTTCATCATCTGAACTGAACACCTGGACTTGCTCATTGACAGTTTTAACTACTACCTTTCTAGATACTATGATTTATATTCAGGATGGCCACAGGAATCAACATATGCACACAAACCTAGGAATACCATACTTTCCTCCACAAAACCAGCAATCATCCCAACAGACCAAAAAGCAGTGAATATAACTGGGTCCTCAGACACCATCACGTCTGCTCTAAGGAGAATGTGCGCGATACCCACCTCACCAAACTGAAAACTTTCTGCACCCAGCACAGACAATGCATCAGAGAAACAAACCATCTTTGAAAGAGCAATG
The DNA here is from genome assembly GCF_052110815.1 of Crocodylus siamensis. Classification (NCBI taxonomy): domain Eukaryota; kingdom Metazoa; phylum Chordata; order Crocodylia; family Crocodylidae; genus Crocodylus; species Crocodylus siamensis. Next base: position 150,092,327 of record NC_143395.1, on the reverse strand, counting down.
CAGATACCCCACAACAACCTACTACAATACAAGAAGAAAACCCCCACTGACTAAGCACCCTTGGTTGTCACCTACCATTGCACACTTGAACCAATAAGAAGGCTTTTCAAACAATTACAACTTATACTTTAAAAGGACCTGACCTTGAGAGAAATAATCCCAGCTCCCCCAGTCCTGGCATTCAGCCAGTTCTCACCCAGCCCCGCCTAACCCTACCCAACTTACCATCGCATTCAAACTCCCCACAGATCAACAGGAATCCAGCCCTGCCTTAACAATATACCCAAAACCTAACTCATCTCTGCTCCCCACACTAAAACCATCAGGATCTATGGATCATACACATTTCTACCCCAGAATGCAGCATACTTCCCTCCAGTACACCACATGCCCTCATGGGAACTGTGTAGGTAAAATGGGACAAAAATTACCACCACCAGAATGAATTATCATAGAAAAAAGATTAAGGAGAGAAATACTATAACACAAGTAGGAGAACATTTTTTCAATAAAAAGCCCTTCCCATCTGACCTCAGAGTTCTTGTGCTCAAAGGAAGTTTACAAAACACATTCAAAAGAGTAGCCTGCCTGGGAACACAAGTTCATTAGCTTCTTGGACAGTAAGAACCAGGGACTTAACACAGATAGCAACTTCATGGCTCATTATAATCTAGTTGATTCTAATCCCTGCATTTGACAAGTAATGATTCTCCTGAACAGTTAGTTCTTCTACTTCTCTCGTGTCTGTTGGCTACCTCAGTTTCTTTAATATCCTGTTTTTATTACATATGGACTTTTATAGATGCTCTTGTTTCATCTTCTGGTGTGCTCTGCTGTATCTGCTTCTTTCCCAGAGACCTGAGAAAGGGTAATAAGGTACCCAAAAGCTTATCTAAGGCTAACAGAAGTTGTATTTCCCCCATTTTGCTCTGTGATCCTAGAGGGGGACAAGGCCCTTGGCCAAAATTAAGTACCTGTGAAGTATCCAAAAATCAACCCTTGCCCTTATACATAGGGCTAGTTTGAGTTAATTGCCATTCAAACTGCACGTGTAAACAATTATCCTGAGCCTGTTTTATTGGAAGCCAAAGTCTAAGACAGTAAGTTCTGGGTTAAAAATGGATGTCTATTTTCCCCCTAAGTCTATCCCAAGGATGTTGTTGGCCCAATAAAAGATATCACCCATAAAAACCCTTCCTTCTTAAAAATAATTCTATCAAAAGTAGACATGCAGGAAGGCAAAATTTCATCCTGTACGGTTAAAATTTGGTTAAACAACTGAAAATTGGGTCTTATACTAGAATGCAGTTAGAGACTCCCAGAGGGAAAAGGGTCTATTTAATCTGTATTACTAGCACAAATATCTTTTATGTCTGTTATAAGAAACTAAATCATGCATTAAAACTGTTTGAGGCATGCTTAGGGATATGAAAATCATGAGGTAATAGTTTCAAAATACACCTGCGTTACAATTTTGTAAGAGGTTTCATTATATATAAAAAGGAAAACAACCCAGAACAATATGTATTTGGTAACAAAATATCTATATAACAGGAACACATCAGGAAAATTGTTAGGGGTTTTAACAACTGAAAAATACGTGAGTACTTGATAAAAACTAAGTTCTCTCCCATGACCATACTGTACAACACAAATACTGTGAAAACACCATTAACTTGCTATTGGAATAAATTAGATACTTGTACAAACTATTACACTGGTTAATAGATAATGGGTTTATGACTAACACTTTTCCCAAAAAAGATTCCCATAGATTTTAGTACATATCTATTTAGTACAAAACTTAATGCAGGATACAGAAGCTATGTAATATTTATAGAATGTTACAATAGAAATATGGGGCTGTTATACATCTAGGCTGACATCACTTTTTGGCTTAATAAAAAAAAAAAACTTTTCCAACCTCCAAATTCAAATAAAAATTCTTAACATGTTAAGAAACACAGTTATGAAATTTGGATCCTTAGGCAAGAAAGACATGTCAATGAATATGAAACTCCAGAACAAAAAAATCATATCCTCCTATGCCGAAGGATTGAATCAGTTAAGGTGCATGATGTAAGGCAAATACAAAGACATGAATTAAGAAGAGCTGACCCGAAAAGAAACACATGTACATTGCACAGTTTAAAACTTTATTGTGCAATTTTAACAGACTTCTAAAGCTAGTGCTTTTCTTTTAAAGTACAATGACAATAGTTGTTAGAATGGATAAGTTATGAAAATACCATTTGGAATTGGACATACAAAAAACTAGAACTCTTGGTTCTAACGTGATACCTTTTATTACACAAACTGGAAAATGGCAAGAAAATTGTCCTTTTCTGTTGGTCTAATAAAAGGTATCATTTTGGAACCAAGAGTTCTAGTTTTTTGTATGGCTTTTTGTCTCAGACCAACACAGCTACCAAGTACACCCCTGAAATTTGGAATTGGAAGCACTTACACATCATTGCTGTTAACATAAAAAACTAGGTGCATTATTTTATATAAACAATTCCACCAGTTTCATTTATAATCAGAATATAATTGCCACTATTATCGTTAGGAACATAATCAGCTATAAGATCCTGCCTTGGAAGCATGCAATTCATTATAGTAACAGAATGTTTTCAGAAATGCCAAAGAATCTTGCTATTTAAAAATTTCATGGAGAAGGATAGAAACCTATTTGGGTCAGTGGCTTAAAACAGACATAGCATACCACAAGTTCTGCATGTAATTTCATTGCCAAATCAAGTTTGTGCAAATAAAGTAACAATAAAGTAAGTACAGATATAAGGAAAGGAACAGGGCTGCAGTAATATGTAAAAGCTACAACTGAAAAATATATTGCATGTTTGGATGTAGGTAAAACCATTGCTGAACCAAACTGAAATTTTACATACAAACCATGCACCAGAAACCAAATAGATTACATGCATTTATATATTTATATTCACAAATTTTAAAAACCACACCAGTTTCACACCAATAATGTATCTCAATAATGGTCAAGCTAGTAAATATAAAAACAAAGTTTTATGTTTTATTCTTCTTTGAAGAGAAGCATTATTAAGAAAACCATTTTGTCAAATTAGATGCACAAGGAGGACAAAGTCAGTATTGGAATATTTAACTTTTAGGTACCCTGCTAGCTAGTGAAAGTAACTAAGTAGCTTCAAAAATATATAAGCTTTGCTTATAAAAACTGCATATGACAATTAGCTGTCCAAGAATAAGATTCACAAAGAGCCAACAAAATGAGCGGAAAATGCCACCAAAAAGTACTTAATTCTGAGGTAACAGGAGATGCCCATTTCCTATGTGAATTCATAGGTGTAAACCTTATCCTGAAGTTAGGAAACTAAGCAAAGTCATTTATTACTCCCAAAACATGAGGGACAGCCTCTTTTTACCCAGCCAGAGAGCTTACTGGTGATAAATGATACTCAGAACCAAATCCATCCTCAGCCTGAAGGGACTTTAACCCACATTCCAGAAGGCTATGCTGATCGCTCAACAATGGAAAATTCTATGGTGATGCTCAGTCTCTTCTGTTGAACCTGCTCCACTTTGAAGAAGTAAATATTCAGGAGAATAAGAAACTACAACCCAGGGGTTAGGGCACTCTATTTTGGGGAGTGGGGACTGGGGAGGGGGAGGGGAGAGGAAGTCGTCTCTTCTCCAATGTACATTTAAAGTATATTACACAGAATCAAAGCCCTTCAAATCAGAGTCTGAGATTACATGAAAGAAAATCAGTTTAATGTTTACTACAGGGGCCTGGAAAATATATTAAAACTGAACCAATTCAAGTTATTACAGTGATTGTTTTGGCTCCAAGCACAAGTGCCGGAAATGAAGGGCTAGACTTAATAATTGAGTTATGGATGGCACCAATGGGAAGAAAAATACACTTCTGAGGTCACGGAACATTGGTAGGCCATTCTTATCAGGAGGCAACTATAGATGGTGCAGTTCAGCAGAAAATCTGCATTCTGGATTCAAAACTGCCAAGGCTTATTAAATAGGTTTTACATTTGTAAAGGTGATCCTAGCAAAACAGTTTAACGTAACGGTTTTCTCATAATTTAATGAAAATAAGACACAAAAGTATTGATATTAAAATTAACATGCTACCATACATATACTAACCACAGGAAAAAAGAAGCTACCTGTGATACAATGAGCATGTTTATGCCATTCAGTTACAGTGCCATGCCATAATGAGATTTGCCACGCTTGCTCTGCATGCTCTCTCAAAACAGAATTAGCATGGTGCTACACCTGGGGAAATAAACAAAGTGGCCAGAGGCTATCCACACAGCCTAAGCCAAGTTCCTCTTACAAAGTTTCCATCCAAAATCTTTCAAGTCTGCAACTTAACAGACTCGGTATACGCTATTCCTTCTTCTAGATTTGTTACGCATCCAGTAATGGGAAAGTAGGTAGACAGTATATCCCATTCATGTATAGCTCATTGGACTTTCTTTGTACATCCCAGTAAAATCAAACTTTGAAGTAAAGTCTACTGTCAACAATTAAACCGGTTAACTGAGTATTATTATCAGATTTTCAAGTTAGCTCAGAAAATCAGTATTTTAAACCTATGAAAGGCAACTTTAAGCTTATCACCAGGAAACAAACAACATGGTGTCAGTATTTCTAAACAGTTATTCAAAATAAGCATAATTTAATAATAATAGATCGATAGGATTGGAAGAGACTCCAGTAGTCATTTAACCCAGCCTGCTATTCCTAAACCACCACAAATTCTTTGGGCTTTGATTTCAGTCAGCTGTCAGGAGTAAATCTATTTCTCATTACTTAGTAAAATTAATCCAAATGGTTATTTGTCCTATCATTTCCACAAAAATGATAAAATTGCTACTTTAAGCAGAAAGACCAAGATTCATCTGTTCATGTTTAAAGAAGCAAGGGAAAAATAAAAATATGAAGCTAAAATACAGCTTCCTAGCTCCAGTTAACAGCAACATCTTTAATACATAGTGAGAGTTGTAAACAGTATATTTACTTCCTGGCTACCTTCCACCTATCTTGCAGTATCCAAAAAGTTCTTCTTTTGCTGTAGACTACATATGAGATTTGAATTAACCTTGTAAAGCCTAACTGGTTCGAAGATGAGTGAGAAAGGAGAAGAAATAATTATAGCAAGTGCACTGTTTTGCACTTTACACAGTCGTTTACCGCTGCACCAAACAAGTACAGGGAACAGTTAAACAAACAGGATAGTGGAGAATCAGGCCCAAGTTCTGTAACATAAATTGATAATAACCTTACCCAAAAAGTTGTAACATAATTGTACGCAAAGAAGTCTAACTCAAAATTGTTCTACAATGAAAAATACAAGAAAACAAACCAAAAAAAGTCTATTAAAGGGAAAAGTAGAACTGCCCTTACATTTTAAGTCTGCTAACCGTCAGTTAAAAAGTATAAAAATTTACTTTACTCTCCATCACTGGTCTATGCAGTGGATTTTTTTTCCTAAGCCAAAAAAGATACTATGATATGCTAAGAAATATATGGAGCCAAATTGCATACAGGGCTTTTGAGAGGATTTAAGAAGCCTGTATGTGCAAACAGTGGAAGCCAGAGAACAGTCATGTTCCACGAGAATTCCTAGGAAAGGTATTTAATACAGATGTGAAAGGTTAAACAATAACTTTATCATGTAATCCAATAAGTGAAGCAATAAACTATTAGCTTAACCGTCATCCTTTAGCTGTGGGCAGGCGCAGTCTAGCAGGGAAAGAGGGAAGGAAAGCCATAGGGTGCCCCAGCGGGAATCAGAAGTCAGCAGGCAGGAGGGAGGGAAGGAGGAAAGAGGAGGAAGGGAGATACTCATAACCTACGAGGAAAACAGCCAGCAACCTAATGACTCAATTAAGCAATAAGCTGCTCCTTTACAGGTGCTCCCTCTTTCCCAGTGCAGGGCTTCATCCAGGCTGTGTTACCTGGATGGTTTTGCCTCCTTCCCCCACTCCCCAGTCGAAGGGCTCTGGGGGCAGCTCAAGCTGCTGTGTTATTGGTCAATCCCTTAACCAATAAACTTAGAGGAAGTTAAACAAATATTTTTTAAACAATGTTTACATACCTAGTATGTTAAGGAAACAGGTAAATCTTAATGTTACTTACTGAAAGCAAAATGCTGAATATGGTAAACAAGTCCCCACACTGCCAAACAATTCAAAACAAAAACAAGGAAAACACACAAGCTGATGATTCTTTAAGGAAGTTGTGCTAGGTTAGATCCCACATTGGTGACCTCTCCCATCTACTAAGCTCACATTATGAAACCTCAACAAATTTATTAGAGGGGCAGCAACAGAATATATATTCAGAGACAATGACAGACTATAAAATGCACCTAACATCAGTGAAAAGCAGTATAGATAGCAAGCTGAATAGAACACATTTTTTTTTCCTGCGGGCCTTTCCATGTTCCTTCCTTTAGCCTGTATCAATAATCTATACCTAACTATAACAAAGTAAAGAAGAGCCAAACTCAAATTCAGGATACAAGTGGAGAGAAAAATGTACAGGTATGTTTATGTATATGAAGCTGGACCCCAAATTCATTCAGAACAAATTACAGGTGTTAAGTAAGAGAAACTTCAGATTGAATGTGAACTGCAACATCTTTTTCTTGGTAAATGCAGGAGTTTATTAGACTTGGACAACACATTTATCTAGAAGTACCTTTAAAAATCATTTATGTAAACGAGTGTTTTTGACCATAGCTATATTTGACTAAGAAACACTATCTTTAATGAGACAGCTGGCTTTAATTTACCAAAATAGTAAAATATAAACCCCTATATAAACCAAAATCAAAACTGGAATCCACTTATCCAAGACGCCTATCAAAACAATATACACAAAATTCTTCCCTCATCTAAAATTATGAAAACTTTCAAGTCTTCCCTTATTTCAACACTGTTTTCATACATACCAAAGTTATCAAATATTTTGACATGGTCCAAGTAAAAGTAATCCCATTCCTGTGAAAGTACTGACTCTCACTGCTTTACCATCAACTTTCAAAGTTCTATGTTAAGTCAGTAGTGGTTATCCTCCAGCCTGAGAGCCAGACCTGGCCTATAGGGCTCTGTCATCTAGCCCCTGGCCTCCCCACAGACTCACAAATTTGACAGTAGGGGGGGACTGGTGGTAGTGTTAACTGCTGATCCTCTGCTGCCAAATTTAGACCCGTGGCATGGAGAGTCCAATAGGTTGGATGATGGAGCCCTGCACAGATCAGGCTGACACGCAGACTTGAGCTGGCATGAGACCAGATCTGGCACACAAGATCAGGTCAACATGCTATGCCAACAATGGACCTTATCCATGAAATAACTCCATGCCACTCATCCAAACTGCAAGGCCAAGCATGCTGAGCACCACCATTCAACCCCCAGCCCAAGGGCCACATCTGGTCCTTGGAGTCATGTCATCTGGCCCATGGCACTCCCCAGAGGTCTAGGAAATTGACAGGAGGGAAGCAGTAGCAATTAACTCTACCACTGTTTTCACACTTCTAAGCCCTGCATGGCTGGATTAGGATCTGCCAGCCCCGTATAGCTGCATCAGGGCCTGGTTGGACCGGCACCAAACGCTGGATCAGGCCCATGGACTGGATCTGCCCCGCAGACCAACCTGGCACCATTCATCTGGCCTGTGGAGCAGAAAGATTGAGGACTGCTGTTTTAAGTCACTGGTGAAGTTGGTCATGGGAAGATTTGTCTTATTTCAATAATCATTCACAAAAAGTGTAGCTGCATCTTAGATGCATCTTTACAGCCTTCTACAAGCATTATGGAGCCACATGCATTCACAGACTAGCTTTGCATACCTAAAGCTGCAATGGTATTAGATTTACTTGCAGTATCTGAATTGAACAATGCTCATATGTCATTCAATGAGTACTAATACTTAAACATTGGTATTTGATTGAATACTGGTTTGTTTTATTTCGAAGACTTCCTTCCCGTGCCTAATTACAATGATGTGAGCTCCAAAGGAAATTACTGCAGAATCAAATACAACTCAGTATGAAGGTACCAAGAACAAATCCCATTTGATAAGGAAGTAGAACTTCTGTTCATGTGAAAAAAATAGTCTAAAAACTAGTAGTACTTCCAAACAGTAAAGAAAAATCTGTATGACCACTCAAGAAACTCTATTTTGGCCTCTTTCAAATATGAGAATAAATGCTACAGGCAGTGAGGAAATGGATTAGCTTGGAAAGTAATCCATTTTATTCCATCAATTTCACTGCTTTTTTCCTCCCTAAACAAAGTTAAAATTTGGGAGAGCCCTGTGAAGTCCTGTAAGAAACCAATCTTAACATATTCAAAGAAATAAGCTGCAGGTTCATTTAACTGTACTTTTTGTTGTTAGTTTGCAAAAAGGTCTTCCTGCCCCTTAATTCCTTGTTGCAAAGTAGGACCTTGCCCATTCTGCTGATGACTTCTGAGCCGGATCTACTGAGAATAGGAAGTGAGGCAAGCGTATCAGAGAACATGTTCCAGCAAGTCTGAAACATTCAACTCTCAACTGTGTGATTAGGATCAATGGGGGGGGGGAGCGGGGATGATAATGGAAGTTCCTTTGTTAGTGAAGGAGGGAATGAAGCATCTATCCAGACTAATAACTGGTTATAGAAGGGTATTAATTACTCAGTGGCCTCAGAATTGGGAGACCATTACTTTTCTTCCTGATGGAAAGAAATGCTAGTAACCTCTAGTATGCTTAAAATGGACAAAGAAAAAGCAAACAGGGCCATATTTCTCCTTTTAATGGGCTGAGGGAGGCACACACTTCCTGAGAAAAACGGAGGAAGAGCAGGGGGAAAAGAGGCACTGATGACCAGGCCCCATCCCTGATGGCCTCTACTCACCCTCAGAACTGCTGATGCTGCTCCTCCCCCAGTAGATCCAGCTCAGACGTCATCAGCAGAGTGAGAGAAGCCCCACTCTGCAACCAGGAAGTTGGGGAGGGGCGAAGACCTACAAACAAAAAAACAATGTGAAAGATAAATTTACTTTAAAGGGACTAAAAAAGGCAATTTTACTGGACCCTGCCTAATTTTAGGAATGCATGTATGGCTCAAAATTGAAGCTAACATCAAGTTCTATATCCCAAACTAAACAAATGAACAAACCAACCAACCTTACTAACCAAGGCATTAGAAGAACTTTTAATGTTCTCTGCTTTTTGACTTGATGTATCCTTCAGGATTAGGAAACAGATTACAATTTTTTTATTAAAAAAAAAAGTAACTACAAGCTCAAAAAAACTAGGTACAGCTCAGTATCCTGTTTCAGACAGTGCCAGTAGTGGTTGCTTTAGCAGGACAGCAGTGAAGTGTGTGTATCTAGAGTGATATACCCCCTGTTCATTACCCTCCCTGCTATAACAGCCACAGCAGAAATGCTCACATAGTACCCCTGTCAGATTCTAACAAATCTGCAAATTCTGCTAAATACCTGTCATCAACAATCTCAGACAGGACACAAGAAGAAGAAATTATTATTACTGGCATCCACTATCATTGGTCTAGAAGTGCGAGAGGATTCATCCCTGACTGTTCTGTTTAATAGCTATTAACAGATGTATCATCCATGAATTTGACTAGCTCCTTTCTGAACCTAGCTATACTTCCTACCACAAGAACCTTCTGTGGCATTGTGTTTCACAAGCTAACTATATGCTGCATTACAAAAGTACTTGCTCTTTGTTGGTTTTAAACCTGTATCCTACTCATTTCAATAGGTTTTCCTTAGTCCTAGTATTCTGGATGATTAACAGTTTTCTATCCGCTTTGTCCACACCTTTCATGATTTTACAGACCTCTGCTGTTTCCCCAACAGCATTCTCCTTTCCAAGTTGAAGAGTCCTAGGCTTTTTAGTCTTTCCTGGTATGGCAACTGCTCCATGGCTAGAGACAGACATTCAAAAAGCCAGAACCTGAATAGATTCAATCTTTGCAGGTTAATCTACACTGCATAGGTTGAACCAATTTGCAACAGTACAGACATTCCTTGTGGAC